>NC_081317.1:27275000-27900000 GCF_026419965.1 Kogia breviceps
CTTACTGCCTACAAATGACTTAGCTTGGCTTTTCAGGTTCTTCTTGATTTGGACCCACTCTGCTTTTCCAGCCTTCTCACCTCTGGAGAGTACTATCCAGCTAAATACAGTCACTCAAGTGTTGCTTAAACTCAGGCAATCTGCTTCAGTGCCTCTTCCTTTCCTTGCTCCTTCTCTCACTGCAAGTCCAAACGCTACACATTCTTCCACTTATTTGAGAACCAACCTAAATACCATTTCACTAATGAAGGTTTCCCAGATCCTACCAGGCTAAATAACTTTTCTGAAGAGTCCAGCTCCAGGCCAAAATCTATGTATGATCTTTCAGGCCCAACAAGAAGCAATTATAAATGCTTGCCTTCTCTACCCCAGACTTGGTACAGAGCTAGTTCACTGCAGTTTCTAGAAGCAGTTGCAATACCCACTGCAACCCCATGCTCATATGCATGTCTGCATTCCTAGATAGGGTGCCTGTATTCAGAGGCCCCCTTACAGCAGGGGGTCCCCAGCTGAGACCCTTTCCAGCTGCCTCTTCAGAGACCTCCTTAAAGAGGGCAGGGGTCAGGCAGCAGTCTGAAGACACTTCTCTCCACTCTGTCTCAATACTTTTCTACTCCTAACCTTTCCCCCTCTCTCATATCCTTGGCCTCAGATCCATAAAACAATACGAGAAGCCTTTTGTTTGGGCCTTCCTGGGCAGTGAGATGATCCTCAGATATTCACCATCTGCCATCTGCTCTCATTTACCTAACCCTCACCCTGAGCCATTTCTCTTGTGAGAAGTGGAACCCTGGGGGGAGCTAACACCCTTTCCATTGTGGCCTCTTGCTTATACTATCACAGTAAGTGCGTGAAGTTTTGATTGTTACTTTCAGTTTGGCTTATTGTCCTAACTGACCACTTCAACATGTGGCAGCTCAGGAAATCTTTCTTCCTCTAAACTCCCTGATTCACACATACTATTACATATAATCTCTATCTTGTATTATTGTTATTTATATAGAAAGATGTATCTCATCTACATAAGTTAGGGCAAATTCCTTGAAGGCAGAGACAGTGTTTATCCCTATAAACTCCAAAACATCCAGCTGACATCCTGCAGTGAACAAATATTTATGGAAAGAATAAATGTATGTAACATCCCAGAAGTAGCCTACATAATAAAATACTCTTAAAAGGAGGGAAGAGAGAAAGAGAAATAACATGATGAAATTCTACATATAAGTAGTCTAAAAATCTCCAAATGACCAAATGAAACTTCACTGATCCTATTAAATCCAGCAGCACTTTACAATTTATAATATACTAACTATGAAATCACTTTCACCAATAATAAGCAAATAAACTAGAAAAAAGAAAAGATAATTTTGAAAAGAGAACACATTCTGGTTTCTGGGAAAGATATGGGGTATCTTCAAATTAGCACATTATTACTTGTGCAATTTGAAGTGATTCATCTTTCTGGCACTGTCCTAATAACTTCAGTAATGACCTTTATTTTTTATCCTTGATGCTTCTGAAACTGCATGATTATTATAAAGCACAGGATACTTCAAACCTGCCTCATGTCAAATATATATAAATGCAAAGCTGTAATGTTAGATATATTGAATACAGCACAAGGAAGGTGCCAAGTATAAGTAAATGCAGAAGAAAATCAGATAAAGGAAAATAATTCAAGAAAGACTTTAAAGCAGAGCTTATTGTTTTGTTATCGTATACAACATAATCCAAATAATATACAGCACATTATAATGCTGTAAATTCAAAACATAAGCCACCAATACAGACAATCTACACAGACCAATATTTTAGCTTATGAAGGCTGCTGCAATGGCTTCTGCTTATTGGTTAAAGAAAAATGAGTTATTCAGCCAAGCTAGATATACTAAGTCCTAGAACTATACAGACATAGATCATCACCTTGTATGTTTCTTCAGTGAAGTAACATGGGCACTGTCAGATAAAAATAGGCAACTGTTAAGAGACTGCTTTACAACTTAAATTTAACAGTTTATAATAAAATTAGATCAAAAGTCCGCTGAGGAATT
This sequence comes from Kogia breviceps, assembly GCF_026419965.1. Lineage (NCBI taxonomy): Eukaryota > Metazoa > Chordata > Mammalia > Artiodactyla > Physeteridae > Kogia > Kogia breviceps. The sequence goes on from NC_081317.1 coordinate 27,277,052, forward strand.
TCTTTTGATTCACTGTTTGACTCACAGTGATTACCTTATTTTAGTTTGTGCAAAATTTATCTCTATTTATAAAGAGGCCTCCATACTTTGAGACTATCTAAATAAGTCCTACAATAACAAAAGGTGCCAAGCCTGCCTCTTTGTTCATAAGGCTGCTGATCAGGGGCCAGACACTGGGACTGTACATGGTAATAGCTGTCATTCACTACAGACCTTTGGATAAGACAGGTGATCTATAAGTCTAAAATTCAGGAACTATTGCTAGGAATTTCTCTCTAAGCAGTTCAAACTGCTGTAGATATAACTTTAAAGAAATGGAATACTGAAATAAAAGGTGTAAGTAAGAAGAGGATTAGGAAAGAAACTAAAAAAAAGTAATGAAAAATGTTAATGACAAATTCAAGTACTGATAATATTATGTTCTTCACTCTGGTGTTACGAATAAGAATTTCTTTTTAACATCTTTATTGGAGTATAATTGCTTTACAATGGTGTGTTAGTTTCTGCTTTATAACAAAGTGAATCAGCTATATGTATACATATATCCCCATATCTCCTCCCTCTTGCATCTCCCTCCCACCCTCCCTATCCCACCCCTCTAGGTGGTCACAAAGCACCGAGCTGATCTCCCTGTGCTATGCAGCTGCTTCCCACTAGCTATCTATTTCACATTTGGTAGTGTATATATGTCCATGCCACTCTCTCACTTCATCCCAGCTTACCCTTCCCAAGAATTTCATTTTAAGTTATTGTCAAGTAAGAATCAATGTACATGCATTTTATTCAGATAATAGATTTAATAAACTAGCTTACCTGCCCTTGTTCTCTTTTCCTTTAATTTTGCTTTCTTGACCTTTTCCTCCAGTAGGATCCCACTCTACACAGGTATCTTCAACTCTCAGGTTCAAATGGGAGGATGAGTTATCCAAACTGAAGTTAAGTGCTAACCAAAACAATATTTCAATTTTTTAAAATGTAGCATATTTCTAGTTTCTGAAGCACAACCATCATCACATTGTTTTCCTACTCAATGGATTTAACACTGTATATAGAGAATAAAGTTCCAATTCCTACTCCTAAAATTTAACGTCTACAACGATAAAGCCTAATCTACAAATTCCTACTCTATTTCCCATTATTCTCCTCTATATATCTATCCTGTACTCCAACCAAATACAATGTACTTTCATGGCCATTGGTCTTTCTGCTATTCCTTCTGCTGGAATCAATAGCCTCAATTTCCTATTACTAGAGCATCAGCTGATTGTTATGACTAAATAGGAAGAGGAGCTGGTAGAATTAAGGATGAGGAGAAAGTGATGTGGTGTAAAAAATTATAGAGCCTGGCACACACACATTTTTTCTTATGCTCTAACACTTAATAATTTCATATTTAAACTCTTAGTAGTTTCAAAATAAGGCAAGCACAGAGAAACAGGCCATAATGGCAGAAGCAAGGGAACTAACCCAGCTGATAGAGCTAAAGATGATATACATGGGGGCTTCCCTGGTGGCGCAGTGGTTGAGAGTCTGCCTGCCGATGCAGGGACACGGGTTCGAGCCCCAGTCCGGGAGGATCCCACATGCCGCAGAGCGGCTGGGCCCATGAGCCATGGCCGGTGAGCCTGCGCGTCCGGAGGCTGTGCTCCGCAACGGGAGAGGCCACAGCAGTGAGAGGCCCGCGTACCGCAAAAACAAACAAAAACAACAACAACAACAACAAAGATGATATACATGGCAAAGAAAAGACTGGGGAGAGGGGCTACTTAAATGAAATCAAATTTTAAAAATCCAAAACAAAACTATGCTTTTCAAATTATTTGGTATCGGGAGAACTATCTGTACTATTCATAAGACTTACTCAGAACTGCTAATTTAGGAAATCAGTGTAACCCAGTATTACCTTCTCCCTTTGAATACTGAGGGTTAATTGTTGAAATGTATTGATTCACAGCTGAGTAATGCACAGTTCTTCCTATTTAATATGCAATTCCTAGAAACTGGGTCTTAAGCAAGGTATTATCTACTACATAGTTACCAATAAATCTGCTTATTAGCTATACTTCCCTCCAAAAGTTGAAATTTCTGGTAAGTACTCACTGAAGAAATATTCCTTTACAATACCCCATTTCACTTAAGGATCATATGTGATTTAGCTAAGGTTTCAGTGTGTCTGTGAAATATACATCATCGAACAACAAAATATTCATATAGAGAACGTAGTGCTTACCTAGTGAATCAAGAATCCTTTTATACTCTACTGTTTAGTAAAGAGCACTTTAATTTTACCTATGCATCTGACCCATTGCTCAGTGTATTTTAAATATTCTAAATACAAATCTACTGACCATAACCACTTTTAGAAAATGTCATACTATAAGCAAAAAAGTTAATAGCTTTCAAAACCTGCATGTAAACAGATAAGAGCTTACTGAAAGATGAAATAATGCGGCTTTTCAGTAAAAATGGAAACAGAATTCCTCAACAGGTGGGTTACTAAAAAGTTAGGATTAAGCAAAACTGAGACCCTGTATTACCAAGAATGAACTGCCTTAAGAAAACAGGGTTAACCTCTATATTAGTTATTAGTTAATACATGTGAGGGCATCTGCATTTTTGAGAGAAAGAAAAATTGGATATAACTCTTAGGTGCCATCACTCTCAGTTGCCTATTAAAATCCTAAGGGAAGAAACAAATCCTAAAGCTATTCCCTGTGTTTGATGATGGAGAGATGCATAGAGTCAAGGGTGGCAAAAACAGGTATCACCCCCAAGCCACTTGAGACCAAAGTTATCAAATACCACAGCACCCAAACAGAAAAGCATGGGTTCCAGTCCCAGGGGCGCAACCTTTTATCTCTTCTTTTTTGGACACTGTCCCTTTATGAGTCCTCAACTAAATCATAGAGGCTCTCTAAGGTCAGAGGGATAATACCATGCAGTTTAAAAGCAAATAAAAGACTGGCCTCAAAAGTGAGGTCTCAAATTTTAGTCCTGTCTCTCATATAAGCCCTGTAATATAGCCAGATATTAGTTTCCATATCTTTAAAAGTGTGAAAACAAAGTACCAAAAAAATTAGAACACAGACACAGATATGTTTCATGTGTTTAGTTTGTGTTGGTGGCTGCTTTCTAGGCACTGTAAAATTATATCATAGACACTGTAAAATTATATCATAGACACTAACATTTGAGGCTAGAAAGTAATTGGTGATTAATATCACATAATTTACCTTTACAAGGAAGTAAGGGATAATGTACTTTAAAAATTCTGGTCATAAGAAATATTATTCATCACTTTTGACAATTCCAATAACAGAAGAAATAGAGTTACATACAACTGGAGAGACAGATATTAACAATGATCACTATTTTTCACACCAAGCACCACAAGTGGCAGGATATGAAGTTTTGGTAGCCCTCAACTAGTAAATCTCCATCTCTCTCCCTTTCCCTCCAGTTCTTTGCTCATATACTTATTTCTACTGGTTGGTCAAAAAGGGCTGCAACAAGTCAAAAAATTAATAAACAACTGTTTAACACAGCATTTTAAAAATCGGACTTTTCTCTGGAGCTCCTGTTGTCATTAGTGGCCACTCTAGTGGTATGGAGTAACCCTAGAAAACCTGTGACCCATAGTTTCTTCAGAGATAATTTTACTCTGAGTCTCCCAGAAGGTCCCAGAAGATTCAGTGGGCCGCAGCATTTAGTATCAGTCTAACTCAACCCCAGGGGGTTTACCCCACAGAGAGAACTGCTCAAAAGGACTAGAATCAACTTAGTCTTTTCCTACAAACCCTAAGACCGAGTATTTGACTGGTAAAATCTAGACATTGCTAACAGGAGCAGACAGCCCAGCTCCAAGGAAACTACAAGCCAGTTATTCATTTTCCTGAATCTATGGAATTTGAATGGAAATGTACAATTCACCACATTTAGGCCCAAGTTTGGTCACTAAACATATAAAGTAAATGAGAAGGAACAAAAGAAATAAAAATCATATAATATTCTTGAGGGAGGATATTAATAATAATGCAATTTTACCTGACAAGGGTTAAAATCAGTTCAAGTTATGTAGGAAGGATTATCTGCCTGTAAATATGACTATTTGTGAAATGGTAAAAAATCTCTAAAGAAACCACAGTATCATCTCAGTTTGTTAACAAGTAATTCTAAGTAATTGCATTTCTTGGCTAAGTTATCTGTAGTTCTCAAATAAAAACATTTGCTAATCCAAATTACTTCGACTTAGTTTTGTTTCTTTTAATCTTTCTGATGCAAACATATTCTTATGAGTTTGTCTTGTCAATAACTTATGAACCTCATATCTTGTTTTATTCTAATATATTTTTATATCAGCCTCCAAATCATATCAAACTTCTGGCATTCAAACCCTATTTAAATGCTATATGAACTAGAGGTCAGTGGAACACTCTAAGGCCCAACTATCTAACAACAATGTGTAGAATCCGATTCTGGAAGTAAACTGAGTCAATTATCACCTCACAACTGGAAAGACCTCTAGCATTGTGGCCTTCAAATTGGTAAATACCTGAAAAATCTTCTGTGTTTAAATATGTTATTCTACAATAAATCCAAACTGTTCTCAGAGACTAGAAGCACTTACATTCCAGGCCCACGATAAGGGCTGGCACAGAACTTGTAAATCGATTCTTATTCACAACTTTTCAAGCTAGTTCTAGGAACAGACTTTAACTTCACTTTCTTCACCTGCAAAATGGATATCAATAATATCTATTCTACTGATCTCTCAAGATTGTTTCAATGATCAAATGAAGACTTGTGAGCTTTGTAAACATTAATAAGCTATATAAATGTTAATTTCTACAATAAGATTTTAGAAAACAAAAAGAACCTGAACTAAACTGAATACGTACTTCCCCATTATTAAGTCATAATCCATTCTCTGGGAAAACTCTGGGCAAACTTCAGTCATGCAAATGTATTTATACTAGATTGAAATCTGTAAAGTAAGTATGCATGAGAGAACATAACATCATCATCAGTCTATTTTACCCATCTGAATACCATGGTAAAAGAAAAACTAATGAAAACCACTACTGTAGTCCTAATTTTCCCATCTTAAAATTCCTCCTGCTGAGAATTCCTTTGTGGCGGTGGGGTGTGGGGGATCAAGGTGGGGAAGGAAGGCAACTATACATGAAATGTTTCCTGTCACGAAGTCTGGAATAATTACTGATGTCAAGTTCTGTTTCATGCTGTACAAGTAGCTGCTGATCTTACCTTTGGTCTCTAGAGTCACTGGATCAGAATACTCTCCAGCCACAGCCTTGTTACAAGCCCGCACTCTGAAGTTCATATACTTTGAATCAAATTTTAGGCCTGTAAAAAGAAAAATGGCTTTCAGATATGAAAAGTAAAGGAATCTACTCCAAAAGTATGAGTATGAACCTTCAAACAGACATTTTTCCCTCCCTGGAACTATCTTTTTACTCAGGAAGGGTACAAGTTTATGATAAAAGGGTGATAATGCCTGAAATAAGACAAATCATGATTTATCTATTATTTTCTTCAAAATAAATTATACAGTTTATCACTGGGCTTTTTAAACCTAGCAATAAAAAGATACTCTCAAGGCTCATTGTAAGTAAGATTTCATTCATGGAGAGACACTACAGTTTGAAATAACATATTCAATTTCTGGAAAGTAGACACTACAGAATTTTTATATTTATGACACACTGCTTCATACATGAAAAATGAACTTAAAGAGAAAGTGAAGCATAAGGATTAATAGCAAAACTTTGAAGTCAGTCAGGTCTAGATTAAAAGCTCAATCCAAAAATTACTAGCTATGGGACCTTCAACAACTTGACGGAGCCACAGTTTTGTATCTGTTAAAATAGAAAAGAGAAGACCAACCTCTTCACCGTAAAGACTAAATGAGATGTATTGTACTGATTAAATGAGATGTACTGTGTAATACACTTCAGCCCAGCTCCTGACGAATGGTAAGTAATGGTAACATTACTAATGTTACCGCTCACATAAAACAAATATTGAACAACTCAGGCAACATTTGGCCATTTCAAATATCCAAAGTCCCCTATACATGGAGATATGTTTTTAAGGACTATCAAAAGGCCAACACACAAATTTCTAATACCAAGGCACAGCTTAACTTTAAGTATTATTGTGAAGGTTATCAAAAAAGGGTAAAGGCAAGTCTTTACAGTATCACTAAAATGCGGGGTAGTGTATACATCTAGAAAATTGACAGCTTTTTTTATTGTTAGAAAACCAAGGTAAAAATTAAATGTCACTCTGAAATACAGTTTCCAGAGCATCCCTTCATGTTTGTTTTAAATACACTGTTTTACCAGATTGCAAATGTCCAGAAGTAATTAAAATGAAGGTTTTCTTGATATTTTAAGAGAAATGCATTTTCTCAATAAATATACAAAAAGTCTGCTTGGCTAAAGAAACTTAATAACTTCATCTTTTAATGTAATTCAAAATATTTTTCACAATTACATCTATCTTCCGAGAATGAGATTCATGAAATGCAGTCATCTTACCTGATAGTGTATATTCAGTACCCTTAATATTATCAGTTATCTCCCAGCATCGCTCATCCTTTACACGTGGAAGTCCATCAAAATTAGTTTTCCTATATTCCAGTATAAAATGATCAATCTTATTATCTTCTTCTGGCATTCTCCAAGCTACTGTTACAGAATTGTCAGCCACCAAACACTCTACTGGATCTATCTCTGGAGCTTTGGGGACTGAAGAAAAAAAAAAAAAGCTCATTTCTCACTATAGTACTAATCCAGTATTTATGTTTGTTGTTCAAATTATGCTTTTCACGTCGCTTTTAAACTGTTCAATTGAATCAGGCTAAGAGAAGGGATACCTTATAAATGCAAAATAACCATTTTTCATAGCTCTGTTTTAAAATTCATATTTCACAGTTTTTCATAGACTTATTCAAAGGATATTAAAACCCTAGTTAGCAAAAAGCAATTCAAACATGCTAAGAATAAAGAATCAAGAATGATTTGTTACTTCTTAACACGTATTTAATCTGCTATTTCAAACAGCTGGAGAATATAAATTAAATCACTATTGACAAAATAAAATAACTTGCTTTGAATCCAAAGATTAAAATAATTCAAGGTATTTTCAATGTATTTAAAAAACCTAGTTTATAAAATAACTGTAATTTCTCAACACTGAACAAAAATGAACTCCACAACCCCACAAAATATTTAAGAATTTTTAAATGTTTCTCCAAAGAGTTCTGATTCATTAAAACAAACTGAGGTAAATGAATCACAATTAACATGAATGAACATTAATCAATTTCTTTTCCATGAAAGAGGTTTTCCATAGCTCCTCAACATTAACAGATGTTCCATTTAAATAGCAGGCTAACCAGAGAATGTGGTCCTTCAGTGATACAGATGTGTCTGAAATGTGTGAAACTGTACAAGGATTGCATTTAAACCTTTTGTTGCTAAAAAAAAAAGTTTTAAAAGATTTACTCCAAGTATGTAAGGTTGGTTCAACATTCTAAACTAGTTAATGTAAACTATCACATCAGTAGAAGAAAAATCAGATGATCAGAAGAAAAATTACATGATCATATCAATAGATGGAGAAAAAAATATTTTACAAAACCCAACATTCACTCATGACAAAAGCTCTCAGTAAACTAGGGAACTTTACTTGATAAAGAACATCTACAAAAAAACCTACAGTTAAAATTAATGTTGAGAAAGTAGATACTTTTCCCCTAAGGCAATGACATCCCCTCTCTCCACTCCTACTCAACACTGTACTGGAAGTTCTAGCTAAATGCTATAAGACAAGGAAAAGAAGTAAAACATATACAAATCAGGAAGGAAGAAATAAAACTGTCTTTGTTTGATGATGACACGACTGTCTATGTAGAAAATCTCAGAGAATCAACAGAAAAATTCCTGGAACTAACAAGCTTATAGCAAGGCTGCAGGATACAAGGGATGAACAGGCAGAGTACAAGGGAATTTTAGGGCAGTGAAACTATTCTGTATGATAAGGTAGTGGTGGATACACGACATGATACATTTATCAAAAGCCGTAGAACTGTATAACACAGAGTGAACCCTAATGTAAACTCTGGACTTTAGCTAATAATAATTTATCACTTACTACAAAAGTACTACACTAATGCAAGACATTAATAACCACGGAAACTGTATGTGGGGGAGGAGGGGAAGTATATGGTAACTCTCTGTATTACCTGTTCAATTTTCCATAAACCTAAACTTGTTCTAAAAAACAAAGTATTAATTTTTTAAAAAACTACAACAACAAAGGAATTCTATACATGAAAATTCAAAGCAATGTGAGACCTAACAAATAACAAAGTAAACCAAATATCTTAGATACAATAATCAAGACCAAGATGAAAGGAATTTGATATACATTTGAAATCTTCAAGCCTAACTAGTAAGAAAGGGAGGAAAGGAGAGAGGTGGGACAATTGATCTCCATTAGCTATAGTCTTCAAAGCTGAACTACTGCATGTGTGTAACTGTACAATAAATACTTGGAATCTGATATATCTTATCAGTAAGATAACAGACAAAGAAATATTTATCATTTCTCATTATGGTTAATTTCCTTCATCTGTCTGTAGGGGTTTCATCCCTATAATACATTACAGATGTTAGTCTCTTGTTACCGGAACATAAGCAATACAGACTACTATTCATTGCTATGGGAAGAGATACAGGCATTCATAAATTTAATATGCTGTGAAGTGTCTACATGTGAAGAAATGTAACAGCCTATGGCATGTAGTAATTTTATAGTTTTGCTGAGTTAAAACCTGTACTGAATATCCCAAGAGGCTTGTATACAGAGAGAATCACTTAATTTGTAAGTGGGTCCAGCTAACTCCCCACTATCTATCTCCCAAATTCAGCTACCATTCCAATAAGAATGTACCGGCAAGAAGATTCTTCTTTCTTGTGAATAATGGCCCCAGAAGAAAGCAAACTTGGGAGGGAAAAAGAAAATTTAGATAATTTAAGAGTGGTATGTCAAATATTCTGTAATAACCTATATGGGAAAAGAATCTGAAAAAATTGATATATGCGTATGGATAACTGAATCACTTTGCTTTACACCTGAAACTAACACAACATTGTAAATCAACCACACTCCAATATAAAATAAAAATTAAATTTTAAAAAAAAGAGTGGTAGGTCAAATTAAGAGTGACTTGGATCTGATATGTAGGAAGTTCACCCAATATTCTAAACAGAAGTAAGAGAAGAGTTTCAACAAATGTGGGATAAAAGTTCAGGGGAAGATGAATGTTCGTAAACTTGTAATATAAAAATATTAGGAAAGGCAGAACTCTCTTTAGAAATGAGAATGGAAAGCAATTCACAGAAACTTCCATAAAGCAACAGTTAAATTGTGTGGACATTGGTGTAAGAATTCTGCTAATGTTTTTCTCTGCATGTGAATGTAAAAGGACAACTGACATCAACACTGCCACAAACATGTTTCTCTTCTTGGCTGCAGAGGCTCAGAAAGGATATAATCTTTAAGTTTCAATGTATAAATAATGGCTTAGAGCAGAAGAAAATGACTGTAATTATTATCATCCATCACCATCACTTACAATTTTCAGACTCAGATAAGTCCAAAACTCATTACTATACATAATTCAGTATAGAGTTGATTTTTGCAGTGTTTACAGAAGGAATTATTAAGGGATGAAGGTATTCATTTTTAAGTTAATCTGACTGGATCTTATAGGAAATTTTTATGCTATAGCAGAATACAAAAAATTAGTAATATGAATTCACCTTTCATAAATTTTAACAACCTATTATACCTTCCTTCAGGATGAAACTCCTCCACAAAAGGATTTCTTGCTTTTCATTATACCTCATTCCTTCAGACTGTCTTAACAGTTTGCAAAAGAGGAAATCCTAACTGTGCATGCAATTTACTTGACTGTACAGCAGACATGGCCTTGGTTTGTTAAGCCATCACTGAAAATCCAAGAGAAGGAAAGTAATGGTGAGAAGACTGCTTTTTTGGGAATTTTTTTTTTTTAAAACAAACTACTACTACTCATGTGTATATTCACAATCTACCACTCCTAACTCTCCTTCTGAATTGAGTAGTAGTGTGAATGAAAATATAATGGTTAGGAATTCTGAAAGGCCAATTTACAGATTAGTATCCACTGACAAGTATGTATACTTCCTTCCTCTACAACTATGATTCCTTCTCTCATCTTTTCCTTCTCTAAACTCCTCTAGAACTTCTGACCTATACCACACAAATTAATACTTCACTTGTACTACCGTTACTAGTTCCATTATAGTTTCATGACTACTAACTCTGTCTTTCCAGTCATATTCTAAAGTCCTGGACCAAATCTTCAGAGAAGAAAAGAATGGTTTCATATGATCAACATTCTCTACTCAAAAACAGCTAACCTCCAAAAACCATAAGCCTGTAAGTAAAACACTTCACTTTCAAGAGATTTCCTGATCCCCCAAATCACCAAGTCCAAATTGTTTTAGCTATCAACTTAACGACATTACTTGACGTTAGTAAAAAGAGAATAATAACCGAAAGGTCCTTAACTGGCTCTTTCACACCTGTGGACAATAACTTGGGACTCAATTTCAAATGGTTCTGACTGCTGGAATACCCTCATACCAATACTCTAATAAGCCAATGTTAACACATTATTACTGGAAATAAAATTCCATCTGAACCAGCAACCACTACAATAATGGTAATAACAACCATTAACATTGACTGCATGTTAACTATGTGCCAGGTACTATTTCAAGTGCTTTAGAGGTCTCAATTCATTTAATCCTTATAAAAACCCCAGAAGGATAACATCACATTTTAAAGATGAAGAAAATGAGGGAGAGTTAAATAACTTGTTAAGGCTACACAGCAAGTAAGCGGTAGCCAGGATGCAAATCTAGAAGTCTGGCCCCACGACTCACTGTGAACCACCATGGCATATTTCTTCTCTCTGCCAAACTAGCAACAAAAGGTATCCCTTTCTGGGATTCTTAAAATGGAATCTTTACTACCAGTAAAATAATTCTCTAAAAATAAAGACTAGCAAATTCAGTTATTCCTTAGCTGAATGAAGAAAAAAAATCACACTATTCTTTCTTAATATTTACATTCTAATGTTCATTACAGAAAAATCTTGAAGGAAAAAAAAGGTTTTATAAATAACTTTATATGTAATATATGTACTAACTTACCTGGCAAAAACTTCAAAGTTTGCAATATCTGTCTTTCCTGAGAAAAATCCACCATTAAATGAGTCATGTTGTCACTGACCTTTGGTTTCAAAGAAAGGCGAAAAGCTGAAGCCATTGTCACTCTACAGAAGACACAAACATAAACATTCTTTTAAAAATAAAAGAATGGGAAGTATCGTATCATATTTAACTTATAAAACAAACAGAATTTACTTCACTCTAGTGATTTCAGAAGCTATTAACAAAGGTAACAAAACTAAATAGAAATTTGCTTTTAGATCTTTTGAAAATTAACTTAATAAAAAACTGTAAAATGTTTTTAAATTTAAAGACATTTAAGATAACCTTTAAAGAACTTTCCTCCAGCCAGTTTTATAAAATTGCATAAAATTACAAATAACTCAAGAGACAAATATCCAAGATAAATCATCTTTAACAGACCAAACAGTCATCTGAACCTCTGTACACTCAATCTGATTTCCTGATGCCAGCCTCACTCCTTTTCATATGCCTTTTCAATAATGAACTGTAAATATACCCTGATTCAAACATTCTGCCTACTTGTCACAGCTATTCCACGTGTCCTTAAATAAAAGTAGAGGTACACTGACCAAATACTGCATAGCTTGGTAGCTGCCATAGGCCATGGATGAGAAAGGAGAGAAGTAAAATTACAATTTTGAATACCATGATAGTAGGTATCACTCTGATGTATCAACATCAGCTGAATGGAAGGAGACAAGAAGAAACAGCCCTGTGAAACCATATGCCATGGAAATAATAGAAACTCAATAAATATATTTTAGATGAATGTGGTATACAAAACAAAAAAAAGAAAGAAGCCATACCAGACATCATTTTACCCAAAGCAGGGGGAAACTGTTCTGTCAATTAAAACTAGAGATTAAAAGAAATTCTCATATTCTATTCATTTGTTATTTTATCTCAAATTTCAATTTTGCATATTACAGTAGATTTCCACATATATCACAAAGTAACTCTCCTTATTATCTTTGGTCAAAGAATGACACAAAACTGCTATTCATGAATGTTGTCCTCCTAGTACAGAATTTGGCAGAGGAAGTAAATAGAGCTGCAGGAACAAAGGGAATACCAGGCCTAGTCATTCAGATCTACCAAACTACCCTAAAGATCAATGGTATGAAAGGTATCAAACATGCTGCTGTATTCAGTTACTTGGGGATGAAAAATGTCACACTGTTGGTGTATTCAGTCATTTTCTTTCATCTTAAAACTAGGAAAGTAGTCACTTTAGTAGTAACGAAGAGTGAACAACAGCTGATCTATTTATCAAGAAGAAAGTACTATGAAAAAATGCTCATCATCATTAATTATTAGAAAAATGCAAATCAAAACTACAATGAGGCACCACCTCACACTGGTCAGAATAGCCATGATTAAAAGTCTACAAATAACAAGTGCTGGAGAGGGTGTGGAGAAAAGGGAACCCTCCTACACTGCTGGTGGCAATGTAAATTGGTGCAGCCACTATGGAGAACAGTATAGAGGTTCCTCAAAATACTAGAGCTGCCATATGATTCAGCAATTTTTCTCCTGGGCATGTATCTGGACAAAACTATAATTCAAAAAGATACGTTCACCTCTATGTTCATGGCAGCACTATGCACAATAGCCAAGTCTTGGAAACAACCTAAATGTCCATTGACAAATGAAAGGATAAAGACGATATGGTACACATATGCAATGGAATACTACTCAGACATAAAAGAAGAACAAAATAATGCCTTTTGCAGCAACATGGATGGAACTAGAGATTATCATACTAAGCGAAGTAAGTCAGAGAGAAAAAAATACCATATGATATCACTTATATGTGGAATCTAAAATATGACACAAGTGAACTTACCTACAAAACAGAAATAGACACACAGACAGAGAGAACAGACTTGTGGTTGTCAAGGGGGAGAAGGGGTTGTGGAGGGATGGAGTGGGAATTTGGGGTTAGCAGATACAAACTATTATATATATCAATAGAATGGATAAACAACAAGGTCCTACTGTATAGCACAGGAACTACCTTCAATATCCTGTGATAAACCATCACAGAAAAGAATATAAAAAAAAGAATGTATATATATGTATAACTGAATCATTTTGCTGTACAGCAGAAATTAACACAACATTGTAAATCAACACTTTAATTTTTTTAAAAAAAGGAAGTGCTATACTAAAAAACAATTTATGGAGAAGGGAACTCACACTTAACTGAATGCCAAGTATAATGCTGAGCATTTCACACATTATTAATTTAAGCTCTTGGTTCTCAATAATAAAATTTCAGATTACATCAATAAGAAGTTAGGAACAAAGGCTAAATCTTACATATGTTGTTCTTGACAGTCCCAAGTATCTTTTGATTTAAAGACTTCTTAAAGAGCTATATTCAGATAGGTACTTGGTAAATGCCCACTGAATCAATAAACAGGTTTGAGCTTACTTGGTTGCTTCTAAACCTGATGACTTAAAAGTTTGTTGAGAACTGTTGAGAAAAATATCTGAAAGTATTTTAAGGAATTTAAACCTGAAACTTTATCTGTAAAACTTGATTTAACCATTATGGCCGCTCCTGTGATAAACCATAATGGAAAATAGTATTTAAAAATGTATACGTCTATGTATACCTGAATTACTTTGCTGTACAGCAGAAATTAACACAACATTGTAAATCAACAATACTTCAATTTTAAAAAAAAACCAACAAATAAAAGCATAGTATGTACATTCTTCAAGATAAATCTGGGGGGAAAATATCACTATGGCCTCCAAGAAAAATTATATCTCCTAAAGATATATCAGAAAGGCCTATCAAAGCCTAAAAAAAGAATAATGACCTTTATTTTCTAGACAATGAAAATTTCACTCTCCATAAATCAAGTTGGATGTACAACAATGCTATAATTTTCCAAAAGACTGAACTTTTTATTTTTAAACTGAATATATTTAGACAACCGTGTCTCAAAGCCCAAACTAACAATCTAAAATCCACAGATAATTCTCTACATTACAGGATCCATGTGGTTAGGAATGTTTTAATTCACCTTGCCCATTTTTTTTTTTTACTGGAGTATAATTGCTTCACAATGTTGTGTTAGTTTCTGCTGTACAATGAAGTGAATCAGCTGTATGTATTCATATACCCCTCCCTCTTGGACCCCCCTTGCCTGACCATCCCACCCATCTAGGTCATCACAGAGCACCAAGCTGAGCTCCTTGTGCTTTATAGCAAGTTCCCACCTGCTATCTATTTTACAGATGGTAGTGTATTTATGTCAAACCTAATCTCCCAATTCATCCCACCCTACCCTTCACCCATGTCCACATGTCCATTCTCTACGTCTGTGTTTCTCTTCCTGGTTCATATTACCATTTTTCTAGATTCCACATACATGCGTTAACATACGATATTTGTTTTTCTCTTTCTGACTTACTTCACTCTGTATGAAAGACTCTAGGTCCATCCACATCTCTACAAATGGCCAGATTTCGTTCCTTTTTATGGCTGAGTAATATTCCATTGTATATATGTAACATTTGGTTCATTTCTAATAGTACAAGCTGAACACAAGGATCTCTTCCTCCTACTTTTATTTTTGCAAAGAGAAAGTAACTGCAAGGTTTCTCTCAAAGTCTTTGGACGGCCCAAAGCCTGATTAGGAAGTGACTTCTAATCCAGAAAATCATGGACCAGAGCAGGATTTTGTGCAGTAGGTGGCTAAACAGAAGAATACTCTAGCCAGGGTGGAAGATGGATTACTTATAGCAAATTCCAGCACATATAACCCAAATATACCTTATCCAGAAAACTGACCTACCTAGCATCCATTCCTTATACAGCCAATACTTTTCATTTTCAAACTCTCATAATCTCCTTTCTACATCCAGGATTTGTAAGAATGATCCACATCTTTAAACACTCCCTGATAAAAAAATATACGAAAAATACTGTATAGCACAGGGAACTCTACTCAATACTCTGTAATGACCTACATGGGACCAGAACCTACAAAAGAGTGGATGTATGTATATGTATAACTGGTTCACTCCACTGTACAGCAGAAACTGACACAACATTGTAAATCAACTATACTCCAATAAAAATTAAGTTAAAAAATAAAATATGCAAAAAGTAGAAAAATTAGTATTTGTGCTAAGAATGCTATGACTGCCATGTGAATCTTGCCTCTAGTCAAATAAAAGACCACTAGAAAAACACAAGAGTTGAAGTCTTCAGCCAAGATTAACAATAGCAACACTGGTTTTCACATAATACATACAGAATAATTTTGTGAATTATCTGATGAATAATTTAATCTAGGACTCAGAGTGGTGCTTTGAAGAGCTGTGCCTTTCAGAGAATTTCATTTTCCTCAAATGAAGAAACCTTAAGTGATAATTTCATTACAGTCAATGCTCAGTGACTAGCCAAGCAGATCAAAACCATCCGTTCTGTGATAACCCAATCCAAAATTGCCAACAGCTCTTTTAGCCCTTTCGTATATTCATTATAGCAAATACTAAATTACCTGTGCTAATCCTGGCTCTACCAATGGTAAAGACCTTTAAGCCAAAGTCTATCATCATTTTCTTTACTTTTCTCCTCCCACAAACTAGACAGTAGTGGCATTAGAAATAGAGATGGCACCAGGAACAAGATGGAATGAGAATACAAAGGTGTTAAACAAGAGAGCAGTGAAGTAGGAGAGCAATAGCTCTTTTTTTGTGTGTGTGGCTTTTAAGGACTTTATTGACTCGCCGATCAACCGAAATTGACTAGAGGCCAGACAAGAAATTCAGGCAAGGCTTTACTGGGGCTGCGCCAGCTGCAGGAGAAAGTGAAAAAGGAGAGCTTTAGCTCCTGAGGAACGAAATAAGGCTGTAACCTCTCATAAAATAAGACATGCTTATATTGGAAAAATTTAAGAACAACAAAAAATGCATTCAGGAATATATATGTTTTTAATTATTCAAAATGGTTCCCCATCTACTAGCATAGCTAATTAAGAACTATACTAAAACTATATTATACCAGAAATGAAATTCTTTTGGAAGTACAAAATTGTCAATAACTATGTTTTTTAAAAATCTTGCTGCTTTCCTGTTTATTCCAGAATATATGCAGAAGACTTTTTCTCTTTTTTTTTTTTTGCACTTCGCCATTAGGTATATTTATTTTAACTAATGAGATTCTAATAATAAACTTCTTGAATTTCATTTCTGACTTCAATGTTGATACTTAAATAAAAATGTAGGTTTTATACCATACCTATCCTTGATCTGTCTGGCAGCCTTGGAGCAAATCAGGGAGAAGAGAAAGAAGGCAGTTAGTGCTTTTCATGCAAGTTTCAATGGCAGTGACATGCAAGAAAAGTTAGGATAAAAACCCTGAAATAGATTAGTTCATATTCACCAAAACATAAATTACAAGATATCTGTACAGTTCACAACAGCTTGCATAATGTGATGTTAGAACTATAGTTGGAAATCCAGTCCCGATATAAATCACCTTAAAATAAGGAGGAAAATTTAACACTTCAAACTAATTCCAGATGACTATAAATGTTTTTTCTTACCTTAAGATTATCAACACACACCTCCACTTTAATTCAGTCTGACACTCTTCAACTAGAACAATCAATCTCCTTCATGGGGCACACATTTCTATGCATTCTGATGGTATTCTCATACATTTCAAATCTGCTCTTCAATTTTTCTTCAGAGATCTCTTTCACCACTTCATAACGGTTCTTCCAAGTTTTCTCTACTTGCCTTCACTGGGCAAGGACTTTGTATTCTGAGAGCTTGCCTGCTAACATATAAAACTAGGCTGCAGTTCTACAGTCCTTTACCCCAAAAAATGAAGTTGTAATGGCAAAAATTCAGACAAGGAGAAACCAAAGAAACACTTCTAGCAACAGGGTCTTTCCCTCAGATGACTTCATAGAAGCTGCCAACGTAAACCTACGCTACTTAAGATATCTTTTTTTTTTTTTTTTTTTTTTTTGAGAATGCTAGCACAAGTTTAGGAAGAGGGCACAGCTATTACTCGGTGCTGTATGTCACAGAAAAATTATGAAAAATACACGCAGAAACTGCTGTCCCCTTTAAATTTACATACCATATAATAAGTCCAACAAAAGGTTTTTTCCCCACGCTGACCATCATAATTAACAACACATCTAATGCAGAACATGGCTATTATGCTTGATATTCTAACCCCAGTGTCTAGCATAAAGCTTGGCACATAGTAATATTTAATAACTACTAAATTTAATTGAACATTAATTAGATGTATTCGGCAATGTTTCTGTTGTCTCTCTTCTTCAGTTCTAATATTGTTCTTACTTGGTATTGGTCATTTTTATACCCATCCTAAAATATTCTGGTCTGCATACCTGTCTACACAAAAAGAACAGAATTGAGATTTAGAAAATGAGCACATCACAGCACTATCATAATCATTTCCATGACCTTGTATACTAATCATTCTATTTGGTCCTTAATGCTTCTAAAAACGCATTCCAAGCTCCAAATACTACAGCAAACAACCCAATTCTGTGGCATGTATAATACGTGCCATAAGTCATACATAAAAGTACAAAGTACCTACTTTGGTACTGGAATAAGAAATGTTAAAGTCAATTGCATGTTCATCTGAAACTAATATTGTATGTTGAATTTACCTTTAAAAAGTTAATTACACTGATTTTTAAAAAATTATTGCCATTATAGCTAGAATTATAACCAAAGATTTTTATACAAGTGTGAAAGGAGGGGAAGAGGAGACATGACTCTGCACTTGATGTTTCTTTACACATACACATGGAGAAAAGCGCCACTCGCCTTACTCTCCATCCCCTCATTTTCTCCTGGGAAGATGATATGACTTAATCCGATTATGAGTTTGGAAGGACAAACTAGAAATAAGTAGCTCAGCACCTTTCCCTCTTTCTGGCAGCTTGCTTGCCCACAGAGAACATGTATTCTGTATTCGGTTATTTTCCTCTATTCAGTAAGTTTCATTGAAACAGGCTCCCCTCACACACAAAGACCTGAGGTAGCCCTGTACTTACATTCCTGGGTGGGGTAAGTCTGTCTACTTCTAGGATTCAATATTAGGAAGTGTGCCCACTGATATAAGCCAAATTCTCCAATATCATTTTATTTGGCCTCTTATCAACTTTATTGTTTTGTCTTATTTCCCAATTGGTTTAGAACTTGGTTAAAGGAATGTTACTTACCAGTCACTCCCAAATAACCCAACAATATAAAGACCATTACTGTTCTTAAAACTGACCATAATGATTCAATTTTGTGTGTAGTATTAATTTAGTAAGGTGCCATTTTTTAGTGCACCTGTGTGCAAGTGTGCACATGTACACATGCATGTAAAGCTTTCATGTTATTGTTTAATATACTAGGCTGTTCATGACAAACCAGAAAATAAATAGATGAAAAGCCAGATAATCTAGGAAAAATTGTTGCCCCATGTATTTATATATATAAATACACCCAGTTGGTAAAACTGGAGACCCTCCATGGTTCCTCTTTCATTTAGGTTCAAATTTTATAGTATATACACTGTATAAATGCAAGAGTGGTTGCAGAAGTTATACTGTGCAATGAGAAAAGGATAGAAAGTCTCAAATTATGCAGGTATTTCAATAAAAGGGCCCAACTTCAAGAAATGTCTTAAATTGGAAAATAGATTAATTTTTTTCTGGAATTTCTTCTCCCAAAGCAGAAAGCTGTCCAAAACATACACATTAATATGTTGCTTGATTCCTCTAAGTTTCAGTTTCAAGAGTGATGCATTTTTGTCAATTAAACATCTCTACTTAATGAGTACCACCTGATCCTAGGATTTACCACTGCTCTGTCTCCAATACATTTATTTGTATCTATATAATACCACTTCGTGAATTATGAAGAGCTCTCAGTGAATACTTAGATTTTTAGGTATGACAGTGTACACTATTGGAAAGCCTTCAAGAAACATTAGTCATATTACTTTGCTCAACATCACTATTTTCTATTTCAATTTCAATCACTATTTCGATTTCAATATTCTACTGAAATTGTTTGCCAACAATTCATTTCTCTCTCTTATCATCAGAGATGGCTTCTTTCTCTCTTCTGAGATTCCTTTCCTTCATCTCTCAAATGTTATTTAAAATAAATCCTACAATTCTGACCCTTTATTTTACCAGTTATGTGAATCTGTCACCTGAGACCAAACTTCCTTAAATAAAACTGTAATAATAATGGAGGAGTAATCACAAATGGTTCTTTATCACTACCAATTAAACATAAAGTATTTAAACCAGATCTTTTCCCAATCTGCAATGAGTAGATATAGAAACTACTTTCCTCCGTGAATTTATTTCAGCTCTTTGAAGATTAAGATCTTATTGTTTCTATATTTCTTCTTAATATCTTTATTTTTCTCCTTTTACAGAAAGACATTAGAAGCAAAGTACTCTAAAATATTTCCATATATGGAGGAGCTAATTAAATAGTGTTTCCTAAACACAATTAAAATAGGAATAATAAAGAAGTTTTAGATCTTGCTTACTGTACTCAATGAATCATTTACCCAAACAGAACAAAATCTGAGATTTCCAAATTTCTTCCCAACCAGCAGAAATTTTTAAACTTTTTAAAAATAAGGAGCATTAGACCAAGTTTTAAGAGCTCTGAGTTTCAGCCCATCACATTAACCAGCAAGTCACTTAACTCTTTTAGGACTCAATTATCTCATCTATAAAATGATGAGCATAATGATATCTTTGAACCCTAAACTCCACCCTAAGCCACCTTATGTGTAGATAATGACTTTTAAAAATATCTGAAATAAATTAAACATTTTAACAATCTAATTCTCCAAAATACAGGCTGAAATGGAGAAAGGTAGCAAGGGAAAAGTTAGTTAAAATCAAGAGCACTGATAAACAGCAACAAAAATAAGAATATATCTGTTTCTGAATGATAACTGCTGAGAGAAAAATATACTAACATTGTCAAAACAATGAATGTAGCAAAGGCTAGATGTCACATTTTCTGGAGAAGATTTACCTTGATTTTGATTTGCAGTAAAGTCCAATAGAGTTCCTAGTAAAAATGTGAATGCCACACAACACTGAGGAAACTTTTCAAGTTATGTCCATATGTTCACATTGTTTCATACTTCAGATTATCCTATTAGATTTGGGACAGATAATTGTGCATTGTTTCCTTGAGACAATGTGAAAATGACTAGGGGGCAAATATTCAATACTTTTTATAATATATTACTGAGACTTCTACCTTCACCCCAAAAATACCATATTAAGGAATAACTTGGGAAATGAAGGGACTCAGTCAGAGAGAGTAAATAAGAGACCGTTTCAAAGTGCAATTTTCCCTTAGGCAAAAAATACTAGATTTCAAAAAAAATTACTGCATACTGGTTTATTCCAAACATTAGAAGTTTTATATTTCCTATACATATATTTATCTGTTTATAAAAAGCACTATTTTTCCAAAAACATGATCATTTAAAAGTCTTCTTCACAAAACCCTAGTAAATAACTTGAAATAAACATGGAATACAGTACCACATACATTTGTACTCTATGACTAAGTACATTTATATAATAGGAGACTGCATTTCTATAAGACATAAACACCTACAAATGAAGTAAAGGTGAAAAATTATAGTTTGAGCTATTCTTAAATATTTAGACTTGCTTTTAAACTGCCTTTATAACTGAAACATTCATGCTTTTGGTTTTTTTGGCCACACGGAGCAGCTTCCAGGATCTTAGTTCCCCGACTAGGGATCAAACCTGTGCCCCATGAAGTGGAAGCGCAGAGTCCTAACCACTGGACCGCCAGGGAATTCCCTTCATGCTTTTGTTGATGGTCCTCTCCTCTCCCAGAATTCCTGACTGCAGCCACAGAAGGAGTTTCTGCCAGTACTACTTCTGCTCCCTTGAAAATACTGAGTGAGCTTCCACCCGTCTCCTTATTTGCTCCTCCAGTGGTAAGAGATTGACACCTGCTGAATAATATTCTAATGGTGAGTTACTGTGAGTCAGAAGTTGGAAATATACAAAATCCTTTCTCCCTTTTCATCTGTGATCTAATCTAGAAGACTGTTTCCCTTTCACCTTACTCTGTACTTTTTTCTCCAGTGTAAGCACCTGTGTGCAGGTAACCATTTCCTCCCTCCTTGTCTGACAACTGAGTTATGTGTGGCAAGATTGGGATGAAGTGGCTGGTTAGTTATATTGACTTGGAAAATGTCCCATAAACTCAGCTCTTTTCATAGGTAAAATTCAAGTTCTAAATTCGGAGGAGAGGGGGAGTTGGTAGGAATATTAATTTTGCTAAGGGATCCATGCAGTGTTCTGCAGGCCAGTTATTAGCAGAAAAACCAAGTCTGCTGGGGCTTTGGCTACTTGTTCAACCAGAAATAAAGCCAATGATCCAGAACTCATTTGCTGGTGATCTTTCTGCATATATTTACTATCAATCAAACTTCTAACAGTTAAAAAAAATTAGTGAAAATTTGTCCTAAAATCCTTTTCCATTTGTGCTATTTTTACTTGTTGACTTTCAGACTGTCTAATGCTGGTAAATAATTAGCATAGCTTTGTGTTCAATTCTCATGCTGATGTACTGCAACATGATCACCTAAATATTAGTATTTAAAATACTCTTTCTGAAGATAATGAAGTCTAAAAAGAATCATGGCCTAGATTTCAGCCTACAATATTTTTTGTTCCCATGAGTTATTCGTATTAATCTGCTTTAATCATTTTAATATATTTGCAAATAATATACATTAAAAGAATTGTTTCCAAATATCTAACAACATACTCCTGGTCCAATAATTAATCTTCCAAGTCATCTTTCCCTACTCTGTCAGCAGTTAGGTATCTGAGGCAAGCCCGGAGTCCATGCAGCTGGTTAGGAAAGTACATTTAGTTTTTGACTTGGAATCAAACCATTATCTGGATACTATTTGGATATACGAAGAAAATAATTACAAGTAAAAGAAAATAATTGCAAGTAACTCTCAGTTAAGCATTTTTCTTGAACAATAAACTCAGATTTCTGGCTAGGAAACACTGACAAATAATTCATTTCAACACATCTCCAAAGGGATCAAGCTACCAGGCAGTACTGCAAAATGCTGGAAGACAAGACCAAAATAGTAAGATAAGAAGCAAAGTGGCACATGAAGAAAATATATTTAAACCACAAGGTGATTTATTTTATCAGAACCTTTCCAATTTACAGTATACTGGAAACAAGTTTTAACAAAGCTGGGAAGAACAAAGGAGAGAGAAAGAAAGAACAGAATCTTTTGAGAGGAAGAAGAAAGGACTCTGAAAATGTCAATGAAAAGAGAAACTTAGGAGAAACAAACTTTCGTCAGTTTTTCCAAGCATCAGGTCCTATTTAAATTCAACTGGATTCAAGCTATTTTTGAGTACTATGTCCACATTTTATAGTTTTCCTGTCTTCTTCTGCTCTCAGGTGCTCAGCTGTTAATTCTTGCTGCTATGATTATGCCTGTCATTAACAGCTGCCCTACTCCACTAGAAGGGGAATCTGTTGACAACCAGGAAACAAAAAGGAAAAAAACCTAAAAATGTAGTAGTACCATGTACATATTAATAGCCAACAGATTCTGAGACACTATCATGAATAGAAGATATTAACTCCCACTCACAAACTGTGTGACACTGATTCTGCTGACTCAGACATCTTTTGCTTTCTGCATGTTTTTTTGGCTATGTTCCAGATATTTGAGGTTATCACATAAATGTCATCTGAATAGGTGACATATCTATACTTTTAGAATAATTTAAAGTATGATACTACTCCCTTATAATTCCTTTATATAATAAGTCTTACAAAGTGCAAAGATGAATTTTCTTACAACCAACATCCAAATTCAAGAGTTAATTGGTTAACTTGTTTACAGCAAAACAAATTTCCATTCATTTAGTCAAAAGGAATTAATTTTTAAAGTTCATTTTCAAGATGCAGGGATTTAAGTCAGCAAATGTTATCTTCTCAAGGAAGTTTCTTCTACCCTCAAGTTCATTGAAAAAAATCATAAAATGAAATCACTGGTGGGCACACATGGATTATAAAGCTACCTTTCAAGCAGCTCACTACACAGTCCACAAAGACCAAGAAAATATCAAACTCAAATATCTTATCTTGATAAGACTACTTCACAGTATATATTTTACTAATTATATAGCTTTATTTCACACTCTTTCATGCCATTTTCTTTATAGTCTACATACTTATTCTATATCAAATATCAAATGATTTGATAAATTGGTAATCATTTTTAAATGACTCTACTTAGAATAAGAATCTAGAATTCAGAATCTCTTAAACACCAGGATCTAGGTTAAAACATTAGCAGTCTTCTTGCTCTACTATTTGTATCTTCAAACCAAATATACCCCTTAGGGACCTATATTTTCATATTTTAATAAAGCATTCAAACAATTACTTAAGCTGAACACTGGGACATTTAATAACAAATTTACTAAGTTTCAAACTGCTTTCGTATGTATCAAGTGATGATGTTTTCCTAATCAGCTCATTGAAAGGAACACCAACTTAGATTTTTATGAATGTTAATAGCAATATCAATCTTCTTTCCCTAGTTATAAAATGTTTATAACAAAGGTATGACTCAGCTAAAGTATACAAGTACCTTTAAAATAAATGACCAAAGGGGAAGTAACTGAAAAAAAGAGTAATGTCATTCATCTGAGTTGAGCATTAAACAAATAATTAATTTGTTCATGACCCCAATGACACACACTTCTAAGTATATGCTTTGGAATAAATGAATGGCTAGCATTTTACTTAACAAGAACTGCCAAGCCTTTTCTAGTATCAGAAATGACTGAATGAATCCAAAATCGAACGGGAAAACACCATCTTCTTTTAAACAAAACTTTCCTTTTTAAGTGGATTAGTCTCATTTTTTTGGTAGGTTTTTTGGTACCTTTGAAAATTCTTCAGGTTCCTTTATATCTAGTGACCTTGCTGCAAATTCTAGTAGTTCTTCTGAGTTCTCCAGGGCATTATTACATTGACTAAGCTGACTCTAAAAATAATAATAACAAAAAATCATTAAAATAGAATTTCCTATTGTCATCAGAATCATAAATATATACTGTTACAATGAATGTTACAATCTTAATAGCAATAATTGAGCAAACATTTTAGAGAGGTATTGAAGCAAGGTAATCACTAGTCATATATATAACAAATTTTAATTATCTTAAACTGTCCATAATTTGTCCAGAACAGCTTAATTGCATACAGATAAAGATATACTCATCATTTAAAAACAAAAAAGAAAACAAAGCAATTATAAATGGTTGGGGTCAAATTTATTTAAAGATTCTTCTCAATCAGGTAGTCAGAAAATTTAAAGTAAAATATCAAAATAATCCATCTGCAGGCAACATCCTCTATAATGAAGACAAAATTTCTTGATGCTATTTAATTAAGCTAAAGTTCATGAATCGAGTTACAGGTACATTCAGTTGAGCACAATCTTAGTACTCCACTTATCACATTACTCAAGTAATACATACTCCTATAAATGCTAATTTACAGTTTCCAAAGCTGGATAACACAGGAAGTGCCTAGATTTCAAAAAAATCAAACAGGAACAAAAAATGGTAACTGTTACAGTGATACGCTCTGTTATAGTGATATGTTAATTTCACCTAACACAATCTTTCTTGTTCAGTTCTTTCTCTCCCCTCCCCTCCCCCCTTCTCTCACATTATCATTTGTAGATTTAAAACTAAGCCCAGTTATGCGAAAATATTGTTAGTGATATCTTAAACAAAGAAATGGACCCATTTCTTTTAAATGTATCCAAGAGTCTTCTTCAGAATATTTATTAATATCTATTCCATATTCAAATCTACTTAATTTTCCCTTCTGATACAAACTAAACTACGTCTGATTTTATTGGCTTCTGATGTGTCCTGTTTTACTTTGGAAAAGTAGAATAGTTCAGTCATAGTTTGGATTAGAATAGGTTTTCATGTGTCATTCTAAGAACCTAACTACAATTTCATAAAAATACTGCTCTTCCTATGAGTAAGCCTCTTATGAGTTTCAAAGAATTAACAAACCACCATTTGAAATAGAGCTTTATAAAAGCAAAATCACTGAGAATAAGATGGTAGGTATAAATGGTCCATACAGGATCACTAGGGCAGAGTAAGCCAATGTAGTATAAAAGTAAAAAACACCAAGAAGAATAAAGAATACATCTCAATGAACTATTAAAGTAAAAAAAAATCTGAAGTCAAAGTTTGAAAAAAAATATCTTATTCTAAGAAAATGCTATAAATTTGCTTTGAAGTCAAGAGGGGAAGTAAAAATAAAGAGAGAACAAAGGATTACAACTTAAAGACCACTTAGTTACTCAGAGGAATTATTAAAATACCTTAATAAAAACAACATGCTATTGAGTTTGTGAACCCAAAGAAAGAACAGAGATGCTCTATTAACTCCAAATAAAGAAAGAAATGGCATCAGTAGCCAAGTTGTGATTCTTTTTAATATGTGGTTTTTAAACTACCCCAAGAAAGCTTTATGGTTTGAGATCACCATAGGTTTTCCTTTGAACCATAACACAAGAACATCCTGAAGAATGAAGTTATGTTCACTAAGCTTACATCTCAATAACTTAGAGACTTATTTTACAACCTACTGTCCCCTCAATATCCCATGCTCTCCCCTTGATCACCATTTCTATTAAAAAACTGTGAAAGGGGCTTCCCTGGTAGCACAGTGGTTAAGAATCCGCCTGCCAATGCACGGGACACAGGTTTGAGCCCTGGTCCTGTAAGATTCCACATGCCGTGGAGCAACTAAGCCCGTGTGCCACAACTAGTGAGCCTGCACCCTAGAGCCCAAAAGCCACAACTACTAAGCCTGCATGCTGCAACTACTGAAACCCACGTGCCTAGAGCCTGTGTTCTGTACCAAGAGAAGACATCGCAATGAGAAGCCCACGCACGGCAAAGAAGAGTAGCCCCTGCTCATCTCAACTAGAGAAAGCCCGCGCACAGCAACGAAGACCCAGTGCAGCCAAAAATAAATATAATAAATAAATTTATTTTTTAAAAATACATTTTAAAAAACTGAAAATTTTTGTGCCATTGAGAAGAAAAGTCAAGTATTAAGAATCACAAAGGATAATAAAAGGTTGGAAAAAATGGAATCACTATAAAAACTGAAGATCTGAAGTGATGATAAGGAAGAAAAGATGGTGCTAACATCTTTGCAGTCACCACTTCCAAAGAGTATTTAGAACTGTTTCTCTCATTTTCTGCAACATTTTGAATCCCCCATCAATATTCAACAGCTAATGATGAATTTAATAGAATACTTGATCAAAAGATCAGAGTAACATCATCTCATTTAAAAAGAACCCAAATGCAGTTTGCATGGAAGTCTTCCACGAATCAGATCAGTGGCAAAATAATAATAATAGGTACTTGGGGAGAAGATGGCAAAGAGTAAGACGCGGAGATCACCTTCCTCCCCACAGATACATCAGAAATACATCTACATGTGGAACAACTCCTACAGAGCACCTACTGAACGCGGGCAGAAGACCTCGGACCTCCCAAAAGGCAATAAACTCCCCACGTACCTGGGTAGGGCAAAAGAAAAAAGAAAAAAAAGAGACAAAAAAATAGAGATGGGACCTGCATCAGTAGGAGGGAGCTGTGAAGGAGGAAAGGTTTCCACACACTAGGAAGCCCCTTCGCGGGAGGAGACTGCGGATGGCGGAGGGGTGAAGCTTCAGAGCCGCAGAGGAGAGTGTAGCTACAAGGGTGCGGAGGGCAAAGCAGAGAGATTCCTGCACAGAGGATTGGTGCCGACCAACACTCACCAGCCCGAGAGACTTGTCTGCTCACCCGCCAGTACGGGCGAGGGCTGGGAGATGAGGCTCAGGCTTCGGTCGGTTGGATCACAGGGACAGGACTGAGGTTGGCTGCGGGAACACAGCCTGAAGAGGCTAGTGCACCACAGCCTGCCGGGAGGGAGTCCAGAGAAAAGTCTGGACCTGTCGAAGAGGGAAGAGAGTTTTTCTTTGCTCTTTTTCCTGGTGCGCGAGGAGAGGGGATTCAGAGTGCTGAGTAAAAGAGCTCCAGAAATGGGCGCAAGCCGCGGCTAACAGCATGGACCCCAGAGACGGGCATGAGATGCTAAGGCTGCTGCTGCTGCCACCAAGAAGCCTGTGTGCGAGCACAGGTCACTCTCCACACCTCCCCTCCCGAGAGCCTGTGCAGCCCACCACTGCCAGGGTCCTGTGATCCAGGGACAACTTCCCCGGGAGAACGCACAGCGCACCTCAGGCTGGTGCAATGTCACGCTGGCCTCTGCCGCCGCAGGCTCTCCCCGCACTCCATGCCCCTCCCTCGCCCCGGCCTGAGTGAGCCACAGCCCCCGAGTCAGCTGCTCCTTTAACCCCGTACTGTCTGCACGAAGAACAGACGCCCACAGGCCTACACGCAGAGGCAGGTCCAAATCCAAAGCTGAACCTCAGAAGCTGTGCGAACAAAGAAGAGAAAGGGAGATGTCTCCCAGCAGCCGCAGGAGAAGCAGATTAAATCTCCACAATCAACTTGATGTACCTTGCATCGGTGGAATACCTGAATAGACAACGAATTATCCCAAATTGAGAAGGTGAACTTTGAGAGCAAGATTTATTATTTTTTCCCTTTTTCCTCTTTTTGTGAGTGTATATGTATATGCTTCTATGGGAGATTCTGTCTGTATAGCTTTGCTTTCACCATTTGTCCAATGGTTCTGTCTGTCCGATTTTTTGTCATTTGTTAATTAAAAAATTTTTTTTTCTTAATAATTATTTTTTATTTTAATAACTTTATTTTATTTTATTTCTCTCTCTCTCCTCTCTCTCTCCTCTCTCTCTCTCCTCTCTCTCTCCTCTCTCTCTCTCTCTCTCTCTCTCTCTCTCTCCCTCCCTCCCTCCCTCCCTCCCTCCCTCCCTCTCTCTCTCTCTCTCTCTCTCTCTCTCTCTTTCTTTCTTTCTACTTTTTCTCCCTTTTATTCTGAGCCATATGGATGAAAGGCTCTTAGGGCTGCAGCCAGGAAATAGGGCTGTGCCTCTGATGTGGGAGAGCCAACTTCAGGACAGTGGCCCACAAGAGACCTCCCAGATCCACATAATATCAAACGGTGAAAATCTCCCAGAGATCTCTATCTCAACACCAACACCCAGCTCCACTCAACGACCAGCAAGCTACAGTGCTAGACACCCTAGGCCAAACAACTAGCAAGACAGTAACACAACCCTACCCATTAGCAGAGAGGCTGCTAAAATCATAAAAAGGCCACAGACACCCCAAAACACACCACCAGACGTGGACCTGCCCACCAGAAAGACAAGATCTAGCCTCATCCACCAGAACACAGGCACTAGTCCCCTCCACCAGGAAGCCTACATAACACACTGAACCAACCATAGCCACTAGGGGCAGATACCAAAAACAATGGGAACTATGAACCTGCAGCCTGCAAAAAGGAGACACCAAACACAGTAAGTTAAGCAAAATGAGAAGACAAACACACAGCAGATGAAGGAGCAAGGTAAAAACCCACCAGACCAAACAAATGAAGAGGAAATAGGCAGTCTAACTGAAAAAGAATTCAGAATAATGATAGCAAACATGACCTAAAATCTTGGAAATAGAATAGAGAAAGTACAAGAAACCTAGAAGAACTAAAAAGTACAAGGACCTAGAAGAACTAAAGAGGAAACAAGCAATGATGAACAACACACTAAATGAAATTAAAAATTCTCTAGAAGAGATCAATAGCAGAATAACTGAGGCAGAAGAACGGATAAGTGACGTGGAAGATAAAATAGTAGAAATAACTACTGCAGAGCAGAATAAAGAAAAAGGAATGAAAACAACTGAGGACAGTCTCAGAGACCTCTGGGACAACATTAAACACACCAGCATTCAAATTAAAGGGGTCCCAGAAGAGAAAGAGAAAAAAAAAGGGATTGAGAAAATATTTGAAGAGATTATAGTTGAAAACTTCCCTAATATAGGAAAGGAAATAGTTAATCAAGTCCAGGAAGCACAGAGAGTCCCATACAGGATAAATCCAAGGATAAACACGCCAAGACACATAATAATCAAACTGTCAAAAATTAAATACAAAGAAAACATATTAAAAGCAGCAAGGGAAAAACAACAAATAACACACAAGGGAATCTTCATAAGGTTAACAGCTGATCTTTCAGCAGAAACTCTACAAGCCAGAAGGGAGTGGCAGGACATATTTAAAGTGATGAAGGAAAAAAACCTACAACCAAGATTACTCTACACAGCAAGGATCTCATTCAGATTTGATGGAGAAATCAAAACCTTTACAGACAAGCAAAAGCTGAGAGAGTTCAGCACCACCAAACCAGCTTTACAACAAATGCTAAAGGAACTTCTCTAGGCAAGAAACACAAGAGAAGGAAAAGACCTACAAGAACAACCCAAAACAATTAAGTAAATGGTAATAGGAACATACATATCGATAATTACCTTAAATGTAAATGGATTAAATGCTCCCACCAGGAGACACAGACTCGCTGAATGGAGACAAAAACAAGATCTATATATATGCTGTCTACAAGAGACCCACTTCAGACCTAGGGACACTTACAGACTGAAAGTGAGGGGATGGAAAAAGATATTCCATGCAAATGGAAATCAGAAGAAAGCTGGAGTAGCAATTCTCATATCAGATAAAATAGACTTTAAAATAAAAACTATTACAAGAGACAAAGAAGGACACTACATAATGATCAAGGGATCGATCCATGAAGAAGATATAACAATTGTAAATATTTATGCACCCAACATAGGAGTACCTCAATACATAAGGCAAATACTAACAGCCATAAAAGGGGAAACCTTCAGGAACACAATCATAGTAGGGGACTTTAACACCCCACTGTCACCAATGGACAGATCATCCAAAATGAAAATAAATAAGGAAACACAAGCTTTAAATGATACATTACACAAGATGGACTTACTTGATATTTATAGGACATTCCATCCAAAAACAACAGAATACACATTTTTCTCAAGTGCTCATGGAACATTCTCCAGGATAGATCATATCTTGGGTCACAAATCTAGCTTTGGCAAATTTAAGAAAATTGAAATCGTATCAAGTATTTTTTCTGACCACGACGCTATAAGAATAGATATCAATTACACGAAAAGATCTGTAAAAAATACAAACACATGGAGGCTAAACAATACACTACTTAATAACGAAGTGATCACTGAAGAAATCAAAGAGGAAATCAAAAAATACTTAGAAACAAATGACAATGGAGACACGACGACCCAAAACCTATGGGATACAGCAAAAGCAGTTCTAAGAGGGAAGTTTATAGCAATACAATCATACCATAAGAAACAGGAAACATCTCAAATAAAAAACCTAACTTTGCACCTAAAGCAATTAGAGAAAGAAGAACAAAAAATCCCCAAAGTTAGCAGAAGGAAAGAAATCATAAATATCATATCAGAAATAAATGAAAAAGAAATGAAGGAAAAAATAGCAAAGATCAATAAAAGTAAAAGCTGGTTCTTTGAGAAGATAAACAAAATTGATAAACCATTAGCCTGACTCATCAAGAAAAAAAGGGAGAAGACTCAAATCAATAGAATTAGAAATGAAAAAGGAGATGTAAAAACTGACACTGCAGAAATACAAAAGATTATTAGAGATTACTACAAGCAATGCTATGCCAATAAAATGGACAACCTGGAAGAAATGGACAAATTCTTAGAAATGCACAAGCTGCCGAGACTGAACCAGGAAGAAATAGAAAATATGAACAGACCAATCACAAGCACTGAAATTGAAACTGTGATTTAAAATCTTCCAACAAATAAAAGCCCAGGACCAGATGGCTTCACAGGAGAATTCTATCTATTTAGAGAAGAGCTAACACCTATCCTTCTCAAACTCTTCCAAAAGATAGCAGAGGGAGGAACACTCCCAAACTCATTCTATGAGGCCACCATCACCCTGATACCAAAACCAGACAAATATATCACAAAGAAAGAAAACTACAGGCCAATATCACTGATGAACATAGATGCAAAAATCCTCAACAAAACACTAACAAACAGAATACAATAGCACATTAAAAGGATCATACACCATGATCAAGTGGGGTTTATTCCAGGAATGCAAGGATTCTTCAATATACGCAAATCAATCAACGTGATACACCATATCAACAAACTGAAGGAGAAAAACCATATGATCATCTCAATAGATGCAGAGAAAGCTTTTGACAAAATTCAACACCCATTTATGATAAAAACCCTGCAGAAAGTAGGCACAGAGGGAACTTTCCTCAACATAATAAAGGCCATATATGACAAACCCACAGCCAGCATTGTTCTCAATGGTGAAAAACTGAAACCATTTCCACTAAGATCAGGAACAAGACAAGGTTGCCCACTCTCACCACTATTATTCAACCTAGTTTTGGAAGTTTTAGGCACAGCAATCAGAGAAAAAAAAGAAATAAAAGGAATCCAAATGGAAAAGAAGAAGTAAAGCTGTCACTGTTTGCAGATGACATGATACTATACATAGAGAATCCCAAAGATGCTACCAGAAAACTACTAGAGCTAACCAATGAATCTGGTAAAGTAGCAGGATACAAAATTAATGCACAGAAATCTCTGGCATTCTTATACACTAATGATGAAAAATCTGAGAGTGAAATTAAGAAAACACTCCCATTTACCACTGCAACAAAAAGAAAAAAATAAAGAATAAAATATCTAGGAATAAAACTACCTAAGGAGACAAAAGACTTGTATGCAGAAAACTATAAGACACTGATGAAAGAAATTAAAGATGATACAAATAGGTGGAGAAATATACCATGTTCTTGGATTGGAAGAATCAATATTGTGAAAATGACTCTACTACCCAAAGCAATCTACAGATTCAATGCAATCCCTATCAAATTACCACTGGCGGGCTTCCCTGGTGGCGCAGTGGTTGAGAGTCCGCCTGCCGATGCAGCGGACACGGGTTTGTGTCCCGGTCCGGGAAGATCCCACATGCCGCGGAGCGTCTGGGCGCGTGAGCCATGGCCGCTGAGGCTGCGCGTCCGGAGCCTGTGCTCCGCAGCGGGAAAGGCCACAACAGTGAGAGACCCACGTACCGCAAAAAAAAAAAAAAAAAAAAAAATTACCACTGGCATTTTTTACTGAACTAGAACAAAAAATTTCACAATTTGTATGGAAACACAAAAGACCCCAAATAGCCAAAGCAATCTTGAGAACGAAAAATGGAGCTGGGGGAATCAGGCTCCCTGACTTCAGAGTATACTACAAAGCTACAGTAATCAAGACAGTATGGTACTGGTACAAAAACAGAAATATAGATCAATGGAACAGGATAGAAAGCCCAGAGATAAACCCATGCACATATGGTCACCTTATCTTTGATAAAGGAGGCAAGTATATACAGTGGAGAAAAGACAGCCTCTTCAATAAGTGGTGCTGGGAAAACTGGATAGGTACATGTAAAAGTATGAGATTAGAACACTCCCTAACACCATACACAAAAATAAACTCAAAATGGATTAAAGATCTAAATGTAAGGCCAAAAACTATCAAACTCTTAGAGGAAAACATAGGTAGAACACTCTATGACATAAATCACAGCAAGATCTTTTTTGACCCACCTCCTAGAGAAATGGAAATAAAAACAAAAATAAACAAATGGGACCTAATGAAACTTCAAAGCTTTTGCACAGCAAAGGAAACCATAAACCAGATGAAAAAACAACCCTCAGAATGGGAGAAAATATTTGCAAATGAAGCAATTGACAAAGGAGTAATCTCCAAAATTTACAAGCAGCTCATGCAGCTCAATATCAAAAAAACAAGCAACCCAATCCAAAAATGGGCAGAAGACCTAAATAGACATTTCTCCAAAGAAGATATACAGATTGCCAACAAACACATGAAAGAATGCTCAACATCATTAATCATTAGAGAAATGCAAATCAAAACTACAATGAGATATCATGTCACACCAGTCAGAATGGCCATCATCAAAAAATCTACAAACAATAAATGCTGGAGAGGGTGTGGAGAAAAGGGAACCCTCTTGCACTGCTGGTGGGAATGTAAATTGATACAGCCACTATGGAGAACAGTATGGAGGTTCCTTAAAAAACTAAAAATAGAACTACCATACGACCTAGCAATCCCACTACTGGGCATATACCCTGAGAAAACCATAATTCAAAAAGAGTAATGTACCAAAATGTTCATTGCAGCTTTATTTACAATAGCCAGGACATGGAAGCAACCTAAGTGTCCATCATCGGATGAATGGATAAAGATGTGGCACATATATACAATGGAATATAACTCAGCCATAAAAAGAAACAAAATTGAGTTATTTGTAGTGAGGTGGATGGACCTAGAGTCTGTCATACAGAGTGAAGTAAGTCAGAAAGAGAAAAACAAATACCGTATGCTAACACATATATATATGGAATCTAAGGGAAAAAAAAGGCCATGAAGAATCTAGGGGTAAGACAGGAATAAAGACACAGACCTACTAGAGAATGGACTTGAGGATATGCAGGGGGGAAGGGTAAGCTGTAACAAAGTGAGAGAGTGGCATGGAAATATATACACTACCAAACGTAAAACAGATAGCTAGTGGGAAGCAGCAGCATAGCACAGGGAGATCAGCTCAGTGCTTTGTGACCACCTAGAGGGGTGGGATTGGGAGGGTGGGAGGGAGGGAGATGGAAGAGGCAAGAGATATGGGAACATATGTATATGTATAACTGATTCACTTTGTTATAAAGCAGA
The DNA here is from genome assembly GCF_026419965.1 of Kogia breviceps. Classification (NCBI taxonomy): domain Eukaryota; kingdom Metazoa; phylum Chordata; class Mammalia; order Artiodactyla; family Physeteridae; genus Kogia; species Kogia breviceps. The sequence continues at coordinate 27,311,349 of NC_081317.1, forward strand.
AACTAACACACCATTGTAAAGCAATTATACTCCAATAAAGATGTTTAAAAATTAAAAAATAAAGATGCCAAAAAATCATAATAATAATGTTCATTATCATTGTAATTAAGAGTCACAAATCCAAAGTGGACAAAGTTCATCTAAGACTCCATGAGAACAAAAGGTTAAATAAATTTATATGACCCAATTATTCATTACTGGGAATTTAGCCAATAACTAGAAATATAAATTCAATAGTTTGCAAGAGCAATAAATGCAGCCTGTTGTAAGATGAGCACTACAGATTTTACATGTACACACATATACCTAGCTCTGTATAGGGCTGCCAGAAAGTAAGTTCTGATATTAAAATATACTTCTTCTAAAAGTCTAAGGACATATTTTAAACAAAAAATCCACAATGGATAGAGATTACCTAATTCTGAAAATCTCAAACATCTTGACTTAAGGACAGCACACCTAAATATCAAAATCCACATGCCATGACATGAATATTAGATCTCTCCCCTAAATCAGCAATGACTTGGCTTAAAGATGATTCTAAGACTCTTCTAGACTTTTAATCATTGATTATCTTAACAACTGAACTGCCTCTTACCTGGAATACCCTCTCTTCCCTTTATTAAGTAACCTTTTCCCTCCCTCAAAGTGCTTCAAATCAGTTTCTAAGAATTGCTCCTGAACTCAATTCCCTTCATGATTCCTCTGCATTATATACAGCTGTACAGTGTTTACATTAACATTATTCTTAAATCGGTTATATCTTACATACATTTTTGCTTACTCTTATAAATTCTAATCTTTTTGGCAAAAGGATTTGATTTTCCTTTTTTTGCATTTCTTGCAAGTTACCCTCCATGAGAATGTGAAATGCATGAGGGCAGGAACTGTTTTGCTCACTACTACTTACTCTAAATCCAGCATAGCCATAACTCAAATTTTACTGAATGAATGCATAAAATCTTGATACTGGCAATCAAATATTATCACTGACTTCCCCATAAATTATTAAAGTAGCTTCTCAAATATGGTTTTTGAACATTAAAGATGTGGAACATTCCAAGGTTTTTCAAATTCTTTTATGACTCTATCTTTAGTGTAAGCATAACAGGACATAATGAAGATGATAAAATAATTTTTTAAAATCCAATGATAATTATGACTTCAATGTCTAATAATGCATTTATAAAGCTACTATCATATGAGCTTTGTTTCCAGTGTATGTGAATTTTGAGGAAAGGAAGAAAGGGAAAAGCAGAGAAAAGGACCTAAGAGAAGCTAGTCAACTGCCATTATTTAAAACCTAACAATATAATAAGATACGTGAATAATACGGGACAAGGAGGAAGTATTTTTCTCCTTGGAAAAGTTTCTACTCTAATGAAGTGTGTTAACAGTTCAATTTTATTTATCCAGTTTCAAGTTTGTTTTTTTTTTTTGTCTTGTTTTGTTTTGTTTTTTGGCCATACAGCATGGCTTGCAGGATCTCAGTGCCCCAACCACCAGGGATTGAACCCAGGCCACGGCAGTGAAAGCCTGGAATCCTAACCACTAAGCCACTAGGGAACTCCCCAATTGCAAGTTTTTAAAACTGTGTCTATTGGCTGCTTCTAGCTTCCCTACTAACAATGCCAGAAAAATAAATTGCATGCACAGTTAAGCAGAAAGAAGGTGCCAACAAAAAAAGGCACCAACCAGGTATTTTAAACTTACAGGTAAGAGAGAAGAAAAATAATAGCAGCAGCATTGGAGCATCACTCACTCCAGGGAAGGTTAAAGGTGGCAGATAAAAATTGATAATGTACATTCAATATGCATGAGATTTTTGTCACTTGATGAGAAGAGGAAAATGTAGGAGAAAAAATATGACTCATGGCCATTTTGGTAGCAAATTTAATATGTCTTATAGGCTAGGCTGACAGAAATGGTGTCTGGTGAATACAATGAAGATAATTAGAGCTGCTCTGGCAGAGAAAAAGTATGGGGAGAGAGAAGGGAAGGTTAGAGATTAAGCAACTGAACACTTAAAGGGTATTCCAAACTGGTACTATGAAGAAGGATTTGGGCCCAAGACAGAACAGAAATCTCCACAGGATGAGTCATGGGTGAGATCTTCAGAAGATGCTGAGTTTTCCTTTATTCTCCAATCTTTTTTAAATGAATGAATTTCTTGTTTATTGCAATTTATGAATACTTTATGACTAAACTAATTACCTTTAAATGATTTAAGTACAGTTGGCTCTTGAACAATGGGGGAGTTAATCCATATATAACTTAGAGTTGTCCCTCCATATCTGTGGTTCTTCTGCATCCACGATTCAACCAACCACAGACGGTATGGTACTGTAGTATTTACTATTGAAAAATATCAGTGTATAAGTGGACCCTCACAGTTCAAACCCACATTGTTCAACTGCAATACAACTCCCACCTCCTAAATATAAACAAGAAATCTCAACCTGGGAAGAATGGACAGACTTGAAAGGGTATTTAATATTGGGAAATTGTGTGTGTACAGCATGTTTGTAAGAGAAAGAGAACATTTGTATTCTTCCATAGCTTTCAGATTCTCAAAGGCATCTGTGACCAAAATCAGCACACAAAAATCTGTTGCATTTATATATATGAATAATGAACAATCTAAAAAGGAAATTAAGAAAACAATCCCATTTAGGGACCTAATGAAATGAAAAGACAACCCTCAGAATGGGGGAAAATATTTGCAAACGAATCAATGGACAAAGGATTAATCTCCAAAATATATAAACAGCTCATGCAGCTCAATATTAGAAAAACAAACCCAATCCAAAAATGGGCAGAAGACCTAAGTAGACATTTCTCCAAAGAAGACATACAGATGGTCAAGAGGCACATGAAAAGCTGTTCAACATCACTAATTATTAGAGAAATGCAAATCAAAAACTACAATGAGGTATCACCTCACACCAGTCAGAATGGGCATCATCAGAAAGTCTACAAACAACAAATGCTGGAGAGGGTGTGGAGAAAAGGGAACCCTCTTGTACTGTTGGTGGGAATGTAAATTGATACAGCCACTGTGGAGAACAGTATGGAGGGTCCTTAAAAAGCTAAAAATAGAATTACCATATGACCCAGCAATCCCACTACTGGGCATATACCCAGAGAGAAGAACCATAATTTAAAAAGACACATGCACCCCAATGTTCATTGCAGCACTATTTACAATAGACAGGTCATGGAAGCAACCTAAGTGTTCATTGACAGACGAATGGATAAAGAAGATGTGGTACATATATACAGTGGAATATTAGCCATAAAAAGGAACGAAATTGGGTCATTTGTAGAGACGTAGATGGACCTAGAGACTGTCATACAGAGTGAAGTAAGTCAGAAAGAGAAAAACAAATATCATCTATTAATGCATATATGTGGAATCTAGAAAAATGGTACAGATGAACTGGTGTGCAAGACACAGATGTAGAGAACAAACATATGGACAATCAAGGGGGGAAGGGGGGGTAGTGGTGGTGGTGGTGGTGGTGGTGATGGGATGAATTGGGAGATTGGGATTGACATATATACACTAATATGTAAAATAGATAACTAATAATAACCTGCTGTATAAAAAATAAAATAAAATACAAAATTCGGAATAAATAAATAAATAAATAAAATCAATAAGTCAAGCATACCAATACCAAAAAAGGGAAAGAACATAAAAGATATTTCATAAATGGCAAAAATATCAAGAAGCATGTTAAAATATTCAACCTAATGATGAAGGAACTTCAAATAATAACATGCTTTCCTCTCTCCATTTAGTTGGTAGAAATTAAAAAATATATATATCCTTACCCAGCAGTGAAAAGATCGTTTTTGCATCTTGTTCATGGAGGGTAAAGGAATGCAACCATTTTTGAAGACAATATGGCAGTATAAAGAACACGAAAAATGTTGTTTCATCTTGATGAAATCATCAGAGATGTCCACAAAAATACAAAATACTTGTACAACATGGAGCTACTTACAGTAGCAAAAAACAGAATAACTAGATACCTAACTATAGGGAATTGGTTTAACAAATTTTGATAGGTAATATTAAGAAGAATGTCTTCAAAGACTTTTCAATGGCATGGGAAAATGTATCTGGAATAATAAGTGATTAAAAAGCCAGGTGAAAAATTATACATAACACATTAATTCTATTAAAAATGTCCCTATATATGTGTATTATATATGTATATTTAAATGTATATTACAAAAAAGAAAAAAATAGTGACTACTTCTGAGTGACAGGACGATGGATGATCTTTATTTTCTATTTTATAATTTTTCTAAATTTTCTATATGAACAATAAATATTATTCCTTTGTTAAAAAAAAAAATCCCATTTACAATAGCATCAAAAAGAATGAAATACTTTGCAGTAAATTTAACCAAGGAGGCAAAAGACCTATTCACTGAACACGACAAAACTCTGCTGAAAGAAATTAAAGACACAGATAAGTGGAAAGACATCCTATGGTCATGGATTGGAAGACTTAATATTGTTAAAACAACCATAGTACCAAAAGCAATCTATAAATTCAATGCAATCACAATCAAAATTTCAATATACACCCACGTATACTGCAGCATTACTCACAACAGCCAAGAGACAGAAGCAGCCCAAATGTCCATAGACAGATAAATGGACATACCACATAAAGAAAATGTGGTAAATACATGCAATGGAATATTATTCAGCCATAAAAAAGAAGGAAATCTTGACACATGCTACAAGATGGATGAACTTTGAAGACATTATGCTGAGTGAAATAAGCCAGTCACAAAGGGACAAATACTGTATTCCACTTATATGAGATATCTAGAGTAGACAATACAATGGTGGTTGCCAGGCAGTGGGGGAAAAGGGCAAATGGGATGTTGTTCAATGAGTATAGAGTTTCAGTTCTGCAGGATGAAAAAGTCCTAGAGATCTGTTACACAACAATGTGAATATAGTTAATACTACTGTACATTTAAAAATGGTTAAGAGGGTAAGTCTTAGGTTTTTTATCACAATTTTAAAAAAACGATAACTATGACCAAAACAAAGTTAAGAATCATTCTTCAAGATATAAGTACAGTTATACAAAAAATTCACTAATTTTTGCTTTCAATAAATCAAACATTATACAGACTAAAATTATTCATATTTAAATAGTTGCACAATCTCACCTGTAATTCCTGTGATTTACGAGCTTGTTCCTGCTTGATACTGTTAATCATACTTTCTTTTACCTCATCCAATATGGAGTATAAACTATCAAATTCTTCATCTAACTCTGAAAGTATGTTAGAAGAATTTTCCTGTTTAATAAACAAAGATTTTACTTAAGAGCTGTCAAACAATAAAAAACTAAAAGATATAGTACTTATCAAAGAAGAGAACAGATTCATATTATGAATCTAATATCAGCCTAATATCATAAAATAACTAAAATTCTAATATTTCATATACACCTTTAAAAACAAATAAATCCAAGAAGCTGGCGGCTAATGCTGATAGTTCTACTTCAGCAATGCTATGAGTTAAGTAGTCTTTTATGAACTAGCCCATACTCTCCTCCCTTTTATAAGACTGTTTCCACAGGACAATGTGAAAGTTTGTTTTAAGGTTGTCAACTTTGTCCAGACCTTTAGGCTCTAAGGCAGACCCTAAGCCAGTGGTTCTCAACTTTTGGTGTGCATCAGAATCATCAGTGAAGCAGATTTTAATAAAATATTCCAGAGATTTTGATTCTGTAACTCTGAGAAATAGTCTGGGTATATAGGGATGGGGCTGATTTTGCGCAAATTTTTTAATCTTTCAGGTTGCCTAAAACACTGCATTTACATAAGATAAGCAGAATTAAAACACTAAGCAATTCCTTACTGGGTCCTAAGAAATTTATCAAACACTGAATTTCGGTGCTAGAAGGAACCTCAGAAATCATCTACTGACTAGAATTTGTAGTCAAACTTCTAAATTTTATAAGCTAAAATCTGTTTATAAAGTCTGTTGACCTCCCAAGAGTTCCTCACTGCCTCATTAAGCAAGATGATGCTATTTCAACAAGAAGTAACAAAATATCTGTGAAATCCCTAGATAAGTGATATTCACACTTGCAACAATTATGAGATAGAAGAAATTATCTTAAGGCATTTTTCAACATAGATGAATCATTCAACTAAGAGAAGCGAAACTGGCACTGGTTTACAAAACTAATACAAAAAATCTACTGTAATATTACAATCCAAACTTTTGCTTAAATTGTTTATAAAAACCAGACATCATCTCACTGGAGTCTTACCAAAAGTGGTGTTAATCATTTTACTAGTTTCTTTACAGTAGTAAGAACATGACGTGGAGGAAGAAATGTGCAGTCTGGAAGGCAGAAGACCTAAGTCACATTCCACATTAACCACTCAGTAACAGTGTGACCTTGGACAAGCCACTTAAATTCCTGGACCTCCATTTTTTCATCTGCAAAAAGGAATTGGACTTCTCTTTTCCCCCTCAGTAACCAACTGGCACATTCTTATGGTCTCTCGTCCACTACAGTTTATGCTCCCATCTTCAGTGATGAGGGTGTAGCTTAATTCCCCCTCTATTTTTTTTTATGGATGCTAACGTAAAGTCCTAATAATCTGTCAATCAGAAAAACTGTGAGCTAGCTCTACCTAAAGGTACCCTTTTACAGATTTCAAATGTGATGATTCTCTTGTCCATAGACCAAGAGTTCTAGAACCACTAGCTTTGCTTATTTAAAGAAACTGGATTAGTAGATTCACCAAATTTTCCAATAAAATAGTTTGAGAAATACAGTTAAACTGGTGAAGATTATAATTAACTAACTTAAATTACAGCAAATTGAGAAGTAAAGAAAATATAAGACCATAAGGTTTAACAGGCCAGGCAATTACCTAGGCTGAACCAAACAAAAACCACAGGAAAGGATTCACTGTCTACAAGTATCCTGGAAATCTTCTATGTTTATTTCACAAAGAAATGACCCTTAAATTAATTAAAGCACATTCATGGGAAAGCATCACCAGCTTATCTTAAGGTTTCTTCCACTATCAACATTTGATTAATTAGAGTATGGATTATCCACCTATACCTGGGACCATTTCCTTAAGTATTCCCCTCTCTCCTCAATGGGCACTTTACCTTTTACTTTTATATCTTACTTTCATCTAGTTCTGCAAGTGGACCTCTTACCATCTACATTTTCCTTCTACTATTTACAGTAAAAGAAATGTTTAGCTTCCCAGTACTTTTGGAAAGGTACAATTTGCTCTTAATTGGAATTAGAAAAGAAAAACATGAAATGGAAAGGAAGAAAAGTGAGCATTATAATATTCCTAGCAATATTCCAGTTTTCTTTTTCCCTTACTATTTGATCTTTCCATGGAGAATGTGGGAATAGCAAATAAAGCATTTTTATTTTTTTTTTTTTTTTTTTTTTTTTTTTTTTTTTTTTTTTTTTTTTTTTTTTAGCGGTACGCGGGCCTCTCATCGTTGTGGCCTCTCCCATTGCGGAGCACAGGCTCCAACACGCAGGCTCAGCAGCCATGGCTCACGGGCCCAGCCGCTCCGTGGCATGTGGGATCTTCCCATACCGGGGCACGAACCCGTGTTCCCTGCATCGGCAGGCGGACTCATAACCACTGCGCCACCAGGGAAGCCCTAAAGCATTTTTATTTATCTGCCATTTTAAAACCCTGCTCTCACCTCCATTAGTTTATAATCTATAGTTGACAGTGTATATTTATACTTCTGATTCAACCCAACAATCATTAATTGTGACATATTCACACAAATTTTTTTAAAAACAGATTCATACCTGAACTCCTTTTAGTGTTTGATTTAGTGTATCAATAAAGTTCTGAATTTCATCATTTTTATTTGCCAGAGTTGAAATGATCCTTTGTAGAGCTTCCTGGGATAAAAAAAAATTTTTAACACTATGATATTTTATTCAAAGAGAATTATAAACTTTATAACAACAATTCTCTAAACTCTGTAAGAGTATATAACATAATAAACAGGAGCAATGTAAAACTGTTCATTGTTTAAACGCTATAATTACAAAAGATGGGATATACATTGGTACTGTTTTACAACCTCTTATTCCTAGTGTACAACTTAATTACCACCATATCTTTCACACTGAAGATGATCAATATTATTTAACATAAAGACTGTTACTTTAGGTCATAAGGCCATGGCAAACCAACAGAACCAAATCCTAAACGTTGCAAAAATAAATGGAAACTTCTAATCAACATCAGGAAATGAGGAATAAAAGCAGAAATACTGAAATTTGACATTTTATTTATTTATAAAAATTAAAATCATTATATTTTAGAAATATGAAAGTAGATAATAAATTTCCAGTTAAAATTACAACATTCATTGCAATATTTACAGATGCTATAGAACCATAATAAATAAGGTAATTTTAGTAGCAAATACCTCAGACTTTTTGATAATGCTTCCTATTTAAATAAAACACTTGATTATTTAACTTTCTCATACTCTCTACTTCAGTGTTGTCCAATAAAATTTCCTGCTATAATGGAAATATCCTATATATGTGCTGTTCTATAAGGCAGTAACTAGCCACATGAAGCTAATGAGCTCTTGAAATGTGGATAGAACAACTGAGGAACTAAATTTATTTTAACTTGAATTAATTTCACTTTTTATTACACATGTGACAAGTGCTGTCATATTGTACATCACAGGTCTAGTTGTTTAATAACTCTTCATGGGTAGTAAAAGCAAAATCCAAACAAGGTTCTTGTATTCTCAGTAAAAATCAAAAGCAAGTACTTTCACTATAATTTTTCCCAGAAGTACAAGCTTATTTCCGTAAGCACCTACAAACATAAATATTTTAATAATGTCCTATAAGATTTTGTGTAATAAAGGTTCTCCTCAAAATATTATCAAAAACTGATAAAGGGCTAAATATAAAGAGCTCAGGAAATAATCTGATAAAGGGATAACATTTCATATAAATGTCCATAAAGCATTATAGTAAAAAAATTAAAATAATTACAGCTCTCATTTCATTCTCCCAACAATCCCTGGAGATAAGTAGGTATTATCATCCCTGGGCCAGACGAAGGCTCTCTGCTTCACTTACCAATACTATTTCTTCCCATCCTCACCACTGTTGTTATTTTAGTATAAAACAATGAAGTTATGCTATGAAAGAGTTAGCTGTTTATCCTCTCGGTGTTCCCTCCAGAAACAGGTACATGGAGATTTGAATACAAAGACAACGCAGAATGCAGCCAGTACCTGGGGGAGGGGTGGGCACAGCTGGAGGGACGAGAGTGGTAGTACAGAGATGTAGAAAAGGAGGGTAGAAGACTTAAGAGTCTTTCAAGTATTCATCCAAGACAGACTCTCTACATACTTTAAAAAACACAATGGAACAGTAAAAATGGTTCTGCCAGTCCTCGGCCTGTGTACAGTAAGCTTCAGTTAAGATTGGGCTTTTCAGGTTAACAGACTGACTATCTGCATCCTCTTCTAACCCTCCCAATGGTAGGGTTACATCCATATTATATAGATGAGAAAATGGAGATTCAATCAGTTGCTCAAAGTGACACTGCTTGTAAGGTAATGATTATGCTCAGTCTATCTCGAAAGCCCATGCTCTTTACCACTTTAGAATACTGCCTCTAAACCTAACCAACATGCCCGTTATATGAAACACCCATACAAAAAATTACATATTGGTTTAATATTTTGGTTTGCTAAGACTCTTCAATGACATATAAAACCACTGGAATTTTCTTGGAGAATCACAGCTTGAGCTTAAGCTTTGTCCACTGAAATTAGTGAAATTCTGGTAAAGGAACTTGATTGTAACATTTTAACTTCTATCCACATACAGCTATTATAAATCAAGAATCTGGGACTTCCCTGGTGGTCCAGTGGCTAAGACTCTGCACTCCCAATGCAAGGGGTCAGGATTCGATCCCTGGTCAGGGAACTAGATCCCACAAGCAACAACTAAAAGATCCCACAAGCCACAACTAAAAGATCCCATATGCCATAACTAAAAGATCCTGTGTGCCGCAACTAAGACCCGGCGCAGCCAAATAAATAAATGTTTAGAAAAAAAGGAGTATCATTTTAAAGAAATAATTCAAGAATCTGACATAATATAAACACATATAGAAATTCTGGTATTCCAAGAAAAAAGTTCTGAAAGCAGGACTACATAAGCTGAGTTCTGAAACTTTACCCTAGCCTGTGTATGTGACATGAGGTTAAAGTTTTCTCTAGGTGGTAAGACCCAGGGAAGAGATCTATACAGGGATACTGTGTTCCTAATATAGGAGTATGCAAGGGGAGGCAAGTCCAGTAGAACTTTTTAAAAAGTATTTTCTAAATATGGCAAGCAACATACCAGGGAGGGATAAGAAACTTTGAGAAAGAGGCAAAAAAGAACTAAAAGATACCATAATGCATGGAGTTTTCTACCCTACTCTACATCTCCAGGGCCTCCAAATTTAATCACTAGCTTTTATAATGGAGACACAAATAATTGATAAAGAAGCTGAGGAGGAAGTGCAAAGCCAGAAGTCTCAATGAAAGTGATGTAAGCTGTGTACAGCACCTATTCTCTGAGCTCCAGACCATTTTAATCCAACTGCTTACTTGAAATCTCCACTCGGATGTCTCAAAAGCACTTCAAAACTCAACATGTCATAATGTCCTCCACTAAACCTGAGCCCTCCTCTAGTGTTCTGTCTCTGCCAATGGCACTACCAGCTGTAAAACCAGAAACCTAGCAACTCAAAACCAAAACAGAAAAAAAAAAAAATTTAAAAATCAGCAGAGGACCCGAACAGACATTTTGTCAAAGACAGCATACAGATGGCCAACAGGCCCATGAAAAGATGCTCAACATCACTAATCATCAGGGAAATGCAAATCAAAACCACAGTGAAATATTACCTCACACCTGTAAGAATGGCTATTATCAAAAAGACAACACATAACAAACTCTTGAGAGGATGCAGAGAAAAAGGAATCTTTGTACACTGTTGGTAGAAAGGTAAATTGGTGCAGCCACTATGGAAAACAGTAGGGAGTTTCCTTAAAAATGAAAATAGAACTACCATACCATCCAGCAATTCTATTTCTGGGTATTTATCTGAAAACAAAAATACCAATCTGAAAATACTAATTCAAAAAGATAAATGCACTCCTATGTTCAGTGCAGCATTATTCACAATAGCCAAAATAAGAAAGCAACCTAAGTGCCCAATGATAGATGAATGGATAGTGAAGATGTGAGATATATACACTGGAATATTACTCAGCCATAAAAAAGAATGAAATCTTGCCATTTGCAACAACATGGATAGACCTAGAGGGTATTATGTTAAGTGAAATATGTCGGACAGTGAAAGATAAATAGCATATAATTTCACTTATACGTGGAATCTAAAACACAAAACAAACGAACAAACATATTAAAACAGAAAGAGTCATAGATACAGAGAACAAACAGGTGGTTGCCAGAGGGGAGAGGGGTAGGGGGATGGGTGAGGTAGGTGAGGGAGATTGAAAGGTAAAAACTTCCAGTTACAAAATAAATGAGTCTCAGAGATAAAATGTACAGTGTGGTAAAAATAGTCAATAATAATGTAATATCATTGTATGGTGACAGATAGTAATTAGATTTATTGGGGTGATAATCTGTAATGCATAGCAATATTAAATCACTATGTTGTGTGATTAACATAGTTAATTCCTGCATAACTTAACACAGTAGGTCAATTATACTTCCAAGATAAACTCACAGAAAAAGAGATCAGATTTGTGGTTACCAGAGGCAGGGGTGGGGGGACTCAGAAGTAGATGAAGGTAGTCAAAAGATACAAGTACTAGGGGTATAATGCACAACATGATAAATATAATTAACACTCTATATGTTATATATAGTTAACGTTGTTGCCTAGCATATATGAAAGTTGTTGAGAGTAAATACTGAGTTCTCGTCAAAGAAAAAATACTTTTCTCTTTTTATTTTTTATCTACATGAAATGATGGATGTTCACTAATCCTACTGCGATAATCATTTCATGATGTATGTAAGTGAAATCATTATGCTGTACACCTTAAACTTATATAGTGATATATGTCACTAAAACTGGAAGAAAAAAACTCAGAAACCTAGGCCATCATCATTACATCATTACATCCTTTCCTTTCATTCCTTTCATGCCTGCTCTACATGCAGTCACCAACTTCTGTAGATTTTACCTCCTAAATATCTCTGTAATCACTATTACCACAAGTCAGTATCATATCTCAACTTATATTCTTGCAAAACTTCTTAACAGGCCTCTGATCCATTCTTTCTTCCCAGTAATCAGTTCTCTATATTGCAGCTAGAGTACTATGTTAGCATCACTCTTCCTGCTTAATCGTCTTGCCACAAGTCCTTGTATAAAACTGAAAATCTTTTAACATGGGCTGTTAACATGACCTTAAACATGACATTACATAATCTGTAAGACTCTGCATGATCTTCCCATTGCCTACCTCACCTGTTTCAACTCACACCAGACTTCTTCTCTCTTGCTGTATTCCAGCTACAGTAGCCTGCTGTGAGTTTCTCTAATATTCTTTGCTTCCCACTTGGGAACCGTCACATTTATCAACTCCTCCTGTTCTAAAACATATACACAATTTTTTGTTAAAACAAGTTCCAAAAAAGTATAGAATGAGCCCATTCTATATATCTAAGTATGCACACACACGCGCGCACACACTTGCACACTTGCTTCATTTCTTTTATTATCAAAGCCTGATGGTGAGAAGGGCAAAGACAACTTTCAACTGGGACTCTATCAACCTGAAAGAATGCCTACCAGGGTCTCTCAGACTTCATCTCAGATCTCAAGTCTCCCATTACCCTCCAAATACTGATGGATAAAGTGACAGATAAACATAGATGGATAAAGGCAATATAAATTATCTGAAGTTTATCTAGATAATATAACTGATTTTGAAAGACTTCAGGTGACCATGACTAAAAGCTTCAGGTGATACAGGTCTGAAGATATGCTTTGACAAATACAAATTCTGCTGGATCACAGCAAAATATATAGAATGTATGTCTCCAGAGGCAGTATGCATAGGCAATCTCAGCCATTATCCTTTGGTCACGCACCTCAGTCACGAGGAGCTCAAGAAAACCTACACTATCAAAATTAAGCCTCTCAATTACTTGACTATGGAATTAGTCTAAGGTAACAGCTATGTTAACAAAGCGGGGTGGGGGATGACATGCCCCAGCCAAGCACAACTGCAGTCATTCCTATGGAATGGCTCAAAGTAATCTGGGATGTGCAAGACATGAGGTACCCTCTTCAAAGAAGCATAGCTTAAAGTTATGCTTATAGTCCCTATAAATCATGTGAAGTAAAAGCACAATCAATTGACTCTAAGCAAAATAATAATAACTAACACTTTTATACTCTTAAAGGCCAAGCACTATCTTAAGCTCTTTACATACATTAATTTGTTTAATCCTCTCAAGAATCCTATGAAGTAGGATACTTGGTTATGCCCATTTTCCAATTTGGAAGCTGAGGTATAAAGAGATTAAGTAACTTGCCTGGGACCTCAGAGTTAGTATGTGGCAGAACCAGAATTCAAATTAAGACAATCTGACTCCTGAGTCTGTGCTCTTAACAATTAGCACTGTACTTACTACCTGAAAACAAAGATCAGAGGTCCATGAAAAGAAAGTCAGAACATCTAAGAGCATCAAAAGGACTTAAGATTTTCTTTAAGATTGGAAAAAACTAGGAATGAGCAACAGGCTGTACCATGTGCCACCTGCCAGACACAAAGGCAACAGCAACAGCTATGCTTGCCACTGGCATATGATCATTAAGTCTGAGAATATGATGACAGTCGCCATGTGAAATGGCACGGTTCTACTGGTTTTAGCTTAATGTATGTGAATATGACAAATTCAAATGTGAGTCTTAATTCTGCATTCAACAAAGACTCTGCCGACTGGGCTACTTAACTGGAAGCTATCCAGTGCAATAAGCACCTGAAGTTATGATGCAGAAACTTCCTGTTCTTAGAACCAGTGGCAAAAAACCATTGTACCTGTGTTTATATGCTACTCTGAATCCAAAGGCATCAATAACCAAGTGGCCATAATTAGACACTGGGATATATGGGTTTCCCACCAGCGTCTACTCAGACAAGGAGAAAATTTGATTCAAATTCTACATTAGTATTCCAGACAGTTGAGATACACGAATCTAGAACCACTGCAAATATCACTAATCAATCTATAATTTAAAGGGGCCAAACTATTACTATAGTCATTTCAGTTAGTATTCATTAAGCACTTTCTATGTGCCAGGCACTATGCTAAGCTTCTAACATGGACTATCTTTTTAATCATCACAATAGAAAGTAATATGTCTTTGCATTTTATGGTTGAAGAAAGAGAAGGTTAAAGAAGTTAAGAAACTTCCTTTGATCACACAGCTGTCAAATGGCAGTCACAATTCAAATCCAGGAAGCTGCCTCCAGAGTCTGTACTTTTACACCACTCTAGGCTGCATACACTGCAGAGGACTGTACAAAACAGTCATAGGGTTCCTGCAACCAGAGAACAAAGGGATCAGTGAAAAATCCTAATGCCACCAGGAATTATGCCACTTGTATCACTCCACACCAAACACCTCTCCTTTGAATTAGGTAATGAGTAGAAATCCACAATGCTCTATCCAGCTGGTAAGTTAGACAACCAGAATCTTACCAGCTGACCATAGCTATCGCAACACATAACAAGAGTATTGTGCTCAAAAGTGATGCAACGAGCTAGAAAAGGAGAATTATATATTGTTGAGGAATTCAAGAATCTGATAATCATAAATAGTTAACTGGTAGAAAGCTACGCCCTCTGTAACAGTGAAACAGCTGGGATTACTACCTCTGTACACAGATGCAACTGAGGTGATCCACAGAAAAATAATCTAATAAAAGACCTGGTGGGAAATACTGTCGTTTCACCCTGAGCCCAGTTGCAGATATCAGGGCAGAAGAAGAGGTTCTTTCCCAACTAGGATTTGAGGAAATACAGTGTAACAGAGGCTGAGGAAGGCTCATCCATTTTTGTGGCCTTTGAACTGGCTGTTCCATCCAATGAAGCCTAGGAGGCTCACATTCGGCCACGGAAACCAGAGGTCCCATCATCTAATTAAGGGAGGTGGAATGGAAGTAGAGATGGGGGTACTCTCAGGTACCACTGGTAGCAGTATAAACTGACATAACCTTTCTGAAGGGCGACTTGGCAATACACATCAAAAGATATTTAAAAGCATATACACAATGACTCAGTAATTCCATTTCTACTAATTTATTCTAAGTAAATAATTAAAGAGTATAAGCCGAGACTTGATGACAAAGATGTTCATCTTACTGTTATTTATAATATTAAAAGGTTAGGACCAACATAAACGTATGACAAAAGGATACTAACTAAAAATCAAGTAGGGCTTCCCTGGTGGCACAGGGATTAAGAATCCTCCTGCCAATGCAGGGGACACAGCTTCGACCCCTGGTCCAGGAAGATCCCACACATGCCGCGGAGCAACTAAGCCCGTGCGCCACAACTACTGAGCCTGCGCTCTAGAGCCCGTGAGCCACAACTACTGAGGCCCACATGCCACAACTACTGAAGCCCGTGTGCCTAAAGCCTGTGCTCCGCAACAAGAGAAGCCACCGAGTGAGAAGCCCACACACTGCAACAAAGAGTAGCCCCCGCTCGCCACAACTAGAGAAAGCGGGCATGAAGCAACAAAGACCCAACGCAGCCAAAAAAAAAAAAAAAATTAAAAATAATCACGTAATATATATACATATTAAAGAATTCTGCTAAATCATTAAAAGTGTTGTAGAATAATATTAACATGGAAAAAGATATCCTTACATATTAAGTGAGAGGCAAATTATAAATCACTATACATAGCGTGATACCATAGTTTTTTTAAGTTTCTATATGCATTAAAAAAGACTGGAATGTAATACATACAAATGTTAAAAGAAGTTATCTCTGGGTGGCAGGATTATGGGTGATTTTTATTTTATTTTCATTTATCTATATTTCCTAATTTCCTACAATAAACTTGTATTACTTATATTTATAATGCAACAGAAGTGCACAGGCTGGCTGTGCTAACACTATTATAAATTAGTTCAAAATATAATTAGCTATCATCAACAAATATCAATAACTGAGACCAGATTCATCAGAACCTTGTGGCTGGGAAGAAGTGCCAACTGAGGATATAAAACATACAAAAAGAAAACTGTAGAAAAAAATCCATTAGCTTCAAAGTATTGTCCACCCTACATTGGAGTGGAATATCTATCACTACAGCATTCAATATGTGTTTGCTGCATGAATAATCCTGCTTACATTCAGCCAGGCATTGCAAAGAACCATTGTCTTTAAAAAAATTTTTTTAAGTTAGGTGTGTTTCACTATATTTCTAGTTTTTTTAAACTGTCAAGTTCAGTAAAAATGAAGGTGTCTGTATTTAAACACAGTGATACGAGTATGTCAGCATGGTCCTTTGAAGAGGGTACCTCGTACCTTGTACATCCCAGATTACTCTGATCCACTCCACGGGAATGACTGCAGTTGTGCTTAGCTGGGATGTATAAAACCCCAGTTATACTTTCCTGTTCACACCTCTATTTTAGAAAGCAAAGACCTTCCCTCAAAAAAGAAAGAGAGCTGGAGAGAAGGGAGATACATATACTACAGAAAAATGATTTGTAGCAGCAAGGGAGACCAAATTCCAGAGTTTTATCTAAATCATGCTCTATACTTTCTATCAACGATTTTTACTAGACTAGTTTCTTAACAAAAACAAAAAACAAAAAACTACTTTATGGGGTTTTATATCTTAAGTTTTATCTTAAGATATATCTTAAGCTTATATCTTAAGTTTTAATGACATTAATCATGCCATCATTTAAAGGCAAAGGAGCAAGGCAAGAAGGGTGGTAATGAAAAAAGCTTGAGCTGTGAAGAAAGACCTGGTATGAATCCAGACTACCACTTGCTAGCTGTGTGACTCTGAACAAGTTATTTAACCTCTCTCAGTTCCATCTTCCATATCTTTACAATAGGCATAACAGCTGTTGTGAGAATTTAAAGCAATCTAATACAATACTGGATACAGAACAATACTCAGATTTCATTCCTCTTTCCTTTCCTCAGGACTGAGAAAAAGGCGTAATTTTGGAACATGAGAGACGGTTGGTTATCTGGATATGGTGGAGGTCTCCGAACTGTTAGGGTGCAACAAGAAGGCAAAGGATAGCAAACACCAGGGCAGAGGAAGAAACTGGGATGAGGAAGGCAAGTCTACATATGCTACTGGTTGCAGGTTGTGTTGTGCTTTAAAACTCTCCCTATTCAGTTCAATCTCCTCAGTCTAGGTTTGTCCAGTCTTGCACATCAAGCCTTGCCTGACTGTCACTATTCCTTTCCAAGCAGAAAGTAGAATATGCGGGGGAAAGTGAGGAAAAGCAAACAACTGACAATGTATGCTTTTGATGACATCTTTCCTCTGGGATCCCTTCCCCTTTCCTCTCCACCTTTATTATTCCTACAGCACAAACCTTTCCTAGAAACAGCAACCCCTATGAATATGAATGATCTGCACAAGAGTTTAACTGAAACTATCAAATTCTAAGCACCAAGGTTCTAGAAAGGTGCAAATGTCTTATTTGTTTCAATGGTTTCTTTGAACATACACATTTTATCAGGTAAAGAAACCTTTGGGATTTTATCTTAAAACCACTTAAGGACATAATCAAAAGGTTTGAGTATCAAATAAAGCCACCTATCCATAACACATCCTGTTCACAAGTGTCCCAGAAACTCGATATAAACAAAATCCCTCTGTTTATTTCTAGAAAATAATACTGTGGTTTTCTGTATCCAACAGTACACCTTACATACCCAAGGTAATTATGTTTTCTTCCTCTACTCAAACAGGGAATCTGTTGCTAACACAAATCCAAGTTATTTTCACAGACAAAAAGCAGCTGGTCAAGCTAATCCATTTGCTGACTAGCCACCATCAAGCTTCTGTAAGACTGTCCAGTTAACTTAACCTCTATTGTCAGATTGCATGAGTCAGAACTTCCAATCCTCTTTCAATTAGGATTTAACAACTCTTCTTTGGCACCATCATTTGAAACATTTATTACAGACATAAACCCAGAGAACATGCTTTAAACTTAAGGACAAAGTTAAGAAATTGCTAGACTGGATTAGAAAAATAGTTATACAAATTATCAACAAAGGGATAAAGTTATTTTGAAGTTGAGATTATGAGATTACTAATAGCTAACGGATAGTACTTATGTGTGCTAGGCACCAAGTGATTTTTAAAAACTAACATGATCTTCATAACCCTTTGAGGTAAGGAGACTTTAAAGATGAGGAAATGGAGACAGCAAATTGCCCAACCTCATTCAGTTCATAAATAGTAGGACTGGAGACGACTCTGAAGCCATCCTCTTAATAATTTAAAGCCCAAATCCCAAATACCTTACAAATGGGTATATAGTCAAGCCACTCTCACCCTGTGCCACTTGCAGTAACTATGTTTCCTTATGCTGACTAAGGTATCATCTCTGCTATTATTTCCGTTGTAACATTCTAAAAGAAAAAAGAAAAATCATGCCAGGGGTGTACTACTACTGTCTTATTTCAAGAGAAATACATAACCAGCTCAGTTCATTATTAGTTAAGGTATATAATTGATTCTGCAGTAATTCATGAGAAAAGAATGCTCAAATTCAGAGCACTGAATTGGTTATAAGCATCAACACATGACGTTTATTTTAAGCTATAAAACAAAGTGTTTTTTATTAGAAATATTATTTGATACTATCAATGAAATTCAACATATTTTCTAATACTGAGAAGTCGATTCTCTAACTTATCTAAGATACATTAGTACTGGTAAGAAAGAACAGCTAATTCTTCGCTACCTCTGGTAAAACTGTACACAGTATGTGTAGGTACTCAAATACAACATTTGGAATGAAACCAAGTTCAGATCTTAGCCTTATGTATGGCTAGTGGTATGACCTTGCAGGACTCACTCCAACTCTTGAGTCCTCATTAAAATGAGAGACAATGCATGCCCTGGCAAAATAAGATGATCCACATTAAAATACTTTTAAAAATTATATTTTACAGGACACAGAGTATTTTAGTACTTATTCTTTGTAAACTTTAAGGCACTGTACTTTGAAGTACATAATTCATACTTAATTATATTACCTGCTTTTTACAGTAACTCCATAAAATATTCTTATTTCCACTGTATAAATAAAGAAATTGATTAATCACAGTTAAGTGATTTGCTCCATATCACAGAGCTACATACAGCCGCATGGAACCCAAGTCTCTGGACTCCAAGACTTTGCCCTTCCATTTGCTCTGAACTAATGTCCACTCAGATATCACATGACTTTTATTTAAAAAGTTAAATAAGCTTTGAAATGTTTTACAAATTCAAAACACACAAAATGTAATTTTTTTTAAAATGTCTTACTAATAGTCATGCAAATAAAATTGAATATACCTGAGTTTCAAGATGCACACATACAATGAAATCATATGACTTTTGTTAAATACTGTAATAGTTAACGCTAAACACATCACTACACTATTCTCTCATGCCCCCAGTGCTCAAGGAAGTGAATCCAGGCAAAATTATAGAAAATAATGTTCTAACTTTTTTCCAGTGCTTTCTATCTAATAATAGAAAAGAATGGCCTCTTGGACCTGCCCTTGTTTTTCCCTGCTACATTATTAGTAACACTGTGTTCCTTCCTATACGGCACTATATTTCAATTACTATAATCTAACAAAGAGGGCACGGTGGTTGATTTTTATATAGGGATTATAACTAAATATTAATAACACTTCTAATTGTATTCAAAACATTGGCTATGTTCTCTAATTTTTTGTTGTTGTTGTTGTTAATAGAAACGGCTAGTTCTATATACCCTTTCTTTAACTTGTTCAGAAAGTACAAAACATGCCAAAACAACCATTAAGGTAACTGACCAGCAACACTGAACTTCTCGGAGGGTAGGACTGCTGCTCTGACAACTGTCAGTCTTTTCTCTCAATTCAACCAACACTAAACACCAAGACGTGCTAGTGAACTAGTCCCGAGGAGGGCTGGGGCGGTGGACAAGGCTGGGGCGGGGGGCGGTACTAAGGAGATCTGGTTCCTGACCTAAAGAGGCACAGATTTTTGCCAAGAACGGAGAAGACTGGGTCGAGGAGAGGGGTCAGCTTCGGCGTCAGCCGGTAGACCCCCATGTGCCTTGGCTTCCTCTTCTGCTAAGGATGGATAAACCCTCACTAGCACACCGGGACGGTGCGAGAATCAAAGGGAGCCCAGACCGTTGCAAAAAATGATGAAAAACTGGGGGAGGCTCCCGCTATCCCCTCAGGAGCCAGGGCCCAGGACCCAGGACCAAGTACAGGGCAGAAGCTATCCAGGGTCACGGGGCGCGGTCCCCGCAGCCCGGCGGGCGCCGCTTTGCTCCTGGGAAAGAGCAAAACGGCCTGGCGGCCTCGCCCTCCGCGGCCATAGCCCAGCCTCAGGCTGGCCTGGCCAGCCCCGCTCGCCCACCGCCCACCCGGCCGGGGCGCTCCGCCCAGCCTCGGCGGCCCAGCGCCCAGCGCCCCCCGCCCGCGCTTACTTTCTGGGAGTCCATGGCCAGGGGCTGTGTCCGCTAGACCCAAAACCGCGTCGAAGAACCTTGAGAGGAGATGGAGGGAGGTCGGACACGCCGACACGGCTACCCGCTGCCGCTGCTCTGCTGAGCCACCGCCGCCTCCGCCTCAGCCTCAGACCGCACCGGCGCCGCCCGGCCGCGCCCCGTCCGCGCCCAGCCCCGCGAGCGCCGCAGTCGCGCCGCCGTTGCCAGGGTGAAAGGGCGGCTCGCGGAAGGGAGGGGGCGAGGAGCGCCTTGCGCACGCGCCCTGCTGCGAGACGAGATGGGGAGGGGTGGAAGCGGGGGGCTGGTTATCCAGTGCAGCGACGGAGTGGCAGAGAGAGAGGAGTGCTCGTCCCTCGGTCCCGCCGGTCGTTTGAAGAAGCCTCGCCCTCCTTCCCGCATCCTTTTTCCTCCAGCGCGCGCGATTGCTGCAGGCTTTGGAATGGACCACTGGGCATCCAGCAGCCGGGTCCTTGGGGAGGGCAGGGGAAGGAAAGCTCTGGCCCTGGAGATAGATCAGCCCCTTCACCATCCTGCAAGCATCTGAAGCACCTCCTTTTGCTAGCCTTGGAGAAGCAGCCAGGCTAAGACAGGCCCAGTGGTCCAGTGAGAAGGAAATGGCTGGGAGGGAGATGTAGTAGAAACATGGGAAAAGCCTGTAGGAACGTGACAGAAACTTGGGTAGACTGTAGAGCCTGGTAGACCTTTCCCAGAGAGCCCCCTTGGAACCTTGCTCGCCGTGACTTTGAGCAACTACTCTCCCAGAGCCTGTTTCATCTTTGGTAAAATAAGAAATAATTCTGACTTCGCAGAGCATTATGAAGATTAAATAACGTATTGGAAGTGCCGAGTACATAGTTAATGCTCAGTAATTATAGTTATTGGTGAGAAGCTAGAACCTGCTCAGTCTGGACTGAGGGGACAATAGAGACTAGAAAGCTTGGGAAGGTATGATTCAGAATGTTCTTCCCTAAGTGGACAGGCCTCATCTTCCATTTCGATGACTGGAGAGGTTCTGAAAAGTTCAGCTGGGCAATCAGTTATGGCGAATGAATAAAAGGGAAAAATATATTGAGTACCTATTAGGTACCAGTTCCACGGACTGAGAATCAGCAGTGACAAGGCATTTTATATACATATATATATATATATATATGTAATGTAAGGAGTTTAGACGTTTTACAGGGAAAAATTACATGGGATAAATGGACTCAGAGAATTGTGTGGGCTCCATGTTCGGTAGGAGAGTCAGAAGGCCTCTCTCGGGTCACTCCTGAGAGTGAGAGAATAACAATACAAACATCTGGAGAAGGGCATTCTAGACAGAAGAAACAGCAAATACAAAGGTCCTGAGAGGGCATGGTCTCTATGTTTAAGAAACAGCATTTATCCTACAAGGCTGTAATTATCTCTGTAGATGGATCTCCCCAACTATACTTGTGGGTCAAAATTTCTTTTACCCATATCTGTATCACCAGCACAGGGCCTGCCATCTAGTATGCATTCAATAAATCCTTTTTAAACTGGACAGACATGTACAAGAAACGGGTTGAAGGGAACAAAAGGAAAACTAGTTCAGGCTAGGTGGGTTGTTTTTGAAGGCCAGGGTCCAGGGCCTATGTGCACAATTTTGCCTCTGCATCGGAAAGTAGTGGCATGCAGTCTTGCAGAGAGATGCTCCTTTTCTTGGTATCAAGGGAAAGGAGCCTCCTCTCCAAGCTGCCCCAGTTCCATGAGGAGAGATGAGAGCAGCCAGGCACCCAGCGATTAACCTGCCGCTGCAGCCACGGAGGCCATTCTCCGCAGTGCACGCGCACTGCAGCTGAGTCAGTTTCCCATGAGGGAGAAATGCAGTCGAGGGACTGGAGAACATCAGAGGTCAAACCACCCTACTGTGAGCTCCCCAGCCCTGCACCTGCCTGCCACTGTACAACCCAGTGAAGAAGAAACAGCATTTAGCACTGTCCGCAGTTCTCTTGCTGCAAGGACTTTACCTCACTACTGTCAGAGAGTAACTCCTGGGCACTCTGTGACTGATGGACTTAACCCCGAAGGAGGCAGAAAGAGGCTTTGGAGACAGTGAGTCACAGCTGAAATGCGATCTCCAGATTCTGTCCCAGGCCACATCCCAGGAGCTCACTCCTGGCCCCTTGCCTCCCCGCTCCCCTAGTTCTTTCCCTGCAGCCCAGCCAAGAACCGGCAGCTTTTGACAAGAGTGCTACCCCATTTGACTTCTGCTCTCGCCAGATCTCTGTCTCCTTTGGCCAGTCTGGCTCCCTGCCCAGCTTCCCGGGCCTTCTGGTTTCCCTCATTCTCATCTGTAAACAGCTAGTCTCTTCTAGCTGTGACTTCTGTCTTCCCCAGCCCATACAGCAGGCACTCACCTAGCTGGGCACTAAGTCTGCTGCCGGACCCACTCCCGCTGCTTCTGGCCTATGGGCAAGTCCTTTGCCTCTTCACAGCCGAGTCAGTTTAGAAATTTTCAAAAGTAGCTTTTCTAATAAACCAAAGCCCTTGTTCTCAAATGTAATCCCCAGACCTACTAAATCAGAATCTCCGGGGGGTGGGAGGGGGGTACAGTAATCAATGTTTTACCAAGTCCTCCAAATGATTCTTATGCACACTAAAGTTTGATCGCCATTGAACTGAGAGAAAGCAAATTGTTTAAAAAAAGAAAAAAAGGAAAAAGGGAACTACAGAAGCACAAAAACAGATGACTTTTCAACACAGGTTTCTGATTCTGAGATAGCATATCTGGTCATAGATATTTATTTGAATGAGTTTCCTCGGCCTTCAGGACCACCTTTCTGACTAAATCCCAATTTAGGATAGCCTCAGGCTTGGCACTGCTGATTTAAAGAGTTTGGCAAAATTGTCTCTTCCAGAACCAGGTTTCCTGTTCTCTCTGGCCAGGCATCACCAGCAGCCCTGAGTTCCCTCGTAAGTTCTGGGACCCCCCCCCATCTCTTGGGAGAGAAAATTTCTTCCCTTAAGTTTCTTGCCAACAGCCTTTCCCTTTGGGAGTCAGTATAGGGCCATCGCCCTGGAGTCAGCCAAAGCCTCAATTTCCTTATCTGTAACATAGCGATCATAGTGGTAGCCATTCCCAGTTAGGGTTGTTGTGAGGTTTAAAGGAGATTATGTATGCAAAATGCCTGATTTAGACACATTTAACAAATGGTAGCGGTTACTGTTATTACTGCCTTGTACATCATATCCTTCTGTGCCACCATGGCATGGCTTTCTGCTCCTTGATCTCTGGTGTCTTAGAAGTCCTGTTCTCACCCCTAACCAGTTTTCATTGTCATACCTGGCTTTTCTGAAGTATAATCACTGGCCAGATGCTGCTCTTTGTTGAAGCCAAATCTTCACCCATTGCTCCCTGTTAATATCTGGCCTGAGTCTTGACATACACCACATAGCCTCGGAAAACCCTCAGCTTCTCTAAGCCTCAGTTTCTTCAGCTGTGAAATGGGCATCATAACAGTACCACCTGTAAGGGAGGTTGAGTGGATTAAATGAGAGAATTCATATTAAGTGTTAAGCACAGTGTCTGGCATGTAATAAGCATTCAAAAAATATTATCTATTATCATCTCTTCCCAACCACAGAAATCTAACTCATTCTTTTTTTTCCTGCCCCCTTCTGACCAAAAATAAATTCACCCAAAATCCCTGGAATCCCTTGGAACTTGGAGTACTAATTTCTGATCCTAGAAGTTCTCATAGGAGGGAAGGGATGGTTCTGGTCTGATGTGAGCTTGTGCTCTGTAGGGTGGTCTAGCTCCATACTTGGAGAGCTCTAAGCAAAGCAGGAAGCAGTCAGTGGACACAAATCTGACACAGGACCTGGAAACCGTGTGAAAAGAGACACAATTAAAGCACCTGTGAGTATTTAGCCTGGAGAGGTAAAACTCAGGGAGGACACAGTCATTTAGACTTCAAATCTCTCTAGGGCTGTTGTGTGGAGGAGGAATCTGGCTTGTCCTCTAGCCTCCCATGGATAGAATTAGACCCGATTTGGTTGAAGCTACAGGAAGATAGATTTCCACTCAACAAAAAGTCCAATTTTCTAAGAGAACCATACCGAACTGAAATGGATTTTTGTTTGGTTGGAAGGTCCCCATCAGTGGAGGTATCCAGACAGAGGGCTGGGCATTTCCTTGTCAGAGCTGTCTTAGGGGGATCAGGCACTGGAAAATAACGGGCAGAGATAACCTTTAACATCTTTCCAAACCCTGAGGTTCTCTCATTCTTCAAACTAGAGGCCAGTTGCTATGCATTCCCTTTCTGACTCAGCTTTGCAATTGTACTCATCTTTGGAATGTACTCTGAATCTCTTCTCCCCACCCTCACTCTCATAAGATCCATCACAAGAGGTCCCACTCTTTCCTGGGAGAGAGCATGAGAGGGGCAGTTAACTAAACTGTAGCCATTTTGATGTTACCATGTCACAATCCCTTCTCCATGAATGATGGCCTGCTTTATGCTAGGCCCCTGGGACACTGAGATAAGTGAGGTCTGGAAGACACAGGTGTTTCCATCACATCCTACCTTGGCTCTGGAAATGCCCCTGGATTCATCATGTTCAGAGAATGACCAAGGACACAGCAAATTTATCTGCCTCTTGAGCTCCTCTGTGTGAAAGGATGCTGGCCCCCAGCCAGGTCTCTCCAACACAGAGGAACAGGCTCACAGTTCTTAGTAAGAACATTGCTCAGCAGCCCCTCTCCCTCTGCATATACTCTGAAGACGGTATGGGCCCGATTGAGACTGCGTGGTTGAGACTAGGGAGAGAAAGGGCCGTTGTGAGTTGACGGCACTTCTATTTCACTGGCTAAGCTCCAGGACTCTGACACCAGACTGTCTGAATTCAAATGCCAAGTCTCCCACTTATCAGTGGTGTGGCCTCGCGTGATTTCTTAACCTCTCTGTACCTCAGTATTCTTATTTGTACAATGAGAGTATTAACAGGACCCACTTGAAAGGGTTGTCGGGAAGATAAATGACAATGTATATACAGTGCTTACGATAATGCCTGACATATGGAAAGTACATAATATATGTCTGCTATCTATTATTCTTTTCTAAAATAAACCACTCTTGAGTACAGCACCAGGAAATAATGGTTTCTGAGCCCTTTGATACTGCAGTGCCATTGCAGTCAAGTTCAGATGTTACCATGTCAGCACCTTCTAGGGAAGTGAGTCTCTTGAAATCCATCCCTCATTCTAAAGGTCAATGTGAACTCTCTCCTAGCGATCGGAGATTGAAGGGGGAAGGTGACAGGACTTAGACAGGAAAGGACAATAGGATCCTTCCCAAGCCAAGAAAACAGCCTGAGCAAAGGTGAAAAAGAAGGAGAAGAATAACTAGAGGCAATGGAGATAGGAGTTGAAACAAATGAAAACAGCAACCTTTTAATGCCCAAATCCCCGGGCAGTATTAGGAAAATTCTAGAACATATAGGAGATGAAATATTCTCATCCATGAAAAATTATCTTTATGAAAAATACACAGCAACGTGGGAGAGAGCTTATGATAATACAATTTAAAAACAGAACAAAAACCTTAGCTGGAATAGTTTTTTCTAAACACAACTGGAGAGTGACTGAAACATTTATAAACTTCTCTTTTGTTTATAACTTTTTGTTTTTGTTGCGCTGCTGGGCATGTGGGATCCTAGTTCCCCCACCAGGGATCGAACCTGAGTCCCATGCAGTGGAAACACGAAGTCTTAACCACTGGACCGCCAGGGAAGTCCCTGTTTATATAACTTTTAGCTTAGGTGAAGAACCAATACATCACATATGAGAAAGATCAGCCTGGTTTCCTATTATCACCTACAACTATTACATGTTTACTTTTCTGCTTACATAAAAGTGAATCACAGACAAGTACATTGGCTTTGAAATATAAACCCAAACTGGGCGTGACTTCCTCATGATTAAAAAAAGAATAAGACGGGCGGAGAGAGAGATTCATAGGGGTCAGATTGTTTTGGTCTCTAAATTCCCAGCTGGGGGGTTGGAATTTGAGCACTTTGTAAGTGGGAAGCCACTTACAAGTTTATGAGCAGAGTTATTTTTAGGAAACTTGATTTGGCAGGGGAAATCGGAAGGACATGAGTGGGAAGAGGCTGGGGGCAGGAGCTGAGTGGGGACCCAGAGGCCCAGACGTCCCCCCTTCTCCTCAGCCTCCCCTGGTTGGATCCCCACAGCCCCACCCCCGTGCCGCACTCCACCACCACCAGTGACGGCCGTAGCAGTAGGAATCTTTAAGTCGTTTTTTCAGTCAAATGAAAAAAAATAATGAATTGGCCTTAATAAAAACTATTGGCTCTCTTCCTAAGTCATCTAAAACAGGTGTCAGCAAACTTTTTCTAGAAAGGCCCAGAGAGTCAATATTTTAGGCTTTGAGAGCCACGTGGCCTCTGTCACAACTCTGCATCTCGGCCATTGTGGAGAGGAAGCCGCCTTAGGCAGTACATAAAGGACTGGGTGTGGCTGTGCTCCCATAAAACTTGACTTACACAAAGAGGTTGGGGGCTGATTTGACTCATAGGCCACAGTTTATCAACTTCTGATCTAAAAGATCATTGAGTTATTTTTCTTAGAGAGTAATTCTGTGATTTTTCAGTGCCTCTAAAGCTCCCTGATCCTCCCTTTCAGACACTCCCCATCACATACACTGCCATCCCCACCTCTATTGATAAGAGGGATGCCAGTGATGATACGGTGGGCTAGCGATCTCTGGAGCAGTGATGGGCAAAGCAGCGTGTTAAAGTGGAGGGGCTTCGGATTTCATCTCAATCTGAGCCCTGCCTCTGCCAACTGTGTGACCTTATACACAGCGCACAACCTCTCTGAGCCTCCATTTGCTCATGGGCAAAATGGAGGTAATAGGTTCAACCTCACAGGGTTTTTGTGAGGATTAAATATTTGTAAAGCACCTTGCCTAACAATTGGCATGGAACTGGCACTCAAGAAATAGTTACTAACCCACACTGGCTCTATAAATAGCTGTCAAACAGGACAGACCCAGCCTGCACCAAGAGAATTCCACTGTGGATCCAGCCTTCAGGTCAGTACCGGCACTGGAGTGAGAGGCAGTGAGATCATTAAACACACGCAAGGCTAGATAAGAAGGCAACACTACATTTGTATCAACTGCTTCTGATGAATCATTTATTAGGCACCCCCACTGTACCAAATCCTCTTGGTGGGTTGGTGGTTGGGAACATGGTCCCAGGCTTCCATTGAAGTAATAAGATCCTGCTCTTCATCCACAGACTCTCAACAGCTGGTGAGCGGGAGAGCCTCGTGTAAACAGCCTCCTCTGAGTTCATTCTTCCGGGCTCATGGGACCAGTCACCTTCCCCTCAGCTGAAAAATAAACACAACAAGAAAATGAATGCATCTCTCCTAGGGGAACACGACACAATGAGAAGCAATCAATAACAAGAAATAGTGTGGGATCATCTTTAGAGAAGACACTGTGAAATGTAAGAAGGCTAAACACACACACACACACACACACACACACACACACACACACACACTTAGGTTAACAGGCAAGAGAGAGATCTGAGATCTGAGAGCCTGGGTTCATCCTGATTTTGCCCCCTTATCAGTTGTTCATTTCTGGGCAAGTTATTCAACTTCTATGCCTACATTTCCCCATTATAAAATGAAGATAATCACGGTAAGTTCCTTTAAGGTTTTTGTGAGGATTAAACGCATTACTAAGTAGACAGTGCTTAGAACAGTGCCTGACACTTTGTAATGAATACTAGGTTAGTGTTTGTCATTATTTGGTATCAGTATTACTCACTCACAAAGATGTTTTCAGAATAGCTGAGCAACTGAGTCAAACACATAATGAATCAAATTCAAAACTAAGCTGAAAAATCTGATTCTGTGGTACAAAGACCCAAACCCCAAATTCAAATAAAACTGTGGATTTTTCACTCCCATGATTCAGCGGTGGGAGAGGTCAGACCAGGATGATGGGTGTTCCCGTAGTTCAGTTCAATTCAAGGAACAGAATATCCTAATTCTTAGGAAATATACAATGAAGTAGTTAGGACTAAAGGGCCATGCTGTATGCAAATTGTTCTCAAGTAGTTAAAAAATATTAGATGTGCATACATATATATATATGTATATATATATAGAGAGAGAGAGACAGAGAGAGAGAGAGAGGGAGAAATGTTTAACAATAGGTGTAACAAGAGTCTATGGTGTTCAGTGTACCATTCTCATTCTTGCAGCTTTTCTGTAAGTTTGAAATCATTTCCAGATAAGTTTTAAAAAACCCATTAGGATGGGTTAAAAATAAAAAGAAGCATTGACTCAAGTTTGACTATCAAACAAGCACTGGGCCGCTATAGGACAAGCAGAGGTGACAAGGTACAGTCTTGACAAGACACCAGGAGAGCCTGGACCTGGGACAAGGAAAGTAGTTCTATGACTCAAGTATCTAATGGAACCAGGCAAACTAAGATCGGCTGATACAGCTGTCTCCACAGTAGGCTCTGCTTGTCCCCAGGTGCCTAAAACAGATTGTATGTGGCCCTAAGAATAACATTGCTTGAAACCTTTGCCATAAGCTCCATTTTAGGGCTTTAGTCTTAAGATTTGTTTTCCATACCAGTTGTCGCCTCTTTGCTGATCCCCTGCCTCAACTTCTCCCCAACTTCAACCCATTTTGCAAACTGCTCACAGAATAAATCCCTCAACTGTCACTCTCACTACATCACCTCCTCACTCAGGAAATTACAATGGCTTCCTATTTTCCACAACGCAAATCTAAACTTTGCTGTCTTACCAGTTTCATATTTTCTGATTTTTATGTATTTTGATTTGCAGTTTCAACGTTTTTCCCTGTCGCTGAAAATAACAGAACCTGGGATTCAACTGATACCCGATAGTGGTTGATGCTCAGTTTTAGTCATGTGGCCTGAACACTAGGCTTATGCCAAAATTGTGATTTGTCTGAGATTGAGATAATAGTTCTTTCCTCCTATATATTTTTTAATTTAAATAAACTTAAATTTTAGAATAGATTTAGGTTTACAGAAAAGTTGCAAAGATAAAGAGTTTCCATATTCTCCACACCCAGTTTCCCCTATTTTTAACATCTTACATCACTATGGTACATTTGTCACAATTAATGAAGCCACACTGGTACATAGTTATTAACTAAACTCCATACTTTATTCGTATGTCATTAATTTCCCCTAATGTCCTTTTCTATTCCATGATTCCATCCAGGAGACCACATTACAGTTAGCTTTCCTCCTATTTTTAAATTTTAGAATGTTATTTTAAAAGCCAAATGTAAACAAAGTGTATAGTCTAACTGAATAAGATTTTATATGACACTTAGCTGCAATATCTTTCCTACTACCCTTGAACATGAAAAAACTCACAGCATCTAACTCATCCCCAGGCCTGATTAGAATGTTTATCCTGAGTTTTCTTTGTGTCAGATCCCTTGGGAACCCAGAACAGTCTTCCCAGATTTCATGTCCAAGACTACATCTAATTAGCTGGTCCAAGAAAGCTTTGCTTCATATACGATATAAGGGAATTCTCTACACAGTAACTCAAATGGAGATTCCTGAAATCTCTTGTTTGACATGGTGGTAAAACACATGGTGGTAAAATGGGCTTTCACTACCACCTGTGGAAAGTACCTCAGAAACATCACCACTGTACTATTCCCACATGGGCCAGGAATATTAGTGTCCTGTATGGAAAACTATGGTATCAACTGCCCTTAAACAGGCAGAGACTTCTCTCATTCAGTTATAGGGAGTCTACCTACCCCACTCACAGAGCTCATTAGCTCATGGAGCTAATTAACAGACAATGTTTAATGGCGCTTTCTAGCCACCGATTTGACACTGGATCTGCATTCTTTCCAACACCCTCATCTTTCTCTGCATAGCTGGAGTAGAAATAAAAAGTTCATGATAACATTTACCCAAGTGGCCATGTTTTTCCCA
This sequence comes from Kogia breviceps, assembly GCF_026419965.1. Taxonomy (NCBI): domain Eukaryota; kingdom Metazoa; phylum Chordata; class Mammalia; order Artiodactyla; family Physeteridae; genus Kogia; species Kogia breviceps. Next base: position 27,342,205 of record NC_081317.1, read on the forward strand.
TCAGGAGTGGGTAATTTCCCATTCTCTCTCTTAAGGAAGAGAGATAATACCACTTCCTAGAAAAATTTCTTAAATGGAACCTGAATTTAAGTACAATATCCTTTAGCATCCTGCTAAGGTCTAATAGCTATAAAGATTTCAGATAACAAAAATATTTGAAAAGTAACAACAATGCTTTCCAAATGAAATACTTGGCATAGAATTTTAAATAGGCAACATAGGATTTTTATCACTTTTATTTAAAAACTCTTTTGATGTTTCCCTTGTCTGTTAAAAAACCCAATATAAAATTAAAGGGAATTTTGAAAAAAGAAAAATTAATTTGTAATTCTGCCATCCTCACTTACCTGTTTTCAGGTTTATGACTTCCCTTTTGTCTTTGTCCACAGCATGTGTTCCTTTCACCTTGCATTATTTTATACACATTTCCTGTGTTTCTGGTATTCATGTAATTTTTCAATGGTTACATAACATTTCATTAAGCAGTTGTATAATTATTATTTAAACATTTCCCTAATGTGCTCTATGAGGGCAAAGACTTCTGTTTTCGTCACATCTGTACCCTCAGCGTTTAAAACAATGCTGGCAAAAAGTAGACACTCAGTACATATTTGTTGAATAAAAAGTAAATTCAAATGGTTTCAAATTTTTACTCATATATTATTATTATTTTTCCAATTTCATCATGCCTTCTTTTGACTTGTTAATTTTTCTCACTCTACCTCCATGAAATAAACAGTTTATTATGATTATTTTCTCTTTTTTACGTAGAAAACATTGAGTGATCAGTTTTCTTTGATGGTGATTGGTATGATTCCATGTAAATCCCTTGTGTATTTGAAATGTCTTTATTCTACCCTCACATTTATTTCATAGTTTGTATAGATTATAGAGTTCTACAGTAGAAATCATTTTCCCTCTGAATTTTGAGATTGTCTTTTCATTTTCTTTTAGCTCTCAGTGCTCTCTTGAGAAAGCCATGTTGTTCTGATTCTTGATCCTTTTTCTATGTATAATATTTCTCCCCTTCCCTTCTCTCTTTCTCTCCCTCTCTCCCACCCTCTGTTCCTCCCCCAACCTCTTTTCCCTGAATCTTCCTCTTTTAAATAACCAAACTTTTTAATGAATACAATCTTCTCTATTATGTATCTTAATTTAGTAATTTTTTTAAAAAGTGTTGTTGCATCTTACAGTCTGTTTCCTACAAGTCATTTTGTTGTTGTTGTTTTCTCTTTGTTTTGGTCTCTGTCTTTCATGGTAGAGACTTGCCTCAGGGGTCTGGTAATTCTTATTTAAGAATGGGGCACTAACTATATTCAATATCTTGTAATAATCTATAATGGAAAAGAATCTGAAAAAGAATATACAATATATATATAACTGAATCACCTTGCTGTACAACAGAAACTAACACAACATTGTAAATCGACTATACTTCAATTTAAAAAACGAAAAAAAAGAATGGGGCACTAAAAACTAATTGGAAGCTTTTTATTTGTGGGTAGATTTTGGAATAGAAGAGCTCTACTACAGGGTCATCTCGCTGGGCCATTTAGTTGGAGAACTATGGGTGTCAACATCTTTAGGTATTTTCCCTTGGCCTAGTCAGATTCCCCAGAGAATAATCTTCCAATCTTATGCTTGGTTGGTGAAGGCCTAGTTGCTAGATTTCTGGGAGCTCAGGGGGGAAGGAGGCCTCAGGTCCTCTACTTTCAGTATGTAGACTTCCACTTAACCCCCTAATTTTACTATGGCTCCCTGCTTCTGATGCCAACCTACGTCCTGTTTTACCCTCTTCAGAGATTCCCCCCTAATTGTCTGCTGGGGATGAAAAGGGGCCTGACTTCACAGAATAGAGGATGGTGTCTGGAAAAAATAATTTTTTTAGCATACCGTTAAAAATTTAATTATAACTTAAATACAATAAAGTGCACAAATCTTACATGACTAATGAATTTTTACACATGTATGTATCCATGTAACACCATCTAGATTGACATATAGACTATTTCCAGCACCCAAGAAGACTCCCTCATGACCCCTTCCAGTCAAAGCACTCCCTAAAGTAACCACTATTCTAATATCTTTTACCATAGATTAGTTTTGCCTGTTCTTAATCTTGATTTAACCATTAAATCACACTGTGTGTATTCTTTTGTGTCTAGCTTTCTGCTCAACATTATATCTGTGAGATTTATTCATACCGTTTCAAGTTAGCTGTAGTTCATTATTTTTCATTTCTGTGCAGTTTGCCATCATATGAATATACCACAATTTATTAATCCATTCAACTGTTGTGGAAACTTCAGGTGTTTCCAGTTTGAGGCTCTTACAAATAATCCTTCCATGAACATCACTGAACTCGTCTTTTGGTGCACATGTGCATGCATTTCTGTCGGGTACATAACCAGGAGTGGACTTGCCAGATCTTAGGACATATATTTATTTTTAGCTTTAATCATACAGCCAAACAAGTTTCCAGTGTGCTTGTACTGATTTATTTTCCCACAAGCAGTGTATGAGAGTTCCAATTGCTCCACAACCTAGTCAACATCAACACCTGGAATTTTAGCCATTCTGGTGGGTGGGTAGTCATATATCATTGTGGTTTTAATTTGCATGTCCCCAATAACTAAAGATGTTAAGTGTCATTTTATATGCTCGTTGGACATTAGACTATCCTCTTTTGTGATGTGCCTATTCAAGTCTTTTACCCATTTGGGTCAACTGTCTTTATCTTACTGATTTGCAGAAGTTCTTTATACATTTTAGGTGAGTCCATTTTTAAGTGTGTTTTGCAAATATTTTTCCAGTCTGTGGTTTACCTTTTCTCTCTTTTAATGCTGTCTTTTAACAAACAGAAGTTTTTGATTTTTATAATGTCCAATGGAAGGCTCAATTTTAAACAACTTAAAAAGGAATGATTTCATTTAAAAGTCTGGTCCGTCTTTCTGAGTTCACTTTAATGTACTGTAATAAAACTTATGCTGAGCAGAAAACCATCTTTGCTCCAGGGTTCGGGATGATGATTCTTCTTCCAGCTGTCATCAAGATTAAACATTACCAGACACAAACTACGTTATGCTACTACAGGATCTCTGGCAACAGCAAAGAGGAAGAGAGGGATCAGTCTTTGGTTGTTCTAGCAGACCATACTGCAGCAAAACTTTGATCTCTAAAGACAGATGGACAAAGTTCCAGGCCCAGGGAATCATTGTCTCTGCCCTTTTCTTTATACATCACTTGTTAATAATCTGATATCATTTTGGATGTTTTATGCAATCCTGAATATTCCTGTGCCCCCATCTTCAACAAAGTGGAACAGAAAGACAAGCATTTTATTATACACAAATGATAAGATTTTATTACCTTTAATAAGGAGTGGCCTGAACCGATACTGCAGTTGGCCTACTAGCTAATTATTGACAAAGAGAAGGGCTATAATCAACTGTTCACAAACTAGAGCCACCATTCAACTGTTTTTGACCAAAAGAAGATAATCTCATACAGTCAACGTACTGTTTTTGGTAACTTTGCAAATAGTTTATGTTGGAGGTAGGCCAGAAATAAAAGGCCTCAAATCAAAGCTGCTTATCGTGCATGGTACAGAGGAGGGGCTCAACAAATATTTACCAGATGAATTTGAGGATGCTGAGATGAGTGTATGAAATTATATTTGCCTAAAACTGACAAGGCTTCAAATTCTTTTAACCACACTATATGGGCTGGAATTTGGGCCAAATTTGTCCATTTGTCTCTAAGCACACTAGAGTTCCACCATCTTTTCAGGTGTGTGTCCCTCTTATGACCCTTATTCTTAGAGGAGATGTCAGTCTCTTACCCATGCCAGGCAACAGGTAAGAAGCATGGGCCAGCGTTCAACTATATTCCAGGTACTTGTTAGAGAACAAAATGTACTCATTTCACTCCGGTATTCATCAAAAACTCAGCAAAGACATACATTCCAATGGAATAGATCTGCAAGTCCAGCAGTAAACCCATACATCCATAGTCAATTAATTTTGGCCTTGATAAGAATGCCAAGACCATTTCATGGGGAAAGAATCATCTTTCAACAAAGAGTAAAGGGACAACTGGATACCCACATACAAATGAAGAAAGTTGAACACATACCCTACACCATGCACAAAATTAACTAAAAATAGATGAAAGATCTAAATATATAAGCTAAAACTATAAAATTCTCAGAAGAAAAAGAAAGACTAAATCTTTACAACCTAGGTAATAGTTTCTTATATATGACAAGAAAAGAACAAGCAACCAAAGAAAAAATACATAATTGGACTTCATCAAAATTAAACACTTTTATGCTTTAAAGGACACTATAAGAAAGAGAAGAAAACAACCCACAGAGTGGGAGAAAATATTTGCAAATCAGATATCTGGTAAGGATCTGGTATCCATAGTATGGAAAGAAATTTTATGCTCAACAACAAAAAGACAAACTATCCAATTAAAAAATGGGCAAAGCACCTGAATAGACATTTCTCTTAAGAAGATATACAAATGGCCAATAAATATATGGAAAGGTGCTTAAAATCATTAGTCATTAGGAAAATGCAAAGCAAAATCAAAATGAGATACCACTTCACACCCACTAGGATGGCTACAATCAAAAAGATAGAAAATAACACATATTGGCAAAGATGGAGAAATTGGAACTTTCGTACATAGCTGCTGGGAAAGTAAAATGGTGCAGCTGCTGTGTAATATGGTTTGGCAGTTCCTCAAAAAGTTAAACACAGTTACCACATGACCTAGCAATTCCATTCCAAGGTATATACTTAAGATAATTGAAAACGTATATCCACACAAAAACTCGTACACAAATGTTCATAGCAGCATTATTCATAATAGTTAAAAGGTGAGAACAACCTAAATATCCATCAACTGATGAATGAATAAACAATACGTGGTATATTATACAATGGAATATTATTCAGTCATAAAAAGGAGTCAAGTGCTGGTATATGCTACAACTTGGTTAAACCTCTAAAACATTATGCTAAGTGAAAGAAGTGAGACAAAAGAGTCTACATATTGTATGATTCCATTTACATGAAATATCCAGAACAGGCAAATCCATAGAGAAAAAAAAGTAGATTGGTGGTTGCCTGGTGCTGAGTAAGGGGAAGAGGTATTGACTGCTAAAAGGTATGGGGTTTCTTTTGGGGATGAGGAAAATGCTCTGGAGTTAGATCATAGTCATTGTTGCACAACTTTGTGACTATGCTAAAAACCACGAACAGTACACTAAATTGGAAAATTTTATGATATGTAAATTATATCTCAATAAAAAAAGAGAAAAGAACTATAAAAAAACTTAAGTAAGAAATTATTTAGCCCCACATGATAAGAACTGTAGTTAAAGCACACAAACACAGACACATAAAGAGACACGAAAGAAGATTTAAACAAAAATGAGATAAAATCAAAGTTCTGCATGGGAAGAATTATTTAAAAAATTATTTTCTCCAAATTAATTTATATACCTAATAGTCTTCTAATTAAAATTGCAGAGGCCTTTTTGGCAGATAGTAAACAGTTGGTAAGTGATTTTATGTCAAAGGATAAAACGTATTATACAGAAAAATGATTTAAAATTTCCAGCAAACAGAAGTCCAGGACCAGATGGCTTCACAGTGAATTCTATCAAACATTTAGAGGAGAGCTAACACCTATCCTTCTCAAACTCTTCCAAAAAGTTGCAGAGGAAGGAACACTCCCAAACTCATTCTATGAGGCCACCATCATCCTGATACCAAATCAGACAAAGATACTGCAAAAAAAGAAAATTAGAGACCAATATCAATGATGAATATAGATGCAAAAATCCTCAACAAAATACTAGCAAACAGAATCCAACAGCACATTAAAAGATCATACACCATGTTCAAGTGGGGTTTATCCCAGGAATGCAAGGATTCTTCATTATATGCAAATCAATTAATGTGATATACCATATTAACAAACTGAAGGAGAAAAGCCATATGATCATCTCAATAGATTCAGGAAAAGCTTTCTACACAATTCAACACCCAATTATGATAATAATCCTGCAGAAAGTAGGCATAGAGGGAACTTACCTCCACATAAAAAAGGCCATATATGACAAACTCACAGCCAACATTGTTCTCAATGGTGAAAAACTGAAACCATTTCCACTAAGATCAGGAACAAGACAAGGTTGTCCACTCTCACCACTATAATTCAACATAGTTTTGGAAGTTTTAGCCACAGTAATCAGAAAAGAAAGGAATCCAAATTGGAAAAGAAGAAGTAAAGCTGTCACTGTTTGCAGATGACATGATACTATACATAAAGAATCCTAAAGATACTACCAGAAAACTACTAGAGTTAACCAATTAATTTGGTAAAGTACCAGTATACAAAATTAATGCACAGAAATCTCTGACATTCCTATACACTAGTGATGAAAAATCTGAAAGAGAAATTAAGGAAACACTCCCATTTACCATTGCAACAAAAAGAATAAAATACCTAGGAATAAACCTACCTAAGGAGACAAAAGACCTATATGCAGAAAATTATAAGAAACTGATGAAAGAAATTAAAGACGATACAAACAGATGGAGTTTTATACCATGTTCTTGGATCGGAAGAATCAACATTGTGAAAATGCCTGTACTACCCAAAGCAATCCAGAGATTCAGTGCAATCCCTATCAAACTACCAATGGCATTTTTCACAGAACTAGAACAAAAAATTTCACAATTTGTATGGAAACACAAAAGACCCCGAATAGCCAAAGCAATCTTGAGAAAGAAAAATGGAGCTGGAGGAATCAGGCTCCCAGACTTCGGATCATGCTACAAAGCTACAGTAATCAAGACACTATGGCACTGGAACAAAAAAAAGAAATATAGATCAGTGGAACAAGATAGAAAGCCCAGAGATAAACCCACGCACATATGGTCACCTTATTTTTGATAAAGGAGGCAAGAATTTACAATGGAGAAAAGACAGCCTCTTCATTAAGTGGTGCTGGGAAAACTGGACAGCCACACGTAAAAGAATGAAATTAGAACAGTCCCTAACACCATACACAAAAATAAACTCAAACTGGATTGAAGACCTAAATATAAGGCCAGATACTATCAAACTCTTAGAGGAAAACATAGGCAGAACACTCTGAAATAAATCACAGCTAGATCCTCTTTTGACCCACCTCCTAGAGAAATGGAAATAAAAACAAAAATAAATAAATGGGACCTAATGAAACTTCAAAGCTTTTGCACAGCAAAGGAAACCATAAACAAGATGAAAAGACAACCCTTAGAATGGGAGAAAATATTTGCAAATGAAGCGACTGACAAAGGATTAATCTCCAAAATATACAAGCAGGTCATGCAGCTCAATATCAAAAAAACAAACAGCTCAATCCAAAAATGGGCAGAAGACCTAAACAGAGATTTCTCCAAAGAAGATATACAGATTGCCACAAAGATATGAAAGAATGCTCAACTTCACTAATAAGTAGAGAAATGCAAATCAAAACTACAATGAGGTATCACCTCACACCAGTCAGAATGGCCATCATCAAACTATCTATAAACAATAAATGTTGGAGAGGATGTGGAGAAAAGGGAACCCTCTTGCACTTTTGGTGGGAATGTAAATTGATACAGCCACTGTGGAGAACAGTAAAGAGGTTCCTTAAAAAAATAAAAATAGAACTACCATATGACCCAGCAATCCCACTACTGGGCATATACCCTGAGAAAACCATAATTCAAAAAGAGTCATGTACCACAATGTTCATTGCAGCTCTATTTACAAATAGCCAGGACATGGAAGCAACCTAAGAGTCCATTGAGAGATGAATGGATAAAGAAGATGTGGCACATATATACAATGGAATATTACTCATAAAAAGAAACAAAATTGAGTTATTTGTAGTGAGGTGGATGGAGCTAGAGTCTGTCATACAGAGTGAAGTAAGTCAGAAAGAGAAAAACAAATACCATATGCTAACACATATATATGGAATCAAAAAAATAAAAAGGTTCTGAAGAACCTAGGGACAGGACAGGAATAAAGACGCAGATGTAGAGAATGGACTTGAGGACATGGGGAAGGCGAAGGGTAAGCTTGGATGAAGTGAGAGAGTGGCATGGACATATATACACTACCAAATATAAAATAGACAGCTAGTGGGAAGCAGCCGCATAGCACAGAGAGATCACCTCGGTGCACTGTGACCACCTAGAGGGGTGAGATAGGGAGGATGGGTGGGAGACGCAAGAGGCAGGAGATATGGGGACATATGTATATGTATAATTGATTCACTTTGTTATACAGCAGAAACTAACACACCATTGTAAAGCAATTATACTCCAATAAAGATGTTTTAAAAAAAAGAATAAATGGGGAAATGTATATAAAGACCCAACACGATGCGTCACTCATAAAAAGACTTTCAGGAAACAGCAGTTGTTATTATTTGATTGTTATTTTTTAAAATGGAAAAGATTTAGGAAGCAAAGTAGTAGTGAAGGCAGAGGAATTTTTTCCCGGCCAAGGAAGTTATTTAATTTCTAATTTAAAAATAAAAAAACATGGGCTTCCCTGGCGGTGCAGTGGTTGAGAGTCCGCCTGCCGATGCAGGGGACACGGGTTCGTGCCCCGGTCCGGGAAGATCCCACATGCCGCGGAGCGGCTGGGCCCGTGAGCCGTGGCCACTGAGCCTGCGCGTCCGGAGCCTGTGCTCCGCAACATGAGAGGCCACGGCGGTGAGAGGCCCGCGTACCGCAAAAAAAAAAATAAAAAAAAAAATAAAAAAACATAAAAGATATTACAATCCTGGGACCTTAAAGGAATGTAAATGTCAATGTAAATCAAGATCAAACATGAGGAAAAATGTTAGGAATAATGCAATGCACGACATAACCCGAGCAAATTCTCTAAAGCTGCTTAATAATATGACATTGCCACCTTGTGGAATTAGTAATGCATTACATATCCGAGGAGATTTGAGTCTTTTTTTTTTTTTTTTTTTACATAGTTGGTATAGAAAGACTAAATTACACAAATATTCTTAAATATTCACAAATATTCTCACAAATATTCTTGTGAAAATAACATGTAACAAGGTGAGATCATACATAAATTGTTCAAGCACATACTTCCTTTAAAAGTAAGAAAGTTAACTGTAGAAAGTGATGTTCTAGGACATTTGGCGAACAAACAAAAAATCAGAATTTTGTCACTTGAAAGCAATGACATCACTTAAAAATTATTTCTATTATTTCATCCCATTTTCTACTCATTTCTAAGTTAATATTATATAATTAGGATTTTCCATGCTGTGACATTCATCACAATGATTTTTAATGGCTGCCTAGCATTTTGTTGAACAGACATGCCATACAGTGCTTCAACATTCCCTTAATGCTGGACATCTAGACTGCTTCCAGGTAAAACGTCAGTTTACTGCGATAGTTTCTTTACAGGTAGATATGAGGTATTTATTTATTTATAAAAATTAAAATATGTTCTTATGAAGGTAATACACAATCAGTATTTTAAAAGTTAAGCAAAATTAAGAAAATAAACTACAGACACAATTTTCCAACCCAGATAACCACTGTTACACCTTGCAGAGTTTTTAAACACACACACACATATATATGTAAACGTACATTAGCATACATTCACATTTATAAAAACAAAAACGGGATTATATTACTATATGACCTTTTTTTCATTTAAAATTCTATCATGTGCAATTTTCTATGCCAGTAATATCCATAGAAAACATTATTTTTGTTGACTAAATAGTATTCCATTATCTATTGATAGATTACTTAATTGCATAGATGTACTATGCAGTGCTAACTTCTGATATACACATTATGAGCGTGGTGTTTACAATTTGATGAGGGGGAAACTGGCATTAAACAAATAAACAAGAAAAAGAAATATAGGGCTTCCCTGGTGGCGCAGTGGTTGAGAGTCCACCTGCCAATGCAGGGGACAAGGGTTCGTGCCCGGGTCCGGGAAGATCCCACATGCCGCGGAGCGGCTGGGCCCGTGAGCCATGGCCGCTGAGCCTGCGCGTCCGGAGCCTGCACTCCGCAACGGGAGAGGCCACAACAGTGAGAGGCCCGCGAACCACAAAAAAAAAAAAAAAGAAAAAAGAAATATAGAAGCCTAATTTGTGATGAAATGCCATGAAGGAAAAAAATGTATACTAGGAGACAAAAATAGGGGTACATAAGTTGGTTGCAGAAGGTCTGCCTGAGGGAAAAAATTTGGACTTGAAGGACGAAGAATCTGTCACGTGATAACTGAGAAAGAAAGTTCTAGGCAGAGAGAGCAGTGTATTTGAAGGCGCTGAGGTGGAAAAAAATTCCTTAGGAGGAAGTACCTGGAGAAGAGAGCCATGCAGGCCTTGTTTGAGGAGGGAGTTCTGGGGTCCTTTGTGGTCTCAGGGGGAGGAAGTGGGCTTTGGGTTGACTTCTTGCCCTGTGGAAGGGGTCCAGAGGGAAGAGGGCAAGGGTGAGGACCCTGATGCTCAGGATCTTAAGGTGGTACTGATCCCATCCAGTCAAAATTAACTTTAAAAAACCTCTTAAATTATCCATATAGTACTGTATATATGTTTTATATGTAAAGTCCTATATCACTATTTTCTAATTCTTCCTTGTCCATGGCTCTCAGATTAATTTCATCTTTCATGATATTTGTAGAGTCATCAATGCCCACTTACCTGGCTACTTAAACAATGCCATTCATAGCTCTTTCTTTTTCCTAGTCATCTCCCAGGAACGTGCAGAGGATACATCTTTCCGTATCAGTGGTGAATAAACCCTTGAAAGCATTCAACCTTCCTTATATATTGGCTTTTGGGCTTGATGGCATCTATTACCTGCTTAAGTTAATATATCTACAAGACGATACCCTGTATATTTTAGAAAATGGTAGGACTCGGAATGACAAGTTGAAAGAGAAGGAGGGAAATTTTAAAATGATTCTAGGTTTCCAGCTTGAGCAACTGGTTTAACAGTGGTGCCATTTTCTGAGAGGAGAAAGACCCGGGAAGAACAGGTGTAGGTGTAACGTAATTCGTTGACCTGATTCCCTATATTTGGATATTTAGGTTGGTTGCAATATCTTATAACTAAGAACAGTACTCTGGTTTACGGCAAAATCTTTTCACACATCCTTAATTTCTAAACACTCAATTTTTGGGTTAAAGGATGTGCACATTCTTTAGATTTTTAATACACATTGCCAAATAAGTTCTAAAAGAGCTGTTTCCTCACACTGTTAATATCAGGGTATATTTTGAATACTGAGGTTCTCAGTACGCTCCCTTTTTTTCTTTCCTTTTCTCCTTACCACTTTTCCTTTGTCCATTCAATAACTAAACTTTTATCAAGTACCTACTATATCCCACACAGGGCCTGAGATAAATCTAGCTTTGTTCCTTGTTGGGGGCTGCGAGGTGACTGGGAGAGGAAGAGCTATAGAAGATGCTAGAGTTTTGAATTGGATGACTTAGATACCCCACCCACAAACTTCTTTCTCTCTGGATAGCAGGCCAAATTAGTTAAAATTCCTTCTTCATTTAGGTTGGTGATGCCACTCTAAGAATTTGGAAGAAAAAAATGTTTACCTTTGAGCAGACTGCGAATAGGACACTGAGACCAGGCTCTCCCCCAAAGAATTGTAACTTAGAGGGTATCCTTTTCCAATGAGCTTTAAAAGTATTATGCAAATTTTACACTTCAGCCAATGGCCACATCACTTCTCCAGGCTTTGAGGCAGGGTTGCCCTAGCCAGGGGTCTGTCTTCTGGGAGCTGATAGAGAAGGATGGAGGAGACCAGAGGTCAGGGCGGGAGTTCCCAGAATGAGGCCTCTTTGTGCACACTAGGGCCAACCCCCAATGTCTTGATCTGAGAGTATATCCCATACTACTTGATTTGAACACCTGAGTGGCTAGATTTAACTATGACCTTGAGTTAAAACAGGCACCGGTGGACTTCCTTATTGTTGTAATTCAGAAAGGAGTGTCCAACCCAACAACAATATCTTTTCTGAACTGGCACTTAGTGAAAGACTTCATTCAGCACATATAACACCATATTTATTACCAGTCATTGGAGACTTAGGCCCCTTGAAAGGCTGGAAAATAATGACAGTGGACCTATGTGTCCAAGGAATTAAAAGGAGATTCCTGGAGTATTGTGAACCTAACACAAGTCTTGATCATGAGTACCACTGCTCTCTTTTTAAACATGGGCTATTAGAAAATCCCTGTAATCCAGAGCTCTAACACTTACTTACTTAAGTAACTTGCTAGAGGCTCTTTGGCCTCTAGTAAGCTACCTAAGTCTCTGAGTCATTGTGTTCACATCTTTAAAATGGAAACAACATTCTAGTCTCATGATTCTTGTAAGCATTTAAGGAGATAATGCACCTAAAGCCCATAGTAGCTTTCACTTAGTGTTTAGTAAGTGGTGGCTGTTTCTGAAACAGTGTACACCATCATACCACATCTGAGTTATAAAATATTAACGCATTTTATTAATCAGACCATCTATTTGAAAGCCAGAGGAACCATTTCCAGGTATTGTTTTGTAATGAAAAATAGAGTAAAATGATTTTTAAAAGAATTAGCAACTGCTTTTTAAAAATATACGATGTGGTTAAATCTTTGGAACTCTAGATATTTATTAGTTTATTCCACATTTGCTGAACATTTTTTATTTACCAAAATTATGCTATATATGTGTCTTTCTGAATGGGCTCTTGCAATCCTTTTCTCAGTAGGATACTGAAGCAACACAACAGCAGCAGATCAATCTAGACCATCCTACTCAAACAAGCATTGCACTGACTATAATCAACTCAACATTCTGGCACTTTGCAGACTTCCTCACTTTGGAAGAAAAGAAAGAGATGTCTAAAAAAGGAGTATGTGCTCTTCAGGGGAAGGAAAGAGTTTTCTAATTCTCTCTCTCATACCCCACCGTGCACACATGTCTACAGGACAAATTAAAGAATGTTGTGATAACTTTAATTTTTGAATCCCAATAGGAGGCCAACATTTCTTAAACAATAAAAGTTACAGACAACCATGACTTTTATTTAACCAAGTGCTTTAACTTCCTCCCTCTTCCTAGGAATCTAACAAGGAGTAAAATAGGGCATTTAGTCTCTCCCCTCTCATCTTGCCAAAATGTTGGAGGTACTGCAGGCAACAGGGCATATTCCACCAGGATCAGGGGATTCTGGATGGGAAGGGCTCTGGCAAAGGCAGCATTTGTCCTAAATAATGGCAGACAACAGAGACCTCTGATAAAATGATAGAAAGGCTGTCAAATAACACAGGCACCAGCTGTTCCAGAAGACAGAGCAGGGAGCGTGTGGAAGGTTCAAGGCAGCAGACGCTGCTCTCTAACCATCAAGGCAGCCAGCATGGGAACACGATGCCTTCTAAGAGGATTCTGAACCAGTTGGAAGATAGGAATTACTAAATTAACTTCTACTAATAATTAGCGATTGGCTGTACCTGCAAGTTAGGAGATCCAGAGCAATCAGGAAGCTTCCGGCAGTATAGGATGTTCAAGTCTTCTAAATCCCAGATTGGGACAGATCACCTGTCCAAAGGCTTTTTCTCCTGACTTGTGTATTTCCTGATATTCCCTTTTTAAAACTACAATGCAGATACAATTTTCTTTCTTACTTTTTGAGCTTATTAAAAGCAAAATAAAAATTACTTTGGGAAGAGCTTCAAGATGGTGGAAGAGTAAGACGTGGAGATCACCTTCCTCCCCACAAATACATCAGAAATACATCTACACGTGGAACTGCTCCTATAGAACACCTACTGAACGCTGGCAGAAGACCTCAGACCTCCCGAAAGGCAAGAAACTCCCCACGTACCTGGGTAGGGCAAAAGAAAAAAGAAAAAACAGAGACAAAGAATAGGGACCGGACCCGCACCAGTGGGAGGGAGCTGTGAAGGAGGAAAGGTTTCCACACACTAGGAAGCCCCTTCGCGGGAGGAGACAGCGGATGGCGGAGGGGTGAAGCTTCAGAGCCGCAGAGGAGAGCGTAGCTACAAGGGTGCGGAGGGCAAAGCGGAGAGATTCCCGCGCAGAGGATCGGTGCCGACCAGCACTCACCAGCCCGAGAGACTTGTCTGCTCACCCGCCAGTACGGGCGAGGGCTGGGAGCTGAGGCTCAGGCTTCGGTCGGTTGGATCACAGGGACAGGACTGGGGTTGGCTGCGGGAACACAGCCTGAAGGGGCTCGTGCACCACAGCTTGCCGGGAGGGAGTCCGGAGAAAAGTCTGGACCTACCGAAGAGGGAAGAGAGTTTTTCTTCGCTCCTTTTCCTGGTGCGCGAGGAGAGGGGATTCAGAGTGCTGCGTAAAAGAGCTCCAGAAATGGGTGCGAGCCGCGGCTAACAGCATGGACCCCAGAGACGGGCATGAGATGCTAAGGCCGCTGCTGCCGCCACCAAGAAGCCTGTGTGCAAGCACAGGTCACTCTCCACACCTCCCCTCCTGGGAGCTTGTGCAGCCCACCACTGACAGGGTCCCGGGATCCAGAGGCAACTTCCCCGGGAGAACGCACGTCACGCCTCAGGCTGGTGCAGCGTCACGCAGGCCTCTGCCGCCACAGGGTCGCCCCGCATCCGTACCCCTCCCTCCCCCCGGCCTGAGTGAGCCAGAGCCCCCGAATCAGCTGCTCCTTTAACCCCGTCCTGTCTGCGCGAAGAACAGACGCACTCAGGCGACCTACACGCAGAGGCGGGGCCAAATCCAAAGCTGAACCCCGGAAGCTGTGCGAAGAAGAGAAAGGGAAATCTCTCCCAGCAGCCTCAGGAGCAGTGGATTAAATCTCCACAATCAACTTGATGTACCCTGCATCTGTGGAATACCTGAATAGATAACTAATCACCCCAAATTGAGGAGGTGGACTTTGGGAGAAAAGATATATTATTTTTTCCCATTTTTCTCTTTTTGTGGGTGTGTATGTGTATGCTTCTCTGTGTGATTTGTCTGTATAGCTTTGCTTTCACCATTTGTCCAAGGGTTGTGTCCGTCTGCTTTTTTTTACTTAAAAAATTATTTTTCTTAATAATTATTTTTTATTTTATTAACTTTATTTTACTTTATTTTATTTTATCCTCTTTCTTTCCATTTTTTCTCCCTTTTATTCTGAGCCATGGGGATGAAAGGCTCTTGGTGCTCCAGCCAGGAGTCAGTGCTGTACCTCTGAGGTGGGAGAGCCAACTTCAGGACACTGGTCCACAAGAGATCTCCCACATCCACGTAATATCAAATGGTGAAAATCTCCCAGAGATCTCCATCTCAACACCAAGACCCAGCTTCATTCAACAACCAGCAAGCTACAGTGCTGGACACCCTATGCCAAACAACTAGCAAGACAGGAACACAGCCCCATCCATTAGCAGAGAGGCTGCCTAAAATCATAATAAGGCCACAGACACCCCAAAACACACCATCGGACGTGGAGCTGCCCACCACAAAGACAAGATACAGCCTCATCCACCAGAACACAGGCACTAGTCCTCTCCACCAGGAAGCCTACACAACCCACTGAACCAACCTTAGCCACTGGGGACAGACACTAAAAACAACGGGAATTATGAACCTGCAGCCTGTGAAACACAGTAACTTAAGCAAAATGAGAAGACAGAAAAACACACAGCAGATGAAGGAGCAAGGTAAAAAACCACCAGACCTAATACATGAAGAGGAAATAGGCAGTCTACATGAAAAAAAATTCAGAATAATGATAGCAAACATGACCCAACATCTTGGAAATAGAATAGAGAAAATACAAGAAACGTTTAACAAGGACGTAGAAGAACGAAAGAGCAAACAAACAATGATGAACAGCACAATAAATGAAATTAAAAATTCTCTAGAAGGGATCAATAGCAGAATTACTGAGGCAGAAGAACGGATAAGTGACCTGGAAGATAAAATAGTGGAAATAACTACTGCAGAGCAGAATAAAGAAAAAAGAATGAAAACAACTGAGGACAGTCTCAGAGACCTCTGGGACAACATTAAACACACCAACATTCGAATTAGAGGGGTCCCAGAAGAAGAAGAGAAAAAAAAAAGGACTGAGAAAATATTTATACAGTTTATAGTTGAAAACTACCCTAATATGGGAACGGAAATAGTTAATCAAGTCCAGGAAGCACAGAGAGTCCCATACAGGATAAACCCAAGGATAAACATGCCAAGACACATAATAATCAAACTGTCAAAAATTAAATACAAAGAAAAATATTAAAAGCAGCAAGGGAAAAACAACAAATAACACACAAGGGAATCCTCATAAGGTTAACAGCTGATCTTTCAGCAGAAACTCTGCAAGTCAGAAGGGAGTGGCAGGACTTATTTAAAGTGATGAAGCAAAAAAATCTACAACCAAGATTACTCTATCCAGCAAGGATCTCATTCAGATTTGATGGAGAAATTAAAACCTTTACAGACAAGCAAAAGCCGAGAGAGTTCAGCACCACCAAACCAGCTTTACAACAAATGCTGAAGGAACTTCTCTAGGCAGGAAGCACAAGAGAAGGAAAATACCTACAATAACAAGTCCAAAACAATTAAGAAAATGGGAATAGGAACATACCTATTGATAATTACCTTAAATGTAAATGGATTAAATGCTCCCACCAGGAGACACAGACTCGCTGAATGGAGACAAAAACAAGATCTATATATACGCTGTCTACAAGAGACCCACTTCAGACCTAGGGACACATACAGACTGAAAATGAGGGGATGGAAAAAGATATTCCATGCAAATGGAAATCAGAAGAAAGCTGGAGTAGCAATTCTCATATCAGACAAAATAGACTTTAAAATAAAAACTATTACAAGAGACAAAGAAGGACACTACATAATGATCAAGGGATCGATCCATGAAGAAGATATAACAATTGTAAATATTTATGCACCCAACATAGGAGCACCTCAATACATAAGGCAAATACTAGCAGCCATAAAGGGGAAATCGACAGTAACACAATCACAGTAGCGAACATTAACATCCCACTTTCACCAATGGACAGATCATCCAAAATGAAAATCAATAAGGAAACACAAGCTTTAAATGATACATTAAACAAGATGGACTTAATCGATATTTATAGGACATTCCATCCAAAAACAACAGAATACACATTCTTCTCAAGTGATCATGGAACATTCTCCAGTATAGATCATCTCTTGGGTCACAAATCAAGCCTTGGTAAATTTAAGAAAATTGAAATCATATCACGTATCTTTTCTGACCACAATGCTATGAGACTAGATATCAATTACAGGAAAAGATCTGTAAAAATAACAACCACATGGATGCTAAACAATACACTACTTCATAACGAAGTGATCACTGAAGAAATCAAAGAGGAAATAAAAAAATACCTAGAAACAAATAACAATGAAGACACAACGACCCATAACCTATGGGATCCAGAAAAAGCAGTTCTAAGAGGGAAGTTTATAGCAATACAATCCTACCTTAAGAAACAACAAACATCTCAAATAAACAATCTAACCTTGCACCTAAAGCAATTAGAGAAAGAAGAACAAAAATCCCCAAAGTTAGCAGAAGGAAAGAAATCATAAAGATCAGATCAGAAATAAATGAAAAAGAAATGAAGGAAATGATAGCAAAGATCAATAAAACTAAAAGCTGGTTCTTTGAGAAGATAAACAAAATTGATAAACCATTAGCCAGACTCATCAAGAAAAGAAGGGAGAAGACTCAAATCAATAGAATTTGAAATGAAAAAGGAGAAGTAACAACTGACACTGTAGAAATACAAAGGATCATGAGAGATTACTACAGGCAACTCTATGCCAATAAAATGGACAATCTGGAAGAAATGGACAAACTCTTAGAAATGCACAACCTGCTGAGACTGAACCAAGAAGAAATAGAAAATATGAACGGACCTATTACAAGCACTGAAATTGAAACTGTGATTAAAAATCTTCCAACAAACAAAAGCCCAGGGCCAGATGGCTTCACAGGAGAATTCTATCAAACATTTAGAGAAGGGCTAACACCTATCCTTCTCAAACTCTTCCAAAACATAGCACAGGGAGGAACACTCCAAAACTCATTCTACAAGGCCACCATCACCCTGATACCAACACCAGACAAAGATGTCACAAAGAAAGAAAACTAGAGGCCAATATCACTGATGAACATAGATGCAAAAATCCTCAACAAAATACTAGCAAACAGAATCCAACAGCACATTGAAAGGCTCATACACTACAATCAAGTGGGGTTTATTCCAGGAATGCAAGGATTCTTCAATATATGCCAATCAATCAATGTGATACACCATATTAACAAATTGAAGGAGAAAAACCGTATGATCATCTCAATAGATGCAGAGAAAGCTTTTGACAAAATTCAACACCGATTTATGATAAAAACCCTCCAGAAAGTAGGCATAGAGGGAACTTTCCTCAACATAATAAAGGCCATATATGACAAACCTGCAGCCAACATCATTCTCAATGGTGAAAAACAAACCATTTCCACTAAGATCAGGAACAAGACAAGGTTGCCCACTCTCACCACTCTTATTCAACATTGTTTTGGAAGTTTTAGCCACAGCAATCAGAGAAGAAAAAGAAATAAAAGGAATCCAAATCAGAAAAGAAGAAGTAAAGCTGCCACTGTTTGCAGATGACATGATACTATACATAGAGAATCCTAAAAATGCTACCAGAAAACTACTGGAGCTAATCAATGAATTTGGTAAAGTAGCAGGATACAAAATTAATGCACAGAAATCTCTTGCATTCCTATACACTAATGATGAAAAATCTGAAAGAGAAATTAAGGAAACACTCCCCTTTACCACTGCAGCAAAAAGAATAAAGTACCTAGGAATAAACCTACCTAAGGAGACAAAAGACTTGTATGCAGAAAACTATCAGACACTGATGAAAGAAATTAAAGATGATACAAATAGATGGAGAGATATGCCATGTTCTTGGATTGGAAGAATCAACATTGTGAAACTGACTCTACTACCCAAAGCAATCTACAGATTTAATGCAATCCCTATCAAACTACCACTGTCATTTTTCACAGAACTAGAACAAAAAATTTCACAATTTGTATGGAAACACAAAAGACCCTGAATAGCAAAAGCAATCTTGAGAATGAAAAATGGAGCTGGAGGAATCATGCTCCCTGACTTCAGAGTATACTACAAAGCTACAGTAATCAAGACAGTATGTTACTGGCACAAAAACAGAAATATAGATCAATGGAACAGGATAGAAAGCCCAGAGATAAACCCATGCACATATGGTCACCTTATCTTTGATAAAGGAGGCAAGAATATACAGTGGAGAAAAGACAGCCTCTTCAATAAGTGGTGCTGGGAAAACTGGACAGGTACATGTAAAAGTATGAAATTAGAACACTCCCTAACACCATACATAAAAATAAACTCAAAATGGATTAAAGACCTAAATGTAAGGCCAGACACTATCAAACTCTTAGAAGAAAACATAGGCAGAACACTCTATGACATAAATCACAGCAAGATCCTTTTTTACCCACCTCCTAGAGAAATGGAAACAAAAACAAAAATAAACAAATGGGACCTAATGAAACTTAAAAGCTTCTGCACAGAAAAGGAAACCATAAACAAGACCAGAAGACAACCCTCAGAATGGGAGAAAATATTTTCAAATGAAGCAACTGACAAAGGATTAATCTCCAAAATTTACAAGCAGCTCATGCAGCTCAATATCAAAAAAACAAACAACCCAATCCAAAAATGGGCAGGAGACCTAAATAGACCTTTCTCCAAAGAAGATATACAGATTGCCAACAAACACACGAAGGAGTGCTCAACATCATTAATCATTAAAGAAATGCAACTCAAAACTACAATGAGGTATCATGTCACACCAGTCAGAATGGCCATCATCAAAAATTCTAGAAACAATAAATACTGGAGAGGGTGTGGAAAAAAGGGAACACTCTTGCACTGTTGGTGGGAATGTAAATTGATACAGCCACTATGGAGAACAGTATGGAGGTTCCTTAAAAAACTAAATATAGAACTACCATACGCCCCTGCCATCCCACTACTGGGCATATACCCTGAGAAAACCATAATTCAAAAAGAGTCATGTACCAAAATGTTCATTGCAGCTCTATTTACAATAGCCAGGACATGGAAGCAACCTAAGTGTCCATCATCGGATGAATGGATAAAGAAGATGTGGTACATATACACAGTGGAATGTTAGTCAGCCATAAAAAGAAATGAAATTGAGTTATTTGTAGTGAGGTGGATGGATCTAGAGTCTGTCATACAGAGTGAAGTAAGTCAGAAAGAGAAAAAGAAATACTGTATGCTAACACATATATATGGAATCTAAGAGGAAAAAAAAGGTTATGAAGAACCTAGGGGCAAGATGGGAATAAAGACACAGACCTACTAGAGAATGGACTTGAGGACATGGGGAGGGGGAAGAGTAAGCTGGGACAAAGTGAGAGAGTGGCATGGACATATATACACTACCAAACGTAAAATTGATAGCTAGTGGGGAGCAGCCACATAACACAGGGAGATCAGCTCAGTGGTTTATGACCACCTAGAGGGGTGGGATAGGGAGGGTGGGAGGGAGGGAGACGCAAGAGGCAAGAGATATGGGAACATATGTGTATGTATACCTGATTCACTTTGTTATAAAGCAGAAACTAACACACCACTGTAAAGAAATTATACTCCAATAAAGATGTTAAAAAATTACTTTGAACATACTTTAAAATCCTCAAGTACAACCCAATAGAAAAATGGACAAAAGACTTAAACAGATATTTCTCCAAAGAAGTCATACAGATGGCCAACTGGCACATGAAAAGATGCTCAACATCACTAATAATTAGAGAAATGCAAATCAAAACTCCAGTGAGGTACCACTTCACACCGATCAGAATGGCCATCATTAAAAAGTCTACAAATAATAAATGGTGGAAAGCGTGTGGAGAAAAGAGAACCCTCTTACTCTGTTGGTGGGAATGTAAGTTCGTGTAGCCACTATGGAAAACAGTGTACAGGTTCGTCAAAACACTAAAAATAGAGTTGCCATATGATTCAGCAATTCCACTCCTGACCATATACCCAGACAAAACTATAATTCAAAAAGGTACACACACCCTTATATTCATTGCAGCACTATTTACAACAGCCAAGTCATGGAAACAACCTAAATGTCCACTGACAGACGAATGGATAAAGAAGATGTGGTACATATATACAATGGAATACTACTCAGCCATAAAAAGAATGAAATAATGCCATTTGCAGCAAAATAGATGAACCTAGAGATCATCATACTAAACGAAGTAAGTCAGAAAGAGAAAGACAAATACCATATGATATTACTCATAACTGGAATCTAAAATACGACACAAGTGAACATATCTATGAAACAGAAACAGACTCACAGACATAGAGAATAGACTTGTGGTTGCCAAGGGGAAGAGGAGATAGGGAAGGGAAGGACTGGGAGTTGGGATTAACAGATGCAAACTATTATGTACAGGATGGATAAACAACAAGGCCCTACTGTATAGCACAGGGAACTATATTCAATATCCTGTGATAAACCATAATGGAAAGGATATGAAGGACATATATATATATGCATAACTGAGTCACTTTGCTGTACAGCAGAAATTAACACATTATAAATGAACTATGCCTCAATAAAAATTTTTTTTAAATCAGATTTTAAAACTCCTTGAAGTACAAATAAAGCAGGGTAATGTTTCATCATCATCATTATCTCCCCACATCAGTCACCAGCTCTGTCTTGCAGCCACCCTTGGGCAGACATTTATACCAGCGCTATTCAAAGTACAAAAGCTGTGCAAACTAGCATGTTTCTCACCAAAAGTTTCTATGCTAACACAAGGGTTCTTCAGCTTGTGGGTCTTTTTCTTTGGTGGCTTTTCAATCTTTTGTCATTTGGCTCTACTTTGACCGTCATGTTCACTGCCATACTGCGTTTAGTCACAATTTGCCAATTTCTTGGCATTTCCAGGACATTAAGAGTAGATGAGTACAACAGAACAGAATATGCACGATGGGAACTGTCCCTGAAATACTGTCTCTTTAACTCAAAGATTACCTTTGGACCAGATCTTTGAGGATAATGTTCTTTAGGCTGTTGACTTGGCCGATGATTAAGAAAGCTTCGTCTGTTAGGTAATATCTACCAATAGGAAACTCATACTTCAGCATGAGTGGCTAAGAGACCCTCTCCTGATTTGGGGTCGGACCAGTCAGGCACTAGTCTGCTTATCTGTGCAGATGGGGGCAGCCCCGCCCACAGGTCAGGAGAGCCTGTCTTCTTTCGGGCATCACATCAGGGTTGTGGTCCAAGTCCTGTGGTGAGCAAATATTGACAGAACTGGATTCCTCTTGGAACTGCAAGGAGGGTGGGTGGCTGGTTAATGACCGGTCAGACTCCATACTTGAAAGAGCTCAAAATCCTTTTGTTTTGCTTTTGTTTTTAATTTTGGCCACCCCGTGCAGCTTGCGGAATCTCAGTTCCCTGAACCCGGGCAGTGGCAGTGAACGCGCCGAGTCCTAACCTCTAGACAGAGAGATTGGGACAGAAAATCTGTAAGCTAAGAAAAGGTCTCTAATTTAATTAACCCGTTTCAGAGGTAAACTCCATAGAACACCACAGAACAGCAGGAACTCATGGCCACTTACCGCTGTTGCAGTCTGAAGGCTGTGTGCTTCCTGGTCTTTTGATGACTCACTGTTATCAAGGGAAGAATAGAAAAGAAAGGGGGGAAAGCTAACATTTACTAAGGTCCTGCTGTGTGTTGGGCACTGCTCTCAGGTATTCTATACATATTTTTTCTCACTCAATCCTCAAGAGAAGGTATTATTAGCTCCCTTTGCCAGGTTGAGAAAGAGGAAAAGTTAAGTGACTTGCCAACATAATGGGGTGGGAGGTGGGGCAGGGAAGGACAAGATTCAAATTCTAGTCCTTTGGATTTCAAATTCCATGCTTTTTTCCTCTAGACTATGCCAAGTGGCTAAGGCTATGCATGGCATGGCTGAAGACCAAGCAGAAGGGAGGTGGAAGAAACAAAGAGATTGTGTTTGTCCATCTTTCTTGATTGTGTAGTATGGCCCCAAGGTAAGCACCTCCTCCTGTTGTCAAAAGCAACATGCAAATATATCCATTATCACTTATTATATGTTCAAGGGGAAAAATTGTGCACAAAATAATGAATTGGTTTATTTTGTGCCTCAGGCTCTGAATATAAACCAGAGCTCAGTTTTTGGCCCTGTTAAGGACACCTGTGGGGTTTTCATGGGGTCTGTGTGATGGGTACTGCTGCGTATGGGGCCCTGTTAGCACAGGAAGAGGAGGCAGTGCAGAAGCTCCAAAATAAAAGGCATGGAGAGCCTGCTCTGACTAATAGCTACACTAAACAAACAAAGAAACAAACAAACCCCCCCACCCCCACCCCCCACCCCGCAAACTTCTGTTATAGCACACAAGCCAAATCTAATTACCAGAATGCTAAAAGTCATTTCAAATGGACTGGGGGTTTTTTTTGTGTTGAATATGCATGAAATTCTCAACTACTAGATACAATTTTTAAAAAAATATTATTTATTTGGCTGCACTGGGTCTTAGTTGTGGCATGTGGGATCTAGTTCAATCCCTGACGAGGGATTGAACCCAGGCCCCTGCACTGAGAGCGTGGAATCTTAACCACTGGACCACCAGAGAACTTTAATCAGGAATTTGGACTCAGTTAAATTTGTCGACCATCAGATAAAAAGGAGGTGCTCTGCTTTGTGTATTGCTATTCCAATGGAATAAACAATCTGATAAAAAGCACATCTTAAATTTAAGCTCTTCAGTGGTTAGTCACAACCTACAGGGTGAAATCTAACCTTGGCAAGTGGGGGAGGTTTGGCCTGACTCCTTGGCCCCATCACCTGTCACTGACTTCCAGCCTCACACTTTATAAGGGCAAATTATTTGGAGGTTACCCCTTTCCTGTGACATTCACCCCGAATGCCATTTCATACCTCTGTGTTTCAGCACATACCAGTCTCTCTTCTGGGAGCTTAGGACCTGGTAATGTCCATGTAGGATCTGGAAGAATGAACCTTTCCCACATCTCACCTTCTTCCTTGACTCCATCCCTTCCTCTCACTGCTTCTCCACATCACACACACTTCCACTGTAGGGACCACATCTGTGCCCTCTCCATCCCTGAGCCCCGAGTTCTCTGAGAGGGTGGCTGGCATAAGTAGGTGCTCAGTAAAAAGAAGGAACCAAGATATCATGAAACAATTTTTTTTTAATCTGGCCTGGAGTCATCAATGAGAGATAAAAGCTGGCTTCTCACTTTTCCTCTAAAACAACCACAAAGAATAAGTTCCCCAGCCGAAGAGTTCAGTAAATCCTTTCAGAGGAAATCCAAGAGTTGGTAATGTTTCAAGTAAATGTGAAATAAGAATATTTGTTCTAAGAAATATGTAAGATAATTGAAGGATAATATTCAAATATATATTGATTCTACTTGAAGCTAGTGAAAAGAAGATACAAATATAAAAGCATATCCCCTAGATACCTGGGGCTTTGGGTATATTAAACATAGCTGTTAGAATTCAGACACTAAAATGCAGCACCTTCAGTATCTGGGCCCCTTAAGAGAAAATACCTGTGTATCAATAGTTTGAGGGGTTGAGCCTTTGCTAATTGTTACTCTCAACCAGGAGGTGTCGTCAGAGACAAGCACGTTTGCTATGGCTGCCTTCTTGAGGCCGATCACCCAAATCCTGCTCCAGGTGGAATTCCTGCTGCCTCCTAAGATCCTATCCCTCTGTGGAAGCTTCAGCTGGAACAGTCAGTATACACACCTGCAGTTCTCAAAGTGTATTATACAGGAGAATCACTCGGGGGCAGCGGGGGTCGGGGGGCGCGGGGGGGGGTGATGCTAAAATGCAGATTCCTGAGCTGCAACTGTGGAGATTCTGCTTCAGTAGGTCTGGAGTGGAGCCCGGGGGTAATTTTCATCTTAAGCACCATCTTCTCCCTCCAACCTCCCATTGTGAAGCTCTTTGAGAAACACTGATCTGCACCTACATAGACTGTACAATGTCATTTCACAGCCTCAACTCAGAGACAGGCTGGAAGGGGACTCATTTGTTCACTCATTTGTCAAACACCTACTGAGTCCTTACAGCCTGCCAGTCACCACTGGGCACCTTCACAAAGTCACGCAGCTCATCTTCCTCTCTCAGCCTGGAGATCCCCATCAAGGGATCAATCATAGAATCCAGTAAAGACTCAGCCTATCCTTTCTTATGTTCACCCCCATCAAAGAATCTGGCTTCCACCACGATAGGGGAAAAAGCCCCCCTTTCACATAAAGAACACTGCCATGTTTACAGAAATTCTGCCTCTAAATTGATCCCTAATGGTTATTTTATAGGATATAAACATTCCAATGATATAGTTAGGAAGGAATCTTGTTACCAAGATTTATTCTTTCAAACACAGACAAAAATAATAAATCCATGGCTTTAAAAACACAGACAAAAATAGAAAAATAATAAATCCATGTGTATCTGAAAGTCAAAATTCTGCTGAGTATGTTTCACTGCCACGTTAACTTTGTAAGTCCAAGATAAATAAAAATCCTGGTAGTAAACAGTGGGATAAATTACATTACTATAAATAAAACATAAACTAAAATTCCATTAGAAATTTTAAATTACCATGATATGGTTACCTCGGGGGAGTTGAGGGAGAGCTCTTTCTTAGAAACTGTAATGAAAATTGCATATCCCACTATAGTTTTTCAGGCTACAGCTGAAAAACACCATCTGTTCAGTGACCAAAACTTACTATTCAAGAGTTCACCTATTTTTAACTTTCTGACCATCAGAAAAGTTTTTGTTCTAGAAAGGACTTTAAAGGTCATTAAATCCGACCTTTCACTCCACACTCAATACTGCTTTATAACATCGCAGCTGCAGAAGTGCCCTACAGCCTCTGCATGCATTCTATTCCTCTGTGGGTCAAGAGGATCACTGCCTCCCTGGAGCTCAGCCCGTCTTGGTACTGTTCCAGTTTTTAGCACTTCCTACCTCACATCCTGTCTGATAAGCAGGAAAAGCTAGTTTTGTTTTGTTTTTTTTCCACAAGAAAGGCTTTCCCCTCCTAGAACAGAGCAGGGTTCCTGGATTAGGATGGCATCTCAGCTGCATTGACCAGAAACCTGATCCAGTGCCTTAAACAAGGCAGGACTTAATTCTTCTTATGTAACCGGAAGCCCAGAGGACAGCTCAAGTGAGAGAAGCCGTGGCCTTCTTAGCCACGACTCTGTCACACGGCCATCTCAAACTTCAAGGAAGTATGGGACGGTGGGTATTTTAGCTGGTGACCAGAACAATATCTGGGTTATATCCACGAGGAAGAAGCCTGGGACAGATTTTGGGTAGGGCGATTAGCAGTCACTGCCACAGCCTGAGAGTAATATCAGGTGACTGATATGCTAACTGACTGATGAAATCTGTCTTTCTAACCATTAGAACCCTTTAGGGGCTTACGACAGGATTTTAGAAACTTATTTTTTTCTGTAACATCCCTTCAGATGTTTGCACACAACAATCATTTCCTTTCCTTTCCCCCATCCCAAGATGTCTCTTTTCCAGGTGATGTCTTTTCCAGGCTTGTCTCTGAAAACACTCCCATTTGTTTATATTCCAGGTGCGGCCTGACCTATAAAAAGTAATGCAGAGTCATCTCCTTCCTCCTGCTGTACACCATACTATTATTAACAGAGCCTGAAATCCCCTGAACTGAAACAGCCTGCTGTCAATTCATACAGAGCACGCCTTGAACTCAGATGCTTGCGGGGAAGGGGTAGGGCCAAGGGGGGCACACATCACTGAGTACTTACCTTGTGACAGGCACCCCACCATCTCCTTTATAAGGCATCCATTCAGAAGACCCCCCCCCCCAGGCCATATCAACCTCATTTAGCCATTGCAAGTCTGCTTTTATGGACCCAAGGAAGCACTTTACATTATCACTGCTAACCTCCATCCGCCATGCTATCAGATTTAGTCCATTGCTCCTGAGCTCTGATTATTACCCCATGGACTATATATCTAGCATTTTTAGCTCTAAGTCACCTTAAAATATGCTGTATCTTTGGTATTAGTTAGGATTGTGTTCAGCTGTAATGAAAAAAAAAAACCCAAATGATAGCTGCTAACATAAGACAGAAATTAATTCAAAAGTCTGGAAGTTGTTAGGCAAGTTGACATGATGTGCCGAAGTGTCGGGGACGCAGGCACCTTCTGTTTTGTTGTTCCATCATGCATGTCCTCCAGTGTCAAGGTCACCTTGTTGTCCAGAATGGCTGCTGAACCTCTAGCCACCACATCTGAATTCCAGCTGGCAGGGAAAAGGAAATTGAGGAAGGAGTAATGGCCCTTCCTTTTAAAGACATTTCCTGATAGTTACATGTCATTTCCACTACATGCCACTGGCCAGAACTGAGTCACATGGTCACAATTTAGCTGCAAGGGGGAGCTGGGAAATGCAGTCTTTGTTCAGGATGGCTATATATCCATTTAAAAACCAGGTGACTGTTGTCATCCAAGATTAAGTGAAAAGATATTGGGAGACAACCTATAGTCTTGGCCACTCCTTCCATTCTGCATCCACATCAGTGGTAAAAACATTAAACTATCCAAGACGAAGGCAAAAAAAACGATAATGATATAATATTTATTGAGCATTTACTATGTGCCAGCCACTGCCCTGTGCATTTTACGTGTAATAATGTAGTTAATCATCACAAAAACATTGTTAAGTTGGGCACTCTTATATTATAACTCCCCTGAACTGAAACAGGCTGCTGTCAATTCATACAGAGCATGCCTTGAACTCAGATGCTTGTGGGGAAGTTGGGCACTATTATATTATTAATAATGATTATTATTAATAATACATAATTATTATACAATTAAATAGTATAATTATGTATAATTATACTACATTATACATAGGTGGGAAAACAGAGGCCTAGAGAGTCTGAAGCCCAAGGTCATATAGTTCAAAAGGGATACAAGTGTGCTTGAATTGGAGCTCATGTTCCTAATTAATCACTATAATGCATTGCCTTTGGGCAATGTGTGAGAGATGTAAACTTCTGTCTTATTTTGGCAACTGCTGTTTTGGGATTTTTTGTTTACTCACATCTGGACTTGGCCTCCTCTACTGGAACTTCCTTTGGGTTGAAATTAATTAGCAAGACTTGGGCTTGGTCCTTCAATTAATGACTATTCCACCAGTATACCTGCTCAGGTCTGCTTAGCTCCTAAGAGTCTTGTCCTTTGTAACTTAGATAAACAGGATCAGCTCCCAGAACCAGGCTTATGCTGAAGAAAAATGAGAGATATGACCTAAAAGACAGGAGAGCAAGCCCAGCAAACACATCATGGCAGTATGGAGGGCTGTATATAGGAGAGTTCAAGGCCTTTGGTTTGTTTATCTTTGCTGTTGAGTGTTAGAGTTCTTTATATATTCTGGATACTAGACCCTTATCAGATATATGATCCACAAATATTTTCTCCCATTCTGTGAGTTGCCTTCTCATACTTTAAAAAATAGTATCCTTTGAAGCAAAAATATTTTAATTTTGATGAAGTCCTATTTTCTTTTGTTGCTTGTGTTTTGGTGTCATACCCGAGAAGTTATTGCCAAATCCAAGGTCATGAAGATTCACCTCTATGTTTTCTTCTAAGAGGTTTATAGTTTTAGCTCTTGTATTTAGGTCTTTGATCCATTTTTAGTTAACTTTTGTATATGATGTGAGGTAGGGGTCCAATGTCTTTTTTTGCATGTAGATATCAAGTTGTACAAGCATCATTTATTGAAAAGGCTATTCTTTCCTCGTTGAATAGTCTTAGCAATCTTGTTGAAAAATCTGTTGACAACAGACACACACTTTTATTTCTGTCCTTTTAATTCTTTCTATTCTACTATTGATTTTGATATCTATCTGTATGTCACTACCCCATTTTTTTTTTTTTTTTTTTTTTTTTTTTTTTTTTTTGCGGTACGTGGGCATCCCACTGCTGCGGCCTCTCCGGCCGCGGAGCGCAGGCTCCGGACGTGCAGATCCAGCGGCCATGGCCCACGGGCCCAGCCACTCCGCGGCACGTGGGATCCTCCCGGACCGGGCACGAACCCGCGTCCCCTGCATCGGCAGGCAGACTCCCAACCACTGAGCCACCAGGGAAGCCCTACCCCATTGTTTTGATTGCCATAACTTTTTAGTAAGTTTTGAGGTCAGGAAATGGTAGCTCTCCAATTTTTTCTTCTTTTTCACAATTGTTTTGGCTATATGGACTTCCTTGCAATTCCATATGAATTTTTGAATCACCATTTCCATTTCTACCAAAAAAAAAAGACGATTAGGATTTTGAAAGTGATTGCACTGAATCTGTAGATCACTTTGCGTAGTATTACCATTCTAACAATATTTGCTCTTCCAATCCATGAATGTGTGTCTTCTGATTTACTTACATCTTTGCTCATTTCTTTCAATGGTATTTTGTAGCTTTCAATGTAAAGGTCTTGTACCTCCTTGGTTGAATTTATTTCTCGGTACTTTATTCTTTTTGATGCCCTTGTGAATGGAATTGTTTTCTTCATTTCCTTTTTGGATTGTTCATTGCTAGTGCATAGAAATAAAACTGATTTTTGTGTGTGGATCTTGTATCCCACAACAATGCTTAAATCGTTTATTAAGTCTACTTGTGTGTGTCTGTATGAATTGCTCATGATTTTCTACCTATAAGGTAATGTCATCTGAGGAGAGAGATTTTATTTCTTTCTGATTTGGGTGTCTTTCATTTCTTTTTCTTACCTAGTTACCCTGGCTAGAACTCTCAGTACAATACTGAATAGCAATGGCAAGAGAGGCATGCTTCTTATTGATCTTGGGGGAAAAGCTTTCAGTCTTTCACTATTGAGTACAATGTTAGCTGTGAGTATTTGGTAAACACGCTTTATCAGGTTAAGTTTCCCCCACTGCTGTCACAGTGATTTTTTCCTCCTAAAATGCAAATATCATACAGCACTCCCTTGCTAAAAGTCCTGCAGTGAGTCCCCATTTTCTTCAGCATGAAATCAAGTCCCTTAGTATGGCCCAAAGACACTTCAAGAGTGTCTGATACCTGCTGACTTCTCCAGTTTCATGTCCCCACACCCTAGAGTCACAGACACATAATTTCCCCACACATGCTGTTCCCTCCGCTGGGAACACTACCTCCCTTTCCCAAAAGGCTTCTTTGCCACAGCCCTGTGTCCCTGCCCCTCCCCACTTCGGGCAGTCTCTGTGTTACTCCTGAGTTAACGTGAACGCTCAGAGCAGGTGGTACACTAGAATACAATCATCTGCTTACCCCTTTGCCTTCCTAAACAGACCATGAGGTTTTGGAAGGCAAAGACTAGTTCTCTCATTTCTGTATCCTTAGTGAATATAAGACTTCATAAATGTCTTTGGAATAAAGACTACTTTTCTGTTTTATTTATATTTACGAACATGTCCTATAAGTCCTAACAGAAGTGGATCTACCTAAGGATGAGGTAACAAATTCAGTTAAAGAATCAGGAAGTTATATGCTTGGACTTTACCAACTCAGCTCCCCAAGCCCCGTTCGAGAGCCATACGCAGATTATTTTTGTTTTCACAGTAACCTGAAGAATGCATATACCTTCTTCCATCAAAGGATAACATTCTATATAAATCTTAGTGTTCTTTCTCTTTAGGTTGCTAGGACACTCAAAGTATTTAATGCTTCATTGTCCTGTAAGTATATTAGTCCTAGAGTCTAGCATATTTGTTTCTTCCTGTTTATGTCTTTGCTTTTCTATTTTTATTTTAATAATCTTACTGTACATAAGCCTTTTTTGAAAAAAGTGGAGCATAAATATGTAATTATATATGCTAAAAATACATTGTATGTATTTCTTGTTAGCAGAGAAGCACACAGATTGTTAAGGTGACAATGCAGAAGAGCAGAGTTACAGCCATTGAGAAAGAGTTTGTCTGCAGTTACTTTAGCTGTACAAACCATTGTTAGGTTGGGGTCTCTTAAATGAAAACCAGAAATTAGGTAGATTTCCTTCATGAGGGAGTGGAAAAAAATGTTGTTGACACAGAGAAATATTTTCAGGCCCTCAAACTCTTCTCCAAATGGCTCCTTCTTATCATTACAGAGATTTTGCATCAGACGGCACTGAGAAGAAAAGGTAAACATTTCCAATATTCAGTGAATTAGAGACTCAGAGCCGGGTTGAACTTGACCATCTGGAGCAAGTCCCTATCTTTAAATGAAGAAATGGCGGGCTTCCCTGGTGGCGCAGTGGTTGAGAGTCCGCCTACCGATGCAGGAGACGCGGGTTCGTGCCCCGGTCCGGGAAGATCCCACATGCCGCGGAGCGGCTGGGCCCGTGAGCCATGGCCGCTGAGCCTGCGCATCCACAGGCTGTGCTCCACAACAGGAGAGGCCACAACCGGGAGAGAGAGGCCCGCGTACGGCAAAAAAAAAAAAAAAACAAAAAGAAAGAAATGGCATACCCCACACTGAGCGTACACCTCCACGATTCCTCTTCCCTTCCCCCCAGATCTAATTAGTCACCGGGTCTGTGAATTTCCCACTGGGATCTTCCCCTTCCCCCTTCCCTCTCTGTCCCAAGTCTCCCGTCGGCTCTAGGTCTGAACGAACACGCAAAACTCCCATATCCTCTCCGGGGTCACCTCTTGCTGCCCATCCACGCATTCTTGGCTCTGGATTTTCTAAACGACTGAGGTGTCCTCGTGTCGCTATGATGGCCCGTGCTATTCCTCTGGGTAGAATCTTCTCCCTTCCTCCCTCCTGCCCTCTCATCATCTGGCTCATTCCCGCTCATCCATCAGGACACAGCTCAGACGGCTTCTCCTAATAACCCAGCACCTCCCTATGTGCTCCTTCACTGCTGTCTGTCTCCCTCATTAGGCCGTGAGCTACTTCAGATCAGGGAGTGAAGTTACCAGAGTCCCCAGAATATAAATCCTACTGACCAGAGCAGGTCTCAGGAAATGATTGTTGATCAGACTTGGACACGCTTAGCACACTGCTGTAGACACACTTAGTGAACGAGCGCGAAACGGGCCTCACTCATAACAGTTTCCAGAGTATGAGACGTGGATCTCACCAACTTCCACCAGCCTGATGTTTCCCCCTCTCCCACCCCAATTCTTCTACATTTATTAAGTCCTTCCCACTCCTTCCTCTGTCTAATTAAAAAAAAAATTCCTTATTCCATTTGGATTTGACTTAGATTTGTTCTCAAACTGAAAGCCAATTGTCCTAAACACTGTTTATTAAATGAATTCTTTCCTTTCTTATTCATTTTGAGGTGTAGCCTTAGCTCTTATTAAATTCTTATAAATAATAGAATTTGTTCTGGGGAATTTCTCTTCTACCCTATTGGCCTATTATCACTCCGGTTTAGTTGCTGTCATCTTATTATACTTACCTGGATATTTGCTTTTTAACTTAACTATATTTTTTCATGTTAAAAAACTATAGAGTTGGGCTTCCCTGGCGGCGCAGTGGTTGAGAGTCCGCCTGCTGATGCAGGGGACATGGGTTCGTGTCCCGGTCTGGGAAGATCCCACATGCCGCGGAGCGGCTGGGCCCATAAGCCATGGCCGCTGAGCCTGCACGTCCGGAGCCTGTGCTCCACAACAGGAGAGGCCACAACAGTGAGAGGCCCGCGTACCACAAACAAACAAACAACAACAACAAAAACTATAGAGCTTACTTCAAAAAAAAAAAAAAAAAAAAGAATACAGGAATATTTTAAACATACAGATAAGCAAAGAAAAAATTAAATTACCCTAATGCCATATCCCAGAGATAACTATAATTATCATTATGACGTAACAAGAGTGGTAGTTGACTTCCACTTAACCATCTTGCCAGATTAACTGACACCTCTAGTCCTCGGTAGAATGTACTGGCTGATGTCCATAGCAGGCTGAATCGTCCAGGAGGGCGGCCTATGCACTGTTCTCAGCATCAGCGGACTGTGCTTAGCAAGAGTGAGGTGCGTTTATTCCAACATGTTATGCCAGGTGCAGTGGTTATTCAAATGGTATGATTATTTAAATATTATGTATATTGATAAAAACAATGAGTATGAAGAGAGTAATTTCTAAGAACAGTAAGTTGAATGCTTTGGAAAGACTCTATAAAGATAAGATACTAAAAATATTACTCAAATTATGTGTACATGAGAATTATAAACATTGGAAAGAAATAAAAATCTAGGAGTCTATACTCAGCTTGTTTCATTATTTAGTTTCTCTAAATTCTTGATCCACTTTAAAGAAACCAGTATTTCACATTTTTACATTTTTTGGTGGTTACATTATTGGCATGTTTAATGCTGCCAAAAAAAAAAGACAATAGACAACTTCAGAGGACTGTAAGAGTCATAAATAGAACTAATACCTATGCCAAAGTTTGGCCAATGATTATTTACTTGTTGTAGTTTTAACAAACATTTCATTTATAAAGATTCTCCTCCTTAACCAAATTTTTCAATTAACCGATCAGCTACCAGTGCCCACAGACTTGGTTAAGAGAGCATGTATTATACCTTCAGTCATTTAAAAATTTATAAAAGTATTGATTTTTACATAAATGAGATCATGCTATAAATATTGCTTTATCCCCTTTTTCACTGACTATATTGTAGACATTATTTCAAGTCTTTAAAGATTACAACATTTTTAATGCCTGCCCAGCCCCTCCTGCTGAAGTACTATTTAATGTTTCCTTTTATTGGGCATTTAAAACTATGTACCAAAAATAAACAACCCAATCCAAAAATGGGCAGAAGACCTAAATAGACATTTCTCCAAAGAAGATATACAGATTGCCAACAGACACATGAAAGAATGCTCAACATCATTAATCATTAGAGAAATGCAAATCAAAACTACAATGAGGTATCACCTCACACCAGTCAGAATGGCCATCATCAAAAAATCTACAAACAATAAATTCTGGAGAGGGTGTGGAGAAAAGGGAACACTCTTGCACTGTTGGTGGGAATGTAAAGTGATACAGCCACTGTGGAGAACAGTATAGAGGTTCCTTAAAAAACTAAAAATAGAACTACCATATGACCCCGCCATCCCAATACTGGGCATATACCGTGAGAAAACCATAATTCAAAAAGAGTCATGTACCAAAATGTTCATTGCAGCTCTATTTACAATAGCCAGGACATGGAAGCAACCTAAGTCCATCAACAGACGAATGGATAAAGAAGATGTGGCACATATATACAATGGAATATTACTGAGCCATAAAAAGAAATGAAACTGAGTTATTTGTAATGTGGTGGATAGACCTGGAATCTGTCATACAGAGTGAAGTAAGTCAGAAGGAGAAAAACAAATACCGTATGCTAACACATATATATGGAATCTAAGAAACAAAAAATGTCATGAAGAGATTAGTGGTAGGACGGGAATAAAACACAGACCTACTAAAACATGGACCTGAGGATATGGGGAGGGGGAAGGGTAAGCTGTGACGATGTGAGAGAGTGGCATGGACATATACACACTACCAAATGTAAAATAGATAGCTAGAGGGAAGCAGCCGCATAGCACAGGGAGATCAGCTCTGTGCTTTGTGACCACCTAGAGGAGTGGGATAGGGAGGGTGGGAGGGAGGGAGACGCAAGAGGGAAGAGATATGGGAACATATGTATATGTATAACTGATTCACTTTGTTATAAAGCAGAAACTAACACACCATTGTAAAACAGTTATACTCCAATAAAGATGTTAAAAAAATAAATAAATAAAACTATGTACCTTTCTTGATTTCCTCTTCGTGGGACTGACAGAAAACTTGGAGTTTAGTTTTATGTGCAGCCTAGGGTTTCTTATACAGTTAATCTCCTTTTCTCAATTTTCACATGCCTGCTTTAAAAAAAATTTTTTTTTAAATTTTTGTGTTAAAATTGTTTCTTGTTGTAAGTTGGGAGAATCCCTTCTGGCAGAGAGAATAGACCAAACACAAACCCCTAATATCCTTTCTCCAAGTTGAGGTTATAGTATGAGTTTGGTTGACTGAAAGCCCTTTCGTTTTGCCTTAAAGGCAATTCCTTACTGTCGCCTCTCTGGTCTGACATAACTGGCCAGGGAGCTTATAACTACCTAGAGAGCTCTAAGACTTCTATCGAAATTGCTGATAAGCCCAGGAAGTGGTCTAATAGCTTAGCTTTGCTTTTTCTGGACTCCTGTATGTAACCTAGGTATATCTTCTAAAATTATTTTTCTCAGGATTTGGACACTAAAGGAGGCACAATATCAAATTAAAGGCACAAAGTATTCCTTACCTTCACTGCTACTTACAACAGCTGAAAAAAATTAACAATAATGTGAAGAGGCCTGGCCTTGTGGGTTACTTCCACAACACCTGGTCAAAAATAGGAGGCCAGAGGGCCTCATTAGGATGCTGGCTTCTTTCTGAAGCTTTCGACACCTCTAGGAGCTTTGAGCACTATCTGAAGCTGAAATTTCAATCACAACTTATATATTATCCTAAAGTGCACAAGCGGTATGCCTCTTAAAATAGACCCTCTGGATTTTTCTTTATTGTCTAAAATTTGAGATTGAATACAGATTATACTTTTCATAGCCAAACAGAAAAAGAATATCTGGGTACCTTTTAGGAGATGCGAGGCTTTTCACAGGCTCTTTAATCAGTAAGTGGTCTATGGAACAAGAAATTGTGGACATTTGCATCAGGGCCACGCCTCCAAAAAGAATTAACAGTCCGGATTGGTTAACATTCTTTAGTATCTCAAACACCTGTAGTGTCTGAAGACTCCTCACAAATGTTCTCTAACAACTTCTTTGGGCAAGCTGGTATAGATAAATAACTAGGGCTATGATCTGGGCATTACTCACATTTGCTAATGAAAAGCAGTCTGTACAGCAGCTTCTCAAGAAAAATCCAAAATTAAAAAACAAATTGGGAGAGATTTATTGGTATTTCAAAAGGTCTTCCACTTAAGAACACCCCTTTTTTAGTCCCCAATATCATTTAAAATAGGATTAGTTTTAAATAAGCTTGATTTTTCCAAACTTTTCAAGCTTGTTGAAAAATCAACAAGCTTGAGTTTTCCATAATTTACTGCCTAAATTATGGCACACCACAGTTTCACCAACTCAGCAACTTAGCACAGATCCAGGCTTCAATTTATGTGCAGGGCACTGTACCAAGCACAATGAGTGATTTCCATGGTGAATGTTATCTAACAGGCTTTCCCTCTCTGCCTGATGATTGAATTCAGTTGCAACCTTAGCATTCACAGAGTGACTCAGACTCCAGCTAGCAAGCCTGGCTGGGCAGTGGATGAACTTTGTACTTTGGAAATTAGGTTTTAGTTAGTACATTTATGTTTCATACTTCAAGGATCCTAGAACATGCTGAAAGATGCTGGAAAGAAATAGCTGGCCAATTCCAGGGCACCCTTGCAGCATATTGACCTAATCTGAAAACCAGATGTTGCCCACAATCACTTTCTATTGCAGCATAGCAGAATATGCCACCCCCAAATATGACTGCAGGAGTTCAGGACATGCCACCTCAAAAAACGCCACATTGTTGTATTACGGTGAGCTGAAGGCACTTGAAAAATAGCAAATGTGGGTGAGGTATTCTTTGAACTCTCCTTATCTCCCTAGACAGATTCTCCAAAAAGAACTCAAATGTCATAAATCCCCTTCTCAGGAGTTTCATCAACAAGGGGAGATTGACTCTTATCATAGGAGAAGAGCCTAGAAGTTGACACCACACCCAGACACACTCTGCCATAAGCTATCATGCCGCCCAGCTACTCCTCTAAGGTCCCATTCATCTTTCCTAAAAATCATTTACTCTCCCCTAAGAGGCCTATATCCTCTCTCACCTTTCCCTATTAAGATGGTATTTAAATTTGAATTCTAAGCCACTTAGAGGAGTTACTCATTTTTCCTGGGTATCTCACATGTATATCTGAGGTATACATGTTAATAAACTTCTGTGTGTTTTTCTCTTGTTAATGTGTCTTCTATTACAGAGGCTCAGCTAAGAACTCAGAAAGGTGGAGGGGACAATTATTTTCCCTCCCCTACACTATTCATCACCACCCTGGACATGGGAAAGTGCTACGACACAGTAGACAATGACATTCTTTCCTATAAAATTTTATTTATTACATAAAAAAATTCTATACATTTGTTAGACTAAAATACAGTTTTCATTATAATTCTGGTAACTGAGTCAGTACACAGAAAACTTAGCATTAGATCAGCACTTTTTTTCTAGTTCATATTTCTGCACAAGGAAAACATTTCAAAGCTCCATTTCATACAGACTCATTGTACTCTGAAGCCAGATGGAATTCCATCCAATTCAGAGCTCTTGGAAGTTAATTTCCCAGCAAGATTTGATAACTCCAGAAACTTAATTGCTTAATATACATATTTTTTAAGTCCTCTGAGAGCACAACACTCTGTAAAGTCTGCACTGTGTCAATAATGACAGTCACAAATACTACAGGGCTATGACCATGTCTGCGGGGCATGTTCAAGCACCTACATGTTTGTTTCCCCACCTGAATACAGTGTAGTGACACTGTAATAAAGAAGTAATAATAAGGAAAAAACTCAAAATAATGCTAAGGTAAAAGATCCCGAACCAGGGAATTCATGGAAGACTTAACCATGATCCCATAGTTTGTAATGGACAAAGACCGGACGTGATACAAAAATTCATTTTGACATTGTGAAATAGGATGCAAATAGCAAAACAAAACAAAACCAAAAAGACAAAAAAGGCCTCAGATTGAGAAATATGTGGCATCACAAAAGACTTCTCATGCTGGATTTCACAGCAGTGAGATGCTGAAACACATTGGTGGGCATTTTCTGTTCAAATCACCCCATACACTGGATGAGATCTGACTGGATGGGATGTTAGGCTCAGAGCCTGAGAGATGAAGAGCAGGTCCCTCTGCATCGACTGATCTTTCAAACTTGGCTGCTAGGAGCCTATTCTAAACTCAGGAGTTCAGGAAGACTGTGCCAGAAAGTACTTAAAGTTGGACCTTTGGTCTTCAGAAGATATGCTTTTGTCTTTGCTTGTTTTCCCAGAGCCCCTGTCATTTTGTTAGGTGCCCTCTACACTTTTCTCCCCACTCTTGTGTTAGTTGTAGCAAATCAGATCAGCTAACAACCTCCTGAATTTATTTCACTGGGTACCACATCTATTAGAAGTGCATTCAATGGTCAAGAATATTCTGAGGGCTTCCCTGGTGGCGCAGTGGTTGAGGGTCCGCCTGCCGATGCAGGGGACGCGGGTTCGTGCCCCGGTCCGGGAGGATCCCACGTGCCGCGGAGCGGCTGGGCCCGTGAGCCATGGCCGCTGAGCCTGCGCGTCCGGAGCCTGTGCTCCGCGACGGGAGAGGCCCGCGTACCGCAAAAAAAAAAAAAAAAGAATATTCTGAGACAGTGTAACTGAAACTTCATTATGGAGCTCCCAGTACCCTTTTATAGCATGGACAAAATCAAGAGAACCTCAACAGCAACATAATCTAGTAGCACTAAGGCAATATAGTAGAAGAAAGGTAACTTCCCCCCATGATGTCTTTGAAAATCAAAACTAGCCAAAACAAGAGGGCCAAAAATTCTGGGCGAACACTGCTAGAACCCAGAGGAAGGGGAAAATTTACTCAGTAGTCTCTGTCTCCAATCATCAGTCGCAAAGCCATCCTAGTGTTGCTTCATTCCTATGAATCACCTCATACAATTTTTGAAAACAATCCTGGCTTAATGATCCATGTGGTAAATGAAGGAAGTGCTCACATTTTCTAGTGGCAGGTAGAATGGTCTGCAGGATGCTGGTAGGACGTTCACTCCAGTCCTGTGTCCATTCATTTCTCAAGTCTTTTCTTTCTTGTTGTTTTTTTTCTTTTTATTTATTTTTGGCCGCACTGTGCAGCCTGTGGGTTCTTAGTTTCCTGACCAGGGATCGAACCCACGTGACCCCTGCATTGGAAAGCATGGAATCTTAACCACTGGACCGCCAGGGAAGTCCCTCAAGTCTTCTTTTCAATGCTTACTTTACTCACATAGAATGGTTTAACACATTATTCCTCAAAAAATAACTAACTCAAGCTAATTTCCTAGCTGATGGGATAGGTAGATCAGATTCCTATGTGAAAGTCAGGACATTTCCTTTAGGTCATACACTTCTATGACAAAAAGACATTATCAAATATAGATACTTAACACCAGACTTGGGCCCTTTTCCACCCAATATGGGAACTTCTACCTGTGGTCTCTTCCTTTGCTACTGTGGAAGGTTCAATAGAGAGCTCTTCTGGGGTTGGGGGGTGGGGAGGAGAGCTGACTTTTCTATTTTCTTCACCAGCCAATTAGGACATTTCCACTGCTTTCTTCAGCTTGAAAATGTAGGTAATAGTTTGATGTCTGACTATATAGGTCATGACCCCATGGAATCAAATCTCAAAAAACATCAAATTTCTTTAAGGATGTCTGCCTGCTTTTTCAAGGGCCCAGAGGACACTCCATATAGTTGCAGCAAGCTTAGCTAACAGTAAGGTGTAAATGTGAAGTAACCCACATGCTCCCTAAAGAAGGAAGGTGATGTGGATGGGGGGAGTGGAGGCACAGTCCCATGGGCAGTGGTCCAAGGCTGCCCTAGCAGTGACCGAAAAACACTCAAAACAGGAGGGAACACCTCGCTGATTTATGAAGGAGAAAAAAATAACTCTTGAGTTTGTCCCCCCAGCACCTGCTCCTCCAACTTTCCACTAAAATTTTTTGTCAACTATGGACTATGGTAAGTTTGCTAATTTATCACCATCTTCAAATGTTCTTGGTCGTGTTGACGGAGATATATTTTTAGACAGTGATCCAACTGATAACACTATGCTACAGATGTCATAGCTGAGTGACAATAATAAAGAATCTAGTGTTTTGGTAGATGGATAATTACAGGGATTCCCTATTCATTTCTTCTTGGATTTTCTTGTCCATTGCAAATAATTTGGTACCTTGCCAAAAATTCATCGTAGGACACATACATCCTCACACCTCCAAGGAAAGAAATCTTACTGTCTTGAAGATTCAATGTTGTCCTGTTTTTCATTCAGATTAGTGTGGTTTTGATTTTCAAAGCTGGTACTAAAAGTTTTCAAGTTATAAAAAGGATTCCAGATGACAAGGTCCTACTGTATAGCACAGAGCACTATATTCAGTATCCTATGATAAACCAAAATGGAAAAGAATATTTTAAAAAGTAGATATATATAACTGAATCACTTTACTGTACAGCAGAAATTAAACACACTGTAAATCAACTATACTTCAATTTAAAAAAAAAAACGATTCCAGGTCTGAAATTGGTAAGTACCATCTTAAAAGTATCTTCAGTGGAGGCCTAATCATTACTTTATTTCAAAAGACATTATCAAACCAACTTTAGGGCAGCCTCTGATTTGCGTTCGTTAGGCCCTGAAGGGATGGGGGCAGGGTGGAGGCTGGCAGTCTGAGGATCCTGAAATTCTATTAGTATTTTAAATGTTCCTAAGTAGGCTATGTGACTTTGAGAGAAAGGTAGTTCATTGCTTCCATAAGCCTCTCAGAGGGGCCCTTGGTCCCCTCAAAAGATTAAGAACCTGCTTTTGAATATCAAATACTAAATTCGGGTCTTAGCAAATAAAAGTGAAAGATTTCTGAAACATTTGGAAATTACAACGTTTTCATGTTCAGCTAGATCTTGACTAGACCATGAGTAACCTGAAAGCTTTACTATTCTGAATTCCCTGGTCTAGAATGTTTATTCCTCAGGAAATCATTTATATTGTAAAACTGAGTACCAAAACTGAAGAAAATAGCCTAATATTTGGGTCCCTAACAATTGCATATCTTTTCCACAAGTTTACTAATGAATTCCTTTAAAAAATATCCAACTTAAATCCTGCTCATTTAATTTAGAAAAGTGATAGCTGTTCATGTGATACTGAAATGGAAGTATCATTCGTCTTTTTTTTACACATATAAAAATCAAGGAGATGGGGTGGAAGAAAGGGTACTATAGTATTTCCATAGAAAAGAAAGGTTTTCCACAGAAATTCTCAAGTTTAAAAATGCTGCATTGAAGTTTTTTTATAAGAAAGATATATTCAAAGATTTAAATCTTGGATTAAAAATTGCCTCTTAAATTGAAACTTGGAGAATAAGAATTTGCCTCAAATTTATGAAATGTGAATGGGGGAAAGTGTGCTATTTAAAATTTTTTGGTGTGTACAACATGTTTAGTTTTTTATTTTGTTTTCTAAGTTTGCTAGCTTTATATTTTCTCTTGGCACATTCAAGCATCCTGCTTTTTCACAATTTGGGCTATGTGTCATTAAAAAGATAAGCTTATTCTGAAAGTAGCCACTGTATATGAAGAGTGCCTGCTCTTCAAATGGGCTAACATGTATTCCTTAGTACACAGAGATACATGAATATGCATTTAAAGCAAAAGGCATTCTGCACTGTGATTATATAATACACAAAGCTCTGCTTTATGCATTTACTTACGAACCCTCAATTTTCCAATATGTGTTCACAGACCACATCTTAAAAACTCTAGGCAAGCCATTATAGTGCACTTTTATCTATCAGATGGAATATATGAAAAGAATACAGAGATTAACTGTGGCAGGTGCACTGATAAGCCTCCAGAGTCTGAGGATTTTGTTTTTGTTTTTTTAAGTAGCAGTAAAAACGCAGCAGAGAACTTATTGAAAGGTGAAAACTTTTAAAGACCTTTCTGAAGGAAACTTCTTAGAGGCTGTGTTAAAGGCTATTATTGGAAACTTCAAAAATTCAAGTGAGGTTACTGATGAAAGATAAAATAAAATGTACAGGTCACCGTAATTGGCAGCTCTGGTTTTAGAACTGACCCCAGAATTCTACTTTGAAGGCCAGGAGACCTCTTGAAATGGCCTTTATTAGCTATTAGTGGTGCCTGGTGGAAATGGTTGGGGGTCTTGAGGGCACTAACATGGCCTCACACATATTTGGTGCCTGTAGTTTCCGTAGCTGTTTTAAGGGAGAGGGTGGGAGGAGCATTACTCTGGTTTCAAGGGGCTCAGGACTGCTATAAAAGGGGTCACCTCCTCACCACCTGGTACTGGCGTGAAATCCTGAAACTGCCCTGGGAAGATAAGGGAGCCCTTGGCAGATACCGAGGTCAGTGGTATTGGGAACTGGCAGCTTAACGCCCTTGGCTGAAAAAAAGACAAAATTAGAGTAAGGGAGCATCTCTACAAAGGAAAAACGTATTTCCAGCTTAATTTTTAAATAGACTCAGTGAAAGCCCCCTCCTCAACCATTATGCAAAAAGTTTAGGAACCAACACACAGTTAAGTTACTTACATTGCAGTAACTTAGGACTTAACTATGCTATAGGATAGGATATAAGCATTGATCTTTAAACATTAAACATTGCATTAAATGGTTTAAAGAAAGAGCCTGCTTTGAGCTGTGCTCGTCCGTGCAGAGATTACACAATCTCAGCGCTCTAGCTAAATTCCTAATGTTTACCTAACGTACTGGTAAGCCTCCCACAGAAGATGGGTCTCTTGGATTTATACTGAAATATAACCTTTTCCCTTCCATATCATATACAGCAGAGGTTACTCTTGAGGCAGGAACCTAGAAAGTCTAAATCAGGCACCAGAACCTTAATTTTCCAATGGCAGCAACGATCACGATTCTTTTCTCACTGTGATCACCACTGACAACCGCGGATGCTAACTCTGGAAGTAGGCGTCCTGAACACAATTTTGAAGATCCACCGCAGACAAAAGACAATACCCACCACACAGAGTCAGTGGTTGATAAAAGTATTCAGGTAACCACATTTCACAGATAATTTTTGGCCTTCATCTATTCTCACTTGGGCAGAGATGGAGGCAGTGAGAGAATAGAAATAAGGCAGCCCAGGGCCAGCTGAAGAACGGCTCACAAAGAATGACAGCGGCAGCAGGTCTATCCAAACATAGCCTCAAAACCTTCAAATATCGCTAAAAGCCTCTGTGAGGCTCTCTGAAATGCATCAACGAATGAAGCTCATGAGAGAGTGATAGTCTATAAGTCAAATATCTCTGTGTGTGTGTCTGTGTAATATATATGTATATCTGCATATATCTACCTATATGGCACACATATTCACTTAGGGGAAACAGTCTGGCAATTAATTTGGAACTCAAATGACATGGTTACACATAGATCGTAATTTCTAAACACAATGTTAGTAAAACAAAATTTATTTGTAAAACAGGACCTGTTATATAAAATGGCACACAATCAAGTTATACAAAAATACAAAATTTCTTTCTGATTACAGTTCTAGTTGCAAATGATAATTAGAAAGCATTCCTGGTGGCTTCCAAACAGCTGAGATTGCGAGCATATGGAACAGGGACCCTGCAGCAAGAGTCCATGGTGCTGGGATGTCCAAGTGAGTGGAATCTAATTTCCAAATTCAAGAATTCCACCAGGTCCCTTTGGAGGGACACCTCCTAAGATAAGGAGCTCCCGTAATGTCTTCTGTTTTGATACCCATCTTCCATACTTTTGCCAATCCTAAATTTAGTTCCCAATGTTTCTTAATGTCCACAATCTGTGTGGCTATGAAACAGAAGGTAGTCTGAATTTTCTTACATGATTTGCTCTCTCACCTATTGGGATAATTGTTAGTTCCATAATTATATTTATTCCATTTCAAATGATATAAAAGAGTACAATGATATCATTTAGTGACATCACATGTTAGAATGTTAACTTCTGGAGAATTATTGTTTCAAAATAGCTACTCTCACAATATTGTTTTCTGTGATCTTGCCAAGACATGAGCTCCTGTTTCTTTAAAAAAAAAAAAAAATTCCGGACTGTTATTGCAAATATTCTGAAAAATCAGAAATATTACATGAGCTTTGAAAAGAAACC
The DNA here is from genome assembly GCF_026419965.1 of Kogia breviceps. Lineage (NCBI taxonomy): Eukaryota > Metazoa > Chordata > Mammalia > Artiodactyla > Physeteridae > Kogia > Kogia breviceps. The sequence continues at coordinate 27,386,459 of NC_081317.1, forward strand.
AAGGCATTTAGCAAATTTTAGCCTAGCTAGAGTAAAGAACACGGATACTTAAAAAAAAATACAATTTACCTTTTGCAGCAATTTAAAGGTCCAACCCTTTGAAAGGAAGCACATTAGCAAACAGCTGCTTATTAAGCCCTAGTGACATTAATTGTACACATTTCCATAATACCGGTCTAATTCACTGTCTAATTCTGGTAGGAGGCAATGCTTTCTTTCAAAAGATTCTCCTTCCACTGAATGATAAAATGCTGAGGCTTTTTTTTTTTTTTTTTTTGTACAGAGCCTATATTTAGTGCAATAAGTTTAAAAAATCTGCTCTGAAATATTTACTTTACATTAACAAAAATAGCTTTTTTTAAAAAAATTGTAACAAAAAGGAGTTATCGCATAAACAGATCATGAATTATTCTTAGCAAATTACACTTTTTTTTCTTAAAGCATTCACCATTACAATAAGCAGAACAATGAAATATTAGCCATTCATATCTGGTAAGCTTCAGGAATTAAAAAACCCCCCAAAACCCAAAACCCATCCCCGAACACAAAGAACGTTCAACACTTGAGGATCAAAACATTAACCAATTCTTCAGTTAAACATTGTAGAATTCTGGACACTTAATGAATTGCCAAGGAGAGGAGCACCTGCCAGTATGTTTTCAGATTTTATAGCAAACATTTGAATAAAATGGCCATTTAGCCCTAAGCCACTGAAGTTCCTCTGAAGCAGAAGCCCAAGTACCGGAATTTTCAATGCTTTGTGTTTCACGTTTCTCTCCCTTTTTTATTCCTTCCAGCATTACTTAGTCTGCAAACCTATACACAGAAACTTAAAGGCTAAACTTGCTGGGTACCCCAGCTTCCTTTCAAATCAGGCACACAAATGTGTGGAGGATGCTACTAACGTCAAAATGAAAGAAAGACAAAATATAAGAGAAAAGTTTGCATAAGAAAGATTATCTACCCTTTCCTTTTTTACCTACTCTCTTATAGAAGCATTAGGGTAAACTACAAATACCTGAGGAGTTGGTTACTTTTTAATGTTGGCTGACAAATGCATGAGCTATTACGAAAATTCCCATATTGGGTCCACTTGTATGTTTCTAAAAGGAAAATGACATGGCTTCTTTGATTGGGGAAAACTGAATGGAGTAACTCCTTATTTACCTGAAAGCATATGCCTAGTCTCATCCCACTAGGACTTATGCATCAGTAAAATAAGGTCTTGATTTTATGCACACATCAGGGAAATCACCCCTGAATAAACTTTAGACAGAGAATTCGGTACAATAATTTTGCCTAATTTAAATAACTAAAGTTAAAATCTCCTCTAAGTTATTAAAAATGTTAATCAGATATGAATCTTAACATTTCCATTAAGACAATTACAATTGAAAACATTAAATGACGGCAGTTGCCTTGTAAAAGCCACCCGTATGAAAGGAGTACATGTTTGACAAAAATAAGCATAAAAAAGGTATTAAATCCCTGTTCCTGTTCTCTGATTTTGGCTGATTATGTGTGTGTGTGTATATACATATACATATATATACACACATACATATACATATATACACACACCCACACACACAAATACATAGTTATGTGTATATATTGTTTTGGAATGTCAATGGGTTCCATAACGGTCGGCTAGGTTCAAGCAGAACTTGCTCCCGAAGCCTAGAAAACAAAGTCATACAGAGTATAATCTTAGACAATTACCATTAAAAGGAGATCATGAATGATGTTACAAATACACAGATGGTCACAAACAGCAATAAAGCAAAATGGATTGAGAATCCTTCTCCCCCAAACCTAAATTCCAGGGGCTGAAATTCCTGTGACTGTTGAAAGTCACACTTCCCTCTGGGTCATCTTTGAGATATGCAGAGAATTCACCTCTAGTCTATGTTGCTATAGCGCCCAGGTTTTTTCCTCCAATTTCTCTGTAAGTTTTTCCTATATGATAGCGAGGAGATGGCCAGATGTCTCTTTCTTAAACCTCTACATCACATTTGGTAAATTTTTCTAAAATAATTTTCAAAGATTTATAGAAAGACCTTACAAACCTTCAAAGTTTCCTTAACTAGTGAGGCTCTCTCAAAAAAAAGTCTAAGAGGAAAACTGGAAGTACTTATGTTTAGTTTAGTGATGCCCTGTCAAAAGTAAAAATGTAAACCTCATTTTCTGAACATTATATTATAGACTTAAGAAAAACCCATATTAAACTATCCCATTAAGGAGACAGACAGTGAACTTGAACAGCAGTGTTTCTACAGATGCAGCAAAATAGTTATGACGCTCTGTTAACAGAACTTTCATCTATGTGAATAACATGTGAATTAAACCAAGCAAATACAAATAAGCAATCATAAATTCTACCAATCCCCAAACTTTAGGAGGGAGTTTCTCAGGTACTTCTTTAGGGACACACACAAGATGGTGGTGGTATTACGGGTCAACTCTTATCATGCATACTTCGAAAGAGAGCAGATTTAGAGGTACTGATATGCTTGAAAGACTTAACTATCCTGTGAGCAACAATTCACACATCTCTCATGGGGACTTTCTGAACCACTTAAAACGTCCTTCTTAGAGATCAAATGCTACAATGTCCAAAGCACCAGAAAAACAATGCACATAGAAGATGTATTTTGGGACACAGCAGAGGGCTTTGCCATTAATCTGCAAGCAACGAACAACATAAAATAAAAGTAAAAGTGGAATGAAGATCTTAATGCGGTGTTTGAATTAAGGGACATTAATTTAAAGCTGAAAGTAATATTAGGGGGAAAAATTTCTACATTTTTGGCTTCTGATAAAATGCCACATAACCTAGGCCATTCTCCTACTATTAATACCTATGAATCAGGGGTTTAGGTACGAGAAGGTATATTTGCACTCTGGTCTACCACAATTCAGCTATCTTTCCCTCAAGAATAATACAGAAATACATGCCAATTCATGGTCGAAGTAGCTAGTCCTAAACCTCTAATTATTTCTCCCTTTCTTTAAATGCTTGTTACTGAAGAGTGATTTAATGTACGCTTCAACCACTGGAAAGACAGAAAGGGGGGGGGTGGTTCACATTTTAAGATTCTATATGTCTTTTAAAAGTTTTAGGTTTGAAACCTTATTTTCTGAACAATTAGGGCAACCAAGCAGCGGCAAGAAGGAAACCTTCCTCATTTTTCCAGGCTATCTTAGGGTTGGCAGAATTTTCACTGTGGTACCCCTCAGCCCACATGAAGTAAGAGGGATGCAGAAAGAAAGGGCAGGGAGGCAAGGAACCTGACAGGAGGGATTGGTGATTAGCGCCCCTTCCTTGTTTATCCAGTTCTGTCTGATGCACACTTAAAAATAAGAGTTACATGGCCATTCTACATGCTCTTACTTATGATTAGAGTGATCTGTGCCTTGGGAATATAAACATTGAAGTTTTGACTTTATCATCATCAATGCTATTAAGAGCAACACCAAAATAGGCACTGGATGGGGTTACAGAGAAGAGTTTATATCTAAACATTCTGTTGAGGCTTTAATGTAGGTTGAATACGCAGTTATTTTGCATATGCATATACCACCCTCCCACCCCCACAATGAAGCCAGTTCCTTTATTCTTACATACTTAAATGGGCTTGTTTTATACTACATATTTCTTAAGTTGGACACCTATAAATCAAACCATTTATTAAAGTATAAAGGAGAAAGAAATGAGAGTCCTCACCTCTCCTTTATTTGGACATTATATGGAAATAGAAGGCACATTGCTTTAAAATTAAGTGTTTAAGGATGTAGGCAATTATATAATATTCTGAAATAAACATGCTATTTAAGAATAATACACTTGTAACACAAGCGGTAATTAGACCAATATAGCTAAAGACATCTGTCGTTATGCAGTGGTGAGAATATATACGGGAAAATCTCAGAATTTTCTTACACTGGTTAACTTTAAGTTGCTTTTTTCAAATGAAAGGAGAGTGGTTATATATATCACTGACCAGAGGTAATTTATCTTTCTCACAATTAAGCTGAGGCTGGAGAAGACCAGATTGTCTTATTTAGTGGGAATGTGGGTGTTGACGGAAATAGCCTTGTTTGCTACTGAAAAATAGCTTAAGAAACAAAGAAAGTACAATCCAGGCAACAGAAGAAAAAGTCAGCAAAGGGGAAAAGACAGCAACATAAACAAACCAATATTAAAAGAAGGGGGGAATATGAATTTCAGCAAGTTGAAAGGAATTGCTATCATCACTTCTAAAATAAGTATCAAACCGTCAGTTCAAGTGCACAACCAAATGTTCAGTCCCATGAAAACTAAACACTGACAGTTAAAAAGAAAAAAATGGAAGCTGCAAGTTCACCTCAGGGACAAAAATATCCCCTGCCCCGCCATGAACACTGTTCCTTTCAGCTTACTTTTACAGAAGGTGGTCTCAGTTGTGACAAGAATTCTGCCATCCAAGTGATGGGTAAACACACAAACAGAAAGAGCAGCACGTCCTGCGTGACACAGATCACAAAAGCTTCTCCTGAAGAAGTGCAGTCAGTGAAGAGAGAGAGAGAGAGGAAGTGAAAGTGAAATTCTTGGAGGGCGGCCACCTCCTCATCTCCACCTACCATCGGTTTTAGCTCTCTGGCATCAGCAACACCTCCCTTACCAGCTTCTTTCATTGCTTTCCTACTGTTTTCCACAAACTCCTGCAAAACAGGGACCAAATTACATAAATTCTTAGGTCCTTTCAGACTTCAGTTGGTAGATGATTTCTAAAGAATATTTACATTTTTGACTCAGTAATGGTAAATGGATGGCCTAAAAACATAGCAATAAGTAATATTTGGTACCACACACAAGAGCAGCTAAATTTGTGGGGATGCAATCTGTTGATATAAAATCTTTTTTTCCCAGTATTCCTTGTGACAATCTCACTTAGGCTCAAAGAGATGTTAGTTCTATCTGAAAGAGAAAATACCTTTCATTTTTTAGAAAAGACTATTTTTCCACACTTAGAATATTGTTTTATTTGTTGTGTTACTTTTTCCATATCAAGGTTAAATGGAAAAGCAACAACATTTTACACTATAAGCCTCCTCTTTAAAATAACCCTAGAAGGTAAGAAAGCATTGATACTACTAAGTATAGTATACTGTTTTTACCAAGCCATAAATAAGCTATTTGAAAAAAAAAATGTCTATCTGGCCTTGAAATTACTCCATAAAGCAGGAAGACAGGGAGTAACAACCAGAACCAGTGGATAGTAGTTAAAATGGGATTATGCCCTGAAGGAAACATTTCTATCCTGTCAAAGTTTATGGAGCACTTCCTCGTTCAATATCCTCATCATTCTTATAGAGCAAAACTAAAATAATAAAAACTATATTTTTTACTCTGCTTTTCTTCAGTGGCTTAAAAAACGAAAACAAACCTCTCCTCCTAAATGCCTTAATCACAAGAGAGATGCGATGCTTCTAGGTCAAATTCCATTATGAAAATAATGTTAGGATTATAATTGAGATTATGAAAATGTCCAAAATGTAGCTGGTAATGTTCTCAGTAAAAGAGATAATGAGTACCAAATAGGTCAGTTGAATCACTTGGAATTTTCGAAATTGGAAAAAAAAAAAAAAAAGAAAAAGAATCTAGCTTATTTATTAATACATTTATTTTAGATTTAACTGGATAAACCATGTTTCTGGAAGATGGTTTGTTATTTCAAGGTCTAATGTTTAATGTTAAATATTATCCATTCTTGAGACAGGAATATTTTACAGCTTTATTAAAACACATCTTTAATTGGGCAGCATTTGACATTGATACTAGTATTTAAACCATTTTAGAATGGTTTTTAAATTTTTTTTAAAGTTTAATTGAGGTTCTAATATAGGGAGGCTGCAGAGGCTACGTAACTATAAAGAATCTGAATGTAATTAATTGAATATAATATCTGTGTAAAGGTTCAGATCTTGACTAATGGAAAACAATACCATCTACCAGTCATGGGTCTGATAATCTGTATTCATTACAAAACTCCTTCATTTTGGCCTGGCATACTTAGTATAATGAGTTTTAACAGGGCTGACAGCAGTAATACTTGGAAAGGTAGTAGATGGAGAAATACAGATAGGCACTACAACCTGGGAAATAAAACTTTTTGTCTTTGAGCTCTGATTCAGTAAAAGGCACTTAGAACACCAGCTGTCCAATGTTCCAGTTCAAGGGCTAAAAAAGTCAATTCAAGTGTATCTAACTGGGGCTTCCCTGGTGGCGCAGTGGTTGAGGGTCCGCCTGCCGATGCAGGGGACACGGGTTCGTGCCCCGGTCTGGGAAGATCCCACATGCCACGGAGTGGCTGGGCCCGTGAGCCATGGCCGCTGAGCCTGAGCGTCCAGAGCCTGTGCTCCACGACGGGAGAGGCCACAACAGTGAGGCCTGCATACCACAAAAAAAAAAAAAAAAAAAAGTGTATCTACCTGGAGAGACGGAGAGAGCAGTATGGAATAGTGTGAACTCAGGACTATTAATGGGAAACTGCTCTAGCTAGGTAGATTTGAAATGGCCTCGTTCATGCCAAGAGGATCTTCTTCCCTGATTTCCCCAAGACTAACCTCATTCACGGGTGCTGAAGGTTTAATTCTGAATTACTCAGTTTCATATAATGGGCATTAAATACAGAGAATGGTCTACAAAATATTTATATTAGTATTTTTATCCTTAAAGCAGTAGAGGGCATTTGAGGTACTTACCATCAGCACTTTATCCATATAAAATTCTCTGCCTGGGCTCCCATCATTGTATTTTGTATCAATGGCAAAACACAAGAATAATACATCCACTACCATTTCGTAAATGGACAGGAAGCAATGAGCGACTAGGAAAGCAAAGAGGCAGACGATGATCAGAGGCAGCACCCATACTGTGTAATCTTGCTGGTAGTTGAGCAGCATAATCCCAGCCAAACCTGTGCTGCAGACTATCAGCACCTGAAGCAGAGAGAACAAAGATCCCATTTAATAACCTCCTGCAGAAAACCACCATTTCTTCATCATTTGCAGACTTTACCATTTATAAATGATGGTTGCATGAGTCCATGCGACCTCAAATTAGAAAGCATAATCCACAAATACCCATATACACGTACATCATATAACATAAATATCATCCTTGTTGACACTAAAAATAATCAAGTTTTCCAAATGTTGTGCTTGTTTCCTAAGACTTCACTTATTTAGCATCTGTGGCAATTTTTAAGATAAATATATACATATATTAGAAAAAAATTATACACACTGTTAGCACTCAGAAGAAAATTACTGACATTTCAGGGTATTGCTATGTATTTTTTCTAAGCATTTTTTTTTTTTTTTTTGCGGTACGCAGGCCTCTCACTGTTGTAGCCTCTCCCGTTGCAGAGCACAGGCTCCAGAAGCGCAGGCTCAGCAGCCATGGCTCACGGGCCCAGCCGCTCCGCGGCATGTGGGATCTTCCCAGACCGGGGCATGAACCCATGTCCCCTGCATCGGCAGGCGGACTCTCAACCACTGTGCCACCAGGGAAGCCCCATTTTTACATATATGAAATAGTTTTATATAAACATATCATTAAAAGCTCTTCATTAATATTTATATATCATGTTTCATAAATATGTATTCAGCTACATATTTACATTTTATGGGTGATTTAAAACTTATTTAACCATTCTCCTATACTTGGAGACAGATATAAATAATGCTGCAACAAACATCTCTAAGAGCTTTTTCTTTGTTTCATATTTTATTTCACATAGAATATGTGGTAAATTTAGTATGATTTGCCATGAAGTGTTAATTTGGACTATTTGTGGAGAAAGAGGTTGCCAAACACACTCATGCTGTAAAAATAAAAGAAATAGCCATTTGCCTACTGTCAAGAACCACCTACTCTGATGCTTCAACACTGTACATGCAGCACTTTAAATTTTCTGTGATCCTTTTAATATTTTTAATTTCAGTTTTTCAATAACTCTATGAATGGCTTATGGCAAACATTATCACCCTCATTTTATAAACTGGGAAACATGCTTAGAGGGGCTAGCTGATCTGCCCAAGGCCACGGAGTAGAATAAAGAGCAGATACCATTCAAAAAATGGTCTTAGGATGCCAACACCAGTACTCTTTCCAGGTAAAAATTCAGCAAATACTTGGATACTGATGTATCACCGTAACAGATTACACTGAATCTAGCCACACTCCGCCCCAGCCCTTTACCTGGCCTAGCATCAAGCTTTAAATAACAAAGGAAAAGAAAGAGTTATCTAGAACCACAGCAGCCTTTCCTTGCCCAGTGCTGAGGACAGGCAGACTGAGAATTCTTCTTTTGCCTTTCCCTCACTATTTATCAACACCAAAACATCTCTCATTCACCATTATCTTAACCAGGAATTATAATGCATTAGAGGATATAAATTGATCCCTCTCTCAGATGATTTTAGGGAGCAAATCTGGGTCTGCTCCCCTCCTATCATTTTTTGTGGCAATATACCTATGAACCTTCTCTCACAGTGACTTATTTTCTGGGGTGATGTCCACAAATAGCTAATTAGGTCCATTTTTTTTTCACTCTTCTGTTTCAATTTTAGGATGAGTTATTTCTTTCTTTTTTTTTTAACATCTTTATTTGAGTATAACTGTTTTACAATAGTGTGTTAGTTTCTCCTTTACAACAAAGTGAATCAGTTATACATATACATATGTTCCCATATCTCTTCCCTCTTGCATCACCCTCCCTCCCACCCTCCCTATTCCACCCCTCTAGGTGGTCACAAAGCACAGAGGTGAACTCCCTGTGCTATGCGGCAGCTTCCCACTAGCTATCTAATTTACATTTGGTAGTGTGTATATGTCCCTGCTACTCTCTCACATCATCACCGCTTACCCTTCCCCCTCCCCATATCCTCAAGTCCATGCTCCAGTAGGTCTGTGTTTTATTCCCGTCCTACCACTAATCTCTTCATGACATAGGATGAGTTATTTCTTATACTCTTCTTCAATGTTTTTACATCCACCCTATGGGAGAACTCAGCTGCTTTACACTCTCTCTATGCCAGTAAAAGTTAAACCACATTTGAAATGTTAAAGTCAATTACAGGCAGAAGATGCGGCTCAGACAATAGATGCTGAGACAAAAACTGTTAAGGTAGAATACTGTCACATGAGAACCAACTTCAAAAACTAGTGACATTTAGCTTAAAAAGTCAAAGAAATGTAATAATTACTACCCAATATAATGAAAGGGTATCATGCACTCATTCAAGCAGAGGATACATTAGTGCTTCTCAAACTATTAGAGGGGCTGGGAATCCCTTGGGGAGTTTGTGAATAATGCAGATTCCTGGGTCCTGCTCCCAGAGAATCTGATTGGTTTGATTTAATATGAAGCTCAGCAATATTCATTTTCAAAGAACCCCCGAGGTGATTCTTAGAAAGTCCACAGTCTATAAGGAGTACTGCTCTATATCACTGATCTCCATGGTAGAGTACACATAGCCAAGAGAAGGTTCAAGACAATCACCTGGGACTTCTATTTGTATTTCTCATACATTTAAAAATTTACACTTTATAAAGCATATATTAGTGAAAGCTATACATATGTCATTAATAAATAAATGTAAATATATTGGGGAAATGTGCTCAAATTATTTTTTGGTAATAGGATGTTTGATTTTAAAGGTTTAGACACTCTTGTTATAGAGGATAAATTATTTGTGATGCAGTAGAAGAGATTCATATACAGAGTAGGATGTGAGAAGAAGGAAGAAAAGGATGCTGGTTTTGGAGTCAGAAAGATGTAGGACTGAATCAGAGTTAGAACTTCTTAGTTTTGTGACTCTAAGCAAGTTCACTTAACTTTTCTGAGACTGTTTTTCCATCTTTAAGAGAGACACAATAGGACACACATCCTGTAATTGTTAAAATAAGCATTCTGAAATCATTTATCAGAGTGACTGGCAAACTTAGGTTCTTTCTTTTTTTTTATTGTCATCATAAATCTTGCATTTATGATGCCCTTTTCCCTCATGGAACCCATGTTTTGAAAGATTTTGTTTACCAACAAAATAGCATCAACAAATAACTCATATTTTCATTTTTGATAATTGAAGCCAGATTGTCAGCTAGAACATCTAATTGTCATAAAAAGTATTATCAAATAGAGGTAAAATAATTTCAAACAGAAGCAAAGAAACAAGATTTGGGGGATTTTTTTGGTATAGTTTTATTGGCAATAAATATGCAGTATGCAATATTTATTAGACTTAAAATGCAATACCTATTAGACTTTAAAATGTTTAAAAAGCTTCTAAATCACTATTCTTTTTTTTTTTTTTTTTTTTTTTTTTGCGGTACGCGGGCCTCTCACTGTTGTGGCCTCTCCTGTCGCGGAGCACAGGCTCCGGACGTGCAGGCTCAGCGGCCACGGCTCACGGGCCCAGCCGCTCCGCGGCACGTGGGATCTTCCCGGACCAGGGCACGAACCCGCGTCCCCTGCATCGGCAGGCGGACTCTCAACCACTGCGCCACCAGGGAAGCCCTAAATCACTATTCTTAATCTCTGAGGCCAGTGATCATAGGTCGCAAGCCACTAAACTAGAGGAGCTAAGGTCTCTTCCAAATCTAATTTACCATTCCATAAAATCATTGGGGTTTCATAGAAATGGGATACATGACACTGTCTTTTGTTTTCTTTCTAAAATCAAGGTTTTGAAAATTAAATTTAAAATTTTGAGATATTATGAATTCACGTGCAGTTATAAAAAGTAACAGAACGATTCCATGTACCCATTACCCGGTTCCCTTCAATGGTAACACCTTGCAAAATTATAGTACAAAATCACAACCCAGATATTCATACTGATACGACAAAGATACAGAACATTTCCATCACTACAAGCATCCTTCGCTTTAACCTTTTATAGATATTCCTACTTCCCCCCTCCCCTATCACTAACTGGGTGACCACCTATATGGTCTCCATTTCTATTGATATAATATTGTCATTTCAAGAATGTGATATAAATGGAATCATACAGCACTTCATCTTCTGGAATTGGCATTTTTCACTCAGCATAATTCCCTCAAGATTCATCCAAGTTGTTCCATATACTAGTAGTTTGTTCCTGACACTTTCATAATGTTTATGTTCTACCTAGTTGAACTATCTGATCAAAAACTATTTCTGCATACTAGTAGCCATTAAATTCATTACTTGTAATGAAAGAAACTCTTTAAAAGATTTATTGTATTCTGTGATCAGAACTATATTTTTGGAAATGGAAAACAAGAATTTATCTTAGTATGTTGGAAACCCAGAAGTTGTTTTTTCCTCTATCTTTCTCCTTTTTTGATTTCTCAATTTAAAAAGTGTTTACCTTTCATGGTTTTAAAAGTCTTGTTTTTACAACGTTAGAAATATTATGTTATTCAAAATTATTTTTCTGGAAAGCAACTTTTAAATATGTATCAAAAATCCTATTATGTATTTGAACTCATTAATTCCACTTCTAGGATTCTGGCCTCAGGAAATAAATATTAATGTGGGCAAGAACTGGTATACAAAAGTTTTACTTTATAATAGTAAAAAGTTGAGAAAAGTTCAACTGTAAAAAAACCAAAAAAACCCAGAGGCTTTGTTAAATAAATGATACCACAACTATATAGCCATTTTTAATAAAATGAGAAATGCTCATAATATAACACGAAGTGAAAAAAGGGATACAAAACTTCCTTTTCTACCAGATTTTCAATTATCTTTATTGACTAGTATATAAGAAGCACCCAAAATAGCCCCTAGTACATTACCAGTAGGCACTTTATAAATACTTGTTGAATGACTAAAAGGTTATGATAAACCTAAAGAAAAAATTCTGACAGGTCACTAGGTTGCTGAAAAAGTCAAAGCCAATTTTAAAACACTGTATTTTATCTTGTATATATTTTTCCATTATAAAAGAAATGCATACTTAATATAGAAACTTTATTATATCATAAAGTTTATCAACTTTATCCAAGTTTCTATCATATCATAGAAACTTTACCATTATATGATAAAGTGGGGGGAGGTGCTTGGAATCACTCATTTTCAATATCCCAAAGCAATCGTTATTAAAAATATTTTGAGATATTAATTTTCTTTCTCTTTCTTACACACATTTTTATGCACATTTAAAAATGGTTCTGTGATGGTCTAATAGTTTTACTCAGCTTTTCCACTTATTATACACATTACCACATTATGAACTCAATAAAAAACATGGTTTAGGGAATTCCTTGGTGGTCCAGTGGTTAGGACTTGGCGTTTTCACTGCCATGGGCCCGGGTTCAATCCCTGGTTGGGGAACTAAGATCCTACAAGCCACATGGCGTGGCCAAAAAAAATTTAAAAAGTTAAAAAAATAAAATAAAAAAACAGGGTTTAAGAGGTGAATAGTCTGTTAATTATTATTTCCAACCTTTACTGTCAGGCAGTAGATTGTTTACAATTAGTCACTACTATAAGCAATGCTGTATTTAGACTTATCTCCAGTAGTTTACCATCATCAGAATCAAAAGGCTTTAGGGGAAAAAAAAAAAAAAAGGCCCAGGGACAAAATTAATGTCAGTTGAGGCAATTATAGCACACAGTGATTAAAAACTTTGAAGTCAGACAGACCTGAGTCTGAACTCCAGCTCTGCCACATTCGAGTTTTCTAAATTTGGACAACCTACTTAGCTCTCTAAACTTTGGTTTCCTTTGCTGTAAAATGTAGATAATAGTAGTAGGTCTCCTTACAGGGGAGGACCAAATATAACACTTCACATAAAGCACTGCCCTCAGTACCTGGTACCCAGCAAGTGTCTCCATCAGAGTTACTAAAATCATCATCGTGATCAAATGTTGCCACTTGGTATAATTTTCTCCCTTATTCTTTATATGTCTTCTTATTTCTCTTTTATTTTAATTGCTCTGCATTATATATGTTTTTATTTTAAGTTGCTTCATATCTTTCTTAGCAGTAGGGGCCAATTATAAATATATAAAAACTGAACAAAAAATCTGAAGGCTTCCTGAGTTAGTCTTAAAGCACATAAATAATAGCAATGGTTACTGACAGGGTCAGACCTGTACTCATTCGTTAACATGAATTAACTCATTCAATTTTTACTATAAAAATTTTCCTCTTATTGTTAAAACATGACAAAAACAAATCCAGGAGTCATAATGTACGTTTAATTACAAATTTTCAAAATAATTATCTGTATGGTTTTATAATTCTTTTTAGATGACAATTGCCTAAGAACTTAAAACTACATTACACAGTGCTAATCAATGCCTTTCTACATCAAATATTTAATTCCCTTTCAAAAACATTTTAAAGGCACAGTGGTTGGAGTAACTTAAGTGATCAGCAGTAAGAAAATAGCATTTGATGGAACAGTGGCCATCATGATAATGAGTAATTATGAAGATTATCAAAGTAATACAAAAAATGTATATGATAGAATATGAAGTGAAAATAGCAGAAGAAATAGCTATGTATACTAGGATTGTTATACTATAGAAATATAAGCCTGTGAAAAAAACACAGGGAGGGAATATAAAAATAAGTTATTAGGTTATAGTGGTGGTGCCATTTTCTTAACTCAATTTTTCAAATTTTCTGAGTATTTTATGGTTTGAAATATAGATACAAAGATAAAGTGAGTTCTCAGTTATAATGTTATCTAATATTTTGCAGATTTTAATAGCACAGAATAGAAAAACACTTTTGAGGACAGTTAGGTCTCACTCCCTAACAGCTCTATTTTAAGGGGTTTATATATAGTAACGATGACTGCTAATATTCATCAAGAACTTGCAATGTGTCAAGCACTATCTTAGGTACCCTACATGTATTAATCAGTCTAACCCTCACAGTTTTAGGGGTTTGGCACTATTATTACCCCAATTTCACAAATGGACAAACCGAGGCACAGAGTGGTTATATACACTGCCTCAGGTCACACAGCTAGTCAGGCCAGGATTTAAATCCAGGCAGTCAGGCTCCAGATGCAGTGCCCCTAACCACTACACGAACTGTTTCTTAATTCAAAATATGTAATGGGCAAATGACTTAACTGCTCCGTGCCTCAGTTTCTCCATCTGTAACATGAAGATAATAACAGTACTTCCTTTACAAATTTATTATCAGGATTAAATGAGCAAAATACATGTAAAGTACTTAGAACAGTGCTTGACACATATTAAGGGTTTCGTAAGTGCTTGCTGTATATTATGTGACTTGTAGTTTTTTTGTGGGCTACATATATTTTTGAAATTAAAGAGCAACTATATGCATATGCAAAAATTTACTGTCTGTCTCAGATAATATACTTGGTCTTATTACCTTGCCTAGGAATAACATGAAATCCCCCACTGTGTTGATGGCAGCTACTCGCAAAGCATTCTCCACAAGAATGACAAAGGCATCCTTTGCTGAGGTGCAGAAGTTGGTGCTGTTGATAGCTGTGGCTGTGTATGCATTCTGGACAAAAGCAAAAACAATATTTCATCAGTAAATGCAATCTTTAAGATTTAAACCAAACATAGTTAAAGCATAGTTTGTAAAACTATTTCACAGTTAAACCCACAGTTTTGGTGAGGTACAGATTTAGATTAAGCACAAGGAAATATGAGACATTAAAAAAAAACCTGATATGGTAACAAGAGCTTCTCATTTGGCCTAGTTTAGGTCCTTTAAAAACATTGATATTTATTAAAACACACATAAACCTTTCCAATATCCATTAACTTCTTCCACATATTAGTAAATCAAACCATAATTTAAACTTTCCTAGATATCTTGGGTTCATTACCATGCATATCAGTGATGCATTATTACCACTTCAGTGATGCTTTAAAAGCTGCGCACGCGCGCACACACACACACACACACACAAAGGAATCAGATTGCTGTGCTGTTTTATCTGGAACACCTCCTCCTTGGTACTTTCTTCTATGCTGTCTTATCTCATAGTTCTTGCAATAGACAGCTGTTTGTTGCCCATCTTATACCCCTCCCTCCTGGGGCAGGATCCTAAATCCCCTTGAAGAAAACAGACCTTCCCCATTCTCTTGGAGTCTGAGTGAGACTGACACTACCTCCAGCTCTTGGGGTGGGTCTTGGTTGATGTAAGCCAATCAACATGGTCTACCTATAACGACTGATTCAGGGATTGGTACATAAACTAATCAGAGCCTATGAAACTAAAAGATGTTCCCTGGGGCTTCCGGAGGGATAATAAGAAGTTTCCTTTCTCTTCCATAGGTGTTCCTGACAGAGCAGCTCTCTCATTTTTCTGGACAGCAAGTTGTGAGGGTACAAATTGCCATGGCTGTTTTGCCAACATAATGGAAGTCAGACCAGAGAGAGGAACCAGGTACTCGCATTGGGTGACAATGTTTGCATGATTAGGAACTAGCCAGATTCTGGACTTCTTAGTTATTGAAGCTAATAAATTGCTAAGAATCTCTCCCTTCTCCACTCCCCCTCATCCCCTTCTCACTCTTGCTCTTTTTTAGGCCAGAATGAGTTGGTTTTCTGTCCCTTGTAGTACTGAGTCCCCAGCTGACATACTTTTATTAAGTCATACCTGCTTCTGCTGCCCCATGTTTTCTTTGACCACTCAGACTTTTTCCTTCTTTTTTACACTGCATTCTAGAAAAGCATTAGCATTTTCTGGGAAATGTGAATAAGTAACATAACATGAAATATGTCTGAGTCTTAGAAGGGAACGTATACATACTTTGTAAATAAAACTTAGGGTTCTAACCAAGAGGGAAGGAACCCAGCCCCACCTATCAACAGTCAAGAGGATTAAAGTTTTACTGAGCTCTGCCCACCAGAGCAACAGTCAGCTCTACCCACCACCAGTCCCTCCCATCAGGAAACTTATATAAGTCTCTTAAATAGCCTCATCCACCAGAGGGCAGACAGCAGAAGCAAGAAGAAGTACAATCCTGTGGCCCGAGGAACAAAAACCACATTCACAGAAAGATAGACAAGATGAAAAGGCAGAGGGCTATGTGCCCAATGAAGAACAAGATAAAACTCCAGAAAAACAACTAAATGAAGTGGAAACAGGCAACCTTCCAGAAAAACAATTCAGAATAATGATAGTGAAGATGATCCATGACCTCGGAAAAAGAATGGAGGCAAAGATTGAGAAGATGCAAGAAATGTTTAACAAAGACCTAGAAGAATTAAAGAACAAAGAAACAGAGATGAACAATATGATAACTGAAATGAAAAATACACTAGAAGGAATCAATAGCAGAATAACTGAGGCATAAGAACGGATAAGTGACCTGGAAGATAAAATAGTAGAAATAACTACTGCAGAGCAGAATAAAGAAAAAGGAATGAAAACAACTGAGGACAGTCTCAGAGACCTCTGGGACAACATTAAATGCAACAACATTTGCATTATAGTGGTCCCAGGAGGAGAATAGAGAGAGAAAGGACCCGAGAAAATATTTGAAGACATTATAGTCGAAAATTTCCCTAACATGGGAAAGGAAATAGCCACTCCAGGAAGCACAGTGAGTCCCATACAAGACAAACACAAGGAGAAACACACGGAGACACATAGTAATCAAACTGGCAAAAATTAAAGACAAAGAAAAATTATTGAAAGCAGCAAGGGAAAAATGACAAATTACATACAAGGGAACTCCCATAAGGTTAACAGCTGATTTCTCAGCAGAAACTCTACAAGCCAGAAGGGAGTGGCATGGTATACTTAAAGTGATGAAAGGGAAGAACCTACAACCAAGATTACTCTACCCAGCAAGGATCTCATTCAGATTTGATGGAGAAATCAAAAGCTTTACACAAGCAAAAGCTAAGAGAATTCAGCACCACCAAACCAGCTCTACAAAAAATGCTAAAGGAACTTCTCTAAGTGGGAAACACAAGAGAAGAAAAGGACCTACAAAAACAAACCCAAAACAATTAAGAAAATGGTCATAGGAACATACATATCGATAATTACCTTAAATGTGAATGGATTAAATGCTCTAACCAAAAGACACAGACTTGCTGAATGGATGCAAAATCAAGACCCATATATATGCTGTGTACAAGAGACCCACTTCAAACCTAGGGACACATATAGACTGAAAGTGAGGAGATGGAAAAAGATATTCCATGCAAATGGAAATCAAAAGAAAGCTAGAGTAGCAATACTCATATCGAATAAAATAGACTTTAAAATAAAGAATGTTACAAGAGACAAGGAAGGACACTACATAATGATCAGGGATCAATCCAAGAAGAAGATATAACAATTATAAATAAATATGCACCCAACATAGGAGCACCTCCATACATAAGACAATTGGTAACAGCTCTAAAAAAGGAAATCGACAGTAACACAATAATAGTGGGGAACTTTAACACCACACTTACACCAAAGGACAGATCATCTAAACAGGAAATTAATAAGGAAATACAAGCCTTAAATGACACAAAAGACCAGATAGATTTAATTGATATTTATAGGACATTCCATCAAAAAACAGCAGGTTACACTTTCTTCTCAAGTGTGCACGGAACATTCTCCAGGATAGATCACATCTTGGGTCACAAATCAAGCCTCAGTAAGTTAAAAAAAACTGAAATTATTTCAAGCATCTTTTCTGACCATAATGCTATCAGATTAGAAATGAATTACGGGTAAAAAAACGTAAAAAACACAAACACATGGAGGCTAAA
Source organism: Kogia breviceps (assembly GCF_026419965.1). Classification (NCBI taxonomy): domain Eukaryota; kingdom Metazoa; phylum Chordata; class Mammalia; order Artiodactyla; family Physeteridae; genus Kogia; species Kogia breviceps. The sequence continues at coordinate 27,404,228 of NC_081317.1, forward strand.
CAATACGTTACTAAATAACCAAGAGATCACTGAAGAAATCAGAGAGGAAATCAAAAAGTACTTAGAGACAAATGACAATGAAAACACGATGATCCAAAACCTAAGGGATGCAGCAAAAGCAGTTCTAAGTGGGAAGTTTATAGCTATACAAGTCTACCTCAAGAAACAAGAAAAATCTCAAATAAACTATCGAACCTTACACCTAAAGGAACTAGAGAAAGAAGAACAAACAAAACCCAAAGTTAGCAGAAGGAAAGAAATAATAAAGATCAGAGAAGAAATAAATGAAATAGAGACAAAGAAAACAATAGCAAAGATCAAGAAAACTAAAAGTTGGTTCTTTGAGAAGATAAACAAAATTGATAAACCATTAGCCAGACTCATCAAGGAAAAGAGGGCGAGGACTCAAATTAATAAAATTAGAAATGAAAACGGAAAGGTACAACAGACACAGCAGAAATACAAAGCATCCTAAGAGACTACTATAAACAACTCTATGCCAACAAAATGGGCAACCTGGAAGAAATGGACAAATTCTTAGAATGGTATAACCTTCCAAGACTGAACCAGGAAGAAATAGAAAATAGGAACAGACCAATCACAAGGAATGAAATTGAAACTGTGATTAAAAATCTTCCAAGAAACAAAAGTTCAGGACCAGATGGCTTCACAGGTGAATTCTAACAAACATTTAGAGAAAAGCTAACACCCATTCTTCTTAAACTCTTCCAAAAAATTGCAGAGGAAGGAATGCTTCCAAACTCATTCTATGAGGCTACCCTCAACCTGATACCAAAACCAGAAAAAGATACTACAAAAAAAAAGAAAATTACAGACCAATATCACTGATGAATATAGATGCAAAAATCCTCAACAAAATACTAGCAAACAGAATCCAACAACACATTAAAAGGATCATATACCAAGATCAAGTGGGATTTACCCCAGGGATGCAAGGATTCTTCAATATATGCAAATCAGTCAATGTGATACACCACATTAACAAATTGAAGAATAAAAACCACATAATCATCTCAATAGATGCCAAAAAAGCTTTTGACAAAAACTGAAGAAGAAAAACCATATGATCATCTCAGTAGATGAAGAAAAGCTTTTGACAAAATTCAACACCCATTTATCATAAAAACTGTCCAGAAAATGGGCATAGAGGGAACCTACCTCAACAAAATAAGGGCCATATATGACAAACCCACAGCAAACATCATTCTCAATGTTGAAAAACTGAAAGCATTTCACTAAGATCAGGAACAAGATAGGGTTGCCCACTCTCACCACTATTATTCAACATAGTTTTGGAAGCCCCAGCCATGGCAATCAGAGAAGAAAAAGAAATAAAAGGAATCCAAATTAGAAAAGAAGAAGTAAAACTGTCACTGTTTGCAGATGACATGATACTATACATAGAGAATCCTAAAAATGCCACCAGAAAACTACTAGAGCTAATCAATGAATTTGGTAAAGTTGCAGGATACAAAATTAATGCACAGGAATCTCTTGCATTCCTACACACTAATGATGAAAACTCTGAAAGAGAAATTAAGGAAACACTCCCATTTACCATTGCAACAAAAAGAATAAAATACCTAGGAATAAACCTACCTAGGGAGACAAAATACCTGTATACAGAAAACTATAAGACACTGCTGAAAGAAATTAAAGATGATACCAACATATGGAGAGATATACCATGTTCTTGCATTGGAAGAATCAATATTGTGAAAATGACTATACTACCCAAAGCAATCTACAGATTCAATGCAATCTCTATCAAATTACCAATGGCATTTTTTTTAAGGAACCAGAAGAAATATTCTTAAAATTTGTATGGAGACACAAAAGACCGTGAACAGTCAAAGCAGTCTTGAGGGGAAAAAAAAGGAGATGGAGGAATCAGACTCCCTGACTTCAGACTATACTATAAAGCTACAATAATCAAGACAATATGGTAGGGCTTCCCTGGTGGTGCAGTGGTTGAGAATCTGCCTGCCAATGCAGGGGACAAGGGTTGGAGCCCTGGTCTGGGAAGATCCCACATGCAACGGAGCAACTAGGCCTGTCAGCCACAACTACTGAACCTGCGCATCTGGAGCTTGTGCTCTGCAACAAGAGAGGCCGCGACAGTGAGAGGCCTGTGCAACATGATGAAGAGTGGCCCCCACTCACCACAGCTAGAGAAAGCCCATGCACAGAAATGAAGACCCAACACAGCCAAAAATAAATAAATAAATAAAATTTTTTTTAAAAAGACAGACAATATGGTACTGGCACAAAAACAGAAACATAGATCAATGGAACAAGATAGAAAGCCCAGAGATAAACCCAAACACCTATGGTCAACTAATCTATGACAAAGGAGGCAAGGATATACAAAGACAGTCTCTTCAATAAGTGGTGCTGGGGAAACTGGACAGCTACATATAAAAGAATGAAATTAGAACAGTCCCTAACACCATACACAAAAATAAACTCAAAATGGATTTGAGACCTAAATGTAAGACCAGACACTATAAAACTCTTAGAGGAAAACATAGGAAGAACACTCTTTGACATAAATCACAGCAAGATCATTTTTGAACCACCTCCTAGAGTAATGGAAATAAAAAGAAAAATAAACAAATGGGACCTAATGAAACTTCAAAGCTTTTGCACAGCAAAGGATACCATAAACAAGACCAAAAGACAACCCTCAGAATGGGAGAAAATATTTGCAAATGAATCAACGGACAAAGGATTAATCTCTAAAATATATAAACAGCTCATGCAGCTCAATATTAAAGAAACAAACAACCCAATCCAAAAATGGGCAGAAGACCTAAATAGACATTTCTCGAAAGAAGACATACAGATGGCCAAGAAGCACATGAAAAGCTGCTCAACATCACTAATTACTAGAGAAATGCAAATCAAAACTCCAATGAGGTATCACCTCACACCAGTTAGAATGGGCATCATCAGAAAATCTACAAACAACAAATGCTGGAGAGGGTGTGGAGAAAAGGGAACCTTCTTGCACTGTTGGTGGGAATGTAAATTGATACAGCCACTATGGAGAACAGTATGGAGGTTCCTTAAAAAACTAAAAATAGGATTACCATATGATCCAGCAATCCCACTTCTGGGCATATACCCTGAGAAAACCATAGTTCAAAAAGACACGTGCACCCCAATGTTCATTGCAGCACTATTTACAATAGCCATGTCATGGAAGCAACCTAAATGCCCATTGACAGACGAATGGATAAAGAAGTTGTGGTACACATATACAATGGAATATTACTCAGCCATAAAAAGGAACCAAATTGAGTCGTTTGTTGAGACATGGATGGATCTAGAGACTCTCTAAGTCAGAAAGAGAAAAACAAATATCGTATATTAACACATGTATGTGGAACCTAGAAAAACGGTACAGATGAACCAGTTTGCAGGGCAGAAGTTGACACACAGATGTAGAGAACAAATGTATGGACACCAAGGGGGGAACTCCACGTGGGGGTGGGGATGGGGGTGTGATGAATTGGGCGATTGGGATTGACATGTATACACTGATGTGTATAAAATTGATGACTAATATAAACCTGCTGTATAAAAAAATAAATTAAATTAAATTCAAAAAACCCCAAAAAGTTAATACTAAACTTTCTTTGGGTTATTTGTATGGAAATATGTTAATATAAATGTTTCAGACATTACATGAGATTCCTAAAAATCTTATATGTTCTGGTATAATAAGTCATAATTCTAGTTATTACTTTAAAATGTATATCTCAGAAATAACTAAATTTTCTTGTCAACTGCATTATTATGAAGTTTCATCAAACCTTTAACCGTGGTCATTTTTAAGTCTTTTGTCATTTACATACAGTTCTGGGTGTACTCTGATGCTTTTGCAAAAATGTTCCTATAAGAGGGCTTCATCTTCAAGGAATTCATGGAAAAGACTCTGACAAGTACAGGTTTCTGGTAACTGACTGTACTGCTGAACGGAATGAATTAGCATTTTCAGAAATCTAATGGAAAACTGATGAATTCATAAAAGTGCTAACAAAAGATCAAGATGAAAAAAAAATTACATGGGACTGAGTGAACTGATGAGGATGATTATAATTTTTGTGACTTTCTGTTTGAATGAAAAAAATGTGAAAAAAAATACAATGATGTATATATATTTATGTATACACATTTCGTGATTTATGGATTTGGTATTTTTCATCATTTTAATAATAATTTCCTTTTGACAAAAAAAAAAAAAAAAGAAAATCTTACAGTCCTGAGAAATTTTTGGTTTTGTGCTGACTTAAGAAATTGTTGGTGAGTCCAAAATATGGAAGTTGTTGGAAAACTGCAGGACACAAAGAGCTTACTTTACACTGTGTTGTCTGAAAAGTTTTAAACATTGAGCCCAGGAGAGATAGTCGTTAATTTATGAATGTTCCAACTGTATGCGTGTTAGTTATTAAGAAACTGGTATGAAGATGAAGTTTGAGTTATCAAAAATTTAGCTTGCCATTATATGCTTAATTTTATTGGTTAAAAATGCAGAACTTTTCAGGGCCAAGGAGAGAGTACTGTACTGAGTAGGTCACTACTTGTCGTTCATAACCTTTTTTCAGTAAAGGAGCAGCAAGAAATTATGTTGCTCTTTGAGAAATATAGTATGATTTTGATATATGAAATTCCATCATACAAATTGGCATAACATCACAATATATTACTATATCATGTTTGCAGGTCTTCTTATCTTGAAAGCTAATATATGCAACATTTTAAGGAAATCATACTATTAAATTGTCCTGGCAGCATTCATTTGCTGCTTGTTCACTTATACTGTCATCTGCCAGTGTTTCCTATCAGTTAAAAGGCAGCAGGCACCTAACTGCAGTGGTTCACAGTTTTCATCTTCTACAAAGCTTCTTTTGAAACATTCTGCCAAAGGCCTCATGACATTGAAATAAACTATACTTTTGATTTTGTATAACAGTAACTTGGCTGAAAAATGATAAAGAACTTCCCAAGCCTGATCTGTTCTCATAGAACCCAGATTAGTTCCCAGTTCTCACCAGTTCCCTACGTACTCATGAAAAAACCCTATTTAACAATTTATTATAGAGCAGAGGTTTTCAAACTACCACCTGTGGGCTAAATCTGTACTTCTGTACATAAGTTTTATTGGAAAACAGCCATGTTCATTTGTTTACAAACTGTTTTGGCTGTTTTCATGTTATGATGGCAGAACTGAGCAATTGTGGCAGGGACTATATGGCCCACAAAGCCAAACATATTCACTGTCTGGTCCTTTGCAGAAAAACTTTGCTGACCCCAGCTCTAGAGTAACGCCAAGAATCAATACCAACCTCACTTACAGTCTAGGGAACACACCTTCTCATCCCTTTCGAAATACAAACCACATTTGCTCATTTCCAGTCTATTAGTACCTTTTTCCACAACTTCCAGACTTGTAGCATTTTTTACTATAATTCTTCAGTTCAACAATTGACAAATGTCCTTGGTGATCTGAGATACAATTTCCCTGAAAAGAAAAACTTATGTCCCCTATTCTAAGATATGATCCAGAGGCTAATAAGCCAGTTATTTAATAAAAGGTCTTCAGAGGGAAATACCCTACCATATTAACTATATACATACTATATATATGTATACACATATATATACATATATATTATTAATGCTGATATAAAAAAGCATCATTATAATATCTAGAATCAAGGATATTGGATGACCTATTTAAATCAGCTAGGTGTTGTCTTAAATCCCACCCCCTCAGTGAGGACCAACAACTCTTAACTACGCTGTTCTCCCCTTTCCAGTTTGAACATAACTTTCCTTGAAAGAAGAGACAGAAGCAAGAGAGGTTCCACACACCTCCAATCTCTCTTCTCTGTTACCATCAGATCAGCTGAGTCTAGGAGCAGACCCAACACTTCAAAACTAAACTACAAAAATTTTTTTTGCTCTCATTAATTTTCAGAAGCTTCAGTTGATTTGACAATTATTCTTCCTCTGCTGCTTCTTTCTTCTCTCCTCCACCCAGTTCCACCCAGTCCATCTACTTTTAGAGCAAAAGGCTATTTGTAGACATGAAAGGAGGCAGCAATGATTTCTTTTCTCCACTCCTCAGTTCAGGGTTGGATATGCTCATAGAAGTTTAGGCTTCTTGGCAATATTCCTACAGATCTGTGTAACTCCTTCATATTCAACCTAACTGAAAAAAGTAGGTGGATATTTTATAAACTTTTTCCCTCTCTCAAGGCAGGAAGATGAGTGGCATGTGGTACACAAAGGTCAAGATGGCCTCTTCAGGAAGAATAATGTGCTAAAGATCACACCAGGCCATTGAAATTTCCCTCTGCTTCTATACCTCTTAGTCTAAAGGATTCATGCTAAGGTTCTCAAGAGATTCTGAGTCCTTTGTAGCTTTCCCTAATAACTGTTCTCTGAGCTTTCTGTAGACCACTTAGTTAAGATTTTTAGAGCCCACCCACCTGCTTCCCAGACCACCTTCCTGATCTTGGGCCAAACTGCCCACAGACAGGCATAATGATTAACATTTAGCCTGTGCACAACATCTGCTCAGGCAGGACCCAGGCTTAGAGACTATTCAATTCTCAGAAGCAAGATAAAAGATGATCACCATCCAGGAATCTTTTTAAAAGGATGCCTGTTAGTCCAAGTGGTCCCTGGTGTGTGCATTTTTGTGAAAAAGTACTGGTCATGTGGAAGAAAATATGTTAGGGCAGAGGATCGCCGGGCAGGTAATCCAGGCCTGCCTGGCCACCGGTCAGAGAACAGCTTCTACATTTTTATACATTCTTTCTTTGTTCACTGAAGGACCTAGAAATTCTCTTAAAGTTTAAAATCTTTACATAATAACTCACCTAATAGGGGCAAGCTAGACAGCAATGGTAAGAAAAGGGGAACAGTTATGTACAACTTTGTGGATCATTATACATTAAATAAGGGAAATGTAAGTAAAATGATCCCTTTCTTATTTTGGGTGAGGGAATGGAAGGGGCACAAAGTCCAATCTATACATTTCATTCAGTTTGGTTGCAAATATTATTTTAAGGGGCAAAAGAATTAAAAATACGTTGCAAATCTTAATTTAAATAGACTGTCTTTAAAACCATCACTTTATCTTAGTTTACAGCATGAAACATGAAACTTTGAGATGTTTGCATATTCTCTATAATAAACTATACTTTAAAGTTTCACAAAAATGTATATGCAGTCGGCCCTTGATCAACGCAGGGGCTGGGGTGTCAAGTGCCCCTCACAGTCGAAGATCCGCATATAACTTTATAGTCTATGTTTTCTGTGGTTCCAGCATCCATGGATTCAACCAACAGTGAATTGTGCAGTACTGTAGTAGTTATTTTTTAAAATTTGCATATAAGTGGACCTGCACAACTTGTTTTTCATTATATGTTTATTTTAGTACATTAGCATATTAAACGACACACCTACCCATGCCAGTACTGTACATTAAGGACCAAAACGGGATAAAAAGGGGGTGGCACCCCACTCCCTCGAAAAAGCCCTGTCCCTTGCTTGGTAGACTAATGCATGTGCCTCCCCATCATTAGCCTCTCTCCTCCTCCTTTTAAAATGAAATTCCTCTCGCCAGATGGGCGAGAAGTTCATCTGTGATGGACCCACACAATTTAAAACTATGTTGTTCAAGGGTCAACTGTAGGACATTGTGCATTGTCATGTTAAGATCTAGGTAAACTTAGATTAGAAAACTTCCTCCACCTCTAGGTCATGTGATCTGCCACAAGGTTCCAGGCTCAATTTTCTCATGTATAACAGAGGAAATGTGCCTTCCTTTCAGAGTTGTGTAGAGAAAGTGATAATATATATGAAGTGCTTTGTATACTATCAAGGATTTAAGTAGGTGCTCAAAAAATAACTTCCACTCATACTATGTAGAGAAAAGCTTTATAATCTTAAGAGCTTATCAGCCAGAGAGCAGATACCCTCCAGTGTTAAATGTACTATCTTCAAGTGGAGTCAAAGTAAATCAAGGCCTGAGTAATCCAATGCCCAAATGTAACAGATTCTAGTTGTAACAATCTTTCTACCTAAAGTGAATTCTATAGGTTAGATTAGATGTACCATAACTTTCCTGTCACTTTAAGATAAGCACCTGCAGAAACAAAGAGCAGTTCACAGTTCACTCTGTTTATCTGCAAAACTCTAGCAACTATGCTGTAAATATTTAATAGCTTATTTAAAAAATCTAAAGCTCTTTTTTTGAAGTCAGCTGTTTTTTCCACACTGTTTAGCATTGAAGCATGGTTTGGGATTATGGAATTTCATAGTGAGCTGCACAATGACTCTGGTCTACCCTGCCTCCATGTAAACACTCCTCTACATCCTCTAAGGCAGTGGCAACAAACTGGTGGCCTATGGGCAACTGACATTGTGCGGTCCAAAGACAACACCGTGTTTGCTTTGGCTCACTCAGTTATTCTTTTCTTTATTAGTTGTCAACATTTTAATAGCAGGAGATAAAATGCAAACATCCAGAATTCTGGCTTCTCTTAGAAAACTGGAAGAGTTAGAAACTGTCTATAAATTCTCATATGGCAAACAGTACCCCACAGCTAAGTAGTGATGGCCCTCTTTGGATGGAAAATAAGCTCCTCAGTTGACCACTCTCTACTGTTCCCTATTGCTTTAGACCCTGGCTGCTGCACTCACTTACAGAAGTGATGTAACAGACTTCAACTGGCTCTGCAGGGGTTTGTGTTGTCCAGTCCTGCTCCAGGCTTTTGACTGTGGGTTGCATGCTGACATCAGGAGTTGACAGCAGAAGAAAGGATAGGAGGAAAATGATGCAAAGGGACATTAACTAACTCATTGTAAACCATTTCCAGAGAGTACTACACAAAACAGAACTCCAACTGAGAGACTCTGCATGTGAAGCGTGAGCCACAGTGCATGGCACATGGTAAGTGCTCAGTAAGTGTTAGCTGGCATTATAATTAGTATTATGCCTTCAATGTATTTATTCTATTGAATACTCTAAAGATAACCTCAGAGAATAAACAGGTGACTTGACAAGAAATCTTTGAAAAATAAGAATGAGAGATTTGCATCACAGGATACTTGAGATATATAATGAAGTATAATTAAATATTCCAGTACTGTACACCTGTAACTTATACAATACTGCACATCAACTATATTTCAAAATTTTTTTTAAATTAAAAACAAACAAACAGTGCCAGTAGAAGAACAGGTCAGAAAAGAAAGCCCAAAGACAGACTCAAGTATGATATGTAAGAGTTTAATACACGATCAAATTGACATTTCACAGCAGAAGAAAGGATAGATTCATCACTAACTGGTCCTGGGACAACTGATTAAATCCCAGATAAACTAAATTTTTTTTTCCCCTTAAAAAAAAGGGGAATCTCTAAAGGACTATAAGAAAAAATTGCTAGAATAATTATTTGATCTTGAGGTGGGGAAAACTTTTCTAAGTATAAAAGCCAAGTAAGAAACCATGAAAGAAAAGTTGAACAGAACTGACAAGAGAAAATAAAAAATATAACTACTGCACATTATAAAAATGTAAAAGAAATTAACTGTGGACAGTACTATAGAGTAAGATTCACCACTCACTGAGCACATGCTTAGAGCACTGTAGACTCTCTTCATCCTCACAGTAACAGGCACTACAGATACTCTTTTGTTCTTTAAATTTATTTAATTAATTTATTTATTTTGGGGGCTGCGTTGGGTCTTTGTTGCTGCGCACGGGCTTTCTGTAGTTGTGGTGAGTGGGGGCTACTCTTCGTTGCGGTGTGCGGGCTTCTCACTGCGGTGGCTTCTCCTGCTGTGGAGCACGGGCTCTAGGCGCGCGGGCTTCAGCAGTTGCAGCATGCGGGCTCAGTAGTTGTGGCTCGCGGGCTCTAGAGCACAGGCTCAGTAGTTGTGGCACATGGGCTTAGTTGCTCCGTGGCCTGTGGGATCTTCCCAGACCAGGGCTCAAACCCGTGTCCTCTGCACTGGCAGGCGGATTCTTAACCACTGTGCCACCAGGGAAGTCTCACTACAGATACTCTTATTAGGCCCATTTTACATATGAGGTTTAGAGCTTATCAGACATTAATTGAAGTGAAATACTGCAAACTTTTTCTCAAAGCTAATGATAAGTATTTTAATGAAAGTGGTAGGTAGTTAGACACGAGCAGCTTCTCGCCCTGTCCTGGACGGGGTCCTCTTTCCCTTCCCGACCTGGATACGGGCGATCAGAACATGCCCAGGGATCTTCCCTTTTTGCGGTCAAGGACCGCTAGGATTCCAGCCTTATGGAGACCAAACAAGACGAACCCCCCAGCACAGGTTGACGCAGGCCCACCAAGACCGAAAAGGTGCCTCAGAGTAAAACCCGGGGTTCATTATGCCGTATTTATAATAAATTAGCATTGCGGTTTTTGCCCATGTCCCCCGGGGTTTTGCTTGGGTGCCTGTGGGTAAGTGCCTGCGCACAAAGAGAAAAGTCATATAACCTAAAGCTGTCAATCACCTCGGCAGTCAAATGACACAAGGAGGGACTTTCCACCACTCTGAAAAACCAGCCCTATGCCCATTGCGGGCTGTTTCTGGTTTCCAGACGGCCTGCTCCCCTTCTCTCTCTTGGGAGTATATTCTCACTTTGCTTAATAAAACTTTTGCTGCTTAAAACTGCTCTATGACTCTCGACTGAGTTCTCTCCTTCGGGAGGTCCAGGACAGAGGAATTGCCGTTTGGCCGGTAAAAAAAGTGTTATGTTAGCATGGTGAGATCATGGGTGATGTTTTGTTCTTGTCTTGGTTTTCCAAACTCTTCAGTATCTTACATTACATTTATTTTTAGAGAAAATAGATTCATCTGTAGAACTACCTTTTGAATTTTCTTTGTCATAGCTCTGTTATCTTAGAGTAAAACATAGGGAGTTCTTTATAAAAAAATAAAATGCGGTGGAGGGAGAGCGATAACAACACTTACTAGGTATCTACCAAGAGTTAGACAGTGTAAGAGCTGATTTATCTGCATTATATTTCAACCTAACCTAAAGCCTGTGAGGACAGGTATATTTTTCTCAACTTACTGAAGAAGAAAACTGAGACTCAGAGCTTTCACTGAGCTTGCCAAACAGTTACACTGCTGGGGATTGAAACACGTCTTCAACATCTGGGCTCTCTTTATTGGGCCTCCCCCCAATTATCCACTGTACCTTCTCCAACAAGGCTATAAAAGTGTGGGCTCAATCCTATGTGTATGGGAAAAGGAACTTCATTTTCAGAAAGCAATGATAAATAAAATACAGGAGACAAAACGAAAGGTGTGGGTCGACTCCATCTTGGTGCCAGCTATGGCTTCATCTCTAGCAGAGCACTAAGCTTACAACTGCTGAATGTGTGTGATAGCACTAAAAATGTCCCTTCTTGCACTAGTAGATCATACTCTTATATCCTGTTTGCTCAAAGTTTAGAAAAGTCTCTGGAGCTCATTTATTCAGTACCACCGTGACCCCTATCATCTTAAACACTTCAAACAGATGGGTGCCCATCCAGCTCTGAAACATTTCACAGGAACAAGGGTTTAAAAATTCCACTGGTAACTGGTACTTATGCTTAACCTGTCATGGCAGGAAGTATTCTAATGTCTTCAATATGTTGACCTCATTTCAAATAAAATTCCTATGAAAACAAGAGACATGAAGCTCCAGTGGTAACCAGTTCCCATATCACAACGCTTCATATTCCCAAAGAGAACTACCAGGTATGAGTTCAGAATCACTCTCCCTAAACCTCTGCTCCCATATTTGATTTACTACTATTTTGATGCTTCCCTTGAATCTTCAGACATCATGCCTACCTAATGAGGATGCAAAATGGACAAAACCTGTAAAAGAAAGACCAACTTGTAGTTTGGATATACATCTCAGGACTGCTGGGACTAAACTGCTGACTAATGTTTAGCTTGGAATGAGCTGAAAACTTTGGATGTTTGCACCTGGTTACTGACCATCTTGACATGATGTGATTGGTTTTCTTCCTGTAGTATAACTGCACATATCCTTTTTGAGATTCTTAGAGTTTTATCACTGTCTCAGTCTTTTTTAGTCCAAATATTCATTGATTAACTAATCATTCATTCAGAAAACATTTAAAGACCACCTACTGTATACTAGGCACTGTGATAGTTTCTGGAGAGACAAATATAAGATCTTGCCTTTAAGGATGTAAAAGTCTAAAGGATGAGATGAAGAAGTGAACATACAGCTCCCATATAGTGTTCTTAGTGTTTTCACAGAGGTATGAACTGGTGCTGTGGAAAGTCAGAGGAGAGGCTGGGGTAATGAGGGAAAGTTCCTTAGAGGTGATGCTCTGGCAGAATCATTAAGGATCAGTAGGAGTTAGTCAAGCATTGGAAGGAAGTTATTCCCTGCACATTTTGGAAACTGCGAGAGCAAAAGGTGCCTGTGGGAACTGAAAACAGAGAGCTGAGGTTAGCACATATCTCTGAGAATAAAGTATTTAGAGACAGATACAAAATGTAATGATGATTGTCTTTAGTGCATCCATCAACTTTTTTGATGAAGATGACTTGGTCCCAAACCAAATTTTAAAGGACATCATTTTTCAGAATGTTGTAGTTGTTACTAATTATTTTAATAATAACCTTCCAAATGCTTTACATCCGTAGAGTATGATGAGCTACAAGAATGTATTTTGCTAATGAAATGTCATACCTACTTTATCATATTAATCATAAAACTCAAATAAAGCAAACTCCAGGCAAGCTCAACACCATCACCATAGGACTCCTGCCCTTTGACTACCCGTGAGTGAATGGAAAGTGCAATGCTACCCTGCAATCACTTAAATGTAAATGGTGAGAAAGTCAATTTTTATCTTTGGTCTATTAGATGAGGGCATCAGTACATTAGAATTGATTTTCAGTGACTGGAGAAAAGTGGTTAAAAAAAAAAAAAAAAAAAAACAAACAACCCAGAGGAACAGAGTACTTCACAAAGAGAGTCCTACATGCTCAGATACAGAAAGACCCACTCTGCTAAGAACTGTTACCCCATAAGTATCAATCCCTCCATTTGACCTTAGAAATAGCACTTCCTTTGATAATATTTTCCAGGCCAGTATCATAGTCTTCAGCAGTTAGACAAAAAACAAAAACGAAAAAAAAAAACCCATGGCATACAGAGCATGCTAGTTTTGAACAATAGTAGACAGTTACAAAAAGGAGCAAGTGTCACAACAGCTTTTCACTAAAGCTTTCAAAAAGCATTAAAAGAATTAAAGAACTATGGCTAGAGTAGACAGATTCTCAGAGAAAATCAAAGATGAAAGGATGTGAATTAAGGGATAAGAGATAAATGTCTTTCCTGAAAGATGGACCCTAATGATATTTTATCAATGTACTGCAATCAATTAATAATAAGCCTTGGTAAGAACATATATTATGTTTAAAAACAAGAATATGATTGAAACAGTTATACTTGATGAAGGCACAATGTATAACACCATGAGAAAAACAAAACATCTTTCACTTAAGCTCAATAACTTTATATTGGAAGAAGAAACAATGAAGCTATCTTTGAAAGTGAATGTTAAATGTATTTTTAAAACATTTTACCTCGGGGCCTGGTGGGGGATGAATTGGGAGATTGGGATTGGCATATATACACTAATATGTATAAAACAGATAACTAATAAGGACCTGCTGTATAGCACAGGGAACTCCGCTGTACAGTAGAAATTAACACAACGTTGTAAAACAACTATACCCCAATTTTAAAAAAAGAAACATAGAAAGGATATGACAATTAAAAACAAAAAATAAAAACCAAAAAAACATTTTACCTGATTTAAATAATTTAGGCACTTTTCAAGACACCAAAGGCAACAAATGCAAGATTTCAGCACACATCGAGCACAAGCATTTTCCTGGAAAGAATGAAAAATGGAAATAATTAAAGACCAAGGAATCAAACCATATCATATAGAATATTCTAAATTTTAGAAAAATAAAAATTAAGAAAAATCACAACCTATGCTTCAAAGCCTCCACATTCACCCTTTTTTTGCTCAAAATGTAATGGCTGAATTATTTTTAATCAGCTCAATTCAACATTTACTTAGTACCTACTGCATACAAGATATAAGGTATATAAGACCAACAAGGAACTTATAATCTAATAGGAGAAAAAAAAGCGCTAAACATAACAACAATTAGAATCAGAATATGATACAGATACTAGTGCTATGAGAGTGGAGAAGAGAGAGAGAAGACATCACTTGGGGAGGTGAGAGGACTCAGGGGAGGCTTCTAGGAAGAGGGGGCATTTGAGCTAAGCTATGTAGAAATGCATAGTATTTCTGCAGTCAAGGACAGAAGGAGGTTCCAAGGAAGAAAGCGTGTTGAGTCCACACAGAGGAAGAGAAGCACAGGACATTTGGGGAAAGTACAGAGTGCAAGAGTGGGAGACAAAGGGAAAAAATTAGATTCTACTAGGCAAGGACTTTGAAAAAACATTTGCACTTGGATTTAATATTGCTGGGAACTTTGCTACATGCAGAACTGAAGTTCTTGAATTCGCCCACAGAAAGTCCAGAAAAGGGTTTTTCCTTACCTTTCCTTTGAGCTGACTGTGAATGTACATAAGGATCATTCGTGGAATTTTGACTAATGTGATAATGAAAGATCCTTTCGCCACAGTACCAAGGTGATAACGAATAAGGCGATTCACTGATGCCAAAATAGGTGTAAATGGCAAATTCCTTTTATCCCTGTATAAAAGACCAAGATGGAAACACAGAAATGGTTTAGAGTCCAAAAGAGTGAAAAATTAGTTCATTTTTCTTATTCTAGCTCTATGACAAATGGCAAAGTAATATAAATGCTACAGATGTACCATGTAAAATTAATGTTTCATTTCTTTATGGTGGTTTCACGGGGTTCTTATGCTGTAATACTTTAAGTTAAATAAAACTGTGCTTTGAAAGCTCTTATTAGTAAATAGTGATGGGGTTAATTGTAGAATCAGATAATGGAACTTAAAAAGATGTTAGACCTGGCACCTCATTATAATAGAAAACTATAAGGCCTATTGTAGTGTATATTCAGCTATGAAGTTAGGAAAGGAAGTCACAATACTTGTTCTGATCCATACAAATTAAAAAGACTTGTTATACTTTGATGGACGTTTATATAAAGCAAAAGTACATAAGACACTATTACAAGATTTGTTCTTCTGCTAAATGTAATTTAAGTGTAGCATGACCTGCGGTTCTAATTAATTTTTTGAGAAAGCTACAGAAGAGTATAAAGAATAAAATAATAACCTCCCATTTTCCTACCTCACAGAAAGAGCAACTACACATTTTGTTATATTCACTTCCAATTACTTTTTAAAGAAATGGAACTCTTACCGGTCTCAGTTCCATTTCCTTTAGACACAATCACTTAGATGATCTTAGGTTTTCTTTCTTTCTTTCTTTTTTTAATTGAAGTATAATTGAGCTACAACACTATGTTAGTTCTGGGTGTACAACATAGTGATTCAATATTTCTATACATTACAAAATGATCACCACAATAAGTCTAGTTATCATCGGTCACTATACAAGGTTATTATCTTTCTCTTCCTGACTTATTTCACTTAGCATAATACCCTCTGGGACCATCCATGTAGTTACAAGTTAATTTTTCTGACAAGTATAAATTCTCACCTAGTAAAATAGTATGTTACCACAGCTCCTGCCACAGTCATCTGTTGACAGGCTAGAATAAATTCACTGATCCAAATCAGGCCCACCACATGGTACCACCACATGTATTGCAGAGGCCCAGAAACTCTGAACTCCACAAAGCCTTGGTCATTCTGAACAGCGCTGCCTAGGAAAATATCAAAGAAGGAAAGAAGAAGCACATAAAGCATAAACCAATAAGTATGGCTATTAAATCTAAGAGATTAATCTAATTTCCAACAATATATCCCTATCCCCAAACCACTGACTTCATGATCACAGTGCTAGTACATTAAGGGACAAAAGTAATTATCACTTAAGAACTTGTAAAGACAAACTCTGTACAATTAAGCATTTGTTTTCCTCAAAGGCATCATATATAGCTTTTAAAAGTTGTTTTATTTGAATATAGTTTTTTAAAAAATATTTATTTATTTATCTGTTTGGCTGCACTGGGTCTTAATTACGGCACATAGGATCTTCGTTGCTGCGTGCAGGATCTTTAGTTGAGGGATCTAGTTCTCTGATCAGGGATCGAACCTGGGCCCCCTGCATTGGGAGCTCAGAGTCTTAGCCACTGGACCAACAGGGAAGTCCCTGAATATAGTTCTTACCACATTATCAGTTATTTAATGTAGGCATGAGTTTTCAAACACTTCAATTTTTTTTAGAGGTATTACCTGTCCAATAATTATAGACCTAAATTATTAGCAAAGTACAGAAATTAATATTATTTTCAATTGGTGATGGTGTGCTGAATGGCCAAAGAAGTTACATATAAGCTTACTATCCTTATACCATTCCTCATAATTAATTCCATTTAGACATACATAACCTTTGATATTAAGTATGGCTACAAGCAAGTCTGAGAGTCTAACTGTGAACTGTATCACTAATAGCTCTACACAGGTTCAGGTCATTTCCAAACTAGAAAGTCCCAAGGAAGCAAGTTGATCTTTGGCTATAACTGGAGTTTGAGGCAATTCCAGAGGAGCACTGCATTCATTAGTTCATCTTAGAAATGAATCCAAATGTCTGAGTCAGTACAGGAACTTACTTCAAATCCATAACCATCTTGAAACTGGATATGATTTCAGGCCCTACCTGGTTTAGACTTACTTTGCTGGGATGTTCTAAAAATCATGAACGGGGAATATGTTATTGAAGAGCCATAACCATTGCTAGTTCTGATGGTTGTTAGACCTTAGTCTATAAATGTCTTAAGAATTATATCTCTCTGATGTTTTAAAGTATTTTAATGCAAATCAGTTTCATTACTAAAAGAAAGCAGTAACATGTCTTCTTACCGGTAGTGCCAAGAAAGAGAAGTGTCATGATCCAATACACCCAAAACAGGACAAGAGCAAAGAAAGTCCAAAAGGGTTGGAAGACTAGCAGTGGCAAGTGAATGAAGACCTTGCCAGCCACGTGGAACAAGGCGATGGTGAGAGCAACCCGTTTGCGCATGACTAACATTATGAAGAACAAGATAACCTGTAGGAGAGAACAGATGGAAAGATTCCAGCTACTGTTTTAAGCAGTAAAAACAGAAACTGAACAACGGTGGAAAATTCTTAACATAATCCTTCATTCCAAAATGGGGATGTATAATTCTCTGAATCCCAATAACACTTTAACAGTCTGTATCTCTCTTGCAGCCCTTATTTTTCATTATATTTTGAAAATGTCTTTTAAAGCTAAACATAAAAGAGTTTCTCAATTTATTAATACATCCTAGGTGTATTAAGTCTTCTACTTTCCCTTTTTCCACTCGTTATGAATCAAAACGTGTTGTTTGTCATCAGGATGGGACTCTTAATTTATTTAAATAGATACATGCTTGCCACTCTGAAAATAGGGGAAAAGACGATATGCTATGACCACAAAAGCACAGAGAACTTATACCTCATCTCTCTTGTTGGACCAAGAGCACCTTACAAGCAGGGTCCATGTCAAATTTATCCTTTGTCACTCCCCACTCTGCCCTGGCACCTGGCACAGAGAACTGTACATAAAAGATGATTAATAAATATTTGTACAATGATAGCAAACAAAAATCTTTTGGCACCAATGGTTTTACGATGGCTTTATTTTTAGTTTCTAATGCTCAATGGAAAGCTTGGGATTGCTCCAAGAAGTGGACTGAGATTTTTTTTTTCCCCTTTTTTCAGAGAGGAGAAGGAGATGAACCAAAGATATAAATATAGATTATTGAACCACATGTTACTGAATAATTTTACTACAATTATTATAATAATTATACTAGTTAGTGAAGTTCACCTCTCTTTTTAAAATGATGTTGTTAAAAGTTTAAAAGGGAAAAATGCGAAAATAATTAGTGAATAAGTAGATGGAATGACACTAGGTAGCCTATTTCTTTTTTTGTGTGTGTGGTACGCAGGCCTCTCACTGTTGTGGCCTCTCCCATTGCGAAGCACAGGCTCCGGACGCGCAGGCCCAGTGGCCATGGCTCACGGGCCCAGCCGCTCCGCGGCATGTGGGATCTTCCCAGACTGGGGCACGAACCCGTGTCCCCTGCATCGGCAGGCGGACTCCCAACCACTGCGCCACCAGGGAAGCCCCGGTAGCCTATTTCTTAATAGACTTTTCAATAGTAAAGAGAACAGTTTTTTAAAAATAATTACACTATCTCATGACAATAAGATGTATGTTCTTACTAGAAAATGATAATTAATATTCTAGGTGGAAATTCCCTCTCCAAAAGCAGGCAGTACAGCACAAAATGTCACATAAAATAGCACTCATCATTTAGGGGAGCCTTCTGAAGCCTTCTGAGTATGTCATACACTGTGGGGCAGAGATGTTATCCAATAGGGATCATGGTTAGGCATGTAATGGCTAAGCGTGAGTTTCTGCTTCATTAATGATCTATAAATAAAAACATAAACCTGAAAGATACACCAAGGCCTGTACTCACTGTGAACACTGTAGCTGAAATGGCATAGATGAGGAGGGCCCGAAGATTGTCTTCAGCTACCTGAAGCTGTTCAGGGATAACTGTTTCTTTGGGAGACTTTCTTTGCTTTGCGTATAGCCACCATAATACACCTGTGCCACCTGGAGACAAAAAAAAACCAATTGTTTTTGCAATAATTGGCACAAGAAAATGTGTAACATAAATCCTCAATTTTCTGGACCCTTCCTATACATCAGCATGGACTGACACAGCAACAATCCATTTGGCTGGGAGGCACGTGGCTGTAACTTTTTGCCAGCATAAGGGGAACTCCAATGACTTCACTTACATCTTGCACATTAGGCACTTACAAATCTCTCACTGTATCAAATAAACTTCCTTTAACTGTATTTATTATCAACTCTGAAGCTAAGAGAGAGCCAGCAAGGACAGATACCCCTGAGAGGAACTGGTCACGAAGAGAGTCTCAGTGCCTGTTTAAACTAAGGAGCCTGTGGGAAACAAGTAAGGGTTACAGAAATCAGCAAGGAAGCTGAGGAAGGCAAAGATCTTCTCTGTTGTACAGTAAGTAACCCCAGTGCCTAGTGAGGATACATTCATGCAGTTGATGAAATTATTTGTACTATGAATAAATGAAGATCAAACGAGTAGTTCCCACCAAAGGTAGGAAATCTTTGATAGCTGGATAGCGGTGGACACTAGGGATGGGAATTTTTATCTCCATGACTGGTTCAGAGATTCTGGGGTCTAGATTGAAGAGGGAGGCAGACCCGCCTCCATATAAGAGAGCTGCATTGGACACCTTCATTCAATCCATTCGACAAACACTTTGAGTGCCTACAGCACCTACTGTTCTAGGGGCTGGGGATAGAGTGGTGAAAAACCAACATCAACTCTCATGCAGTGTACATAGTAATGGGAAAACAAAAAAAACCAAGGAAACAAGTGAAAATAGAGTATATTAAATCTAAGAAAAAAGCTGCCAGTAAGGGATAGAAAGTGCTAGGGCTGGGAAAGCATTACAATTTTATATAAGCAAGGCCTCACTGGGGTGAGATGATATTTGAGCAAAAGAATCAAAGACAGGGAGAAAGCAATCTATGAAACTATCTAAGAGTGTTCCAGGCAAGAGGAAACAGCAAGTTCTAAGATGCTGATATGGGCCATGCCTGGCAGGCAAGAAAAGAGGAGGCCACTATAGCTACAGCAATGAGCAATGGGGAAAGCAGTAAGAGATGTGTGCAGAGAGGGAGCTGGGCACCAGATCATACTGCAAGGCCTTGTTGGCCATGGTTAGGAAATGGAAGATTCAGAGTAGAGATGTGTATGTATAGGTGGATGAGACGAATGCCTGGGAGAGAAGCAACTGGGCTGAGATCTATGCAAATCATCCCGACCTCCATGTGCACTCAAATCAAGAGTGGATAGTGTCAAAGGGAAATTCCAACTACCTGTTGGCAAATATTAAGCATGAATTTTTCTTCTATGGAAGATGATTAAACAGACCAAAACAACCAGGAATCTATGAAGAATATTTCAGAGAAAGGGAAAGGCTACTTCCATTTTGGAATCTTGAAGGTACAAGAAAATTGTCTGGAAAACTGTTTAATATCCTCAAAAAAATGGAATAAAATACGTTCTCTACAAACAGAAATAAAAAGTTGAGAGAAAGCCTGAAGTTCAAGGAAAACAGAATGAGATAATAATGATGACATCAAGGGCATTGTTCATAACATCCACAGTAGATTTCATTAATTAAACATTTAAACTTGTGCCAGGAATTAGCACAAATAGATGCAACCACATTTAAACACAATGCTATTAAGTGGGTATTATTAGCTCCACTTTGCAAATGATGAAATTGAAATTTTGGAAATTTCAGCAGCATGCCAAATGTCACATACTTGGTAAGTGGGAGAGCTGGGATTCAAATCTACTTTTATTATAAAGCTATCCATGTGTTACGAACTGAATGCTGTGTCTCCCCAAAACCCATCTACTGAAAGCCTAATCCCCAATATGGTGTATTTGGAGGTGGGGCCTTTAGAAGATGATGGGGCCATAAATGTGGAGCCCTCATGAATGGGATTAGTGCCCTTATAAAAGAGACCCCAGAAAGCTCCTTCTCCCTTCTGCTATGTGAGGACACAGCAATCCGATGGCCGGAAACAGGAAGTTGGCCCTCACCAGATGCCAAATCTGATGGTGCCTTGATCTTAGACTCCCCAGCCTCCAGGACCGTGAGAAATAAATGTTTGTTGTTTATAAGGCATCCAGTCTGTGGTACTTTGTTACAGCAGCCCAAACTGACTAAGACATCATCTAAACACAGAATTAGATTTGAAGGCTACAAACTGAAATGAAAAGGAAGATGGCTGAGAGAAGGAAGACCTACAAATAAGATGAAATTGGAATAACGAAATTAAGTAGTCAAGTACAGACTGACACCAAAAAACCAAAATCAGTGATATGGTAGATAAACTTGAAGAGTTCTTCCTGAATGTAAAGAAAATGACAAAAGGATTAAAATGATAATTTAGAAGATGATAGCAGGAGAGTAACAAGGATCTTAAAGAGAAAACCACCAGGATGGAAACAATAAAGAAGTATAGAAATAAAGTAAACTTTTCAAAGTTGAAAAAGATTCCCCAGCCATGGCTGCTGAGCCTGCACGTCTGGGGCCTGTGCTCCGCAACGGGAGAAGCCACAACAGTGACAGGCCCGTGTACCGCATAAAAAAAAAAAAAAGAATGAACTTTTATAAAAACAGGACCAGTATAACTGAATCACTTTGCTGTACACCTGAAACTAACACAATATTGTAAATCAACTATACTCCAATATAAAATAAAAATTAAATAAAAATAAAAACAGGACCAGTAGTTCTCACTAAAGTCAGGACAGGAGAACTTAAATAAACTTAAATATAATTATGAAACTTCTCAAGGCAAAGGTAAGCAAAATTCTTTGAAAAGATATAGTACAACAAATAATATTTTAAGTTTAAAAATAACCTGAATATGAACACTCAGAATATTTAACAAGAGCTAAAAAGTGCGAGTGGTAAGAAGAGAGTAGGATTAGACAGGAAGGAAAGTTTATGTTAAATTTAAAGTGGGGGGGGACCTCAACAAATATTGTTTCATTTCAGCCTTTAATAATTATAGAATTCTAGACTGAAGAATATTTTCTGAAAATGTATAGGTTACCAACTGAAGAAGTGAAAATAAAATTATACCATCCAAAGCAAGGGTGAAAATAACCAAAGAAAACACAATTCCATACAGCAAAGATAGGAAAAACAAAATAAGGAAGCATAAATTTAAGGAAAACATAAAACAGATGACATCAGTAAGACCAAACATAAGGTAAACGTAATGGTGGCAAATTCTCCTACTGAAAGAGTTTCATACTGGGTTAAAACGTTTTTATACTATATACATATACACACACACACACATGCATACATATATATATATATGAATATCAAGGTCTGGATTCCAAATGCTAACACTGGTGAACTGAAGGTGGGTCCCTATAATTATGACATTTTTAAAGGCAAAAGTAAATACTCTTTAAAGAGAAGATGTAGCATGTGAAATAAAACTTTTATTTTCTTTCCTATATTTCTATTTTCTACCATGGAAGTAGTTAGATACCATGAGTAGGTATGACATTTATAACTGGGAGGGGGAAATTTTTTTTTAAGACAATAAACACAGAAAACCCAGAAGGTTTCATTAGAAACACTAAAATAAAAACAAAATAGAATGTCAATAGACAGAAAAATGAGTAACAAAATTTTAAACACACACACGTACACACACCCCCGACAGTTATCCTGCCAGGAACACTTTTCAACCAGAAAGAATTTCAACACCTTAGAATGGCTGATTCAGGCCTTAAAAAAGCGCAAGATAAAAAGAAAGGGTCCCTTCACTTGCCAGGCAGGGAGCACTGGAAGAATCAAGTGAAAATTCAAAAGCAGGAGCAGAACAGAGGCTCAATTCCTTTGTTTTCAATTGTACTCTCCCCCTCAAACTGATATTGACAGAAAAACGTTAGTCCCCTTTTAAAAATATCTCACTTGCTCTTATTCCTAAAGCCACTGACCTTCCCATTTTATTTGATTTAGTGATCTCACAGTGAACTAACTTAAATGTAATCCACTCACCTGTCTTTATATTTTATCAATGAATTCACAGGCCTTACAAGAGGAAAATTATTTAAGATAACCAAAATAGTTCTGAACTGAGGGATTGTTAAAGGCAAACTTTAACTCTCAATTCTAATTACTAAAAAACAAAGGAATAAGCAGCTTACCAAGTGAACCCAGGATGAGCAGAAATGTTAAGATCCACACAAGTATTCTTGATATATACCTGATTATCACCATCAGAATCATGGACAGAACTGCAGGGAAGATAAAGAACACACAGAATATCATTTGAAAACTTTAGAAAATATAAAGAGAAACTCTTTCAATTGTTTTCTCCTGGGGAAATAATTTGTTGCTATTGACAAATTCATGACTCCAATTTAGGTGAGAAAGGAAACTGGCTGCTTTTGTACTTTGACTTTGGTACTTGTACCACTTGAACAGCATCATTAAAACCAAAGGCACCTAACTGGGTTTATAAATGACAGAAAAGAATACATGCAAATGCATATGGTGACTCAAAAACATGACAGAACTGTTGTGGATTTGCCACAGGAAAACATCAGAACTCACATGCAAACATAGATGCCAACACACAAAGTGTAGAGAATGACATGCCATGTTGGTGACCGGAAAAATTACCACATGTAGACAGAGATCAGTTAAATTAGGTGCTACACTGCCTTGAGTCACCTATGCATTTCAGGACCAACTTCTCTGATGTTCGGTCAACAAGCCCGATGGTATATTATCTTTTTCTAGTTGTTTCTCCTCTAAAACTCCAAGAGATGGTCTGACCCGACAGAATAATATCCTGAAAACTACTGAAGCCAAAATTCCTCTGACATTACTTCTCAACTGAGGTCAGGGGTCCTGACTAAGAAGCTCTTCAAAAAAGGAGCAAAGCTTAGTTTGAGTTATTTAACCAACTCCTCTACCCACCCCAAGCTAAATTCCAACATTCCAAAATCTTGAGTGAAAATCTCAAAAGAAACTGAGAAGATTTAACCCTTGCATGGGGAAACTCATTTCTGAAATCATAATTTGTTCATCTTTAATTATCTAAAGTCCCATTTCACAAACAAATGAATAAAGATCTTAAACCTCAAAAGAAAACCATTCTAATAAAAAATGGAATTCCAATGGCTTAACAACATTATTAACACTATTTTTAGGTTTGGATTTTTTTTTCTTGGTTCAAGTATTCAACTATTTCAGAAATCAAAAAATTTTTATATAAAGCTAGACTAATAATCAAGTTTCCTTGGACCATTTGCAAAGCCAAATAAATGGTTGGGATCTGTGACTAGATAACATTATTAAGGTACTCACATTTGCAATAAATGTACAGGAACCAAAAACAGATGGGAGCGTTTCAAATATCACAGAAATAGCTTTTCATATGGACAGCATTATTTCAACTGAGTCAAGTACTACCTACGCAAAAAGAAAATACTCTCTAATGACAAGACAGAAATATAGCTAGACTTCTCAATGACTATAATTGGTGTTAACAGGCATAAACACTCATTTTACTTATATAACAAAATAGTTGTTTGGTTCCCACTACAGTTTACTTCTCCCAACTAAAAAAGTCTATAAATTCTGATATGGCTACATATAGTTCTAGGATAATATAGGGAATTTACATCTTGAAAATAACATTTATTTGCTTTTATTTGTTTTATTATCTATTTATTGACCAAAAAACTAAATGGCTAACAAGTGGAGATTTCCTACTTTTTCAAGCAATACAGATATTAATTGTAGCAATGAAAAAAATTATATAATCCAAACATAATATATCAGAAATCTATGCTCTTTGATGGAAATATAAAAGAGAATATGTAGCCTCTTTTTATAAGCAAGTAAGCCTTTTGGAATCAAAACTAAAAACAAAGGGATGCTGATAATAGAAACCTCCTATTATCATATTAAAGGTTATTATAGACTTTTAATCAAAGTTTGGGAATACACCAGTTTTCTCCAATGAGAGAAAAAGAAGGGAAATGAGTTTCAGATATATTATATTCTTTTTAAAATATGTATCTATTTATAACTATATATATTCTGAAACAAATATGTTGGCTATGGGAAGTTGAACAATTTACAAGTATCCCCAGCAGTATTCATATTTTGGTTAAAAGAACAGTCTTCTACTGCAGTACTATGCAATAGCTAATAATGAGAAAAACAATTACCTAGTGATAACAAGCAAAGTCCCAATATAATTTCTTTGCTGGTCATTACTCCACTAATCAGCCTGTGTAAGACACTATTGTCACTGACAAAGGTGATCAGGGCCTCTGCAAACTTGGCATAGCAGGAAATGTTCACAGGAGCACAGCGATGGAAGAATGGAATAGGTGCACTGGTGACACAAGAAAAAAAAAATCAGAAAAAAAATTACTCCTACTTAATATAAATGCCACATCAAACACACAAATGAAAGGTGAATATGACTGCAATACAGTCCACCCTCCACACATCATATGGGAGCTAAGAGCTGTGAGCTTAATGCTATGAAGATGACTGTCATGGGGCATGATGTACATCTTACCACAAGCCTTATCAAAGAGGGTGGAGTGCATATTCCAACAGAAGACATTACCCTCCCCTTCTGAAAAGAAACACACACACATATGCACACACATACACACATACACAACTACTAAAAGCAAAACCAAACACTTAAACTCCTCAGCCTACACATCTATCAATCAAGGGGCAGATAGCAAAACTTACAAACATATACTTCATTGAAGTGAAAATGAACTTTTGCCATAAGCTATCTAAAAATAAAAACAAACATACTTTTTCTTGAAACATGCCACCATTAATAGAGTATTTCTTCTCTCAGAACAGCATACAAAACCTTAGATTAAGAAAGGTATTTGGGGCACAAGCTTAAAAAAAGTAGTCATACCAAGACATCAACATACAGCATAATATGCAGCTGTTTGAAACAATAACTTTGAATACTAATGTATGGAAGAACTTATGATTTAATAGTACAAGGAAAAATAAACCAAAATTGATATCTAATGTGATGATTACATCTCTGTATAAAAGATATATACATAAGAATGAGAACAGGAAAAAATATAAAGAAATGAAAAATCTCTGATTTGTTAGGGTCATGGGATTCTGGGCCATTTTCTTTTCTTTTTGTATGTTATTATTATTCTGAGATTATTTGTGTCCAAAAAAAGAGGGAATCAATGATATCAGGTTTATACTGACTGCAGCTTTCACTTGTGAAGGAACAATATAGCTATGTATAAACAATATATATAGCTATGTATAAACCGTGACATAAATATAGCTTGTTATAACATGGTTCTATTTTAGCTTCTGAGAACATGTATGCACTAATCAATGAGAGATTTTAAGCAAAGCTCTATGAACATGCCCTCAGTTGTGACTTATTTGGATTCTAAAAGAGCCCATACATGCGCCTATGCACAAACACACATTTACGTGTGCATTGTTAAAATTTAGTCATTACTAACATGAATCCCACATTGTCAGAATTATTTGTAGGACTATCAGTCACAGTCTAACATAACACTTTTGACTGGACTGAAATAAGTGTGTTCTCATTCTTGACTGGCACTGTATTTTGGTCAAATTAGTGAATTAGATTACATGGTTGAATACCAAATAAAATCCCAAGGTTTCTAATCTCAGCATAGCAACTTTGTATAACCCAAAGCAAAACACTACCTTTGTTTCCTTCCTCAAAAAACAATTAGAATATTTCTTTTCAAGTAAGAATATATTGATTTTCCTTAAATGTTGATACATGAGCACCGTTGGGAGTAAGAATAAGCAACATCTTCCGTGACATTAAACTTCATGGAGCAATAAAATAATTTTAAAGATCTAGCCTTACCTTAGTTATGCTCTAAAGTAAAATGTATCCAAAGATGATGATGACATGCATGTTCATTTTTTAAAAATTGCCTCTTGTGATGTGTGGGTATATTTGTATACACCTCCAAAATGGTGTTGGTGAAAGATAATACCAAAGATTTGATATTTTGTCACAAAGTGCAGAAAGCCAGAGCATTCTGAGTAATGCTTGAATTACAGGTATGTGACTCAATATTTTTTGACCAAACGTTGTTTTACTAATGATTTTAAACAATTTTTTGGGTCCTGCTCCCCTGTTTCCTTTTTCCTGTCACATAACTGTAAACTTTATCCTCTGTCCAGAGATGGCTCCACTTAAATCTCCTATATCCTAACAGGATGTTGATGTATTTTTATACTCAGAGAGAAATATACATCATTTCCAAAAGAGAGTGGAACTTGTGATAAAGAAAAGAAAACTGGGGCTTCCCTGGTGGCACAGTGGTTGAGAATCCGCCTGCCGATGCAGGAGACACGGGTTCGTGCCCTGGCCCGGGAAGATCCCACATGCCGCGGAGCAACTAAGCCCGTGAGCCATGGCCGCTGAGCCTGCGCGTCCGGAGCCTGTGCTCCGCAATGGGAGAGGCCACAACAGTGAGAGGCCCGCATACCGCAAAAAAAAAAAAAAAGAAAAGAAAACTGGATGGGGGTTCAAAAGCCCTGGGTGATTCTCCTAACATTACACAGGTCACTTCATCTCTCTTTCTCAGTCCCTCCTTCTGTTAGCTGAAAGGGTAGAAGTAAGTCCTCTAGAAGTCTTTTCACATTAATAATAATAATAATGTCCACCCATAAATCAATGATTCTAAATTAGTAGAAGCAGGATGCCCAGTAGCTTTAGTATTTTTCTGCTTTTCATACTTACAATGAGGATAGCTGATTTGAAAAGGGAAGGATTATAGTCTTAAAATTATAATCCTTCATTTGTATTTAAGAGGAAAAGCTGAGTAATATCAGTTTTGAACTTACGCTTTCAAGTCATTTGTATACTGTATATAAACACTTGGCCAATTAGAAAGAGTACTTGTACAAGTATCTTTCAAAGAACTGGAATAAAATAACAGTCCCTTGCCTTTTAATTCAATCTATGTCAGTTAAACAAACCTGACAGCTCTAAATTTAAAGGTATAAAAATAGCACAAGCTGATTAACTACACTGTTTAGCTGATGGTCAAAATGGTCAAAAGTTGCTCTTAGTGGTAAGGAAAAACAAATAGAAGGCAAACAAAACTGAAGATAATATTTGGACACAACAGCAAAAATGAAATTAAATACTTAACTTTAAAGTAAAAAGTACTAGATTCCCTTGTCATTCTTTTTCTCGACTCTTTCCCAAACAGAAACAACTTGACTGGTCATGAATTATTTTGCTTGAATTATTTTATTTTATTATTTTAAAAAATTTTAGTAATCATGGCATTGAAATGGTTTATCTTATATTTTACCATTTAAATCCCATGTGATATGATGAATTTAAGATGTTACCTGATTTCATATACCTCTCAGAAAATAACCCTTCTGAGAACCTAGTATATGAGATCACTTCTACTTTAGTGTCTAACCTAAATGACACACTCTGTGCTTCTTAATTAAGAGAACAAGCATAAAGTATTCTATTTACAGTCAGTTTTTCTACCTTTTGAAGCCTACAAAATATTGAATCTTTAAGAAGTCAGTGCTGTCCCATTAGGAACTGATGCTGTTTCACTTTATTGAAACATTAGTCAACAAAAACAAAATGAATTTATGAGTCTTTTAAAGATTTTTTTAAAATTAGCCACTCATAGGAAAATTGTATCTTACCTTGGCAAACATATTGCCCATTTGCCTTTAAGTCCAGACTATCACAGTTAATGAGCTCCCTCAAAGTATGATGACAAACAATGCCTAATATCTTGTCCATATGCCTTTGTAAGAGAAGATAGGAGTTTGCACTTCACACAATTATTTTAAAACTTCAGGTTATAAATAAGCAATTACACAAGACTTCTAATTAAACGTTTTATTTAAGAAAGAATAAAAATAAAGGGTTTTGGCAAGATCTCTGTAGCACAGCAAAGGCAGAAAGTAAGGAATCAAGAATCTAATGGCAATGTGCAGTGATTTTCACACATTTCATTTTATTCCTTTTCTCTCCTCCTTCATTCCTATACTCCCTTTTTTCCCTTCAAACTAACTGTGGTATAGACTTTACAAGATCTTAGATTCAAATTCTGATTCCCAACAATTAGTTGTGTGGCCTTGGGCAACCCATGTAACCTCTTATCTTCTATTTCCTCATCTATAAATTAGGGACAATATCCTTATAGGCTTTTGTGAGGGTTAAGTGAGATAGTACACATGAGAAACATAATATGGTACTTGGCATCCAATAGATGATTTATAAATGTTAATTCACCTTGAATCCTTCACTTAAAAAAATGTAGATAGATAATATTTTTTTCTTGGCTATTATTTTCTTATTTCCATATCATGTTAATTCCTCAACACCAAGTATCCTTTCTGGCATCTGGAAGTACCAAAATAAATGTTTGATGAATAAACTGAACTTATGAAATCTGTTTCTAGTATTGCAATTTTTTTCTAGCTATACCCAAACCTTTAAGCACTGTAAGTATAAGGGCTGGCTAGACTCCCTGTTGCTACTATGTTTAGCATGTCACCAGTAGAGTTCTGAATTTGGATACAATATGGCCCTTTCTAGGCATTTGCTTTTAAAATTCAAAAGCTCTTAGGAATAGTAACCATTTGGCAATTATGTGGCACTAATGTTTTATTGCAAATTAGTTTACAACTGCTTTTCTTTAAAAACAGGCACCTTCAGCAGCAGAAGGTTCCTGGGTACCCAGGAAGGTTGGAAGGCTCTAGAAGTTGAGACAAATAACAGTCCCTAAGCCAAATGCCAAGCACAATAACGAATATTTAACACATATTATCTTACTTAATTCTTATAATAATTCCATGGGAGAGGCATTGATATTCCCATTTTACACATGAGAAAACTTGGTTTACTGAGGGCTTAACACACTTGCTTAAGCTGACAAATAGAAAGTGGTAGCACAGAATTCAGCCCCAGGCCTATCTGGACTCAAAGTTCAGTTCTTTCTGTCCCACTGCTGTGCTCTCAGAGGGACAGCAAAGGAGACATAAAAGATGCTGAGGGCCATCTGCCTGCATCACAGGTTTGCCTAGTGCTGGTCTTCTGGTGCATATAGAAAAGTCCATCAAAGCATAGTCCCTACTCTCTTTAAGGACAGAGTTTCTTAAGGACAGAGACTAGATCTTACTCATCTTTGGAGATTTGGTATCTAATCTAATACTGTGTGTGAAACAGGGTAGTGCTCTAAGTTTTTTATTAAAACAAATTTATTCTCGTGTTTTGATCCTTTCACTTTGCCAAATACCAGATGATGATATTTACAAGATCTTGATTTGCCTTCCATCTATCAACTGTTGCTTCTCTTTTACCTTCCAACAATGTGAGTTCAGACAAAAGTGACAGACTGTGAACTACTAAGAAAAGTAAAATGTGAGGATCTTTAAATACAGTATAAATATAGTATATAGCCGGTTTTCACATGGTTTAAGTTCATCATTGCATCTTGGATTACTAAAACATTAGTGGATAACCTTGTTAGAAGCCGAGGCTGTCCATCTCTAAAACCCAAGCCCCTCATGCTATGTTTTGTCTCCTAGTGAATACCCTTAGGATGCTGTATGTGAGATGTCCACGAGTGTGCAGCCAAGACTGGATCACCCAGTATAACCAGGAACAGGCAGTCCTCAACATGGCAGAGTCAGAGGTCAGAGGTGCCGGAGGATTTTCAGTATGAACTGCCCACCCATATTACGCTAGAGCAGAGCAAACCTCATTCTCATACCACGGCTTTCTGGTTATCCTTTTATAATATACTTACGCCTTAAAATAGTGACTCTATACTCAAAGGATGCATTTAAAATAGGCTTTAGCAGTTGAACAGAGAACAGAGCTTTTCTTGTTTTTACATTGATAATTTTCTCTATTCAAAGAACCTCCTTTCTTTACTGTCTCAGCCTCCCTAATATTCTCAATTTTCATGAATGGAGTTTCCCTGCCTACTGGTCTAAGCCCATAATTTGTAGGTCCCTCCTACTTAGTATCTTTTAAAACAGTCCCATTATTTTTATGTCTGTAGGCTTTAAATTTTAATTTCAATAGCAACTTGACAGGACTAAAAGAGCTGGAAATCAATTAAACTGATACATCCTTTGTCGACTTTTCAACAGAAAATTTCAAATTCAAGTTAATAAAGCACAAGTAACACCCAAAGCAAGTTGAAGGAAAGGAGACATAAGATAAGAATTTTAACTAATAGCTTGCTATAACATACTGAGATACAGTAAAAAGTGGTTTTGATTCAATACTCTTGGGAAATACTCATGTCATACATGGTTAGTGATATATGCTAAGGTTCTCAAGATCAGACATGCTCCAAAAACTATATACCTAATTCTGAGGATATATTCCACAATGCTTGAGAATTTATTTCCTTTTTAAAAAAAAATCAATTTATAATTTTAAAATTCGCTTTACTTAAAACTACTGTGAAGGGCTTCCCTGGTGGCGCAGTGGTTGAGAGTCCACCTGCCGATGCAGGGGACACGGGTTCGTGCCCCGGTCCGGGAAGATCCCACATGCCGCGGAGCGGCTGGGCCCATGAGCCATGGCCGCTGAGCCTGAGCGTCCGGAGCCTGTGCCCCGCAATGGGAGAGGCCACAGCAGTGAGAGGCCCGCGTACCACAAAAAAAAAAAAAAAAAAAAAATACTGTGAGATCCTTCCAAACAAAGAACATTACTTGTTTCATCCTTGCACCCATTACATGTAGCAGGTACTTAACAATAAATGTTTGTTGATTAAGACAAACAGCTTACTATAGAGAATGTACCTAAAGGATATATAGCCTGAAATAAACTATGGAGAATAATCACTGGCATATTTTTTAAACTTACAAAGAAAATTTTAAAATAATACCAGTAAGTATGACCAACTTCAAAGAATCTTCGGAGAGTGTGAGACTTGGCTTCCAATTTTGTTGTGGGTTTTATAATGATTCAGCAGCTTTGTATACTTAAAAACTATGGAGTTAAGAGGAAAAAAAAGTGAGCCACCAAAAGAAATTTAAAATATCTGAGAATGAGAAAAGTTGTTTGCCTGTGTGTTTGTGTGTGTTTTAAAATGATGTGAAATCCACAATGTCATTTCTATTACTACTTTTAAAATTTTGTTGTAAAAGTACTGAAACTAGGCAACAGTATCATCAAGTGACTCTTTTTTCAGAAAAACATACAGCTTAAAATCTACCTACAAAAACAGAAGTCACAAGTTAACAAAATACAGTAAAATTTACCTCGCTGGAACAGGTAGTTTGGGGCAAAGAACAGAAGCTTTTGATGATGTAGTATATTCAGAAGGCTTTAGGTTGTAGCTGCATAGCGCTGAGCCTGTTGAAAGAAAAGCTATATGTTAGCTAGTAGAACAGAGTCCGAATAAATTCTTGTACTAATTCACTTTAATTTTACTTTATAGGTTAATATTCACTCCACATATACAACTTTCAAACATTATAGAATTAATAAAAGTCTGATTTGGTCTATAGTATCAATTCTCAATCATTTGAAACAGATTTTTCTCTGGTAACTTATATACAAATTTGAATTAATAATATTAAGGGTAATAACAATAAGTACTAGAGCTACTTTTATTGAGTGCCATACATCAGGCCCTATACAAGATGACATACATATACACATATTTTTTTAAAAATAAAGAGTCAACTTTTCATTGTAACTGACCAAACTGTGTCTAGGAAGGTCTTCAAACAACAGAACCAAAGAAACATGATAAAAATATCCTCTTGAAGAAACCAAGAGTTTTTGCCAGCCCCAGTGCTTCTGAGGGTTAGACTGAAAGCAGCCCCTTCCTGAGGCTGGTTCTCTTCTCCACACCAAGAGGAGGGCTGGGATAGATAGAGGAGGACCTGGCCTTTCCTCCTATTATGCAGTGGGGTGAGCCTCTCCTCTCATCATATATATAAATTATATCATTTACTATAACTCCATTAGGCAGGCCTTTTTTTTTTTTTTTTTTTTTTTTTTGCGGTATGCGGGCCTCTCACTGTTGTGGCCTCTCCCGTTGCGGAGCACAGGCTCCGGACGCGCAGGCCTAGCGGCCATGGCTCACGGGCTCAGTCGCTCCGCGGCATGTGGGATCCTCCCGGACCAGGGCACGAACCCGTGTCTCCTGCATCGGCAGGCGGATTCTCAACCACTGCGCCACCAGGGAAGCCCTAGGCAGGCCTTTTTAAGCCCACTTGATGGAGGAGAAAATAGAGGCTAAGAGACAAGGTAAATAACTTGTTCAGGGTGACACAGCTGCTAAGCCAGTAATGCTGGGGTTAAACCCTAGATCTCTTTGACTACAAAACCCATCTTCAACTACATATGCCATCTCTCCTTCTGATGCTAACCATTACTAAATATTTAAAATCATTGCATATAGCACATATGCATTCAGATAATATATTACTTTTTCCTTATTTAAAAGGCAGGAAACAGTAACTGTAAATAAACTGAATTAATTGATAAAATAAATAAATTGATCAAAGGATTCCCTGTTTTCAGATAGTTTAAAACAGCTTAAATTCAGTCCTAGGTCAGTTATTCTCTGACTATATGGCTAATATATATCTAAATAATACATAAAATTCAAATGGATACAGTACACCCTATCTTTGATAAGTCTTATTTAACTGACCTGCTAATTTTATAACATAGCAACTAGAATACTGTAAGATTCATTGTACAACAGATATTGTTAACTAAGGAGATCTAGGCTTTAGTTCTAATTTTGCTGAGACCTACTACATTATATCACGTAAACTGTTTGTATTTCATTAATTGAAGTACTTACAAGGTTACTAATTTGGTCAAATACTTCATTATTAAATACAAATAGAATAGCTTTGCATTTATATTATAGCAATAATGAGATTTTGCACTGTATCACCATGGAAAATGTTTAAATTATAATGTGAAGGTAGTTAACATTGGATTAATTATGGAAACATCATGTGAGGATGTGAGAAAGAACTAGAAGGGAATATAGAAAAAAAGATTTGTTGGGACAACAAAATTGGGAGATTTGTTTCATTTATATCTGGTCCTTTCAATCAAAAGCACTTTTAGAAAGCCACAAACCTGCATTTAATTCAGTAATGCTGCCCCTAAACCAGCAACCAACTTGCTAAGTGTTTGAATACGTGGGTCTTAAGAGCACATTTACATAAATACATGTAGCATCTACTTTATATAAAAATAATTCAAGTAATTTGACAGTGTAAAATTTTTTTTTTTTTTTTTTTTTTTTGCGGTACGCGGGCCTCTCACTGTTGTGGCCTCTCCCGTTGCGAAGCACAGGCTCCGGAAGCGCAGGCTCTGTGGCCATGGCTCACGGGTCGAGCCGGTCCACAGCATGTGGGATCTTCCCGGAGCGGGGCACGAACCCGTGTCCCTTTCATCGGCAGGTGGACTCTCAACCACTGCGCCACCAGGGAAGCCCCGTGTGTAAAATATTTTTAAAGAGATACTTGAAAGTTACATGGCACTGTTCTTCAAGTTTCTTCAGCTCTTAAGATAGACTCAATAGAAAACTAAGTTTCTGAAATTGTTTTTGATCATTCTCTTCCATTTTAATGACTTTCTTTTTTTTAAGTTAAACATGAATATTATGCATCTAACTCTTCTAAAATTAGGCTTTTGTGTTTAAAGATAATGCAACTAGATACTATTTATAGCAATTTTAGAGAAAATATGACAGCAATGGCAAGCAAACATCTTAGATTAATTCTAAAATAACTGGGAGTCCTATTATAGAATTGCTCATGAAAAAATAGCAACTGTGCCAATAACTGCATAGCACCCAACGTGAACATCAACTTCCTGATCTGAATTGTCAACTTACTTCTTTCAGAGTCCAAGATGGAATTGATTTGCACAATATAAAAGGCCCTAATTAAAGCATATTGTGTCAGTGCTGTCAAACGCACTGCTCCATCTGAACTCAGTGAACATAACCTCCATCCCCACCCTTTTTTCATTTAAAAAAGGAGGTCAGCAGGTGCAACAGAGTTCAATTTTATAAAGACTTTCTCAGGACAATGTTCAATGAAAGGATAATAGCCTTATCGCTTATGGTATTCTGGGACAGAGGGCAGTACTAAATAGATCCTGTACTAAATAGATTAAAGAAAAAAGATCTTTACAATGTGTTAGTAGTAACAATCAGAAGAAACCTTATATTGCTTCCTGCTCAAAGGGTTCATGGACAGAGAAGCCTCAATGAAGAACATTAAAACAACCCAGAAATGGCCAATGTTTTACAATTGTTTTTCTTTTCATGATTATTAGGTAATGCATTTTTTTTTGTTGTTGTTGTTTTTTTTTTTTGTTTTTTGTTTTTTTGCGGTACGCGGGCCTCTCACTGTTGTGGCCTTTCCCGTTGCGGAGCACAGGCTCCGGACGCGCAGGCTCAGTGGCCATGGCTCACGGGCCCAGCCACTCCGCGGCATGTGGGATCTTCCCGGACCGGGGCACGAACCCGTGTCCCCTGCATCGGCAGGCGGATTCTCAACCACTGCGCCACCAGGGAAGCCCGGTAATGCATTTTTAGTGAACTCTTTTAAGGTTGTATCTATTTTATTTATTTTTAATAGTAGAAGTATAAACATACGATGTTTGGTTATAAACAGCAAGACAACGTTTTTCTTCTAATGCAAAAAGCAGGGAAAAACCATGCTAGAGTAATGAAAAGTCTAAAACAAAAAACAAAAGCTTATCTAGGGCTTCCCTGGTGGCGCAGTGGTTGAGAGTCTGCCTGCCGATGCAGGGGACGCGGGTTCGTGCCCTGGTCCGGGAAGATCCCACATGCCGCGGAGCAGCTAGGCCCGTGAGCCATGGCCGCTGAGCCTGCGCATCCAGAGCCTGTGCTCCGCAACAGGAGAGGCCACAACAGTGAGAGGCCCGCGTACCGCAAAAAAAAAAAAAAAAAGCTTATCTAAACCACACCAGAGGCAATCCACGCAATTCAGCCAGTGTTATTCAAAGGCCATTAGAATGAGTGATCTTAGGAACCTAACTTGGGTATATAAACATTTATCTTGGTAAACGGTTGCTATAGTCCCCAGAATGTTTAACTACTACAATATATCAAATGCCTTTTAATAGTCAATTATTTATTCTTTAGCTCAATATCACTTATAACAACACCCCTAAGAGGTATGTTTCCATCGCCATGCTCCAAACATTCAGATGAAAAAAATAAGTCATACTTCCAAGGCCTTTTAAGCAATCACTGGCAAACTAAGAAACAGAATTCTTTACTCGTAGGCTACAATGCTTCTTCTGTGTCTTTTCTAATAATCATAATCAGACACGTATTCAATAAGCTCCTGGGCAAAAAACATATGGTCCACAGATACTGCAAAGATAACATGTTTGAAAACGTTTTTTTCCATCACCCACTCTCTAAATCTGCTGTCTCCTCCTGTGTTAATTCTACCTTGGTTAATGGCTCCATCACCCATAAAATCCCCAAGATGAAGTGCGGAAGTCATCCTATATCTTCTTAAACTACATCTTCCATCTACGTCTTCCCAAACTATTCAAGACATTCAAGATACCAAGTCCCAACAATCAGATCTTTCTGTGTTACTTCAGACCATCATGATCTCTTATTGGGTCAGTTAAACTATTCTCTCAGAGGGTTTCTTAACTCCATCCTGTGTAAAACCTTCAGAATGATTTCTGTAAACTGGGCATTAGTTGTATTACATCCCTGCCCTCAGGAAAATTCCAAACTCCTTGGCTTCAAGGCCCTCCTAAGGCAGGTCTCTTCCTAAAACTCCAGCCTCATTTAAGCATAATAAACTACTTATAATTCTTGCTGTTTCACAAACTTCCAGGCTTTTCCACATGCTGTTCCCTCTGCTTGGGCTGTCCTTTCCTAACTAGCATCTGAATGAGTGTTCCAAGTTTGAGC
Organism: Kogia breviceps; assembly: GCF_026419965.1. Taxonomy (NCBI): domain Eukaryota; kingdom Metazoa; phylum Chordata; class Mammalia; order Artiodactyla; family Physeteridae; genus Kogia; species Kogia breviceps. The sequence goes on from NC_081317.1 coordinate 27,441,119, forward strand.
AGAATTTCTACAAACTACTCAAGCTTTACCTCCTCTGTCAAGTCTTCTCTGATGCACCCAAACAAATCTATTTACTTCTTAGCTCTATTATAAAACTTAGCATATTATTTTATAATGTTTTAGTTTATATATCATCTCTATCTTTAGAATGTGAGGTCTTTGAGAACTGGGACCTTATGCCTTCAAAATATCTGGAACTCCTATCTCCTGGCATACAGACAGCACTCAAAAGCCATCTGCTAAATAAAACAGACAGAAATAACTACTTTTAATCTCTTATATTTTGGTGTTACATGTTATATATAATGATATATGCTTTTCAACATTGACTACAAAGTACACGATCTGAAAGAGGATTTCTAAACCATGGTATTAATACAATTCTTGGGCAATTCTTGGTTGTGTGGGGCTGTCATGTGCATTTGCAGGATGTTTAGCAGCATCCCTGGTCTCTATCCACTTGATGCCAGCAGCCTCCCTGTAACCTCTCACCCAGCTGTGACAACCAAAAATGTCTCCTGGGCTTCCCTGGTGGTGCAGTGGTTGAGAGTCCACCTGCCGATGCAGGGGACACGGGTTCAAGCCCTGGTCCGGGAAGATCCCACATGCCGCAGAGCAACTAAGCCCATGTGCCACAACTACTGAAGCCCGTGTGCTTAGAACCCGTGCTCCACAATGGGAGAAGCCACTGCAATGAGAAGCCCATGCACTGCAACAAAGAGCAGCCCCACCTTGCCTCAACTAGAGAAAGCCTGCACGCAGCAACAAAGACCCAATGCAGCCAACAATCAATCAATCAATAAAATTAAAAAGAAAATCTTTTGATGCAGAACAGTTTTCATTAAGAAAAACAAATTACATTGCTATGAGAAGTTTAATGAATTTAACCCCTTTCTCTCTAATTAGGAAAGCATTATATATTTATATGCCAGAAGAAAACAAGACAATTTTCCAATTCTAGTAACCAGTGAAAAGGATGGACATATTTGCAATTCCCAAGAAGCACCACTAACCAGCTGGAGATATGACATCACCTGTCAATCACTATTGGCACATAGTAGGCACACAAGAAATATTTGCTGAGTGAATTAACGTTGGTCATCTATGTACAAGACTTCTACTAGGTATTGTGGAGGACAAAGAGAAGTTCGACTGCCTACTCTAATGCAAGCTTCTTAAACATGGGGAAGACTGTACCTTGCTTTTGTCTCTCTGGCACATAATTAGTTATTTGTTGAATAAAGGAATTAGTTAAAATTGCATTACTAAATTTAAGGATTTTTTCCTCCCCTTTTCAACAATCAAGTTTCCCTTGCTGGTCTCTGACTTGGAGGCAATTAAATCAGTTGCTATGGTTGTATATTTCATTCATTTATAAATTATATCAAGACCAATCCTTCGATTCACTGTGGCCAAAAAGAATACATACTGTCTGTGGTTTAAGTTATAGTGTTACTGCCAGGTAAAAAAAGAGGGTAATAATCTGATCATCCATTCATACTAACTCTACACTTACCAACCAGATAACGTTAACCAAAAGGCTTGTTAGTATTCGTAAATCTTATACAAATGGATCACATAATCTTTCATGATTTTCAGCATTGATCACTGAGAAAGCACCAAGCTGCATGTCTCTACTCAAAATGTGAACATGGTCCAATTGGCAGGTCATAAAGCTCTCAGGATTTATACAAAATACAGTACACTGAAGAAGCACTCTTAAATAGAAGTGCTATAAATGGGACACAGACAAAAGGAAAATAAGAATTCTGTCATCTTACTACTGTGTTAGGGAAAACAAAATAAATATTGATACAACAGTTTGGTAAGAGTAATACAAAAGAAAATAAGGAATTCCATGTAAAATATTAGCACCAACTGAGAACATGCAGCCAGCCCCCAACCTACAGGTTATTCTCATTTCTAAACTTTTGTTTAGAATTTAGACTGCATGTGGAAAGAATAAAATGACATGTAAAGCATCTGCCCCAGTGCATGACACGAAGTAGGTACCAATAAATGGTATGTTGAAACAAAACGCAGGGCTTAAGTCTGATTTACCTATTCAGACTCAGATGCCCATGCTGAACAATGGAGACAGTGGAATAAAGTGAAGGGTGGACTACAGGCCAGAGGTGGTGGTAGGGCCAGAATTAGGGAAGGGGGAGAGGAAGGGGAAGAACATCTGAGCAGGCATTATCTTCCCTTCCCTTTACCACCTGTCATGGTCTGGCTGGGCTGAGATGAAAGTCTCATGTAAAGCTGGAGTTAGTTTCAGAGGGAGGGTGATTCCTTTCCCCCCTACAACGTATACATTATTGAGTTTTCAAAAATAATGATAATAAAGAAGGAAAGAAACTTCTTCATCAGAAACCGGAGGGAAGAAACATTGCTGGGTTCATGCTCTGCTGAAAATAAGAACTCAGATGGGAGCTCTCACCAGATGGTTTTAGTTTCCTCTGTAGGGCATAAGGTTAGGAAAGAGGAAGAACAAGAGAGCTTAAGAGAATAAAAGGCTTGAATAATCCTTGGAGAGTATGTATAAGAGAGATAAATGAATGAATAAGATGAATTATTTGGAGATGAATGAAAAGAACTGATTTCACAGCAATTCTAGTTAGACTGAAGCTAAACAACTTGCCTGCTGGTGGCAACTCACATGGATACAGAATTGAGCAAAGGTTAGTATGTTAAGAGAATGAGAAATTATTAAGTGGCAATAGAGATGAAGAGGGAAATTCAGTCTATTATTCTTTCAAAAAACATGAATAGTTGCTATGTGAGGTCCTATATTAGGGCTTAGATATTCAGAGATGAATAGAGCATGATCCTGCCCCCAGGAAACGCATGCACCACAGCAGCAAGATGATAAACAAAGAACCAAAGAAGTTTAATATTGAGTCCTTATGGTATTTGGCAACTCTAATTTTTTAAAGGCAATTGTTAAATTGTTTTATTCTCTAGCATCATATATTTATGATTTGTGTCTATATAAACTACGAACCAAAATAATAAAATGCACATTTATACACCTACCACTCAATTCATGTACTAAAACTTATACTTTTATATTCATCTGAAATCTTCTGCCTGTCTTTTAAAGCTCCTTGTAAAATAGCAGCATCTTCACATAACTAATCTAATTTCCAGCTATTTCTTCCAAGCTTTCTATTCTAGTCAGACATATTTGACAGAAGCATTCCACGAACTTAAGTGTCCAAGAAAACATCTCCTCTTTCTTGTCCAAAAGAGACACAGAATTGAGGAAATATTATTTGTCTAATAAATGCATTTCTTATATTACTACAGGAACTAAGAGCTTTTCCTTATAAAGATTTTAAATAGTTTGTAAAGGTAATAAAAGTTCACATGAATGGATGGTTAAGTGCTAAAAAGTACCTTCAAACGTTGTCATGGAAACTTAAAACTCTGGAAAGGATTTATATTATCTTTTCATTCTGGCAAGAAAAATGTTATTTTACCTTGCATTTTAAAATAAGGTTTAAAATTATCATTTAAAAAGTTACTACCCCAGGGACTTCCCTGGTGACACAGTGGTTGAGAATCTGCTTGCCAATGCAGGGGACACAGGTTCGAGCCCTGGTCGATGAAGTTCCCACATGCCACGGAGAACTAAGCCCATGCTCCACAACTACTGAGCATGCACGCCACAACTACTGAAGCCTGCACACCTAGAACCCATGCTTCGCAACAAGAGAAGCCACTGCAATGAGAAGCTCTCACACCACCACAACGAAGAGTAGCCCCTGCTCACCGCAAGTAGAGAAAGCCCATGCACAGCAGAGAAGACCCAATGCAGCCAAAAATAAATTAATTAATTAAAGAAAAAAAATTTACTACCCCAAACAGGATCCTTCTCTTTCATGAACTTTTAAATTGTGGTACAATACACATAACAAAAAATTTACTATCTTAACCATTTCTAAGTGTACAGTTCAGTTGCACTAAGTACCTTCACACTGTTGTGCAACAATCACCATAATCCATCTCCAGAACTCTTCATCTTGCAAAATTGAAACTCTTTATATATAAAACAGTAACTTCCCATTAGTCTCTCCCCATAGCCCCTGGAAATGACCATTCCACTTTCCGTCTCTGTGAATTTGACTTCTCTAAGTATCTCATATAAGGGGAATCATACAACATTTGTCCTTCTGTGTCTGGCTTATTTCATTTAACATAATATCTTCAAAGTCCAACCATATTGTAGCATGGGTCAGAATTTCATTCTATTTTAAAAAGTTGTGGTAAAAACACATAACATAAAACGTACCATCTTAAGCATTTTTTAAAGTGTATGGCAGTCTTACCTATATGTATATTGTTGTGCAACTCATCTCCAGAATTTTTTCACCTTGCAACACTGAAACTCTATACCCATTGAACACCATCTTCCCATTTCCCCTTCCCCCCCCAGCCCCTGGCAACCACCATTCTACCTTTAAAGAATCTGACTACTTTAGATACCTCATATAAGTGTAATCATGCAGTGTTTGTCTTTTTGTGACTGGCTTACTTCACCTAGCATAATATCCTCAAGGTTCATCCTGTTATAGTATATGACAGGATTTCCTTATTTTTTAAGACTGACTAATATTCCATTGTGTGTATTGATATATACCACATTTTCTTTATCCATTCATCCATCAATGGACATTTAGGTTGCTTCTACCTCTTGGCAGAATAATGCTGCAATGAACATGAGTGTGAAAATATCTCTTTGAAATCCTGTTGTCATTTCTTCTAAAAGTGGGATTTCTGGGTCATATAGCAATCTATTTTTTTTCCTAAGACTTAATTTTTTTTTGAGCAGTTTTAGGTTCACAGCAAAACTGAGAAAAAGGTACAAGATTTCCTGTATACCTCATACCCCCACATATGCACAGCCTCCACCATTATCAACATTCTCGCCCCAGAGTGGTATGTTTGATACAACTGATAAAACTACAAGGACCAATGATAATCACCCAAAGTCCACAGTTTACATTAGGGGTCATTCTTGGTGCTGTACATTCTATGGGCATGGACAAATGTATAATGACATGTATCCATTATTATAGTATCATACAAAGTATTTTCACTGCCCTAGAAATCCTCTTGGTAATTCCATTTTTTAATTTTTGAGGGACCTCATAAGGTTTTCCATAGCAGACACACCATTTTATATTCCAACCAACAGTGCACAAGGATTCCAATTTCTCCATATCCTCACCAACACTTGTTACATTCTATTTTTTAATTTTTATTGTAGCCATCCCAATGGGTGTGAGGTGGTATCTCACTGTGGTTTTAATCTGCATTTCCCTTATGATTAGTGATGTTCAGCATCTTTTCATATCATTATTGGCCATTCATATATCTTTGTTGGAGAAATGTCTACTCAAGTCCTTTGCCCATTTTTAAATTAGGTTGTAGGTGTCTACTTGCTGTTGAGTTGTAGAGTTCTTTATATATTCTGGATATTAACCCCTTACCAGATACAAAGATTTGCAAACATTTTCTCCCATTCCATGGGTTGCCTTTCACTCTGTTGATTGTGTTTGACTCACAGAAGTTTAAAATTTTGATGAGTTCAATTTATCTACATTTTCTTTTGTTGCCTGTGCTTTTGGTTCACATCCAAGAAATTATTGCCAAATCCAATATCAGGAAACTTTCCCTTATATTTCCTTTTTGAAGCTTTGCAGTTTTCTCATGCATTAGGGTTCTTTCATGGACGTTTAACAATTCTCTTCCAGATTTGGAAAGTTCCCACTTAAACCTAAATTATCTTTTAAAGATATACCTCTCTGAAATTAATGACTGAGACCTATATATTTGAGGTCAAAGAACTGTGTATTTTCTAACAGAAATATAGCTGTAACAACAAATGGACACAGATAACAATAAAAATTATCTGCTCCTTCCAAATCAATTTGTACCTCCAGTTTTAAGTCACCAATCCAAAAAACAATATAGATTCTTTTGAGAAATTCAGAAATTTCAACTTAGGGTTGCTGTTAAAATTAAAGTGTTTAGGCCCCTACACCAAAGGCTCTCTCTCTATTACAATTTTATAGTTTTCTATTTGCTTTTTAAAATTATTATCTTCTCCATCCTCCATTGCCATGCCTTTTGATGCTGCCATTATTATTATCTTTTAAAATGTCTAATCTGTTAACTTAGTTTGCAAACAGCTGCCTCAAAAGCCTAAGGGTGCCTTTGTTACTAGGCACCAATCTAAGAGGTCTGTTTTCTGAAATAATGTTTATTCATTAATACTCCTGAACACCCACTTTGTGCAAGATACTATGGGTAATACAAAGCTGCAAAACTCACCAGAAGGGGCTTCTTATCAGGGCCTATTAAGGCCATACTCGGTATCATATTCACCCAGGATAGGGGCCTGGAAACAAAGCATAAAAGCAGGGCAGCATGGAGCATTTCTCCCCAGTGGATCATCAGAGCAGGCAATACAGCCAACAAGGAACTAGCTCTTTTCTGGCCTTCCAGATGATATGTCAGGTTCAAGGGACCAAGACACATCTGGTACATCCAAGAGAACTTGTTAGAAGTTAGTTCAATACTAGATCATAGTTTTGAATGCCAGGTAAGACATATAGACTTTTACTTTATTTTATTACCACTGATTTCTTAATAAGAGATTAACATGATTGAAGCTCTAGGAATATTAATATGGCAGCAGTATGTAAGGGCACTAGAAGTTAGAGACTGGAGACAGGAAGAGTATTACATTTCATTGGTAGAATAATAATAATAATGATGATGATGATGATGATGATGTAACAGCAGTAGCCCACACTTTTTTTTAACAACTTATATTAGCCAAACATTGTTCTAATGATTTTTTCATGTATTAATTCCTCATAACAACTCTATGAGGTACTTTAGGTAAAAATATTATCCCTATTTCATAGATGGGGAAATTGAGGCATGGAGAGATTAAGTAACTTGCCCAGGGTCTCACAGATATTAAGTAGAAGGAGCAACATTTGAACCCAGATTATCTAGTTCCAGAGTCTCTACTATTAACCACTCAGTGATACCATTTCTCAGAGTACATTACATATGCTCACATTGTCTAATATTTTAGGAAAACACTTAAGGAATAACTCATCCATCCCTGAAACCTGATAATGACAGAGCTGATAGTTCTGGTACTAGACTCAGCAAATCAACACATGTGAGGATAGCATGTGGGACTAGAAAATGAGATCTTAAAGAATAGTTGGTACCTCTCTATTCAATGCCCACCAAGTGCCCAGTATTCTTCATGCATCATCTCATTTAATCCTCACACCAACCTAAGAGAGGGGCATTATTCTAAATCCACCTTTTTTCAGTTGAGGAAATCTAGGCTCAGAGAGGCTATACCTCCTGTCCCTCATTATACAGCCCATCAGTGACAGAAGCAGAAGTAGAATCCAGATCCAAATCAATCCCATGTTCATCCTACTATCTTATGTGGAGGGCATGTAGCAATGGGACAGGAATACTGACAGTCTGAAAAGCTGCAGTCCTTCTGCCTTCAGAAGGTTAGCACCCCCATCTGAAACACTCTGGAGCCATGCTGGTATGTATATAGTTATGTCCCTGGGGTGTTTCTCCACCCAGCCAGAAGTTACACCAGGTAGATGCCTGAGTCAGCCCTTGCTCCAAGGCTAGAACTAGCCTGTGAGTTTGGGCAGGACTGAGGCAGCTCTGAGGATCCTTATACACAAAATACAAACGTGTAACCCCATGGAAAAATACAGGCTTGAAGGACTATCACTATGCAGACCTCCACGAAGAGAGGTTAAAAAAAAAAATTCTCTGAAGATAAATGCTGGGAATCATATGGAGCTGAGGATAGGATCTGGAGATTAGCAACCCAAGAGAAGAGAGCTAGAGTTCAGGAAATTGACTATGCTTGTTTTCTCAGGGAATTCCCATATGTTTAACCTCAGTTTCTCAAAACTTATTTCTTCGAAAAATGGTTAAGACATAATGTCTAATTAAAAAAGGAAAACACAAAATTTGAAAAATGCTGGAATTTTCCTTTTTACTTCATTTACTTTTTCCAGAACTTTTCAAATTTCCTATCATAGACATATAATGCAGCCAGGGGTAAAAATGAAATAAACTAATTGAAATACTTTTAACCTATACTTAGGAAGAGGGGGAAAAACCCACAAATTTCCCATAGAGTAGTCTAATAATTCCCAAATACTCAAACAGGCTACATCAAAATCACCTGGAACATTTGTAAAAAATACAAATTTCCAGAGCCCAAAGACCTACACAGTCAGAATTTCCCTGGGTGGGGCCTAGGAATCTGGAGTTTCAACAAGTTCCCTAGGTGACTATAATAATTTATATCAAGGAAGTCCAAAAGCACCTTCACTTCTCTTTTTCTTTCTAAGGTTCTTTGATGATTTATTTAATGCTAGGACAAATTTATATTGAAAGGCAAACACAATATTTAACAGTGACTGGACTGTAGACTTGGATGGCCTACTGTCTCACCATTTATCTCTGCAAACTTCTGAACATCACTTAGGGTTTTCAGTTCTTGTCTTGGACATGCTGCTACACACAGTGCTACAGACTTGATCTTCCGGTTTATCAAGTCCAGATTGCATGGATCCAAAAAGAATACGTACCTAAAGCATGAAGAAAAATATTGAGATATTATTTCACAAAATACAGTCTGGTTCACTGCATATTTGAATAAACCTAAGAGCAAAGAACATCTCATTTCCCCTTCACAAATTTAATCATAGAGGAACAAACATTTCACAAATCTAATCAAACATGAATTTTTTAAAAAATAATTGCTTATAAATATACTGTTAACAGTGGGGATGGAGGAAATACGGACTCATATTTTTCATGATCTATTTTTCTAATATTTAAAATTTTGCAATGTATATTTTATAATCAAAATTGTCTATTTTAGTTTTTTTAAAAATAACTAACTTCAGTTTTATTTTTTTGACAAAGTTGTATCCCCCAAATTACTGAAATACTGTTATATAACATGAATTATAATTTAAACATAAACTTTAATGAATACATAATCATATATAAAGTATATCATTATAAAAATGAACATATATTGATATATACAAGGTGTAGCCAAGATGGCTGAGTAGGAAGACCCTGAGCTTATCTCCTCCTCTGGGCACACCAAAATTACAGGAGCAACTATTGATGAGAATGATCTGAAGACTAGCAGAAAAGATTTCCCACAACTAAAGATATAAAGAAGGAATCACAATTAGATGAATAGTTGGGTGGAGACATGGTACAAGATAGATCCACACCTCTGGGTAGACAACCCACAAATGGGAGGATAATCACAATTGCAGAGGCTCTCCCCATGGAGAGAGGGATCTGTGCCCCATATGGGCCCCCAGCCCTGGGACCCTGAACCAGGAAGACAAGCCTCCAGAACATCTGACTTTGAAGGTCAGCAGGGTTTGCACACTGGAGAGTCTGAGGGCAGTAGGAAACAGAGACTCCACTCTTAAAGGACACACACAAAATCTCACATGCTCCAAAACCCAGCACAGATATAGTTAATTTGAAATGAGTCTGGGTCAGACCCACTTGCTGATCTTGGGAGAGCCTCCTAGACAGGTAGGAAGCAATTTCAACCCACCTGGGGACATGATTGTTGGTCACAGCCATTTTGGGGAACTTGTTCTACCACAAGGACACTGGTGCTGACAAGAGCCATTTTGGAGTCCTCCCTCTAATCTATCAGCACCAGGGGCTTACCCGCCCACCAGCTGGTTATCCCAGGCACAGGACACCCCCCTACCCAGGACAAGCAGCCAGCCATGGAGGGACCCAATCTCACCATCCAGTGGGCCAACACCAGCCCCAGGCACCATGGAGAGCTACCCCAGGACCTACTCCCACTCACCAGTGGGCCAAGACCTACTGTAAGCTATGCTGGGACACAGGCTTATCCACCAGCAGGCTAGCACCCGCCCCAGGACTCACCAAACTTTGCAGCCACCCATGCTGGGAACCAGCCCTGCCCACCAGCAGACTGACATTAGCCCTGGAGCCCCTGGAACCCACTGTCAGCCACGCCAGGACCCACGTCCATCCACCAAAAACATTAAACATTGCAGGGGAAAGAGGGTGTTAAAATTGCCCCCTCCTGTTAGAATGTCTTTGAACTTAAGAGATTATCAACTTAAAATAATCATGTATAAATATAAGTTGTTATATATGAACCTCAAAATAACCACAAATCAATGATCTATAATAGATACACAAAAAAGAGAAAGGAATCCAAACATAACACTAAAGATAGTCATCAAATCACAAGGGAAGACAGCAAACGAAGAAGAAAGGAACAAAACAGAACTACAAAAACAACCAGAAAACAATTAACAAAATGGGAATAAGTACACACCTATTAATAATTGTTTAAATGTGAATGGACTAAATTCTCTAATCAAAAGACAGAGTGGCTGAATCAATAAAAAAATGAAACCCATCTATATGCTGCCTACAAGAGACACACTTCAGATCTAAAGACAGATACAGACTGAAAGTGGGGGGGGATGGAAAAAGGTATCCTATACAAGTGGAAACAAAACAGAAGCTGGGGTAGCAATACTTAGAACAGAGAAAATATACTTTAAAACAAAGACTGTAACAAGAAACAAAGAAGCATATCATATAATGACCAAGGGATTGATCCAAGAAGCAGATATAACAATTGTAAATACATATGTACCCAACACAGGAGCACTTAAACACATAAAGCAAATATTAGCAGACAAAGGGAGAAACTGACACAGTTTCTTGTATTATTAATTGTTAATTGCTGATTGTATTATTAACACAAGAATAGTAGGGGACTTTAACACCCCACTTACATTAATGGACAGAAAATCAATAAGGAAACACTGACCTTAAATGACACATTAAATCAGATGGACTTAATTGATATATAGAGAACACCCCATCCAAAGCAGCAGAATACACATTCTTTTCAAGTGCTCATAGAACACTGTCCAGTATAGATCACATCCTAGGCCACAAAACAAATCGCAATAAATTTAAGAATACTGAAATCACATGAAGCATCTTTTCTGACCTCAATGATATGAGACCATAGTTGGTTGAAATCAACTATAAGGAAAAAAACTGCAAAAGCCACAAACATGTGAAGGGTAAACAATATGCTACTAAACAAGCAATGGGTCACTAAAGAAATCACAGAGGAAATCAAAAAATACCTGGAGACAAAAGAGAACAGAAATACAACAATGCAAAATCTATGACATGCAGCAAAAGCAGTTCTAGGAGGAAAGTTTATAGTGATCAAGTTTACCTCAGGAAACAAGAAAAATCTCAAATAAAAAACCTAACCATACATCTAAAGGAACTGGGAAAAGAAGAACAAACAAAACCCAAAGTTAATAAAAGGAAAGAAATAATAAAGACCAGAGCAAAAATAAAATGAAATAGTGACCAAAAAATGACAGAAAAGATCAATGAAACTAAGAGTCGGTTTTTTGAAAAGACAAACAAAATTGATAAGCCTTTAGCCAGACTCATCAAGAGACAAAGAGAAGGCCCAAATAGAGAAAATCAGAAATGAAAGAGAAGTTACAACCAACACCACAGAAATTCAAAGCGTCACAAGAGATTACTATGAACAATTATATGCCAACAAAATGGACAACCTAGAAGAAATTAATAAATTCCTAGAAACATATGATCTTCCAAGACTGAATCAGGAAGAAACAGAAAATATGTATACACTGATTACCAGTAAGGAAATTGAATCAGTAATCAAAAAACTCCCAACAAACCAAAGTCCAGGACCAGAGAGCTTCACAGGTGAATTCTACCAAACACTTAAAGAAGAATTAACACCTATCCTTCTCAAACTATACCAAAAAATTGAAATGGAAGGAATGCTTCCAAACTCATTCTATGAGGCCAGCATCACCCTGATACCAAAACTAGACAAAGACGTCAAAGGAAAAGAAAATTACAGACCAATATCACCGATGAACATAGATGCAAAAATTCTCAACAAAACATCAGCAAACCGAATATAAGATGTTAAAAGGATCATACACTATGATCAAATGGCATTTATTCCAGGGATGCAAGGATGATTAACATCTCTAAATCAATCAATGTGATACACTACATTAACAAACTGAAAAATAAAAATCACATGGTCATCTCAATAGATGTGGAAAAAAACTTTTGGCAAAGTTCACCATCCATTTGTGATAAAAACTGTTAACAAAGTGGGCATAGAAGGAATATACCTCAATATAATAAAGGCCATAAATGACAAGCCCACAGTTAACATCATACTCAAAGGTGAAAAGCTGAAAGCATTTCCTCTAAAATCAGGAATAAGACAAGGGTGCCCACTCTTGCCACTTTATTCAACACAGTATTGGAAGGCCTAGCTACAGAAATCAGACAAGAAAAAGAAATAAAAGGAATCTAAATTGTAAAAGAAGAAGTAAAACTATCACTGATATCAGATGACTTGATACTATATACAGAAAATCCTAAAGACGCCACCAAAAACTATCAATATTAGAACTCATCAATGAATTCAGTAAAGTTGCAGGATAAGAAAATTAATATACAGAAATCTGTTATGTTTCTATATACTAACAACAAACTATCACAATGAGAAATTAAGAAAACATCTCATTTACAATTGCATCAAAAACAAAGAAAAGGCCTAGGAATAAATCTAACCCAAGGAGGTTAGAAACCTACACTCAGAAAACTCTAAGACACTGATGAAAGAAACTGAAGATGACACAAATGGAAAGATACACCATACTCATGGACTGGAAGAATTCATACTGTTAAAATTACCATACTCCCCAACACAATCCACAGAGTCAATGCAATCCCTTTCAAAATATCAATGGCATTTTTCATAGAATTACAACAAATAATTCTAAAATTTGTATGGAAACACAGAAGGCCACAAATAGGCAAAACAATCTGAGAAAGAAGAACAAGCTGGAGGTATCATGCTCCCTCCTTGCAAACTGTACTACAAAGCTACAGTAGTCAAAACAGTGTGGTACTTGCACAAAAACAGACAAACAGAAAAATGGAACAAAACATAGAGCCCAGAAGTTAACCCATGCACTTATGATCAGTTAATCTATGACAAAGAAGACAAGAATATACACTGGGGAAAAGACAGCCTCTTCAATAAACGGTGTTAGGAAAACCAGCCAGCCACATGCTAAAGAATCAAACTGGACTACTTTCTCATACCATATACAAAAATAAACTCAAAATGGATTAAAGATTAAATGTAAGATCTGACACCATAAAACTCCTAGAAGATAACACAGGTAAAGTGAGAGAGTGGCATGGACATATATACACTACCAAACGTAAAACAGATAGCTAGTGGGAAGCAGCAGCATAGCACAGGGAGATCAGCTCAGTGCTTTGTGACCACCTAGAGGGGTGGGATAGGGAGGGTGGGAGGGAGGGAGATGCAAGAGGGAAGAGATATGGGAACATATGTATATGTATAACTGATTCACTTTGTTATAAAGCAGAAACTAACACACCATTGTAAAGCAATTATACTCCAATAAAGATGTTTAAAAAATGCTATTAGACATTGGTCTTAGCAAATTTTTTGGATCTGTCTCCTCAAGGGAAACAAAAACAAAAATAAACAAATGGGACTACATCAAACGAAAAAGCTTTTACACGGCAAAGGAACTATCAAAAAAATGAAAAGGCTGCCTACTGAATGGCAGAAGATATTTGCAAGTGATATGTCCAATAAGGAGTTAATATCCAAAATATACAAAAAACTTATATAACTCAACATCAGAAAAAACAAACAACCCAATTAAAAAATAGGAAGAGGACCTGAACAGACAATTTCCCAAGAAGACATACAGATGGCCAACAGGGATATGAAAAGATGCTCAACATCACTAATCATCAGTGAGATGCAAACCAAAACCATAAGATATCACCTCACACCTGTCAAAATGGCTATCCTCAAAATGACAAGTAGTAAGTGTTGGCAAGGATGTGGAGAAAAGGGAACCCTCATGTACAGTTATTGGGAATATAAATTGGTACAGCCACAATGGAAAATAGTACTGATGTTCCTAAAAAAATTAAAAATAGAGCTATCATACGATCCTGCAATTCCACTTCTGAGTATTTTTCCAAAGAAAACTAATAAAACACTTAATTCAAAAAGGTATATGCACCCCTATGTTCATTTGCAGCATTATTCACAGTAGCCAAGATATGGAAGCAACCTAAGTGCCCATTGATGGATAAATGGATAAAAAAGATGTGTTATATACATGTATGTATAATGGAATATTACTCAACCATAAAAAAGAATGAAATCTTGCCAGCTGTGACAACATAGATGGACCTAGAGAGTACTATGCTAAGTGAAATAAGTCAGAGTGAAAGACAAATACACATATGATTCCATATGTGGAATCTACGAAACAAAACAATTGAACAAACATAACAAAACAGAAACAGACTCATAGATACAGGGAACAAACATGTGCTTTCCAGAGGGGCTGGGGGAGGTGGGGGATGGGTGAGATAGGTGAGGGAGATTAAAAGGTACAAACTTGCAGTTACAAAATAAATGAGTCACAGGAACAAAACATACAGCATGGGGAACAGAGTTAATATTATTGTAATATCTTTGTACAGGTGATAGATGGTAACTACTTATCATGGTGTTCATTTTGTAATATATAGAAATATCAAGTCACTATGCTGTGCACCTGGAATTAACATTGTGTTGTATGTCAATTACACTTCAATTAAGAAAAGAAAAAAAAAAAGGAATTCCCTGGTAGTCCAGTGGTTAGGACACTGCACTTTCACTGCCGAGAGCCCAGGTTCAATCCCTGGTCAAGGAACTAAGATCCCAACAAGGTATGCAGCAGGGCCAAAAAAAAAAAAAAAAAAAAAAAAAAAATTAATGGGTAAAAAATAATATCTTCTGTTTTAGTTGCGTTTTTGATGAGTTTGAACATTACTTCATATATTGTTCATTTGTATTTTCAAATTTTTTTGTATCTTTTGCTTGTTTTTAAAATTGAGGTGTTCAAAAAAAAATAAAATTGAGGTGTTCTGCTACTTGCTGAATCATAAAAACTTTGTATATTAAGGGTAATAAATTTTTGTTAAGGCTGATACAAGTATTTTCATGATTTGCCAACTGTCACTTTGAAATAGTTTTCTATTTTTGTCATCAAATCTTTTCTGTTTTATTTTTGTAATTAGTTCACTACTTTTTTATGCTTCAAAAAGTAGCTCCCCATTCTCATATCAAATGTTTTATAGATACAATTTGGTGTACAGAAAAGAGAGAAAAGATGTTATTTTAATTTTCTAAGTAATTAACCGATTATCCTAGTGCTATTTTAAAAATATTATTTCCTGTTCATAGCATGTTGTCACTCTTCTACACTAGAGGATATGGGTTTATGTTCTCTATTTTGTTTCATTGATTCATCTGAATGTTCTGGTGTTAGTAAAAAAAACCTGATAAAAGGACATATAAACTTGAGCTAATGAATATATAATTATAAAAATGCATTATAAAATTGTATAAAATTTAATATATAAAGTTGAATATAGACTAGAGGAAAATACACCACCAGTTCAACTACAGTCATCTCTGGATGTTAGAATAAAGTGATTTTAATTTTTTTCTTCTACTTTTAGGGGCAGGACAGGAATAAAGACACAGAACTAAAGAATGGACTTGAGGACACAGGAAGCGGGAAGGGTAAGCTGGGATGAAGTGAGAGAGTAGCACTGACACATATACACTACCAAATGTAAAACAGATAGCTAGTGGGAAGCAGCTGCATAGCACAGGGAGATCAGCTCTGTGCTTTGCGACCACCTAGAGGGTAGGATAAGGAGGGTGGGAGGGACATGCAAGATGGAGGGGATATGGGGATATACGTATGCATATAGCTGATTCATTTTGTTATACAGCAGAACTAACACAACACTGTAAAGCAATTATACTCCAATAAAGATGTTAAAAAAAAGAATTCTTACTTTCTAGAATGAGTGCCAATTACTTTTGAGTTGAGATGACTATAATAATAAATGTTGTTTTCTAAAAATGTCCATTTCATATAAACAAAATACTCCCCAAGGGGCTTCCCTGGTGGCGCCGTGGTTAAGAATCCGCCTGCCAATGCAGGGGACATGGGTTCGATCCCTGGTCCGGGAAGATCCCACATGCTGCAGAGCAACTAAGCCCGTGCACCACAACTACTGAGCCTGTGCTCTAGAGCTCATGAGCCACAACTACTGAGCCCACACGCCACAACTAGTGAAGCCCGCATGCCTAGAGCCTGTGCTCCACAACAAGAGAAGCCACTGCAGTGAGAAGCCCGTGCACCGCAACGAAGAGTAGCCCCCGCTCACCGCAACTACAGAAAGCCTGAGCACAGCAACGAAGACCCAATGCAGCCAAAAATAAATAAAATTTAAAAAAGAAAAAAACTCCCCAAATCCTAAATTATCCTTTGGTTTCCTGTACATTTATATTTTAGGAAAGAGAAAATTAATTAGAAATTACACTAAAACATTTTTTTAATGTTATAAGGTAGAAGAGATGACAAAGGTTGCAGATGTTATCATTCACCCAAAGAGAAGGTAAGAGCCAAACACTCTTAACTGAGATAAACAAAGTCTAATATTATTGATCCAGGAAGAGGGTACAAGTAGGGATACTTTCTCCCAAGATAAGAGTTAAAGAACCTCAAGCCCTGGGTTCTACTCTACTGGGTCCATGGAAAGTTTCATAAAATAATGTATCTTCCAATACCTTTCTCACACTGTTAAACTCTGTTCCTTTACAAAATACGATTCAAATCAGGAAATATAACTGAATACAAGAATTAGGTGAGAAAACGGAAAAGCAAAAAGATAAAGTCAATATATGTGCTCAGATGGATCATATAAAGGGATATCAGGGAAAAAATTAAACAGAAAATAAAAAGTTGGGAGTGGTGGCTATGACAGACCAGGAAGGCCTTTACAGGTGGAGTAACCACTGAACACTTCAATGGAGCTGGGGACCAGGAACCCAGCATGCAGGCCAAGTATAAGCTACAAACCACCAAACTAAAAAAAATGAATTTTTTGTAACTCTGTTAGTGACTCCAATACCATTAATGTTCTACGTAGATAAAAGGAAAGGAAAGAAGTCAGGCAGGAAGATGTGGTTTGGAAGTGGATTCACTGATAACAAAGGATCTAGGGCACAGAGAAAACTTTCTGGTACCCTTTGTGTGGAAACAATCATTCCCTTACTAACTCTCCCTCCATCTATCCTGCGCATCTTAGTGGGCATGCCCATGCCTGGGATCTTGTACAATGAACCGCTCAAGCCAGCCACTAGGCAGGGAACATGGTGGTCTTTGAGGAAGGTGTCCTAGAACCACTGAATCATTTACCACCACCACCACTAATAATAATACTATTAACAATGAAAATAATGGTAGCCAACATTTATTGAGTACTTACTATGTACCGGACACTGTATTAAACCCTTTATACATATTAACTCATTGATCTTCATAACAATCCTGTGTGTGTTTCTAGATATGTGCTTGGAGTGGGAAGGGTGTGGACAGCAGAACTGGGGCGGGGTACAGGAGTTAACTGTGATGAGCAACACCTTAAGAAGTATCTGGAGAATCTCATGACAGTTTAAAAAAAAACAAAAAACATGCTTGGGGAAAAGGAGAGAAAGCCAGAGGTTTCCAGGGTCTTGCAGAGAGCTGGTCCTGGGCTGGATCAATGACAGTGCCTTTTACAGCTTCCTGAGAACAGATGTCTTGTCTGATTGTCCTGCAAGCTTCTGCCCCCTCCAAGGCCAGGAGTGCCCTCACTTTAGTTCCCCTTTTTTTGTATCTTAAAGCACACTTCCTTGATTTATACTAGTGACTGGGCAGCTGCCTTATACCACACCTGGGTCAGACCAATCTGAGCTTGCTTTCTGATTCTCTTTCTTAATAGTCCTCTGGCCTTGGGGAATATATTTATCCTTCTGAGCCTCAGTTTCCTTACCTGTAAAACTGCATACCACCTACTTTATTTGTTGTGATGCTATTGACAATGTACATAAAACATCTAACAGGCAGTATATACTCAGTGATTTACATCATTAAGAAACTGACTTGGGCTTCCCTGGTGGCACAGTGGTTGAGAATCCGCCTGCCAGTGCAGGGGACACGGGTTCGAGCCCTGGTCTGGGAAGATCCCACATGCCGCGGAGCAACTGGGCCTGTGAGCCACAACTACTGAGCCTGTGTGTCTGGAGCCTGTGCTCCTCAACAAGAGAGGCTGCGATAGTGAGAGGCCCGCACACCGTGATAAAGAGTGCCCCCGCTTGCCACAACTAGAGAAAGCCCTCAAACAGAAATGAAGATCCAACACAGCCAAAAATAAATAAATAAATAAATAAATAATTTTTAAAAAAGAAAAGAAAAGAAACTGACTTGCCTTTCACAAAATTTACATTTCACAGTAAGGCACTAAATTCAACACCTTCTGATATGGACATAAAACAGGACTATAATATTAGTGTTTAGCTTTTATTTGGAGGAAAAAATCTGTGTAGGTGTAGTCATGACTGTTAGGGCATTAGCCTTGATAAGAACTAAGCAGGTCTCCAGAACTGTTCTAGCACAAGGCAAACAATATTAAGAGGGAAAGAAGAATTCTACAATGACTATAATACTGTAAAACACTGCACATTTTTTTACCCTGTGTATATGGTTCAGAAGAATCTGCTTCAATAGAACTACAAAAATAACTTTAAGTGGTATCTTCAGGAATTACACTCATATACATACACGTCATTAAACTCAAAAGTCACCCAACTCCACAGTCTAAGAACACAATAAACTTAATTCCCTACACATTTCCCATATTCAAATGTATATGATGTCCACACATCATATATACATCATATGTCCACACATATACATACACATGTCCACAAATGTACATGTGTCCACACCTGTGGACACACACAATGTTTAAAATAATTTGTAGGCCTTAGATTTAGATTCTATCAACATTTACTGAATGTCTGGGTGCTGGGAACTGTCACACTAATGACTTTATTTGATCCTCACAACAACTTTATGAGATGGAGGTCTTAACCTTCCACAGAGGACAAAACAGAGATGAACTCAGTTTTGTAGTAGGGACTAACTACATGGCCTAAGAGAGCTAGTAGGTAGGTGTCAGAGTTATGAAATCAAACCTAGTCCTTCTGATTCTGAGTTTCACTCTATTTCCAATCGGCTCTATTCTTAAAATATTTCCCACAAATACAATTAATAATTTTAACTGTTCTATATTAACTCTGAATATTGTTTCCAGCATTCTGAAATTCATCCAATCCATGGCAACATGTCTATAAGTAATTATATTTTAACTAATTGGTATTTAACTGAATATTTACAGAGTAGGAAAAGTGCTTCTATTAAACAGACAAATTTAGGATTCATTAAAACTGCACTTGCTTGCCTTTTGATTTGAAAATGCCCTTAGCCTAGTAAATAAATCCTTAGATTAGTTTCAGTTTTCACTTCAAACAAAATGAACTATATGTGGCAATTTTATTTTTTTGAAATGAAACAAATAACCAACTCTCAAATAATCATGGCATTGGCAGATTTTAATAACAAATCAACAGATGAGTGTTTTTTTAACTGAGAGGAGGCAACAGATACTGGGTAAAAAGCTATAAAATATTCTAGAAAGATTTCTTAAAACATCCTACTTCCACTCTGCCACCAGGCAAATGGATGGGAAAGGGATGGGGCAGATGAATTTTGAGAAAGCATCTTAGGCAACTCTAATTACACGCCTTGGCTCCTATGCCCCATCCTTTCAGGGCAGAGAACCACTGTCACAGATAATTTATAAACCTAAGTTTAAAGCAAATTTTCATTGCTATCCTCAGTGAATCTTTTACTAGACCTAGTAATAACTTAAAAACAGCTTGATATAAGCTTCCCATTCTTTAGAGGAACTAGAATGACTAAAATAGCAAAAGTGGGAATGAGAGAAGAGAAGCACCAAGAGAAAAATACTCCACAAATGAAACAGCCCAGACACCTGCAGGCACTGGCCTATACAACACGCACACAGCATGATCCTGAGAAGTACACATTTGCAAAGAGAATCATAAAGCAACCGAAGCGAGCTTTGAACTTAAAAAGTTAGGGGAAGGGAGAAAAATGTTCAAACCAAACTGTAATGCAAACATTAGAGAGGATAGCAGTTAAGACAGATAAATATATATTATGGTCGAAGTGGTTTCTGGGAATTATCGATGGAGAGAAAAAGATAAATTCATTTAAAACTGAAATTCTTTTTTTTTTTTTTTTTTTTTTTGTGGTACACGGGCCTCTCACTGTTGTGGCCTCTCCCATTGCAGAGCACAGGCTCTGGACGTGCACGCTCAGCGGCCATGGCTCACGGGCCCAGCCACTCCGCGGCATGTAGGATCCTCCCGAACAGGGGCACAAACCTGCGTCCCCTGCATCGGCAGGCGGACTCTCAAACACTGCACCACCAGGGAAGCCCAAAACTGAAATTCTTGAAATGCAATAGCAAGGTATCCCCAAAAGGGGAGGAAAGGAGAGATATCTAAATGAAATATCTATCTACACAGTGAACTCAAGGGGACAGATGCACCAAAGATGAAAACAGGGCTATGAGGCAAAGGGAGGGGCACTAACACAGGGAAGCTCAAGAAAAGTGACAAGAGGCACAGAAAGGGGTGACTTTCAAAGCTATGCTCAGAGCCAAAAAGATGAACAGTGAACAATCTGATGCAGATAAAGGTGCCAGAGAAGGTTCAAACCTAGTTTAAACTTCTATTTTGCTGTCACTTTCCTCATGGAAGATAGGGCAAGGTAAAAAACAGTAAGATTTACCAAGAACTTACTTTGGGCCACAAAGCATGTCGGCGCTGTCCTCACACATCCTAATTCAACAGAGAGAACTGAGGCTTACAAGCTGGGCAACTAACCAAAGGCTACACAGACACGAGCCCTGGGGAGACGGACTCCCAACCAAGGGTTGCTCTTTCCACCACTGCTATTCCAATTCAAATTGGAAAGTGAGAATACATGCAATGGAAAATGAGTTACAGAGCAATCAATTCAGTGAATTAAGATGGGTCAATCCTCTGGGAATCCCAGAACAGATGAACCCCTACTTGGACATGACAGTGTTGTCCGCTACGTGGTATGCAACACCCCCATGACAAGGATTAAATAGGTTGATATGAAAACAATTCATTCATTCAACAAACATTATAAGTGTTTACTATGTGCCCACTCCTGGGCTAGGTCCTGGGGATATGAAATTCACAAAAAAACAGGGACTTCCCTGGTGGCGCAGTGGTTAAGAATCCGCCTGCCAATGTAGGGGACACAGGTTCAAGCCCTGATCTGGGAAGATCCCACATGCCGGGGAGCAACTAAGCCTGTGTGCCACAACTACTGAGCCTGCGCTCTAGAGCCCGCGTACCACAGCTACTGAGCCCCCGTGCCACAACTACTGAAGCCTGTGCACCTAGAGCCTGTGCTCCACAACAAGAGAAGCCACCGCAACAAGAAGCCTGTGCACCGTAACAAAGAGTAGCCCCCACTCGCTGCAACTAGAGAAAGCCTGTGCTCAGCCCAGAAGACCCAATGCAGCCAAAAAATAAATAAACAAATAAAAATTTTTTAAAAATTCACACACAAAAAGAACCAAAAAAACAATTCTTGAATGCAAGTAACTAGAGAAGAAAAGAAAAATACAGTCATCTCAAAATCACATGATATGCGGCAGGGTTTGGATGGCAGAGGAAGCAGTGTAATTCCGCAGAGGATATGGGGTTAGAGGAAGCATTACAGAGCAGGAGGTAGTAGCTAAGCCACATTTTGAAAGTGAGTAGGAATTTTCCAGACAGATGGGGAAGGGAGCATTCTAGGCAGAGGAAACTACATATGTAAAAGCACAGAAGCATGAAAGAGCATATTTAAGGAATAGCAAATAACTTGAGAAAGTGGACTACAGGATGGGACATCAAAGGGCTATGCTCCAAGGAGAGGCAGGCGCTGGAAGAAATAGCCATCCCTAGACTTGGGAGCAACTTTCAATTCTACTCCATTAGACAACTTGCTTTCAAATGGCCACGACACAGTGATGCCCTAGTATAACCAGCCTCTTGGGTTGAAGGCCAGCGAGGGGAAGGCTACAGTACCAGCAGCGCGCCGCCCCAGAGATGAGCCTTTGCCATTAAATTGCCTCTCGCTGCCATGGCAACTCCCTGCAGCAAGGCTTTTTGGAGCAAAAGGTGGCAAGCAGATACTGGGTCTGCTGGCCGCCTCCTGCCAAATTTGGCTTCTCTCCTCTCTAATCAGGATGGAAGCCCTGCAGCACTAAAACTGGAAAGCCGGCTGAAAAATCCCTCCGCCGCCTTCTGCTTTAGTGATTCCTGACACGTGTTTTCCCCAGAGGGGAATAAAAATGGAGTCTGATCATTTCCCCAATTATTACCTCATATCAATTTACAATTTATAGCCCCTTTCCACAGAGTATGCTGCCATTAGTGAGTCACACCAAAAGGAAAACACGACAGCCTAGCAGAGGCTTCTGCTACTGCTAAATATAGACTGCAGAGAACCCTGGGTCTGTACTCCACTCACAGAGGAATTCCGCCCAGAGGAGGCTTCTTACTTCCTGTGCGGGGTGCCAGCACGGCAAATCCAGTCACCCCAGCCGGGGTGGGACCCAATTACCCCACGAAGAGCTGTGTTATACAAGAATAGCGCTACCGGGCCAGCACACTAATGTCGGTGAAACCCAACCTAGCCCAACACAACTAAGTGCAACACATAATTAACTACAACTTGACTGGGACAAAACTAAGGGGAGAGAGAGAAACAAGCTGAGAGCAGCCACTGGACTTCAAATTTGTAACTCCCAATAGTGTATGACAGAGTTGTACAATTTTTATAAAGCCCCCGAGACTCCACGAAGACAGACGAGAGAACAGAAAAGGACTGAGGTGAACTGTGGGGAGCCCAACACATGAGGCTATGACAGTGGTGTCCCACTGCCCCCGCAATCCCAATGAGAAAATGGTGAAACCATCCTGAGAAAGAGCTAGTTCTCGTTAAAGAAACGCCTAAGCATGCACCTCACCAACCTCCAAAGAAGCACCTGAACCCTCACCAGCACGGCAGCTTTCTACACCAGCACCACCACGGCCCTTGATTCACAGGTCACTGCTAAGAAGAGAAATTTTCAGAGTCCTTCCTGGGAAACTCAGAGCACTGAGAGCTGGGAAAAACTTAAAACTATGGAGGAAGCCCAGGGACAGGATTGAGGCAGCAACTGATATTCAGAGAATAAATACCTCCCTGACCTCACTCCCCCTGGGACTCCAGTCTGTCCTCAAACAGCCCGGCACACTCTCACATGAGGCCTTTGCACCTCTGTCTGCCTGGAATGTTCTTTGCTCAGATAGCAGCATGGCTATTGTTAGCTCCTCCACTTGGCTTCGAGCCTTCACTTAAAAGTCACTTTCTCAAAGAAGCCTTCCCTGACCACCCTATCTAAAATGCCGTCTCTCTACTCTGATGCACCTTATCCATCTTTCTTGCCTTGTTTCTCCTCAACACTTACACTCAGTAAGACAATGTATATTTTACTTATTTATCTGTTTATTATCTTTCTCCATTGGTAGAGTATTAGCTCCCAGAAGGCAGAGATATTTAACTGTTTAATTCATCACTATATGCTCAGTGTCTAAAATAGTGCTTGGAATAAGAAAAGAGCTTCATTCTTATTTGTTGAATAAATGGGTGGTAAGTGTGTAAGATTTTACCAAGTGTGGCAAGAGTAGAGGGAAAGTAAGGAAGAAGATATTTTAGGTAAAAAGAGACAACTCTCATTCATTCAACAGAAATTTACTGAACACTTTGCCAGGTGCAGGGCTAAATAAGCACTAGTGATACAGTGAAAAATAAGACCAACGCAAGCCCGTGTCTCCCTTCCCAGCATTTATAGCCCAGAGAGTAGGGAGGCAATGACAAAGCTGTGTGTAAATGCTTTAACGGAGAAAAGAGGATAGCAGATGATGCAACAAAGGGCCCTATGAATGGAGAGTCAGAATAGGAGTCCAGAAGAAAGAAAATCTACAGCCAGAACCTAAAGAGTGAGTAAGAGTTAGCAAGGTGTAGAGGAAGAGGGGTGGGAGCAGGGAGGGAAGAGAGCACGTAAAGGCTTATGAGGTGAGAGACAGCATGGCATTACTGAGAAAATGGAAAAGGTCGGGATGGTTGATATGGACAGTGATGCAAGAGCCAGATGGCTGGACTGGCCAGCTAGAACTAGATCACATAGGGCCTTGCAAGTGGTATTAAAGATGTCAGAAAGTTTGGAGTTCATTCTAAAGACACTAGGAAGTCATTGAGAGTTCATCAGCTGCCATGGGGAGACTGAATTAAAGATGAGCAAGAGAGAAAGTAAGGAGACTGGTCAGGAGGCTACTGAATCTCTACCAAGAAAGGATGACTTGGACTAGGGTAAGA
This sequence comes from Kogia breviceps, assembly GCF_026419965.1. Lineage (NCBI taxonomy): Eukaryota > Metazoa > Chordata > Mammalia > Artiodactyla > Physeteridae > Kogia > Kogia breviceps. The sequence goes on from NC_081317.1 coordinate 27,465,790, forward strand.
AAGGCAATGAAAAGGAGATTTCAAGAGCACATAGGCTTAATTAAGAAAACCCGATGACTATATATAGAGAAGGAAAGGAAGAAATTAAGAAGGATGCTTAGCATCTGATTTAGGCCAGGGCAGCTAAGGCATCCTTGGTTTGGGCTCTTGTTCTGTTCAGTAAGACAGAGAACTCAGGAGGAGGAGGACAGTAAGGAGGAAAAAAGACCATGTTCCAGCTTTAGACAATTTGAGTCAGGGCATCTGTGGGGTGTCCGAGTGGACCTAGACAGTTGGCTGTAGTGTTCTAGCAGAGAAATCTGTACAATAGACAGAGATTTTGGAATTATCAGCATATAAATGATAACCTCACCCCTAGGAGTGCTTGAGATCACTAAAGTGAGTGTATGGGGTAAAGATTCTTATCCTAAGTGAAATCTGTGACCCTCCTGAAATTGTAAGCAAAATTTGGTACAAGTTCACGTGTAGTTTTCTGAAGAGAGACTTCATAGTTCATAGTTTTGAACAGATTGTCAAAAGCCCCCAAAGAGATTAAAACTAAGAGTAAAGTAAGATGAGCAAAGAGCCAAAAGAGGTACCAACATTGCAAAACAAAGGCATGGAATTGGAAACCATGGGGAAAAAATGATTCTCCCGTTTAGCTACAGTGTCTGTCTCCTCCTTATACTTGTCCATTAAAGGGAGAAACAATTGCAAGAATGGTAACCAAGAGTCAGATATCATATTGTGTTCCTTATACTAAACTAAGACAGAAAGCAAATTAAAACAGCCTTTTAAAAATATTTCATAAGAGCTACAAGAAAAAGTTTTCTATTTAATCTAGTTAACTAAAAGAATATCCCTAAACCCAAGTTCATGGTCAACACTACACAAAGGGATGATTCTCAAAATCATCATGTTCCAGTACTCAAAATAAATCCTATCTGCTAAGAGCCAAAGGCCAGAAATTTATTTTTCTTTTTAGTTTTAAGCTTTATTGAGATATAATTTGCTTACCATAAAATTCACCTGTAAACTGTACAATTCAATTCAATGTTTTAAAGTGCATTTTACCAAGTTGTTCATCCATCACCACAATCTAATTTTAGAACACTGTCACCCTCAAAAGAAACCTTATATCCATTAGCAGTCACTTCCAATCCCCCCACACTCCCTAACCCCCAGTCCTAGGCAACCACTAATCTATTTTCATTTCATAGATTTGCCTATTCTGAACATTTCATATGAATGTAATCATGTAATATGTGGTCTTTTGTAGTTGGCTTCTTTGACTTAGCACAGTGTTTTTGAGGTTTGTCCATGTTGTAGCATACATCTGTACTTCATGCCTTTTGATAGCTAAATAATATTCCTTTGTATGGATATACCACATTTTATTTATCCATTCATCAGCTGGTGCACATTTGTGTTGTTTTCCCTTTTTGGCTATTATGAATAATGCTGCTATGGATACCTGTATACAAGTCTTTGTGTGGACATATGTTTTTATTTCTTTTGGGTAGTTACCAAGGAGTGGAATTGCTAGGTCATATGGTAACTCCATGTTTAATATTTTGAGGAACTGCCAGACTATTTCCCAGAGTAGCTGTACCTTTTTTGTTCCCACCAGCAATGTAAGAGGGATCCAATTTTTCCACATTCTTGCCAACATTTAACTGTATGTCTTTTTTATTATAACTATTCTAGTGGATGTGAAGTGGTAACTCACTGTGGTTTTGATTTGCATTTCCTTGATGACAAATGATGTTGAGCATCTTTTCATGTGCTTATTGGTCATTGATCTCTCCTCTATGGAGACATATCCATTCAAATCCTTTGCCCATCACAGAATTCTTTTTAATCTTTGAGAAAGACAGAGTAAGGCAGAGAAAGGTACTAGATACTATCACAACATTATGAAAAAACTATATTAGAAGAAAAAATAAGGATAAAAGTAGTGAAGGAAGAGTGTTTAGAAAGTACAGGAGTCAAAGGACTAGAAGTGAAAGAATGATTCCAGTGGGCAAAGAAGAACACCCAAGCTGGAAGGAGAGAAGGCTGTGGTCAGAATGGGGAATTCTTGAATCAGGTTGAACTGATTTAAGGGTGATGATGAAGATGAAGCTGTGACTACAGAACAGTGAATCCTGAAAACCCCCACTGGGAAGAAATTAAAACAGTTCCCACGTCTAGGGTGAGAATCAGTGAGATAGAAGATGTGAAAGTGCTTGGTAAACTACACAAATGTAAGGTTGGTTAAAATAACTGTGTTTTCCCCAACTGGGTTAAAAGCTTTGATAAATAACTTTGAAACTTGTTTTGGAAAATGGTAATAATGAAGATGATTATAATAAATAGCAGTTAACATTTATGGTTCCAGGCAATGTGCAAAGGAGTAGACATCATTTATCATACTCATTCCTCCAAAACACCCTAGGAAGTAGGTACTACTATTATCTTCACTTTACAAATGAAGATATTTAAGCCAAACATATTCATGTTTTTCTCTCTAGTGCAAACCATCCTTGGTTACAGTGTAAACCATAACTGGTTACCTGCCTACTTACAGATACATCCCAATTTCATGGAAAATCTTACCTATCAGAGAAAAACTACAAATACTATTCTCACTGCATTGATTTTTTCTTTATATCAGAGAATCAAAATTTTTGATAATCAAACATGCCTACCTTGGTACTATTTTATTTCTTTATCACTTCAACAATGTATAAATGATCTCTCCATAACAAAGGTAAGTACATAATGTTTGTTTAAAAATATTTAACTCATCTGGGATTTATTCCACATGGTATGAGATTAAGATAGAGCTAAATGCAGTTTTCTCCATATTATCATTCAACAATGTTTTTTTTATTAAACACTGATCGCTTTTCTCATATATTAAACCACTATGAGTTTATTTCTAATATTTCTATTTTGTTTCCATCACTATTATAAACACACTCAGGTAGTCTTGTTAATATACTTTGGAATAGGTTTTGGTCTTGAATGGCAAAACTCCCTTTGTTCCTCTCTAAGCTACACAATCCTTAATTAGATAATGACAACTATATACACATAACCCTTACTCAGACAATGAGTAAGCCCTCCCCGCTACACATTTTGTCTGGCCAGTACACTAATTGCCAGTATTTAAAGATCAGTAGGGCTTCCCTGGCAGTGCAGTGGTTAAGAATCCACCTGCCAGGGCTTCCCTGGTGGCGCAGTGGTTGAGAATCCGCCTGCCGATGCAGGAGACACGGGTTCGTGCCCTGGTCCGGGAGGATCCCACATGCCGCGGAGCAACTAAGCCCGTGAGCCATGGCTGCTGGGCCTGTGCGTCCGGAGCCTGTGCTCCGCAACGGGAGAGGCCACAACAGTGAGAGGCCCGCATACCGCAAAAAAAAAAAAAAAAAAAAGAATCCACCTGCCAATGCAGGTGACATGGGTTCAAGCCCTGGTCCAGGAAGATCCCACATGCTGCAGAGCAACTAAGCCCGTGTGCCACAACTACTGAGCTTGCACTCTATAGCTCGTGAGCCACAACTACTGAGCCCATGTGCCACAACTACTGAAGCCCGCGCACCTAGAGCCCGTGCTCCACAATGAGAGAAGCCACTGCAACGAGAAGCCCGCACACTGCAAGTAAGAGTAGCCTCCGCTCACTGCAATTAGAGAAAGCGCGCGCTCAGCGACAAAAACCCAATGCAGCCAAAGATAAATAAATTAAGTAAATTAAGTAAAATAAATAAAATAAAAATCAGTAGATGATAGGTGCTATGGTCTGAATGTGTCTCCCCAAAATTCACATGTTGAATTCTAACCCCCAATGGTGATGGTATTAGGAGGTATAGGGGCCTGTGGGAGGTGATTAGGTCATAAGCGTGCCTATAAATTTCTGGCTTCTCTTGAAAAATTAGTATCACTGGGCCCATGTACCCACATGCTAAGAGTCAGCTAGAACCAATCAGCCACTACCTCCCCTCCTTCATATGGGCACACATATATAAAGTTCAAAGTGTCCAACATTCCCTGTTGTCTTATTCCTAGGCCACCTGACTAACATTGTCTGACTAAAGCCCTTTGAATTGCAACTTCTGGTAAAACCTATGAGTTTCCCTTTTCTGCCTTCAAAGCCAGAAAGTTCACAGTTAATTTGATGAACAACTTCAGTAACCACACTTAACCTAGATTGTTGGTCTAATCTTTTCTCTACTTTCATGGTACATCTCCTGATCTTTATCTTCATTTAATTATCTTAAAATATATGCACCTAATTCTAACCCTCTCAAATAATTTTATGAACAAGAATAATTTTTAAAAACATTTGCCCCCTGAAGTTCTTGCCTGCTCCTTTACTGTGTGATTTATACGATCACTCAAATTCAATTCAACATCCTATTGGGATCTTAACTAGTATTATATTAAATCTATAAATTAACTTTGTTAGTATTGTCGTCTTCATCATATTAAGACCACTCAACCAGGAGTAGACTATATTTCTCTTACTATTTTGTGTTTTTTTCCTATTGAAGTATTATAATTCTCTGTATTTGGCCCTATATCTTGTTAGATTTTTTAATAAAACAAGTATTATCTTTTTCATTACGTTTTGTCTACTGACAAAATAAATGACTGAATTCAGTTAGGCATATTTTTATAACCCATGATTTAAGCATCTCATTTCAAGACATGTTTTTATTGAATCTCCTAAACATTCAGGATACAGTCTCTTGTCATTGACAAATAGAATTATTTTTCTCTCTATTGATCTACACACATTTCACTTATCTCTTTTATATGATTTGTTGCAACTATTTACTTAAAATAATACTATAAAAAAGGTGACATCCTTATTATGTTTAATTTTAAATAGACTATTTCTCCATAACACTGGTACCTGCCACTTCTATAAACTCCATAAACTTCCCTCATGCCCTCAGACTTAAAATGAAATCTATTTCTGACAGAAGTGCCAAGGTAATTCAATGGGGAAGATAACCTTTTCAATAAATGCTGTGGAAATAACTAGATTTTTATATGGGAAAAACAAACAAACCTTGACCTCTTCGCACTGTACACAAACATTAAACATAAGTGCTAAATAAAAAAACTTCCGGAAGAAAACAAAAAAATCTTTGTGACTTTGGGGTACAGCAATGATTTCTTAGAACACAAAAGGCATGAACCATTAAAAAGACACATTTTTGTGTGATGTTTTAAAAATTTATCTCATGGATAAATTAAACTTCATCAAAATTAAAAACTTTCATTTGTCAAAAGATACCATCAAGAAAATGAAAAGGAAAACCTCATATTAGAGAAATATTTATAGAACATGCCTGACAAAGGTCTTTTATCTAGTACACATAAAGAACTCATAACTTATTAAAACAAACAAACCAATTTATTTTAAAATGTGTAAATGACTTAAATACTTTGCAAAAGAAGATACATGGATGGTCAACTAGCACTTAAGATGCTCAACAACATCAGTCACTAGACATATGAAAATTAAAACCACATTAAGATACCACTACACATGTACTAGAATAGTTAAGATTAAAAAGCCTGATAATATGAAATGTTAGTGAGGAGATGGAGCAGCTGTAACTCTCCTCCTTTCCTAGTGGGAATGCAAAACAGTTTGGTAATATCTTATAAAGTTAAACATAACCTCACCGTATGACTTGGCAATCCCAATCTTAGGTATCTACCCAAGGGTAATGAAACAGACCTTCATACAACATCATATACACACATTTTCAAAGCGGTGTTATTCACAATAGAGAAAAATGTTAAGCGTGGGAAACACACACACACACATCCAAAAACTGGTGACCAGATAAAACGTGATATATACACACAATGAAATACTACTACTCAGGAATTTAAAAGGAACAAACTACTGATATATTTAACAACATGGATGATATTATGCTATGTGAAAAAAAGTGAGAAAATACTACACACTGTATGACTCCATGTATATATATGAAATTCTAGAAAAGGCAAAACTATACTGACAGAAAGCAGATCAGTGGTTATTTGGGGACAAGGATGGGGCATGGATTGACTGCAAATGAGCATGAGGTAATTTTCTGGGGGTAAAAGAAGTATGGATTATGATGGGGAGCACATGACTGTATAGTTACCAAAACTGTACACTTAAAAATGGACAAATTATTATAAGTAAGTTACACCTCAATAAGACTATAAGATATTTTAAATTTCATCTTGAAAATGCAGTTTACAAAATCCAACTTAATCTAAAGAGTCCCAGTGGGTAGTAACAAATTTAACCTACTCAGAAAGAGGTCTGGACTTTGCCCTGGGCTTTTGGGAGTTAATCTCTAAACTTTGTAGGAGTGTCTTTATTTGCCTGGGGATTTAGGTTATGGCAGGTAGTCAACAATGTGAAGGTTGGAGGTGGGCCTCACCAGATAGGATTTAGGGGGGAAGTTGACCACCCTTAGAAAGATCAGCAATGTCATATAGACCAGGAGTTTTGGATCATATGGTATTAGCCTGACCAGAAGGGGCTGAGACTGAGTCAGCCACATGGGTAATGAATCATGCTTGCATAATGGAGCCCTAATAAAAATTCTGAATGCTGACGCTTGGCTGAGCTTCCCAGGTGGCAATACTCCATGCATCTTATCACACATCAATGCCAAGCAAGTAACATGCCCTGACTCCAGGGGGAGAGAACAACAGTACAGCTTCTCTTGTTAGCATCTCCTTACATCTGTTTGCTTTTCCTTGTAATAAACTGTAACTGTGAGTGTAATGGACTTCAGTAAGTTCTGTGATGGCTTCTGGAAAATTACTGAAACTAAGGGTGGTCTTGTGGACCCGTGAACTTGCATTTGGTATCAGAAGTGAGTGTGGTCATGTGTGGACTGTATACCCTCTAACTTCTCAGTTGCCCTCAAATCTCACATCCAGATAAACATAAGAAGGTTGCAAATTGATGACTATAAAACTCATAGTTGAAGTGGCTCATAATAACCTAAAGTATATTACAAAGGTCATATCCATACGCTTATGTACAATGACAAAATAACAAAGAACTTTTACAGCTGTCTGGTTAACCTGGAACCAACCCAAGTAGTAAGACTCTGGGTTGAGGATGTGCAATCAGTTGTTTAACTTAGATATGTCAAGTATACAACCTAGGCAGGTAACACAGAGAAACCAATCATCCCTCCCTTGCCTAGGTGTAGGCCTATCATCTAATTCTGTTGAGTGGCTTTTTACTTCTTTATTTAGAATCTCCTCAACATTTGACTTTCAAGTCCTGAATTTCCTATGGCATGCAGTTGGATCTCTTCTTTCAAATTGCTAGCAGTATTATCCAGAGCAAGTATTTTCCTAAAGGAAGAATTTCACTAGCAATACAGACCTTACTTCGTAAAAAGTGTTTTAAAAACTTAGCATAAAGAGGGTGTAATCATGAAATGAGAAAAACTATTTTCCAAAGATGCCATCATAAATCTGCTTTCTGAAAATTTAACTATCATTTTCACAACTGCCACGAGAAAAATGAAAAATAAGGAAAACATTGCATAAATAATACAGTAAGTTTCCATAGAACATCATAAATATTACTGTTTCCAAATGCTTGTAAATTTGTGGGCAAATGAGTCCACAAATGTAAGTTCAAGTGAAGTATCTATCTAGGCTGCTCTTTTCTGTGTCAAGCCAAACTAGGACAGGTGGTAGGTTAATGTTGCAGTCAGAGAGTATTTGACAGGAGGGCACAGAGGAGAGTGCTTTCCCTCAAAGCAAAGGCAAACTCAACAAAGGCTCAAAGTATCTCCATTTGTTCAAACTTATCCCTAAGTGTGGGAATGAGCATATATCTACTGGGCTGCTCTGAAGAATACCCGGGACACTCCGTAAAACCCAGCACAACGGATAAATGTGCTACTTCTGTTCTCCTAAGTTTCTACAACTCCACAAGACAGAGTTGGGAGCTCCTTACTGTGTGCACCAGTTTTCATCAGGCTTTAGGCTGGCCTGCAGAACTCCAACCTGTAGATGATGTTCTTCAGCCAACAAGAACCAAGTTTAGCATTCTAATTGGAATCTCCTCCTCACTACAGGTGGGCTCTTGGAGCCGCCTCTTGGCCCAAGAACCCACATGACCACCCCATCATCAGCTCCCTCCTGCACCATCATCACTATGTGTGCCCTCCTTCCACAGATCTACTTTATTTGATTTTTCCCCTGCTAGAATGCAAGTTCTGCTCTGAACCCCCAACTCACCTAACTGGGGCTCTAAATAAACCCTACTTTGAATGACTCTGTTCCTGAACCCCGAGTCATTGGCTGAGAGATTCTCTAAACCACATGGACAATCTAGAACTAAGAGGCAACCGTAAAGAAGGGGAGGTCAAAAACATTGAAGCCTGAGAAGGATTTGACCCACTGTTGTTGAAGGAAAGAGACCATAAGCCACAGAATATATAGGCTACAGAATACACAGGTTACCTCTAGAAGCTGAGAATGACCCCTGGCTGATAGCCAGCAAGGAAATGGAAGTTCATCCTACAGCCACATGGAACTGAACTCTGCCAACAGCCTGAATGAACTTGGAAGAAGATTCATTCCCCAGAGCCTCTAGTAAGGAACACAGCCCTGCCAACCCTCTGATGTCAGCCCTGTGAAACCTGGAGCAGGGAACCAGCTGAGCCATGCTGTGCCCAGAATTCTGATTTACAAAACTTTGTTGTTTTAAGGCACTTAGTTTGTGGCAATTTGTTAAAGAAGCAGTAGAACTGAACACAATAGTGCTCCCAGTGCTACCACCAAATTGCCTTTTTTTTCCTGTCCCCACCAGCCTGCAGTTAGGAACCCAGGAAACTGGAGTCACCCAGCTTTCAATATACAACACTTTTAAAGGATGCCCCACACTGCACTGTCATAGTTTATCTGTGTAGTTTGTCTTCTTCACTAGAACGCAAGCTCTTCAAGGACAGGGACTGTGAATTCCTTTTTTTTAAACTCTAATTTTTTTTCATTGCCCAAATAATATACACTGATGGTAGAAAACTTAGGAAAAAAAGAAGCATAAAAGAAAATTTAAATGACCCATAATTCAACAGTTAACCACACTGTTAATATTTTCATGTCATTCTATACTTTATTATGTACATGTATTTTTCATATATATAAATAAAAATCACACTATATATACTAATTTATAACTTTATTTTCCCCTTAATAATGTTATGTGGATATTCCACGTCAATGGATGTAATTCTAAACCATCATTTTTACCATTCCATAGTATTCAGACTGGGCCAGGTCCTCCTGTTATAACCACTCTGGTGCCCTTATATCTCGCCCTTCATAACACTTTTGACAGCTGTAATAACATTTGTGATTGTATGATGATATTATTAAGTTCTGTTTTCTCCACCAGATTGTAATTTCCATGAGATAAAAGAGTGTGCCTGGGCTTCCCTGGTGGCACAGTGGTTGAAAGTCCGCCTGCCAATGCAGGGGACACGGGTTCGTGCCCGGGTCCGGGAAGATCCCACATGCTGCGGAGCGGCTGGGCCCGTGAGCCATGGCCGCTGGGCCTGTGCGTCCGGCGCCTGTGCTCCGCGGCGGGAGAGGCCACAACAGTGAGAGGCCCGCATACCACAAAAAAAAAAAAAAAAAAAAGAGTGTGCCTATTTTTCTCAGGAGTATAATCTCCAATGCCTAACCCAAAGAAGATGGCAAGAAATATAATTCATGAATGAATTAATTAATTAAAGCAAACCTCTTTTTTCAGTCATTTAGGTTGTTTCCTATTTTGTTATTCTTAATAGAGGTTTTTAGCACACAGTAGATTTTCAATAAATGTTTGCTGATGACTAAATAAAATAATAAACAGAATTTTAAAGAATCGTGAAGGATAGTCATTCAGTAGGCAATAATTTGCTTTAAGTCATTGGGAGGAAGAGGAATAAGCCCTAGTGATGTAAACATGAAGAACTGTAAATAGCTGATAAAAGGATCCTCAAAGTGAATATTCTAGCAAATTTTATCTTTACTTTTCTAGTCTTTCTTTTTTTTCAAACAGAGACAGGTATGCATAGTCAACAAGATTTGATAACTCTTTTAAAAGTCTTCAAAAGAGGTCTATGTTTTATATGATAACTAATTTATTTTTTTAAGTTCTTCCTAAAATATATGGTTATATGGCATAGTATAGGCCCAGAAAGCTTGGCAATCTGGTCATGAGTAGTTTAAAATGTGAACACATTCTTCATATGGGTATAATATCACTACCAACCCCCTAAATAATAAATAAGACATCATAAAAGTTAATAAGCTTTATGTACATCAATTATACTTCAATTTTTAAAAAAAGAAACCAGTGGAAAAAAGTTAATAAGGTAATTAGCAATCATGGGATAGACTGAACCAGACACTAAACCTACAGAATTCTGAGATTCAGTAGCCACTAAAGTCCTATTCTTTTTTTTGTTTTTAAAATATTTTATTTATTTATTTATTTATTTGGCTATGCCAGGTCTTAGTTGCAGCATGCGGGATCTAGTTCCCTGACCAGTGATCAAACCCAGGCCCCTGCACTGCAAGCGTGGAGTCTTAACCAGGGAAGTCCCTGAAGTCCTATTCTGTATCCATGTAGAGATTATAAAAATAGACAGTTTCTTTAAAACAAGACTATTGCCTATTAAACAATTAATGATCTTACTAAGAAAGTAACATTGCCAGTTTTAAGCTACACGTTTTTCAATGAATATTTAACACATACAAATGGTAAAAATATACAAATGTGAAATGAGAATAATGCATTTCATCATTAAAACTCATATTCTTTATCTTACAGAGAAAGAAACACACAAGATCACCTCCAAATTATTCAAAGGCTTCAGAGATTGTACAGGTGCTTTGGTTCCTTACGCAGTTTCTTTAGTCATAACTTTATTGATTTATATAACCTGCCCTTTCTTCTTTGCATGTTCTACTAAAAGTTTCTTTCATCTTTAAATGTTGGAAGGGAGATGCCCCAAAAGCGAAAAAGGTGAGAAACTAGAATCACTGTGTAGCTTACCAGAGACAGTATAGCATATAATGCAAAGAGCACTATACTAAGCATGGAGAATGGAGAGCTAGTCCTAGTATCATTGTCTTTGTCAAGTCACTGATGTCTCCTAGACCCCAGTTTCTTCACCTATAAAATGAAGGGGCTCAGTGATCTCAAGGGCCCTTCTAGCACAAACATTCTAAGCTGTGGATTTCTGGGGAATGAGACAGTTAAAGAAAAGAAGTAAAACTCACACTAGATACCCTGCTAAAGATTATGAAGGTAACTGAAAAAGGTCTCAAATAAAATGCCCCCTATGGATTTTACTCACACATGCATGCCATCAACCTCCTCAGACCACTACTTCCTGTACATCTTGTTGACACTGATTTATCTGAAATCTGAGAGGCATTTTAGGGCCACAGAGCCTTTATCAGTGATTGGGACTTTAATGGCTTCCTTAGAGAAAAGCCAAAAAGATAAAGAAGAACACTAGATTTGTTAAAAAAAAAAAAAAACACAAAAAAATTTGCATATTAAAGGTACCTTCAGAACCTCTGCAGAAAGATCAATATTGATAAGTGAGATAAGCTGAGAAAATTTCTTAGAGCAACAAAGAAAGTGGACACTAAGCTGTGTGTTAGGATTGTTTGCAGAATGGAGAACAGAGTTCTATTAATAATATAATGCCTATATCAAAATGATTAAAAGCAGTTCCCTACATACCCTCACCCGGCTTTATGATAGTCTATGTATACTAAGAGCCACTGCCACCTTAACTTAGCCTCTCCCATCCCAAGCAACCAGAAAAAGGGACTAACCATGGAGGAAACACAGTACCTCCCCTCCTCCAATCGTCTTACCAGGGGTCAACAGAGCTAGATGCTTTGCCCCCATGTAGTTCTCATATACACTAATTCAGGTATCTTAGAACTAGAAGCATTTCTGCTTTATCCAAATTGATAAGGATAAAGCAGAGATTTGATAAATAATTTGATGATTTACAAATCAAAACTATAATATCACCTCACACCAGTCAGAATGGCCATCACCAAAAAATCTACAAACAATAAATGCTGGAGAGGGTGTGGAGAAAAGGTAACCCTCTACATGGTTAGTGGGAATGTAAATTGGTACAGTCACTATGGAGAACAGTATGGAGGTTCCTTAAAAAACTAAAAATAGAGTTGCCATATGATCCAGCAATCCCACTCCTGGGCATATATCTAGAGAAAAACATAGTTCAAAAGGATACATGTGCCCCAATGTTCACTGCAGTACTGTTTACAATAGCCAAGACATGGAAGCAACCTAAATGTCCATCGACAGACGAATGGATAAAGAAGATGTGGTATATATATATATATATATACACAATGGAATACTACTCAGCCATATAAAGAATGAAATAATGCCATTTGCAGCAACACGGATGGACTTGGAGATTATCATATTAAGTGAAGTAAGTCAGACTGAGAAAGACAAATGTCATATGATATCACTTATATGCGGAATCTAAAAAAAAATTATACAAATGAACTTATTTACAAAACAGAAACAGATTCACAGACTTAGAGAATGAACTTATGGTTACCAGGGGGGAAGGAAGGAGGGAGGAATAGATTAGGAGTTTGGGATTGACATGTACACACTGCTATATTTAAAAGATAACCAACAAGGACCTACTGTAAAAATAAATAAATAAATATAAATTTTAAATAAAATAAAAATAGATGGGGCTTCTTTTCTGGGAACAATTTCTATAATAATAATGATTCTCTGTCTAAAAATTGACACATACAGTCTAAGACTAACTTTATTTTATTTATTTTTTGTTTTTTAAAAAATTTATTTATTTTTGGCTGTGTTGGGTCTTCATTGCTGCATGCTGGCTTTCTCTAGTTGCAGTGAGTGGGGCCTACTCTTCGTTGAGGTGCGCAGGCTTCTCATTGCAGTGACTTCTCTTGTTGTGGAGCACGGGCTCTAGGCACATGGGCTTCAGTAGTTGTGGCACATGGGTTCAGTAGTTGTGGCTCGCAGGCTCTAGAGCACAGGCTCAGTAGTTGTGGCGCACAGGCTTAGTTGCTCCCCATCATGTGGGATCTTCCTGGACCAGGGCTCAAACCCATGTCCCCTGCATTGGCAGGCAGATTCCTAACCACTGTGCCACCAGGGAAGCCCTAAGACTAGCTTTATGGTTTTGAAAATGATTGGCAATCTAGAATGTGGCAGAAGAGATATGTTTTTGGAACTGCCAATCAGAGTTCAAAATATATTATTACCATCCCAATCCCCACTACCAAAAAAAAATGGCTATAAGCCACACCCATGCTCTACAGTAACATCAATACCATAGCTCAGCTATAAATACAAGTCATTTTCTTCTCCGGGCCTTAGGTGGCACTCACAAATATTTGATGCAATGCTTTAAGGAGGTTACCTATTAGATAATCTTCAAGATGCCTTTCATCTCTGGCACTTTATGGTTCTAAGATAAATGAGCTTTTCTACGTTGACCTAGCGTCAGAACTTTATTTACAGCATTGTTTCTATGCAGAAAAGTTTTATACATCTCAAGCAACTGACTTAAAAATCAACTTTGGGAATATAATCCACTTGAAGTTGAGGCCTTCCAGTATCTCATAAAATATTGTCTGCCATGTTCCTATACATCTTTATTACTACAGTAAATATTATTTGCAGAAAAAGAACACATTATAATTAGAATGATTAAAAAAATAAACAGACTTTTCTTTACTACTATAGAATTCTTACAGTCGTCTCAGTATCTTAAATTTTCTGGTTAGAACAGGTCAAAGACATTTCCCTTCCCATGACTCTCTTGACTTACCTCCTTCCTATTTTATTGCAATTCAATAAGCCCTTATGACACAACTCTTGGTTTCTGAAATTTGGAAGTCATACAAAACATGGTGCTCCAGGGAGACAGAGTTGGGCAATGTGGCACTGAGACTCTAAGATGCCCTAATTATCCCTACCTCCTATAATTCAGACCGCTCCCTTTAAGTTTGGGTGGGACCTGTGACTTGTTTCTAACCAGCAGAATATGGCAAAGGTGACAGGATCTTACTTGCATAGTTACATTACATAAGACTGTAACTTCCAACTTGCTAGCAGACTCTCTGTATTGACTCCCTCCTCGTTGGCTTTGAAGTAAGCTGCCATGTGGAGAGGCCCACGTAGCATGCAATGAAGGTGGCCTCTGGCTGACAGCCAGTAAAGAGCTAAGGCTCTCAGTCTAACAATCCTCAAGGGGGATGTGCTGAAACAACCACCTGAGCTTGGAAGGGGAACTTCCCCAGTAGAATGCCAGCTCTGACCAACACCTTGATTGCAGCCTTCTGAGAGACTCTGAAGCAGGAGTCCAGCTAAGGCAAATCCAGATTCCTGACCCACAGGAACTGTGACATAATGTCTCCTGTCGTAAGCCACTAAGTTTATGGAAATATTGTTACCTAGCAACTGATCATTAATACAAGCAAATAAGAAGCACAGTATAATTAGAGAACAACTTAAAGGAAACAGAAATCCAAGCATAAAGTTCTGGGATAAAGTTAGCTTTGAAATATTCCATAGAGAGGGTATGAGACCCACATTCTTTCAAGAATTCAGATTGGCAGAGAGGTAGAGGGACAGCACAGAGGTAGAATAAACTGAATACTATGGACAATAGTATCGCTACACTGAGAAACAGTGAGCTAAGACTGAAGAGGTACATTGGGTCTAGGTCACGGTAGGGCTAAGTGGGCTCATTTTCAATACTGTAGGTAATCACACAAAAGGAAAGGTTCTAGAGCAGGGAAATGACAGTAAAAAGTGCTTCAAAGAACTTAATCCTATCACAGTATAAAGGATAGAGAAGATTAGAGATAAGAAGACCAAGAATAGATATGTTGGCACAACAGTCTTCATGAGAGGCCAACAAACATTGGTGGGTGTGGGGGAGGGCAGCACCAGGGGGGGTTTCACACTCATAAATAATCAAAGACATGCAAATTAAAACTATAAAACACCACTTTGTGGTTGATCAGATTAGTACAAAAACTAATAACACTAGCAAAGATAAAGCAATCTCAGACACTTTGTTGGTGGGAATGTAAAAGGAACAGACTGTATGGAAAGGCACTTAGTGATATGCATTAATAATCTTAAAATATTCAGATCCTCAGACTCAGTAATTCACTTTGAGAACATATTCAAAAAAATAAATAAATTTATTTACTCAGTCAACAAATGTTTAATTGAGGGCCTACTATATTCCAGGTACTGAGGATACAGCAGTGAACAAAACAGACCTCACCTCTGCTTTCATGGAACTTAGAAGAGACCAACATTTAACAAATAATCACAAAATAAATGTATAATTACACATATTATAGGATAAAATGAGACAAATTATGAGCTTACAAAAGACCTTTCTGGGAAGTAACATTTATACTGAGAGCTGAAGGATGAATAGAATTTAGCCACATGAAGAATAAGAGGATTTTTTTTTCTGATAGAGGAAACAATATTCATGAAGGCAAGAAAGAGCTGTATTCAAGATTTTAGAGGATTCATTCATTAACTTATCAATAACTATGTACGGAGGTTCTAGTAAGTACAAGGAACTAGGGGCTGAGGATAAGGGATGGGAGAAAATGATCAAGGTCAAGTTGAGGTAACAGCAGACAAAACAGGTATAAAAATTTCTGTAGGAATGGAAGGGCATGGTATTCATAATAAAGCCAAAGATGTATGTGTGAAAAAGGAGGAAACCAATGCATTTGGCAATAAAAAAAAAAAAAAAGGACGGCGTATAGGTAACAAACACAAAGATTTTCTACCTCCTCTCAAATCCAAATAGTATAGACTTACCTGAGAAAGATACGTTCAAAACAATACCATTCATTTATTTAAAAAATTACTACTTATAGATAGAAATACTTAGATGGCTCAGCGCTAAAGCGTTCATATGCAGAGAAGAAGTAGAGATCAAAAATAAATTTTAAACATATATACATGAGTTAAGGCATAGCTATACTTGGGACACTACCCTACAGCTATCCATGAATGTGTCTCAACTGTGCTAAGCATTCAAGGAAAGGGAACCACTTTTTCGGAAAAATAAGCAGGCTTTCTTTGCAAGAGGCCAAAATGTACATGGAATAATCCGAGGATGTGAAATTAAAAACTGACCAAATGAACCTCCATAAGCTTAAGGATGAAGTGACAGTTACACAAACTTTATGGTAAGAATATGCTTGGAGTTATCAGCAAGTTAAAAAGGGAGCCATAAGAAAGATCATGACCTCCTCTCAACAGTAGACCTGAGGAAGTAGAGTCCTTTTCCTCCTGTCTCCTCAATTATCTAAATGGTAATATTTTATGTTTGGTACATGTCAACAGCACTAAAGAGTTACAAATATTTGACGCTACCTTCAAAAATATATATATAATGCAGAACTCTGTACCATTTTTGTAACTTCTCTATGAGTCTAAAATTATTTCAAAATAAGAAGTATGGGTAGATTTGCTACAACAAATAACACAAAGCCTAAAATTTGTGTTAATTTCATGAAGCAATCAAAAAGAAGGACAAATGAAACAATTCTCCAAATTATGCTCTAAGAGTCCAATTTTCACTTCTTCTGTTAAGGGATGCAGGTACCTATCAAGAGAAAAGCCCATGGTCTGTCTTGGACATCCACTGCCCACCAGACTTTTGGGGAAGTCATTTCAATCTCTCCAAGCCTCTGCTACACCTACCCCACAGGTTGGTATTATATACTTTTTGACTATGGCATACTATACAAGTATTCATTATCATTACTTAGAATTACTTATTTGAACTGCATTATTCCTTCATTAAATGGAGGAATATCTCTAAGATATGATGAACTATTTGGATTTTTTTCAAGTCTTTGCATTTATCAAATGAATCTTCTACTCAAGTAGGGGCCCAGATTTAACCAACAGATTTATCTAACAATAAATATAGTTATTATATCCCCCAAATATAGTAGAACTACAGTCTAAAAAAATGTTTTTATCCGCTTTAGCCTTTTCCTATAAAGTTCATTAATGGAAGTGGTTAAGCTGTTACCTTAAAATTAATTCGGTTAATTCTGAAGACCTGTATTTATTTATTAGACCTATCTAATAAAGTTTGATGGGGCATAAATACACAGTTTGAACAAACATACTATCATACATAAAATGTTTGATGAAATATATTTTCCCCATAGACATTAAAAATGAAAAAATAGCTCTTTTGAAGAAAAGAGGCGATTAAGTCAGGAATTTCATGAAATCCAAAAGCTGAACCTGGAGAACCCAAAAGAAATTTCAAAGTCTGACAAAGAAAATAGATCTCTTATAAAATTGGAAATCAATGTGTACTTATAAATGAAGCAGCACAAAATGCTTCACTGTAACTTTAATGTGTCAAAATCCATTATCCCTCTGTCTTCCATCAAGTACACTCTTAGGAAGAAAAACATTATATTATTTTCTGTGTTAAAACTTAGTGTACAGCCTAAAGGTGAGTCGGAAAACAGAGTACAAGAGTAACCCTCTCAAATCACGCATTTACTCATTAAAACCTCAAGGTAGCCCATTTTAACATGGTACCTAATTTTGTTTCCTGGAAAATGTATTTATAGACCAAAACCAGAAATGATTGAAGTGGACAGTTGAAAACAAAATTAAAAACATCAACAGGAAGCATATAAAAATAATATTCCATAAGATATTATCTTTATAACAGCACGAAAAGCAGGATGCCCCCTCCCCTTCAAAGTTTACAGTGTTCACCATTCAGCCAGTCTACTCACTTCCGGTGGGTGTGGTCCATGCCACTGTTTGGTATTGCTTCCAACTTTGCATTTTTCTGCCCACAGATATTTCCATAGCTGTCGTATCCTGACACTAGTCTTGCTGCTGCACCTGTTGCTACTGAAAAGCCACAAATAAATCCCTAGGGGAAAAAAACAGAAAAAAACATACAAATAAACCATTTCAATAGCAACAGTCACGACTTGATACAATAATGAGCTGCTTTTGTCCCTTGAAGGGAACAAAGAGCTATCTTTCCTTTTGCAAACACTATTTCACTGTTTTCCTTGGATTTCACATAAGCTATATACAAAGCAGTCCACAGGGTAACACAATTTACTACAATAACAAATCTCAAGCTTTTACATCATCAGATTGTCTTTGCATTTTATAATAATAATAGCAGCTTCTCTGTATTGAACATCTATCTGCTCAATGCCAGGATCTGTATCAGATGCTTACCATACATTTTCTCTAATCTTGATGATGGGGAAACTGAGGCCCAGAGAGCATAAATAAGTTGCCCAAGGCCATAGAAGCTAGTAAAGATCAGAGCATAGACTCAGACCCAGGTTTCTTCATTCTTTAGTTTTATTTGGTTGTAAAAGAGTTCTGTTAAATGAACAACAGCAACAGATGAAAGACAAAAATTCAAAGAACAATAGGTATGTGGGTTTTGAATTACTATCACTTCAGTACACACAACACTTCTGTTCCCTTCCTGCAGTAAAGTTGTATACAAGCCAAAGAATTATACCATGAAGCACCGCCAAGCTCTGAATACTGGAGACTCAAGGAGAGTGAGGCACTGGGTCCGTGTGCCGCAAAGGTCACTTCATTTCATGGGAATATGCTTCGCCACAGTGCCAAAGGCAAATACTACTTCCTTCAGAATGGCATCATGCTTGCTAAATTGAGGATGCACTGACCAAAGCAAAGCAATAAAACCCTACACTCAACTGCAGGCTACTGGGCATAAGAACAGGAAATAAGGTGAGTCACTACTAATAAACTGACTGAATTGGGAGAAAGGACGGGGGTTAAGAAATATTCTTGCAACACGGTCATTAAAAAGGCTGAGTTTTTTGTTTTCTTTATTAAAGTGACGAATGAAGATAGAGATGATCACTGTTTCACTCATCATAGCCAAGTATCATGAGTAGTACTTACCTAAGTAGCCCTGCTAGAGCTCAGGTCTACACTGGTAAATACTGTACTCACATGCAATGCCTCAAAGGATTTCCCCCTTAAACCTACTTTCCTAAAAAGGCAAACAAACTCTTTTTTCTAAATAGCTCCTCTATGTTTATCGTGCAGGTAAGGAACATGAAGTGGGAAGCGTAGAGAGTGTAGGTCTACCTAGTAAAAACGTCTTGAAACTACGCTTTGTAAGAAAGTGGACTTGGAGCAGAGGCTATGCCTGATTTGCTACCCTCTCACCCTCAGATTCTTTTGCTAAGTTATTTTAATTCTCTGTGCCTCAATCTACTCACCTGTAAAATGAAGATAATGAGTGTCGCTCTTAAGGCTGCTGTAAGGATTAAATGAAACAATCCAGTAAGGGGGTAAGAATCTTGTTTGGCACATAGTAAGAGCTCAGTAAATGTTGGCTATTACAGTCGCTAGAAATGAGAACATATTGTAAGGGAAAGACCATGGGCTTTGGAGTCAGATAAACTTGCACTGATCTGTGGAATACTGATGAATCCATTTTCTACTCAGGTGACCTTGGACAAAACTTGCTTGATTCTCCATGCCTCACTTTACCCATCTCTAAGTTGGGGCTAAAACCACTTACCACTAAGGTTGCTGTGACAAGTACCTAAGATAATAATGTAAAGTGTCTGTCTCTGTACATGTTAGTACCCTTCTGCCTCAAAGCACAGCTAACTGCTAGCACTGGAGTTAGGCATAGGCTGGTCAGTATTCACTCATTCGCCCTCACCCTGGTTTCCCTCTCCCTCTCTCCTGACTCCTCCAAGGAGACTGCAGGGCAATTAGTCCCACCTCAGAACTTCAAGCCAATACTAAGATATGAGAAAAATATGTATACTCCCCAACATACATATACATGTGCAAATCAGCATGCCATTTTTTAAAAGAAAGTTTAAGACCTTTATTAACAGGTTCTTGCAGTTTGCTGACTTTTTTGAAAAAATCAAGCTGTAAACTCTTACTACAAATTAAAAATGAGGTTCTTAAAAATCTCAACTTGACCAGATATGAAACAATTTAAAAACCTTTAAAGGTGTATTGAGAAAAACCAGGGTTTTTTTTTAAAAAAAAAAAAAAAAAACCACGTTTCTCATTACCAAAAAAGATACGTCTTTAGGTAAAAATAATAAAAAC
Organism: Kogia breviceps; assembly: GCF_026419965.1. Lineage (NCBI taxonomy): Eukaryota > Metazoa > Chordata > Mammalia > Artiodactyla > Physeteridae > Kogia > Kogia breviceps. The sequence goes on from NC_081317.1 coordinate 27,486,005, forward strand.
CTCATGATGCATAGATAATGCAGATAGCTCTAGTTATCTGGTCAACAGGCAAAAAGCAAGCACTTAAGGTCTTCAGCTCCAATCTTTTGTTCACTGCTTATTGCTGGAATTTCGTATTCATTTCTTCTTGTTGGATGACTAAACCAGATGACCATAGAGATGGCAAACTGGCATTTACTCAGCCCCGCCCTGCTCAGCCTTGGGAGCAGATGAGCGGATGAATTCTCAGCTGGTGGATCATCGGCTGCTTTTGTCTCTTCGCCACCTTGTGGTTTAGGGTTTTCTGGGCGTCTGCGTCGGTAGTTGAAGTTGCGGCGGTACCGACGTTGAGGTGGCTGCTGACCTTGGGTCTCATGTCCTTGATTTTCTTTATCTTCTTCATTGCCGTCCTCTCCGGGCTGTCTCTGGCGAGGAGGGCCCCTGCGGAATCGTGGTCTATAACCCCGATACATATTCTGTCTCAGTGGTCTACCTTGTTCCCCTGCACCCTGGTTGTCAGCACCCTACATCACCTCTCCCTGCACAGGAGGGTTGGAATACGGTGGTCGACGTCCATAGGGTCTGCGCACGCAGTAAGGTGGGCACCTTCGCCTGCGGTAGGGCCGCCGCTGTTGGGCCTGGCCTTCGGGAGCACTCTCCGATCCCTCATCCTTTTCCCCGCTCTCAATGACTTGGTAATTCTGCTGGTAATTGCGGGGAGGACCCCTGCGACGTGGACAGCGTCTATAATGGTTACGGTTCTGCTGCATATTTACTGCCTTGCGCTGGAACTCCACCAGGGCCTGTAACATTTGCTGCCTCCGCGTCCTCTTCTCCTTCAACGACATCAAACTCCAGTCTCTCCGTCTCCTACGCTGCGAAGGTACTTCCTGGGGTTCTTCTTCTTTACGGCAGTCTGGCGTACAAATACATCTTCCTTGGTGTCATTCCCGTTGATGAAGCCTTACCCGTTTCTTACATTGAACCATTTTACTGTTCCCCAAACCTTCGCTGAGATGATTTTGTTGTCCCCGCCGCCGATGTGAGGCCGCCCGGGCTGCCGCGCCCTGCGCCGCCGCCCGCCCGTCGTGCAGGGCGCGGTGCCGGCAGCGCTGAGGGCGGCGGGCGGCTGCCGGGTCTCGGCCTGGTTGCGGCGACGGTGACTGGGGCCCCCTGCGGCAGCTGCAGCTCCTCCAGGGCTGTGATGGTAACTAGGCCGGCGGCAGCGATGGCACAGCTTGGGGCTCTCTGGGGTCCGCTCTCCCAGCATGCCATTTTAAGCATATCCTTGAACTTCAAGTTAGGAAGCCCTACACTAAACAAAACTGGAGGTGGAGGTAAATATTGGAGGTTTCATGGCTAACTTTTCCAATACAGCTCTTTAACAAGAAGGATCACAGAGTAATAGGAAGGGAATCCAGAAAGTTCTGGATTCAAACCCTCATTCTACCACTTACTACCTGTATAATTTTGATCCAGTTACCTACTTAGATGTTTCCTCCTCATGTCTGACACAAAGTAATATCAACTGTTTCACAGCATAATGATGAAGACTAAATGAGATAATGCATCTCTAACTTCTAGCTGGTCTGGTACATGGCAGGTGATCAATATATGGTGCCTGTTAGTGAGAAAGTCAGACTAAAGAGGTTGACAACAGTAATTGGGGACAAACCAAAAACCCCTTCAGTTCTCTATTTCAGACAAGACTTTCTAAGGGGTCAGGGGAAGTGAGAAAAATTGTCAGTCATTTTGTTATGACACAGAAACATTCAGACCACAATTACAGTCTTCTTTCACTACTAGTCTAAAATAGGAAAGCCCTTGCACAATTAAAAGGTTATGTTCTTCTTTCACTTTTTATACAAATTTTCTTCTTATGTTTGATAAGTACTTTGTGTTACAGATTGCCTTAAATAGCTTCTGATTTCCCTTTATGACTATTTTTAACAATACTGTTGGACATGTGGTTTTTGTGCATGTGTGTGTGCTTGTGTTGTTTTTTTTTTAAATCATAAGTCACCTCATATCCCTCTGGGATGTAGGCAGAGTATAAATTATAAATGTTGGGCTTCCCTGGTGGCACAGTGGTTGAGAATCCGCCTGCCGATGCAGGGGACATGGGTTCGTGCCCCAGTCTGGGAAGATCCCACATGCCGCCAAGCGGCTGGGCCCGTGAGCCATGGCTGCTGAGCCCGCGTGTCCGGAGCCTGTGCTCTGCAACGGGAGAGCCACAACAGTGAGAGACCCGCGTACCACAAAAAAAAAAAAAAAAAAAAAAAAAAAAAAATATATATATATATATATATATATATATAAATGTTACATATATATGGTAAATGGGACACTAACATATTTTCACATAGGCCATTTAAACTTCTTAGTAGCTTCCCAAAGCATTAGAGTGGAGAGGGTGCAAAGCTGCAGCAGAGAAGGAAGGAGAATAGGAAGCTAATGAGATAGAAAGAAACCAAGACAGTTATTCCAGAGACTTCCCATATGGTACAAGTAGTGACAATGGAGAACTAGGCCAAATATAATTAAAAAGACAATCTCCTTTTTAAAAAAATGTGAAATCCAAATGCAGGAAGCAATACAGTTTCAAATGAGAAAAAATGTGGTACATGAAATTAAAATAGGCTGAGAGAAATTTTACAGAATGCACTCAATAATTTAATGGCTCCGTGAGGCGGATGGGGGCCATACTCAACAGAAGAAAATCACATTAACTAAGCAAATGATAAGGGGGATGAGGAAAGCTTTTATACATCTATAGTAGGGACCAATCACTAGAGAGAAAGTAAGCCTATTAGTAAGGAAGAGAATCATGGCTAAAATCTTAAAATGACTAAGCTATTGAAGTGCTTTCAGAACTGCTATTTGAAGAGAGAGAGAAGGGGCAGACAAATCTAATAACAAACAGGAGGTGACTCAAATCAGATAAAGGGATACAGGGATGGTAGATCACAGGCAAGATCTGGCAACTAATAAGTACCTATTGCCTACGTCAGAGAAAGACAATTTGCTAATTAATGAACTGTACTCATTTCCCCTTCACATCACAAGGTTTAGTTCAACTTAAGTTAAGAGTTTTGCCTTAGTTTCATTCACTATCAGTCAAAAAAAGGGACATATTTTATTTCACAAGCATGTTTGAATTTCACACATGGAGCATTTACCATGCAACTGAGCAAGGCAGAGGCCTTAGTTTCTCTCTGAAGAAAAAAAAAAGTCAACAAAACATGCATGAGGGGTGGGGATGGGGTATGAATATGACATTATGCTTCAAGATAAAAAGATGGGGGAAAAAGACTTCAGACTTACAGCCTTCTCCCGGGGATTAATGAAAATATATCCAGGCTTTTTTCTCAAAGACTTCCTCTCTTATCTCAACACTTGGAATCAGTCTGCTAATAACTAATTTGTCAGACTTCAGAGTAACACTTGGCTTCTCTTCCTCCTGTTCTGAGAACCCTGAGACAAGGGGGCTATTAGGACCCAGCAGATGGGATAGAATTAGAATGTCTGATGCAGAACTAATACTTATGCAAGCAAATTTCAAAAACAAAGTTAAAAGCTTTGCCAATCTGCCAGATTTCTGGATTTCTTTAAAGTTTAATAGGATACAATTACTCTAAGAAAGAGGAAAGAGGAAAAAAACAAGAATGGTTGGAAGTCTAGGAGATATCCACTCAATAAGCATTTATTGAGCACATAAAAACACAAGATGCCATGCAAGGTACAAAGGGTTATAATATGTAAAGTTCACCCTGAAAGAACGGAAGTGTTCTCAAAAGAAAAAAATAATGGGGCATGAGGGAGCAAAATCAGAGAGGTTCAGTTTCATGGGCAGCTCGAGCAATGAAAAAGGAAACACAGACAAAGAATATGTCCTGAGGACTGAACCCAGCTCTTTTGCAAATACTCATGATCCCAGACAAGTCACTTTAAATTCTCTGAGCCTCAGTCTCCTTACCTGTCACTAAGAATGGACTAGATTAATCTCAAAAGCCCTTTCCACTTCCAAAATGTTATGATTCTAAGGGAAAGTACATACAGAGTAAATTTTTTCAGGGTATACTTCCAGGGAGAAGTATAGGCCCTTTTGATCCACTATAATGACTGAGTGGGGAAGGGGCAGGAGGGGATGTAGATTAAAAGTAAATGGATTTAACTGAACTGTACATTTAAAAATAGTTAAAATAATAAATTTTAAGTTATGTATATTTTACCACAATGATTAAAAAAAAAGAAAAACCAAAAGATTTAACAGAAAGTAGGTAGTCATTTGGATCAGGTGACCTTAAGGTAATTTTTGGCATGCTGTTCTTTTTCTATTCTATCATCCTGCCAAAGCACAGCCCATCACACAGGTGACGAGACACTGCAGTGAGTCTTTGAGTCTTTCACTTTGTGCTGCATACTCCACAATAGTTAATGAGGTAGAAACACTATGCTCTAAGAACTAGACTAAGGCTATAAAATAAAAAAGGTCCTTGAAAGCAGTCTGCAGGGATGACCTATGCAAACCTATAATGGTTCCTAAATCCAGCTCTAGTCCAGATCATTCTCCAAAATTCCAGCTCTGTATTTCCAACTGCTTATCCCTACCCACACACTGTACATGTCCACAACTCACCTCCTTCCACATTTCCCCAAACCACTTCCCCTTCCTGCATATGCCCTATCTCCGTTAGCAGCACCATTCCTGATTAGACTGCACAGCTAGGATATGGAGTGAGAGGACTCTAGCGTCCGAACTCTGCACCAGAGGAAGCAGGAATGCTAAACTCTTTACTCAGAGTCTGAAATATTGACTAGACCACATTTAACTGGCAGGTGAGGTTACTGTGTCCTACAGGTCCATGTTCTTAACAGCAGCTTCTTTTGTTGTTCCCAGTTCTGGGCAACAAAGAAGGGACTATCTCTTGAGGCCTTGCCTTCTTCCTCTTCTCCCCTGGGTTCAATGCTGCCTCCACTGTGTAATCTTAGACAAGTTATTCAACATATCTCTGTGCCTCCTTATCTGTAAAGTGGGAATGATGATAACAATAGTATCTACTTCACTGAGCAGTTGTGAAAATTAAAGCAGCAATAATTATCAGGGGTAAGTTGTAGGAGGTATCTATGTCTTCTATTTTCCAAGGTACGTACTCCTGTTAGGACCATCCAGACTCCTCTTTTTCCTGACTTTTGAGGTAAGATGATCTGGGCAGATTTGGTCCAGGTGGATCTCTTTTCTTTCTTCTTGTCACATATACCTCTACTTGGGACAGTATTAAGTCACACTATTCAAGGTGGGAAGAACCTTGAGTCCATGTGGGCCAAGCTTCGTTCCACAGGTCATGTTTACCAAGGAATTCTTTACTGGGCATAACCAAGTGACTGCTTGGCTACTAACAAAGTAGTACTTTGTTTATCCATCCCACTCTTATTCCTTCATGTGCACAGAAACTGTGGTTTGGAACCTACAAGGAGCTGGAGTAGGATTTGAGCTGAAAAAGCTTACCCGGAACCCATAACACAAGAATCTCTTAGTCATCCTTTATCTGTTTCCCACTTGCCCGCAACACTGGTGACACCAAATATTATTGATCCCACTCCTTCAATCTCTCTCCTCTCCTTTACTATTTCCTTATTTCAGATTTTTCACCTCTTATTTAGACTCATCTGAACGGTTGCATCAGCCTCTGAACTGGTGGCCTGAAATCTCTTCCCTCTTTACAATGACTTTACATTTACTTTGGCTACCAGGGCCATGTTTCTAAACCCAGCCATATCATTTCTTGCTTAAAACTCTTCAGTAGTTTATCAGTGCCTACAACAGTGGGTCTCAACACTGGCTGAACGTTAGAATCACAGATTAAATCAGATTCACTGGGGTGGGGCCCAGGAATGAGTATTTTTATTCTAATACCAGCTAATTCCAATATGCAGCTAGTGTTAAGAACCACTTATTTACTATCTTAATGGAAAATAGAAATTTAGAAGTACAATGCTACATGTAATTTTTTAGAACAGGCTAAGCATATGTCCAATAATTTCAAAATATTGAATAAGTTCGAATCTGGAAGACGACAGCTCTCACAAAGGCTGATAGCAATTTACTTTGAAAAATACCCTAAGTTCTAGACAATTCAAGCATGGGAAAACCTTAAAAGTAAGGGAAGAAATAAAAGAAAAGTACAAGTATTTATGATGAGATGAACATGTGTAAATAAAAAGATTTAATGGTGAAGATGAGTGAAAGATGACAAGATCTTAAAATGTTTCAGAACTACAGAGTAGAGACCAAGGAGTGAGCAAAGAACTGCAAGTAAGGGCAGTGAGTAAGATATGGTTTGAGTAATGGGCTGCAAAGATTGACTATAAAAGCAGAAGCAACTGGGCCACTAGGTGAAAAGAATATAGGCAGAAAGTTCCGGTTCCTATTCTATTTTGCCTTTCATGGGCAGCAGTATATTCTTAGATAAGCTAATACTTAATCTCACTACACTTTGCCTGTAAACTGGGGATAAAACCCATTTCATAGTGTAACTAGGAGAATTTAGTGAGATAAATACATATATGAAAGCATCAAGCCCATGATGATCCTCAGAAAATATTTGTTGAATGTTTCTCTTAAAGGTACTATAGAATGAAATCCAAAGGCAAAAACAAAATACAACTTTTTAAAAATATACAAAGCACATACTCAGAAGACCAAAAAAAAAAACTTTGGTCTATTGTTGTGCCAGTAAGGTGTGCAACAGAACTTTGAGATTTCTCCAGTTTCCACATGGCAAAATTTGATGTTAGCTCAGCTCCAAGATGGTAATCCATAGAAAGAATCATTCCAAAACATAATGCTATGCCTGCATTTAAAAGTACACACAGTGGGTCTTAATTAACATCACACTGAAATTAACATTATATTAATTACCATTGCATTACAACGGTTCAGTAAACAAATAGTTCCTTACACTCTGGTCACTCCCAAATCAGCCTATTAACATTAATGATTGCACTTTCCTGAGCTATTTTAGCACAGAAAATCAAAAGCACCTCGGGTGGCAGGTACATATTTTTATAAACATAATTTTGAAAGGTCAGCTGCTTTTTGTCCCAGGGTGAAATTCAGGAGTGGGGAGAGGTTGTGGACTAGTTCTGTTAGCAAAGAACGTTCTCCACACTCTGATGCTGCATTTCAGTTGCTACTCCATTAAACTAAGTAGACTCTTGAACAACATCTTACAAGTCCTAAGTTAGGAAATGGGTATTTTGATGTTTTCTAAATAGCCTAGATTTGATGAAACTGAGCCGTCTATTATCTTTAAAACTAGCACTCTTTATTTTACTGGATTTATTATATCTCATCAGAGTTCACTGCTTTCTTTTCCTTGATTCAGGAGCTGGACTGGTGCCTACACTTATGCCCATTAGCCATGAATAGGGTTGTTCTGTGCTTCTCAAATGACATTCTCAAGGTGGGCAGCCGCAGAGAGACGCAGAATAAGATTACCTAAAAAGTAGTAATAAATAAAAAATAACAAGATTCCTAAAAAAAAAAAAAAAAAAAAAAACACACACAAAGGTATGGGAAAAAGGAGGTTAAATACACTCACACTTGAGTGAAAAAAAAGGGTGCCTGAGGTGGCATAATTGTGTTCTCAGCTGCAAAGCCTAAGGAAAGAGAGAACAGTACTGTCTGCCCGATCCCCTGATCCCCTCGAGGGAGAGGAAACTAAGTGGCAGAAAAGAGCACTGGCCTGGAAGGTAAAGAGTCCTGGGCTCTGTTCCCAACTCTGCCTTTCACTAACAGTGTGGCCTTGGGATGGTCATTATCGTCTCTGGGGTCTGATGTTCTTAACGTATATAATGAGGGTGATGCTCCAGATGAGGATTTCTAAGTCCTTGCTAGCTCGAAATATCGGCTAGCTCTAACACAGCTGCTTTCTACCTTTTTTCCAGCCCAGCACACTGGCAGTGACACTAAAGTCCCTGAACACCATGTGGAAACTCCTGCAGGGTAGAGCAGGGACGCAATCTGAGTAAGCACAGCCCCAGCACTTTGCACTCTGCTCCTCCATCCTCCACACCCATCGGAAAATCACCAGCTCCCGTGACCTCTGACTGAGAGATGCCACTTATTACAGTAGACACAGCAGGTAGCAGAAGCCTAGTATGGGTCGAAGGAGGAAGAAGCAGGGAGAAACCAGCCTCCTTCTAGGAACAACTAAAAAATGTCAGAACTGGAAGCATTGTAGATATCATCTAGCAAAACCTCTAATTTTATAGAAAAGAACACCAAGTCCCTGAAAGGAAACTGAATGGCACAAAGATAACCATCAGGTTTGTGTGACTGGGTTGGATAAATACTCAGGACTCGACTCCATGACCACTGCTCTGCTCACCACCCCATCAAGATCATAGTTCACGGATATTTTGGTCAAATGACCTGGCTTTCTGAAATGGGCTAGTCAAAGAGATAGAGTTTCAATTATTCCTTAATTTTGATCACAGTTTTCATGCAAACCAAAAAAAAAAAAAAAAAGTCAAGGGGTACCAAATAAATACCTTGGGGTATTGGTATGGGGAAAAATAACCTGCTTCAATGGTATCCTAGGACTTCCATGTATAAGCAATTCAAGAGGGGTTATTTATTTATTTACAAATATAAATAAATAAATAAATAAATAACAAGTTCCCTCTTTAAACTAACTCCCCATCATCTCCTCTGATCATGAGTTCAGGTTCTGAGGATCTGTGAGTTTCTTACCATCCCAATGCAGAACAGGATAAAAAGCAGCAGCCACGGTATGTCTGTGCAGCTACGGTCCTCCAGTGGCTTCCATTCTCGTTTGGAGCTCTAATTGAAAACACAAAGAGAGTGGTAAATGTGAATTTTAGTTAAAGTTAGGAAGGTGCAAACATGCCATCGATACCTAGATCCCTTCTTTTCCTGACAAATTCCTATTGAACTCAAAGGTTCACCTTTCTGTGAATTTTACCCTAACACCCACCTCTCTTCCTGGCCAGGACTGATTCCAATGCTGTTTTGGTACCTCTATTAGAACAGTTAGCATGCTGAATTATTATGGACTGAGCTATGCCCCTAGCAGAGCATGAGCTTTGCAAGGGAAGAGACCACTTCTCATTTCCCAGCGTCTAACATGATGCTTGAGGGTTCATGGTATATACTCAGTAAGGGCTTTTTTAAATTAATAAACAAACAGATTCTTCCAACATCAATCTTGGTGGTAGCTTTTTCTTTGTGTGTCCAGAGCTAGACTTAAAAATGTAGAACATGCTTTCTACATGTTCTCATCTAGGAAGGAAGCTGATTACTTATGAATTCCTATTGAGGGATGGACTCTTCTAAGTCTAATAAAATTCAGGAACAAAAAACTAAATTAAAACACTTTTACAGACAGATCTGGGCAACTCCTAAACCACCATCCACAAATTTTCATCCTGTTTTTAGAAAGTGTAAAGAGTTTTTAGATCAAACACAAAGATTCCCTAACTAAAAAACTAAAGGCATTCTAAAAGTTAACTTGCAAAGTATTGACTGGAATTGAGTGCACTTTTTTTTCATACAGCTATAGTCTTAGGTTCTCAAATCAGGTCACAAATTCCCTTTAACCAGAATGTAACTGAAATAAGCTTGAGCTTTCTAATGAACAAAAATCCCTGAGCCTCACACCTTTTCCTGGAAACAGTAAGCAGAGAAGGGAGAGAAGGTAGCCTTGGGAAACTTATGGGAAAAGTTCCTGCAAAAACAAGGCCGGGGCCTCCAGTGGCTTCCATGACAAGATCCAGGAAGCTATCCGGAGAAGGCTTGTCAGTAGGAAAGGACACCAGCACAAGGTGTGGTAAGGAGATAAGAGAGCTCTCTAGTATAATTAGTACATAGAGTTCAAGAGTGGGGACCCAGGTCTTAATCAGGTTTGCTTAGCTTTCTCTCCTTCTAAAACAGTTTTGAACTTTGACAACCTGATGAAAGCTACAGATTCTTTTCTTAGGAGATAAGCACATAGTTGCATAATTTTCTTAAAAGTTTACGGAATTCACACCCCAGGTTATGAAACTCAACGTTAAAATACCTGCCTATGGACATTGAGGGCAAAGCGCTGGAGCTACAACCACTCCTTCCTGACCCCTAAATGCTAACCAGACAAATGCCTTTCCCTCCTTTAGTGTCTTATACACTGTTAGTTTTTCACAAAACAACAACAAAAACCACCACCCTTGACAGCTTGTTCCCAGACACCCACATAAGAAAACAAAAGAGCACAAGTTAGTCATGGAAAAAACCTCAGGCCAAGACTCTTAACTAGCATTAAAAAGCAAGAGTGAGTAGGCAGTGTTTTCCAGAGGACTATAACACTATGGCAAATGGATAAAGGACTCTGTCCTCTCCTTGGCTCTGTCATTAGTTAGCTACATGACTTTAGATAAAATGCTTCATCTCCCTGAGTGGCAGGAAGAAGTCAGATTAAATCTCTTAGGTTCCTTCCAACTCTAAAAATCTATGGTCAGGAATGCAGTTTTGTGAAAATTTGTGCAATGACTAAAAAACTGCAAAAATAATTTGACATTATTCCCTGTGTTATTCAAATAAGAATGCATGCATTGTGGTCTGTGTTTTGGAAGACAGTTGTTCATAGTATGAATAAAGAATGTTTCTTTGTATTAAATAATTTCAAGCTTGAATAATACCCATGATAGTAAAATTACTTACAAACACAGAATTTGGACACATCTTTGAAATTCATTACATTTACTCTAAGGTGATTTCCAGAGCAATGGCTACTTTTAAATACTATATTTGTTTATCTTAACAAACAGTATGTATTAGGGGAAGGCAGGGGGCGGGGGGATGAGCCTCAGACTGATTGAGCATTTTCTTTATCCACAACTATTTTCACTTCAGACCAACATTCAGCTTTTAATGCTTAAATTTTTACCTATAACATAAAGAAGGTAGAATTTCATTTTGACCAGAAAAACACAAAGATTCAATATCTCAACAGTCAACTTACTGTGGGCCACTTCTGGGCCAAATACATAGAAAACCTTTCACTAGGGATGAGAAGTGGAGAAGGGGTAGGGGTTACTTATAAAAAATAGTCACGGAGTACAACATGGAATAGAAGAATACAAAAAAAGGAGGTAGTCACCTCACTCAGATAAAGAAAGGCTTCTCCAGGAGGGGCGGCTTACCTCATAGGCTATTCTGAGGATTAAATGTGAGCATCTGTCACACAGTAAGCACTAATCTTGGTTATAATTCTTATTTATCAATACTCACTTTTCAGTTAACCTTCTTGCTATTGTAAAAATGTCCCTTTACCACGTGGACCTTTCCACTAAAAGGACAGAAAGAATATTAAATTCACCTTTTCCCCTTCTATTACTAAAATTTTGACTTACTGGTGGCATCTTTCATTTTAGCTACTGTTTTTAATGCTTTCAGTTATTGATTACTATTAACTAGGCACTATACCCAAAGGTTTATACACATTACCTTCAAAATAGTTCTCTAATGTATGTATCATCCCTAATTCACAGCTAAGGAAACTCAGGCTCATAAGATAAGTAATCAGACCAAGGTTTCACAACTGTGCAACCAGTATTTGAACCCAGGTCTGTGGCCACAAAACCAAATCTGATGAGAATATCATTCATTTTGTACTCGTCAGTAAAGAGCAAAAAAACCTCCATTAGTTTTTCCTCACACTGCAAAATTTGGGAGCCTACCCAATAATTTAAAATCCTATAGGCACAGAGAAAAAGAGAGATGTTTTATGAGCCATGAAATTTTTCAAGCAAGTCAGGAAACCCAACAGTTGAAAGAATTTAATGATTCTTTAACAGACTTAACCAAGTGGTAACTGGATTTAATGCTGTCTGTTTCTTCCCATTAAAATCCACACAGACCTAGCAAAAGTAAAATGTTTTGCAAAAGCACTTTTTAAATGTGATTTTTATCCCTTTCTCAAATTCTACATGAGGTTAATAAAGTCTGTCAATCAATGTTAGGTCCCTTTCCATTCACAGAATCTTACAATTCAGGAACTAAATAGGACCAAAGTAATCATAGAGTCTCAGCCTTTAAGTGACCTAGGGAAAGGAAAGGAAGGGACTTGCCTGACTTGCCCAAGATCAATTGTTTTGATCTTCAAAACAATTCTGTTAGTTGTTATTATATATTCCCAGTTTTTCTGCTCTGTAAGAGAAAATCAAGGTTCAAAGAAAGTAAGTGGAAAATTCAGTACTGAAACCTGAGTCCTCAAACTCTAGTAGAGAGATGGAAACTATAAGAAAGAGATGCTAAAAATAAAAAACCATGGTAACAGAGATGAAAAATGCCTTTGTCTGGCTCATCAGTAGACTAGACACTGCCAAGGAAAGAATCGATAAATTCAAGGATAGGTCAATAGAAATTACCCAAAGTGAAACACAAAGAAAAAGAGAATGAAAATTTTAAACCCAGAACAGAACATCCAAGAACTACAGGATAATAGCAAACAGTCTAACATATGTGTAATTGGAATCCCAAAAGAAGATTAAAGGGAGCATAGGGAATGAATAAAGAAATAACGACTGAGAATTTTCCAAAACTAACAAAAGAAATCAAAGCACAGATCCAAGAAGCTCAGAGAATCCCAAGCAGGATAAATACAACACACACATGCCTGCATACACACACACAAACACATCCTACACAAACTATATTCAAAATGTTGAAAACCAAATATAAAGACATCATCTTGATGGCAGCAAGAGGGAGGAAAAGGCACACTATAAACAGAGAAGCAATGATTAAGCAACTTATCAGAAACTGTGCAAAGCAAAAAACCATGGAATGACATCTTTAAATTACTGAAAGAATTAAAAAGAAAAACAAAAACATTATTAACTCAGAATTCTATACCCAGAGAAAATGTCTCTCAGAAATGAAGACTTGGGCTTCCCTGGTGGCGCAGTGGTTGAGTCCGCCTGCCGATGCAGGGGACACGGGTTCGTGCCCCGGTCTGGGAAAATCCCACATGCCGCCGAGCGACTAGGCCCGTGAGCCATGGCTGCTGAGCCTGCACGTCTGGAGCCTGTGCTCTGCAACAGGAGAGGCCCCAACAGTGAGAGGCCCGTGTACCGCAAAAAAAAAAAAAAAAAAAAATGAAGACTTTTTCAATGAAAACCTAAGAGAATTTATCAGCAGCAAACCTGAAGTACAAAAAGTGTTAATGTTCTTCAGGCCGAAAGAACATGATATGAGACAAACTTGGATATACACAAAGAAATAAAGACTTGTAAAATGAAGTTTTGAAATTTTTGATAATAAAGTACTTAAAAAATAAGCATGTAAATATATATGTATAACAACATTACAGTCTTCTTGCACACTCTACAAGATTAATAACCTAGAAAGCAGAATTATAATTTTTAATGCTAGTATTAGACCATAAAAAATAAATCTAAGTCAGACCACAGCTGATGTATGCCTTATGTTTGTATTATATTCATATCCTTAAAGTTAGGGAGGAACAATATTTAACATCTTCACATTGCTTCCTACACTTTCTACATCATAGACTAAAAAACATTTTTTTTCCATAGTATCTTACAGAAGTCATAGTACAGGCAACTATATATATCCTAGACTTCACATTCACTATAAACCCTAATAGCTAAAACCAAGGCCTTCTGGTGAACTTGATATGATAGGGGGGTGTATTTTTTTAGGAAATAAACCTATAAAAAGTTTTGTCTTAAATTTCCATGTTGGGACGTCCCAGGTGGTGCAGTGGTTGGGAATCGGCCTGCCAGTGCAGGGGACATGGGTTCGGTCCCTGGTCCGGGAGGATCCCACATGCCGCGGAGCACCTGAGCCTGTGAGCCACAACTGCTGAGCCTGTGCTCTGGAGCCCACATGCCATAACTACTGAAGGCCAGGTGCCTAGAGCCCGTGCTCCACAACGGGGGTGGCCGCTGCAATGGGAGGCCCACGCACCGCAGCAAACAGTAGCCCCACTCACCACAGCTGGAGAAAGCCAGCACGCAGCAGCAAGGACCCAACACAGCCAAAAATAAAATAATAAATAAATAAAAATTTTTTTTTAATTTCCATGTTGTTCCTAATGAAGACACAGTTGTTGAGTAAGTGTGTTTTTAGATAATAGTCACACACAAAGATTTTGACAAGTGATATGTTACAATCAGTTAGTCAAATCAGGCATCACTGGAGGGCATCAGCAGTAATAGGGCTGGCAGGGTGGGCCAAGCCAGGTAGGAGAAGGTCTGGCAGATGTGAATCTAGTTCATAGAAGTAGGCAGGGCTGGTTGGATCAGGAAGATATAAAAGGATCAGAGAGGCAACAGCAACAATCCAGAGTTAAGACAAAAAGAGTCAGCTAGGTCTCAAATATGGAAACAAGTAGGGTCCAAAATCCAGGAAGTCAGAAGATCCAGGTGATACCTAATGGCAAAAATCAAATGCTCCCTGCCCTATTTTTATACTCTGCATACTGTCTGTATGACTGTCTCCTAATTAAGATAGATATACAAAGATTCCCAAAAGATTCTTATTGTAATCTAGTAACAGTATTACCTAATGCTGAGTCTTTCCTTGATACACCAGATTTTTGTAAACATGGTTTGAAAATAATGAGAAATGTGCTAAAAAAAAATGGTATTGTCAGTTATACTAAGAAGTTACTTTGGGCTTCCCTTGTGGCACAGTGATTGAGAATCTGCCTGCCAATGCAGGGGACACGGGTTCGAGCCCTGGTCTGGGAAGATCCCACATGCTGCGGACCAACTAGGCCCGTGAGCCACAATTACTGAGCCTGCGCATCTGGAGCCTGTGCTCCACAACAAGAGAGGCCACAATAGTGAAAGGCCCGCGCACCACGATGAAGAGTGGCCCCCACTTGCCACAACTAGAGAAAAGCCCTCGCACAGAAACGAAGACCCAACACAGCCACAAATAAATAAAATTTTTTTAAAAAGTTACTTAATTTTTCAGGTAATACTCTTAAGCATTCTGTTGGTTCTTCAAATAAATACTGAGAACCACGCAAAGAACCTGAGATCCAAAGCCATGTACGATAGCCCCTACCCTTACAGAGCTATAGTTTAGCAAGAGAGGCAAACTAAGGATTAATAATGTGAGTGATGCCAAAATAGAGATGTGTAAAAAGTACTGCAGGAATAGAGATAGGGAACCATTAAGCAAACATTTGCAAGATTTACTGAAATTACCTCATAAACTTCTGAAGCAAACATTAAAAAATGATCCTCTGTTGTCTAAAATAGAATGTGTTTTTGTGCCCAAAACATACTAAAAATTCTTGCTAGTTATGATGGGGAAATATTGACTGCCAAATAAGAATTATTCCACTCAGAAATGTTTAGCAGTAAACAAACAGAACATTATGTTGGTTTAAAAAAACAAAAATCAGGGCTTCCCTGGTGGCGCAGTGGTTGAGTCCGCCTGCCGATGCAGGGGACGCGGGTTCGTGCCCCGGTCCGGGAGGATCCCACGTGCCGTGGAGCGGCTGGGCCCGTGAGCCATGGCCGCTGAGCCTGCGCGTCCGGAGCCTGTGCTCCGCAGCGGGAGAGGCCGCAGCAGTGAGAGGTCCGCGTACCAAAAAAAAAAAAAAATCAGCCATTTTCCTCACTTTGTACCCATTAGTTTTCTCTGTACTACATTTTATGGCTGCTCCAGTTAGAAAGGAGCCTTTCAGTTTTGGAAAAGAGAAAACATATCTTCCTTTGTTTTCTGGCACAATTAGTGCAGGGCTATATTTAACTAAGCTACTAGAATAATATTTTCATGTTGATGTCATTGGTGAGATTCCTACTAATCCTGAGTTAAGTACTATCTTGTCGCGTACATCCAGAGTTGCTGTAAATTGGAATTTCTGATGGGCTAAAGAACTGCAGGCTCCCTGTCATTTACCTAGTACCTTGTCCAGCGGCTCTACTTTAGTTTTCATTTCCCAGCTACTCCATGGCACAACTAGAAAGCCTCTAAAGCAGTCACTGAATGCATCTCCAAGGTCACTGCTACAGACATTTGTGATCTAAGTACATATGTCGCAAGCATTGGGCTATCTGTGAGGACTTCATTTTGTTCATGCCCATCTGTTTTACACAAAAACCTCCAATATTAAAGACAAACAGTCATACACTCCAAATCTTCAAAGCGCCCTCCAAGAACATACTGGTTCATTAAATTCCCAAAAATACTTTTATTTGTGCAGAGTAGTAACAAAAGAATAAAAGAGCTTATGTGTATCATTTTTGCCACACTCTTGAATAGAGTTAGCAGACCTGATGAAGTTGGGTAGCAATAAAACATGGAGGCTTTCAACTTTCTGTTCATAGCACCTGAAACTAAAATCTTGTAATAGGATTTTGAAAGACATTGCCTGTCCTTTGGGAAAGCTCTCTCAAGGATTTGGAGTGCATAACTACTTACAGTTACCATAAGTAGTCCATTTCATTTGCTAAGCTTGGTGATGGCAATTCATATTTGAAAGGTAAAAATAAGAGCCGTGATTTTAACAGGCAGTTAAAGGTAATAAGATACATTGAGTGGAAAGATACAGGCATCTGTGTCCAACTGCTTTTCTTAGTTCATGAACTTTATGCTAAATCACAAACATTCATCTATTTAAGGAAAAAGGGGGAAATGACAACCAGAGCTGCTCTAAGTTATGTATTTACACAGTGACAGAAAGATCATGGGAGATATGTTGCCAATGACTTCAATCTTTCCCTGAATGCCCTAAAAAAAGTTAACTGTGGGTCTGTTAGAGTTGTCCTTCTTCCATCAGACTTCTCAGGGGCTGTCTTTCTTACACAAGCAAATGATAAATACTGGGCAGAGGGGCTTCCCTGGTGGCGCAGTGGTTGAGAGCCCGCCTGCCGATGCAGGGGACACGGGTTCGTGCCCTGGTCTGGGAAGATCCCACATGACGCGGAGCCGCTGGGCCCGTGAGCCACGGCCGCTGAGCCTGCGCGTCCAGAGCCTGAGCTCCGCAACGGGAGAGGCCACAACAGTGAGAGGCCCGCGTACTGCAAAAAAAAAAAAGTAATGCTGGGCAGAGGCCACGTTCCTCCTGTCCTGCAACATAGCTAATAGCATCTTTTACCTCCATGACCAATGAAACACGATCAAAGTTATACAGATAAGCCTTGTCTGTAATCCTCTAATAGTATTTCTAACTTGCCTTTCTTCTGAATCATCTGTAAGCAATGTTTTTAATTTAAAATTACTATTTGGTTTTATTCTAATTATACAGTTTTCATGGGCTTCACTCCCCCCCATCACATCCTAAAAGTGTCAGAACATCTTCAGTACTTGGTGACACCAAGGGCAGACTGAATGGATCAGAATTGTACTTTGCACCTCCAACCTGCTACAGTACAGCCAGTTTCCATATAGCTAATGGATTTACTGATTTTTCTTGCTATACTGTAACCCTTTCTTTTAAAGCAGGAATTCATAGGTACTCAAAAGAGGACTGTCATTCCAATCTTGCTTCCCTTCCTTGATGGAATGGCTAAGAACTGACTTATGAAGACTACGATGACTTATGGAGAAGAAACATGAAGACTACACTGATCATATATATAGCTAATAGGTGAGTGGAAATGAGTAAATTTATGTCTTAAATCAAAATTAGATCTCATCTTTGCCAATGAAGAGTTTTTAGTCCATAGCAACTGTTCACAGAAATAAATATATGTTCAGTTCTGTGGCAGTGCCTAAGAACTCTCAAGGGAACAAATACTTATTACAGTTAAATAATTTACAAAAATATAGATTACATTCCTTTCTTTTGTGTTCCTAGAACACACTATGTAGGTACCACCATCACCGTAATTATTATTTCACATTATAATTATTTGCTTCCCCAGTAGATTACGAACTTTTTGAGGGTAAGGATATTGTTTCTATTTTTTGTTTAAATCAGGGATCAGTAAGTACTTAATATTCTTCAAGTGAAAGCCTATTCCACATGAAACTAGAATCTTACCCTAAGTGGCTGAACATATAATGGCCATTATTCCTACCTTACTGCCTACTTCGGGCAGGGACTTGCTGGGTTTTATTCACTGCTATATCCCTAGTAGACGAACAGTGTCTAGCACATAATAGGCTCTCAGCAAATTTATTTAATGGATGAATGAACAAGGTGAGGTCTTTTACCATTCAAGTAGCATAATGTTAGAGCAAACATCCTCACTGCCTCTCCTGCATGAGACCATTTCCTTAAAAAGCATTCTATTGCATCACAGCCTGGCTCCTTTTCCCACAGATATTGTAAAGTATAACATTCCCCAAAGATGTTGGTCAGTAGGTTCTATAAGAAAAATAAATTCCAGATTTAACTACGTTTGGGAAATGCTAGTTACTGAAATCTAGTCTTTTGAGCAGGACTTCTCTGAGACCTTATTGTGAGACTCTCCAAAATGTATCTGGTCACACACTGACTGGGAGACGTGAATACAGACAGTTCCAACCTCTCCCACAATACATTTCTGGAAACCAGAGCATAAGGGTTCATGGTTAGGATTGATGCTCCCACTGAAAAACACTTTCAGAAGTAAAGGCTGGTAGCACTGTTTAAGACTATGCTGAAACTCATAAAAAAGAATGAAACCTTGCCATTTGCAAAAACATGGATGGACGTGGAGGGCATTAATGCTAAATGAAATAAATCAGACAGAGAAAGACAGATACTGATATCACTTATATGTGGAATATAAGAAAATACAACAAACTAGTGAACGTAACAAAAAAGAAGCAGACTCACAGATATAGAGAACAAACTAGTGGTTACCCGTGGGGAGAGGGATGGGGAAGGGGCAATATAGGGGTAGGGGATTAAGAGGAACCAACGGTTAGGTATAAAATAAGCTAAAGTATATATTGTACAACAGGGAATACAGCCAACATTTTACAATAACTATAAATGGAGTACAACCTTTAAAAAGTGTGAATCACTATATTGTACACCTGTAACTTATTTAATATTGTACATCAACTATACCTCAATTAAAAAAAAGACTATGCTGAAACTGAACACAATGTACATTGGTTCAACACTTTGGAAAGTAATTTGGTGATACATTTAAAAAACCCAAAGAAATCATCTCAAACATTAAAATAGCTGCACATGAGATGTCCAATATAGTGATATTATGAGAAAATATTAGAAATCAACTATCTATAATAGAAAATAATTAAAAATGAGAATCGAATATTAAGCAATCATAAGGATTCTGTGGCTTATTTTATCTAAACTGATGTTTTACATGGTTAATATTTCTTCTTACAGGAAAATTATAGGACATAACCAAGAATAAGATATTATTAACATATTTTATATTTTGATTTCAAAAATAATGTCCAAATGTCCACATATTACTGTTGATATTTGAAGAACACACCTGCAGTGGTGTTTAACAGGTGGATAAAACCAGTTTCCTCCTAGCCTTCTGTAATTTCCATCTATATTTTGCATAACATCTGTTTGGATTTCAAGAGTAATAATACTTAAAATGCTACTTTGCTATTAGGAAAGCACATACAAACGCCCATCAACTAATGAACAGATACATACAATGTGGTAGATCCATAGCATGGAATATATATTTTGGAATAAAAAGGAATGAAGTAGTGATACAATACTACAACATGGATGAACCTTGAAAACTTTATAAGTGAAAGACGCCAAAGTGGACATATTATATAATTCTATTTATATGAAATGTCCAGAATAGGTAAATCTGTAGAAACAGAAAATAGATTAGTGTTTGCCTAGGATTGGATGGGAGTTAAGGGGAAATGGGGAATGACTGCTAATGGCTATGGGGTTTCTTTGGGGGATGATGAAAATGTTCTAAAATTGATTGTAGTGATGATGAAACCTCGGTGAACATATCAAAACCATTGAATAGTACACTTTAGATGGGTAAATTGTATGGTATATAAATTACATCTCAATAAAGTTGTTATATATATAAGAAAAATCATGCAAAAAGGGGGTCATTCTGGCCACTCACATATGGAGTTCTACTGCTTTCATTATAGACTCCATACAAACACTTTTAATACAGTTCCATTAGGTAGACAAGATAAAAGCAGAACAATTTAACTAAGGTAAAGAGTTGGGTAACAATGAAATCTGATGAAAGAAAACATTTTTCTGAGAAATCAGAAGTTACAAGAATTACTAGATAAAGTGCTGATTTTCATGTAATAGTTCAATTCCTCTGCAGGTAGCATAAGGGGAAAAGAGAAACAAGGTTGCAGAAAATGAAATAAAAGGTAAAATAGACCAAGTAGAGACAGAAAAGTCATCTTTTGAAGAGACCAAAGAACACACACACCAAGGCAAAAACTAGACTGTGGTATAAACACAGCTACAGAAAGAATGTACTTGTCAGAAAAAAGGGACCAGACAGGGAAGGTACACACACAGCTACTATTTATTTAGCACCTCTTAGGTGCCAGGATCAGTAATTGGCCAGTTACACTGAGAAATAACGGTCTAAAAGATGCACATTGACACTGCCCTTCCAAACTGTCTTGGGGAAGGGGTACCAGGGCAGCAGACTCTAGAATGCTGAATAGACAATTCAGGATACTGAGCTGCTGTGCCGTTAGTCATCCAGCCTATTCCCCTTCATCTGATTCCATGACGTTAGGCGACCTTCTCACTGTCCTCTGGCTTCCCACAAGTTGACAAGCAGTGTATATAAAACATAACTACAGAGCTATAGAAAATAAAGCAGTGGAGCAATAGAGGTTATTGCATATGCAGAGAGTCTGGAAGAATATATACAGACTAAGCTGTGAACAATTGTTATCTCATGAGGTGGGGTCAGAAAGGACTCTCTACTTATACATGTCCATATGTGGATTGGATTTTTTAATAACCACACTACTTTTCTATTAGGAATAAATATGATACTTCTTAAATAATAATTTGGCTTTACCTTAATACTAGCTAAGCTGACAAAAATCTTCTGGTTTGTATGTCAGTTTAACAAATTAGCCTCCTGAGTCGATGGCACGTGTCCTAAGACCTTGGTTTACATGAATCTACTATTAACGAAAGGATCTACTCTTAATGTACTAGCAAAATCAAGTTTCTGAGCCTACAAAGTCCCAGGGCTTGGTGAATTCTAAAAACAATACTTGGGCTTCCCTGGTGGCGCAGTGGTTGAGAGTCCGCCTGCCGATGCAGGGTACACGGGTTCGTGCCCTGATCCGGAAAGATCCCACATGCCGCGGAGCGGTTAGGCCCGTGAGCCATGGCCGCGGAGCCTGCGCGTCCGGAGCCTGTGCTCCGCAACGGGAGAGGCCACAACCGTGAGAGGCCCGCGTACCACACACACACAAAAAATAATAAAAATAAAATAAAATAAAATAAAAACAATACTTGGCCAAGCTTCCAGGTTCAGCCTGGTAAAACCTGAACCACACCAAGGACCCTGCATTCAAATTCTATAAGCAGAAAATATTAAAGAGCTATAATGTAGAATCCTTCTAGAGAATGTTTCCCAGCATTTCAGCATAATTTACAAATAGGCAGCTCCTTGAACTGCAGACTGGCCTTAGTCAACTAACTTTGAAAGAAAAGAGGCTGGTTCTATCCTACCACCAACCAACACCCTCTCCCTGTGTATGAATAGATCAGAATCATAGAGAAAGCCCTCGGAGGATGAGTCCTAGGTTTAGCCTGGCCCTAGAGTCTGGATCCTAAATCCAACTACATTCCCATCCCCAGCCGGGGGTTGGGAGGCTGGCTGAGGCCTGAGGCCTCAGGGCTGGCCCTCAGCCACCCCAAAGCATGGCCAATTGGTTACCTCCAAATGACTACTGGGTCTGTTAACGCTATGCTGTCACGAAGCCCCCAAATCCTACTTCTAGGTAGATCCAGCTACTCAAGATCAAGTTATCAGTTATTTAAGTCTGAAATGGAAAAGAACAATACAAGGCAATCAAGCATTAAATTAACTGTTGGATTAGAAGACTATTGCAGTCCCTTCCAATCCTGAGATACAATGGTTTCACAATCAGCAAAGGTTTCCAGGGGAAAAAGAATTAATGAAAACCAGTTAAAGACCTAAAGTAATTAAAGTAAACTCACACAAAGACTAGAAAACACCCAAATAAGTGAGGAGGAACACTGAATCATCAAATTAATAGCCCTATAAATGACAGATACTAAACTTGCTCTTAAAAAAAAAAAAATCAACCAAGAATAATGAATGTTAATGGACCAACCTTGAATAAATAAATGCTCTGAAAACATGAGCATCTGTAAATCTCCATGCCCAATGAGTCATTAAAATATCCCACTCATAAGAAACCATTTTTGTCCACCTCCAAAGCCAAGTCTCAAGCTCAGGCAGATGTCATTTATATCTTAACTGGTTTGTATCCAGTCCTGGCAAACTATCTTTCCCATCAGTCAGTCCTCTATGTGGCTGTTAAAGCTACTTTTCTCTTAAGATTAATTATTTATTAACCCCTTAAGAGTAACTACTTTTTTTTCTCTCTCTCCACACCTTTATTCCCATCTCTATGTCAATTGGTTCTTTCTGTACTGCCCAAAGCAATGATTCTCAATCACAGGCTTCAAACAACTATACAACTTCTAACAACACTGCTCCCATCTCCAGTAGATATGCACTTCTCTGAAATCCAGTTAAATACTGCTTCTTTACACAAAGTCGACCTTATAATAAACCAATCTTCTATTCGAACTACAGATATGATCACAAAGAAACAACCTATTCTAAGATGGTACATTTAAGACTGGGTTACAAAACGACCAGCTAGTAATCCATTGTGGGATAAAAGTGCAAGCCCCTGATAGAATCCCTCCATCTAACAAACATGAGATAGGACTCCAAGTCTCCATACTTTGCCACTTCTAGTCCTGACAATACCATGGCTCCTTGGCCACAATGAGACCCATCTTTGGCCTGCTGGTGTACTATAAATATCACTTAGGTCATCTTATCACTGTCTAGACACAAGCTTTTGTGCTTTCACTTATGAAAACTGTCATAGTAATTGAACAGTATCAAAGGGAGAATAAAAAACAGAGATGAGAATATAAATATGCAGAGACAGCAAAACACATGCACCACTGCCAATACTATCATGGGCTTTAGAAGGAGAAGAAATCAAGGGGCAAACACCCTCTGCTCTACTCCAACTCTTCTTTTTCTGCTAAGCATTTGGCTAGTAACACCTCTCCCCTTAGTCCTCAGCCATTGTATGATTTGGCCCCAACGGGGCTACTTCTAGAGTAGGTCCCAACCACCCCACCGGGATCTTTCCACCCCAGAGATCCTTTGCAGGTCCAGCACCCCATGCTGGTGCAAGTCCAGCTCAAGAAACCCTCCATGGTACAATACAGTGGATGTTTATTCCCAACCGTCTCTATTGTGTGCTTCCTGGGGAAGGCAGCTTCAAGCAGAAATGTGCTCTGGCCTGGGGTTGGTCTCCAGGTGGTTTCTCAGCATGCTCTGGCACGTCTGTGTATGGGCTGCTGCAGCCAGCATGCACCAGCTCCCGAGCATCAGCAAAACACATCTCTTCCCAACTCCTGCTCACTGACTTCATGTTAGTAGCCTGGTGGGAGTATTTATACGGTGGAAATCAGCAAATGTGACAAATCTGGATATTTTCTTTCTTCCCTTGCAGAGCTGATTGTTAAACATTAACCAGTACACCACTACCTGTGCCTCAGTTTGTCATCTAATTTGAGTTTTTCTTCTATATAGAAATTAGTTTTTGCATAGCCAAATAAATTTGACTTTGGACCTTTCCTCACTGCTTTTAAACTCTTCAATTATTTGATAAATATTGTTTTCTTCTACTTGTTTATGGATTCATGAAATTAACTCTGATGTATGAGTTATCCAAAACCTTTTAACTAAATATCATAGCTAATCAATAGTTGATTCAAAATGGCTCCTTTAACAAATAATAAATTCTTGTTTACACTACGCTCTTACATTTACACTCTTCCATTGACCTATTTTACTCTTGTGTCAACAACAAAACAATAGTAGTTAACATTTTTTGAGTACTTCCAGGTACCAGAATTTGCTCAGTTCTTTATATTATCTCATTTAATCTCACACTTTACAGGTGAGGAACCTCATGCCTGGAGAGATTAAGTCACTGAGCTATGGTCACATGTCTGGTAAGTGGCAAACCTGAAATCCAAATACTTTCCCTCCAACACCTAAACTCACTGCCACTCTGCTAAACGTAACACATTACTGATTGCTACAGCTTTTATATCTGATATTGGTCTCTCCTTTATGTTTACTGCTTTGCCAAGCCCCTCAAAAAATATATGTATTTTTAACTCAGACCATGTTAACTTTATAAATTAATTGGGAAAAAATGACATCATGTCAATATTCCATTTTTTGCCTCCAGGAACAAAGTACAGTCCTTCAGTTCAAGTTTTATCTTATAAATCTCAAGAGAAGTTTTATAGTTTTCTTCATTTTGATCATACATATTTCTCGTTAGGATTATTTCTAAGTATTTTGTATTAGTTGTTACTAAGGTGAATGGGATATTTTTCCCATTATATGTTTCCAACTGGTTATTGTTGATACTTGGGAAAGCTACTGATTTTTGTATACTTACCAAATATAGCCCTTAGTAATAATTTTTAGTTGATTTTCTTGGTTTTTGTATGTTGTCTCCTTTCTGATCATTATACTTGCTTTTGTTTTGTGGTTTATTGCATCAGTCAGAACTTCTAGAACGATGCTAATAGTGATAGAAGGCTTGCTTATGTGCTACCAAAGTAAAGAGAAAATCCTCTAGTGTGTCACTGTCAAGTGTAATATTGGCTGTTGGTTCAAGGCAGTGGATCTTATCAAAGATGCAGTTTTTACCTTCTAGCTTTAAAATAGCTTTATAAAGGAGGAGACTTTGAACTTTCACATTTTTTTTGAGCGTACCACTGAGATAATTTTAGGGTTTTTCTTACCAACTTCCTATTTGAAACAGAAAAATTCTAGACTATCCAATAGGGAGGTAGGTCTGAGTTTGGTCCTGGTGTGTATGTCAGCTATAAGACATCCTAGGTCAGTAGTACGGTCTGTTCTGCAAAAAGTGTGTTTCTTTGTCATGCATTACCTCACACACAACTGGCAAACAGATGAATGATGTCAATATAATGGATAAGTCACTTTGGCTCACGTGCAATTTTCCCCAGCATGTTAATGTTTCCAAGTAGTCAGATTCAAGTTTCCTCATGATTATTAAGAGAAAGCTTTAGCAACGTAAGACCTTCTGCAGGGGAAAAAAGCTTAAAAATCTACAAAAGTGACTTACTTTTAAATGATGGCTGATTTAGTGGCTTTGAAAAAACCATTACACCTTCCTTCTTTTAAGCTACGTGGCAAAGGTGCAAATGCAGCTGAAAAAGCTGCAGAGACATTGCTCCCTGTATTAAAACAATGGATTAATTAAGAAGGCTCTGTCCTGGACCAGATATTTAATTCTGATGAAAAGGTCTCTGATAGAAGGAAATATCCTACAAGGCCTACTTCTCAAAGAGGAGGGCATTTAGCTCCAGGGTTGAAGGCTACAAGATTTTTCTGACTGTGATACTGGATGCAAACACCAGTAAACTGTGCTGGGCTTTTTGTTTGTTTGTTTGTTTGTTTGTTTCCCTTTGTACTTCTATTAGGACTATACTTGGTTACAAAATTCCTTAGTTTTAAGTGTTCTGTCCCAACTCTATTTCGCCATCAGCCCTGATGTTTTTAGCACCTGAATTTGCACAACATGAGTTTATTTTATTTTTAAATTGTTGTTGAGGTTTTAATCTTGCTGTTTTTGTTTTCTCATATTTTCCAGGTTCACCTGTATGGGGTGGCAGAGAAACATCTGCATTCCTCCTAGAACCATTGGGTCTAATGCAACCTACTTATCACAGTGCAGCCTACTTGAGATTTGAGATTTTTTTTTTTTTAACCCAGGCAGCTAATAGACACGAAGTACCTGCCATCAAGGAATCTAAGATAATTGAGTTAAATATTAAAAAGTTTAAATCATTTTTCACAGATGGAGTACCTGCAGTGAAGAGAGAGGGTGTGCAAATTTCTGAAGTATATTCACATGAAGAGGCTGGCCACACTCGGGCTCCACTGTCCCATTTACAATGCGCATCTGTCACCAAACTCCTGATATTCTCCTGCACAACCTGCTCCACCAACAGCCTTCCCCTTCTCTGTAAACAGTAATTCCACCTTCTCAGGCGTTCAGACTAAAAGCCTTATTATGGCCTTTCTCCCTCATGCCATATGCCCCATTGGTCATGAAATGCTGCTGTCTCAACCTTCTAACCATGTCCAGAACCTGACCATGTGTCCTCACTTCTCCACAGCTACCACCACTATCTCTCACCTGAGTTACTGCAATAGATTTCTCTCTGCTTCTATCCTTGTCCCCTCAACACCAGTTTCAATAAGATGAGGACTTTTTCCTCAGAAATCCAGATCACGTTATTCCTCCACTCGAAAGCCCACGATGTCTTCCAACCTCACTCAGAGCAAAAGCCAAAGTTTTTATAATGGCCTACAAGACCCAAGTGGCTCTGGCACCAACCACCTCTGACCTGTTCCTTTCCCTCCACACACTGCTCCAACCACTCTGGCCTTGCAGCCTCTCCAGCCTCTCAGGCCTGCTTCCATCTCCTGACTTATGCACTTGCTGCTCCCTGTGCCTAGAACGCTCCTCTCCTAGGTAATCAAGGTGGCTTGCCCCCTCACTTCCTTTAGGTTTTTGCTCAAACATCATCACCACAGAGAGGCTTTTCTTGACCACCATATCGTAAACTGCAAATACACACACACTCCCTATCCCCCTTCCCTAACTTACTTTTCTCCATAGCAGAATGTATCTTCATCTGCTAAACTATGTATTTTACTTATTTCTGTACCTGCCCTGTCCACTAAAAAAGAAGCTTGATGTTCTCTGCGGCATCCCCAGTACCTAGAATAGTTCTCGCTCAGTAACTACTTGCGGAGTGACTGAATAAGGTTCACTGCATGGTGTGATGAAGGAGGTGACAAAGATGACTCCAGGTTATGGCCTTCACCATCACAAATTCAAGGAATACTTGGAAGAAGGTGAGCAGTGCACAGAAGTTTATTTTAATGCAGTCATATGGCTAGGTTGTGAAAACTTGTTCAAGAGATTTACTGAGCCCCTTCCTCAGATCAAGGACACTTGAAATGAAAGGGTTTTGAGTGGTTCGACTTGTCAGACACCCCAGCGACTCACAAGATTGTTCTTCTATGATGTGGCAAGACTTCTGAACACAGCAAAACTGAGACTGCAGGGGGAAAAAAAACCCAGAAGCACTGCTGACATGACCAAGGAAATATGAGCGTTCTGACTAAAACCGGACATGTGAATCAAGCAGCTGGAGACTGCATTCACTGTCCACAGCAGATCAGCCCCACGCTCAACGAAATCATTGCATTTAAAAACTGAAGAATCTTATAAATCAATTTCAAAAGAAATTCACACATTTTAAAAAGAAATCATGCTGTCAGTATCTGTGGTTGCCTTTGAAGGTCATCCCTTGGGGATACGCTTGAATCATCACGCATTTGTCCCACTGGCATGGCTCACATTTTCATCAACAAAATGCAAGAGCTGAAAGCACAATCTGACCAACAAAAAGTCAATATTCATGACATTCTGAAGATGAATTCGCAAAGCTTAGAACAATCCTAAAACTTCTCACAGGGGCTCAACTCGGTTTTCTATCCCTGATGCTGTGAAAAACCTATTCTTTTTCATGAAAGTGTTGAAATCAACCCTGGAGCTACCATCTGTGATGTAAACCTAGAGTCATAATAAATTGAAATATGCCTCACTATCCACCTAGAGTTGCAGAATATGGTTGTTTCTTAAGTGTCACTTTCCTCTTATTAGACCAAGAACACTATACGAGTAGCTCCAGGCCTGTAACTGCACTTTCGGGATTAACAAGTTTATTCAACTGTTTTTCAAACTGACTTTGATTAATTTTGAAATCATATTATAGATCTGTTGTATTTCATTACTGTTAAGAATTTAAACTTCACATGGGCCCACACATGTATGGATTTCAAATTATGTAATTCATTACTTTAAAAACATAGGTGCTTACTTTTCAGTAGGGAATGAAATATAAGGACTGCCTGAGAAACTGTCAGAGACTGAAGGAGTTAACTAAGGAAACATGATGGCTAAATGCAATATGGGATCTGGAATTAAATCCTAGGATAGAAAAAAAAAAGGACAATTGTGGAAAAATTAGGAGAATCTGAATAAAGGCTGTAGTTTAGTTAGTGGTATTGTACCAATGTTAATTTCTTAGTTCTGATAAATGTACTATATCATGTAAGATGTTAACATTAGGAGAAGCTGGATGAAGGGAATACAGGAACATTTCGTACTCTTTGCAACTCTTCTGTAAATCTAAAATTATTTCAAGGGAGTTCCCTGGTGGCCTAGTGGTTAGGATTCTGTGCTTTCACTGCTGTCGTCTGGGTTCAATCCCTGGTCGGGGAATAGAGACTGAAATCCTGCAAGCCATGCAGTATGGCCATAAATAAATAAATTAAATTACTTCAAAATTAAAATTAATTCTAGAATTAAAAACTCTAGAAACACAACAGAAATTTTTAGCCATTTTAGGGTGATCTATTAAAAAAAAAAGCCAATGCCACAAAGATGGTTTCATTAAGTTATTGATACAGAATCCAGGAAGGTTACAGAAATCTGGAATTTCAGCTACTCTCAATATGCAAGTTGTCAAAAATAGATTCACTGAACAACAACAAAAAATGTTCCATTGCTCTGTCACAACAAAATATAAAAGACACATAAAAGAAAACCACCTCAAAATAACAAAACCGATCACACTTATATAGACTTGAAGTGACAATGAAGATTAGAAAAAAACATTATTTCAACTAACGTGCGATATGAAGGGCGTTGTAAATTTGGAAGGGAACTAAAGTATATAGTTGTTTCTATGTGCTGGAATTATAAAGGATTATCTTAACTTTTAAGCTTTTCTTTACAATGGCCGTATAAAGATTTAAAATCTGAACAATAAGCATAATACATTTTGGTATTAGTCCACGGGATACTGAGATAAAATAACAGAAAGCTACTTCTGATCCTGCAAGCTCTCACACTCTTGCTCCGCTTTTGTCCCCTCTTATCTGCAATGGTGTACACTCTGACCAGTTCTCCCCTTGTCTACTGCATCAACAGTCTCCCTATACTCCTCCACTGCACTTCAGTCTATTGTTTCCATTCTTATAAGCTATTTTCCTAAAATTCAGGTTACAACACATCACTTCTCTGTCAAAACAAAATCACAGAAACTCTAATGGCTCTACCTATTGACTAAAGAAGAAAAAACCCTTCCACAAACTCAATACCCACCATCAAGCTTCCTCCAAGCCTCTGTTCATGCCTTTCTCGTTAATAAAATTACCTACTTTAACTAACATTTGCTGAGTGCTTATTTTATGCGAAGCAAAATGCTAAGAGATTTACATGTCATTTTTTCCCTATAGTCTTCTCACCAACCCCTAGGGGTAAGTGCTACTACTAAATGAAAAAAAGTCAGAGCTTTAGTTAATTTTCCTAAGGTTACCTGGCTAATAGGTGGTAGTGTAAGAACTTGGACCCCAATCTCTAAGTTTCAAAGTCCAAACTCTGAACAAAATCTTCTTGCCAACTTCTATCATTCCATCAAGTCCCAGAACAAATGCTAACTTCTACTACCATCCCTAATTCCTCCAGGTGGAAGTGATAAGCTTTTCCATGGACCCACACGCCTGTTTAATTTCCTTTTATAGATCTTATTTCATCTTGCCTTATATGTAGGAAACAATATATATGTCTAAATTACCCATTAGATTCAAGAGCTTTGAGAACAGGAACAGCTAAATTACTATTCTTCATAACTTGGACTCATGATAATGCCATGGGGTAGCAGAACTGAGTAAGTGTCTATCAACGAAGGAAATCGTGTTCAGAGAAACTTAGACTTCTACTAATTCTCCTAGTTGTTCACATACACACATGTTTGAACTATAGATACCAAGAATTTCACAGAATACAAAGAACATAGATTTTGAAGCTCGACAAACCTGTTTATAAATCCCGGCTCTACTAAAAAGAAACTACTATCTGACCTTGGGGGCAACTCACTTAAACAATGTGTCCTTAATTCCTCATCTGTAACATTGAGACTAATGATAATATGTGTAAAACACATAGCACTATATAGCAAAGTAAACTTTTGATAGGTGTTTCTTATGAGAACTTGTTTCATGCCCAGAATGACAGGACCCTCTTTAAAAAGGGTCAATATTTCTACAGGTAGATGACGTGAAACACTTAGATAACAAGATCCAGGATGGTGTATGATTAAGTGCTAAGTATTCAGGGATGGGAATGATCAGCGTTGACCAAGAAGAAGGCTTCTTGGGGACTTCCCTGGTGGTCCAGTGGCTAAGGCTCCACACTCCCAATGCAGGGGGCCCGGGCTCAATCCCTGGTCAGGGAACTAGATCCCACATGCCACAACTAAGAGTTCACATGCTGCAACTAAAGTTCCTGCACGCAGCAAGGATGACCCTGGGTGCCGCAACTAAGACCTGGTGCAGTCAA
Source organism: Kogia breviceps (assembly GCF_026419965.1). Classification (NCBI taxonomy): domain Eukaryota; kingdom Metazoa; phylum Chordata; class Mammalia; order Artiodactyla; family Physeteridae; genus Kogia; species Kogia breviceps. Next base: position 27,516,726 of record NC_081317.1, read on the forward strand.
AAAAAATTTTTTAATTAAAAAAAAAAATTAGCATTGTAGTTTGTAACCTTTAAAAGAAAGAAAGAAAGAAAGGAGGGAAGGAGGGAGGGAGGGAGAGCAGAAAGAAAGAAAGAAAGAAAGAAAGAGAGAAAGAGAGAGAGAGAGAGAGAGAGAGGGAGGGAGGGAAGGAGGGAGGGAGGGAGGGAGGGAAGGAGGAAGGGAGGGAAAGGAAGAAAGAAAGAAAAGAAAGGAAGGAAGAAAGAAGGAAAGGAAAGAAAGAAAGGAAGAAGGAAGAAAGAAAGGCTCCTTGAAAGGAAAGAATATGAGTTGGCTCATCAGGATAGGATTTGGACAGAAAGGAGAAAAATTCCAAACAGGAGACAATCATAAGTAAAAGCAGGGAGGCCAGAGTAAAGATGCTCATTCAAAAAGTATCCCTCCAGTACAGTTCTTGCTCAGTGGACAAATGCCAGATGAATAAACCGAGGGCAGAGTCGAGAGAGAACTATGAATCTAATGCTGGTATAAAGGATATTGTGCTAAACAGAATAAAAGTGGGAAAGGAGAACCTTCATACTGCTTATAGGAAAACATGCAGGAAAATGAGAATTAGTGGTTTATCTAATGAATGCACGAATAAGAGTTTGCTATAATGAGCATAAGCAAAGTCTTACCAGTGGATAGATCCTTTGTTTTTTATTAGCTTTATTCACTACTTTTATCTCTAACACCAATGTCGGTATTCCCACCCAATCCTGTCTTTTAGCGGTGTGAACTGTATTTGTATGCACAGAGAAAAAAAAATAATTCCTACAGTAGAAATACAAAAGTATCATGAGACTAGAGTACAGACTCTCCATAATCCTGAGCCTAACATTTAAGGTCACAATCTACCTTCCAGCCAGATCTCACACTATAGATAAACAATACTCCAGTCATTCCAAACCACTTTTGCCAAACATATTAAGCATTGTATGCTTCTGTGCTTTTGCTCACGCCATTCCTTCAGGCTAGAGTCCCTTTACTCCTACTGAGGTTATTATTCATCCTCAAGACCAAATTCCATTCCATTTGCTTCACAGAGCCTTTCCCACACCAAGCTGGAATTAAGGGAGGTGACTAAAACAACAACAAATGATACCAGGAAACAAACAGAAAAAAGGAAAGGAATGCAAAATCTGTACCAGAGGAGCTAGAAGGTAACTATAAGACTAAAAATTCGTCAGAATCTTCTAGAAAAACATCACCCCATGCTACAAGAGAAAATGAACAAGTCTAACAAGGTCTGGAATGACGAATCCAAGAGGTAAGAGAAAGCTGTCAAGGTTATGGGATAATAAAAGTGACAAAAAACCCAGCAGCAGAAATCTGAGAAATGTATCTAGGGATTATGAAACCTAAGGCCTTAAAGCCACAGTTGGTATTTTCATCTATTATTCCAACAGGACTAAGAAGTATATGGAAAGTTAACCATTGATTACACGGATGGCATCAAAGAACAGAATTTAGGACTTCCCTGGTAGCGCAGTGGTTAAGAATCCGTCTGCCAATGCGGGGGACACGGGTTCAATCCCTGGTCTGGGAAGATCCCACATGCCGCGGAGCAGCTAAGCCACAACAACTGAGCCCGTGCTCTAGAGCACGTGAGCCACAACTACTGAGCCCATGTGCCGCAACTACTGAAGCCCATGCACCTAGAGCCCGTGCTCCGCAACAAGAGAAGCCATCGCAATGAGAAGCCCATGCACCACAACAAAGAGTAGCCCCCGCTCCCCGCAACTAGAGAAAGCCAGTGCACATCAACGAAGACCCAATGCAGCCAAAAAAGAAAAAAAGAACAGAATTTCGTTTTTTACAATCTTAAGACACTGCAAAGATTAAGCACTTAACTCTACCAGAGGGCACCTGATTAAGTCTGGAAGAATGCCTTTGCCCAGAAACTGGCTTATCTCATCAGAAGTTCTCAACAGAAGGGTCTTGAACTAAAAATGGAAGGGTAGAAGAAACAATGTAAACTGATACTATAACGCATCATTAATTCAACAAACACTGACTGAACATCTATCTCCTAGGTGCCGGGCCCTAGTATAGCACTGGGGATACAGCAATCAACAAAATACACAAATCCCTGCTCATGGAGATTATGGAAGGAGAAAGCCAATAAAAATACATTAATGATTTCAGGTGATGATCAGCTTAAAGAAAAATAGAGCCAAGTAAAGAAAAAAAATGACACAGCTGGGCTGGAAGGACTGTTTCCGAACCAAGGGAGCAAGTCTGGAAGATCTGAGGGTAGAGCCAGAGAAGAGAAAGGGCCTGACAAGGACAAGCCTGCAAACAAGGAACTGGACAAAACATAATGAATTAAAACAATGGTAAGAAGGGAGAAGAGGTAGGCAGAACCGGATAAAGGTAGAGAGGAAGTCTGGATATCATATTTAAGTGTGCTGGAAGTTACTGGAGGGCTCTAAGCTCAGAGAGATGGGATCTGAGTTGCTTTTTGATCACTGAGACTGCTGTGTGGAGAAAGGACCAAGCACAAGATGCTAACTCGGCAAGGGTGGTGGCAGCAATGTTGGCACATGTCAGATACGATATGTAAATAAAGACAAGAGCCTAGGTGAGAAAAGTCAAGAAGTAAACCAATTTATGCCACAAAATTCCCCCGAACTTCAGGAATTAGTGGTATATGATATCTCTGGAACTAGAGGTGACAGTGGAGCTACAGATGGGAGGATTCATGAAAGGCTGTTTAAGAGCTGTGAGACTCTCTGTGCAGGTAGGCAACTAACTGTCCCTCCTCTACCCAGAAAGTTGCAGACAGGGGGGCAGAAAACAAAAGGAGTAAGTGCACGTGTACATAGTAAATACTGAGACCAACTTCCGCTCCAGTGTTCTTTCCCTGCTTGGGTCCCAGAACTCTGGCAGCCAGACTAATACCCACCAGGAGGCTAGATGAGACTTCTTTGGGGAAATCTGACCAGTCTAAGAGAAAAGACCAAAAGATACTTACCCTGGGTGTTTCCCAAGGAAACTGGCCAGCCAGACCACCCTGCAGTCAACCCCATAGTCAACAATCCCATCCCCAAATGAATACAGTGCTTTTTAGCAACCTTTTGGAGCCCAACACTTAAATAATGAGCAGACAGCTAAGGATCACCAGACATTTAAGAAAATCTTTAACATGAATGCAGAGACAAACAGAAGAAACTAAGTTGGAAGAAACAGATGATGCAGACAGAGAGAACCGAACTTAAAACAAGTGCACACACATAGCACAGAGAGAGAAGAACAGATAGATAGTGCAAAAATTAAAAAAGAATATTGAAGAGAACAATGTAAAATACCATATGAAATTAAGAACTCAGAGCAGAAATAAAAATGTAATAGAAGGACAAAGATAAATTGAGGAAACCTGACTGAATATGGATTAGAAGATAAGGAGTTCAGAAATGAAAGAAAAGATAAGAAAGTTAAGGAACAGGGGAAACATGGGAAGGAATAAAAGAAGAATTGAGGAAGAAATTTCACAACTACAAAATGTAAATTTCCAGATTGAAAGACCCCACAGTGTCCAGCATGATGGATTAAAACAGATCCACAAAAGGCACGTCACTGAAAAATGTCAGAACATGGGTCACAAGGAAGATCCTAAATGGTTCCAGAGAGAATTAAACATGTTTAATACAAAAAAAAAAGGCAAGAATCAGAATGGCATCAGACTTCAACTGCCACCCTAGCAGAAAGAAGACAAAGGAAAAACTCATTTTAAATTCTGAGGAAATAATTTCCAATCTAGAATTCTAAAACCAGCCAAATATTAAATATGTACGAAGTAAGAATAAAAATATGCAAGGTATCAAAAAAATTACATGTATCCTTTCTCAGGAACCTACTAAAGGAGGTATTTTACCAAATTAAGGGAATAAACCAAGAAAGAAAACACCAGGACAGGAACAATGATGAAAGAAATCAAAGGCTAAATAAATGGAGGACACCACATTCAAAGATTGGAAAACTCAATATTATTTGACAAATTCTTTCCTAATTGATCTATAGTTTCAATGCAAGCCAAATCAAAATCCCAGCAGGACTTTTTGGGGTTGATATTGATAAACTGATTTTAAAATGTATTAAGGAAAGGCAAAAGAACTAGAATAGCCAAAATAGTTTTTTAAAAAGATAAAAGTTAGATTCACACCACCTGATTTCAATATATACTATAAAGCTACCATAATCAAGACCACGTGGTATTAGTTAAGACAAACAGATCAATGAAAGTTCAGAAATAGGGACTTCCTTGACAGTCCAGTGGTTAAGACCCCTGTGATCCCAATGTAGGGGACATGGGTTCAATCCCTGGTGAGAAAACTAAGATCCCACATGCCACACGGCACAGCCAAAAAAAAAAAAAAAAGAGAGAGACCCACACATATATGGTTGATATTTAGAAAAGGTACAAGGGGAATTCAATGGAAAAAGTATAACCTTTTCACCAAACTGTGAAACTGGAATAATTAGACAACCATATGGAGACAAAAAAACAAGATCCCAACCTATACCTCAAACCTTATCCAAAAATGAACTCAAAATGGATTCTAGACCTAAGTGTCAAACATGAAAATAGAATATTGTAGGGCAGTGTGTCTGTCACCTTGCTGCTTAGCTGCGGAAGTGATCTGAGGGTCTGCTTACTCCAGTTATAGACTATCAGCCAGTTCTGTGGTTTTTCAGCCTCTCTTCTCACCCATGCCCTCAGAGATCCCTGGGCCTTAGATTCCTGGTGTTCTGAGTCTGTATTTATGCTCTGCCAAGGAGTATGAGGAAGGAGCAGAGATAAGTGCCTGTGTTCAATCCACCAAGTTAACTAGATTCACTGGTCTCATTCCAAACACAGATGTTTTGAACTTGCAAGACCTTCAAGTTTGAAGGCAGAATACAAGTTTTCTTCCTCCAATTCCATTTCACCGTTTTTTCTTCCTTCCTTTCCTTCATTTTCCTTACACAGACTTGTAAAATAAAGAAAGCTACATAGCCAGTTTTTTAAAAAAACAGTTTTCTAGGGGCTGCCCTGGTGGCGCAGTGGTTAAGAATGTGCCTGCCATTGCAGGGGACATGGGTTCGATCCCTAGTCTGGGAAGATCCCACATGCCACGAAGCAACTAAGCCCTTGCGCCACAACTACTGAGCCTGCACTCTAGAGCCCTCAAGCCATAACTACTGAGCCCACACACCACAACTACTGAAGCCTGTGTGCTCTAGGGCCCATGTGCCGCAACTACTGAGCCCACATGCCACTACTGCTGAAGCCCGCGCACCTAGAGCCCGGGCTCCGCCAGAGAAGCCACCACAATGAGAAGCCCGTGCAACAACTAAGAGTAGCTCCTGCTCGCCGCAACTCTGAGAAAGCCTGTGCGCAGCAACAAAGACCCAACACAGCCAAAAATAAAAGTTTTTTATAAATTTTTTTCTAAGTGCATGGGTCCCAGATAATCGGGGCACCAGCACAAGAAAGACAAAGGAAATCCTTGGTATGATGTGAAGAGAGATCTCAAATTGATAACTTTGAAGGGGGCCTGAGAAGTGGCCAGCCCAGATTGGAGCTGTAGGAAAGGTCTCCTCAGGAAACTGAACTTGAAAGGTTATCTAAGGCATCTGTGCTGACTCAAAGAAATTCACACAACCAGGAAAGAATGTAGAGGTCAATTAGTCCTCAATAAGTACACAGAAAACTAGGTAAACAGCAACACAAGACAATTATCATCTCCAAGAGCAACTCGGGATTATGGAGGAATGATGAAATACTACATGACTCAGCTGTGAAGAGCATTTACATAGTCATAATGGAAAGACTGAACATCAATCCAAACAAAACTGTTATTATCTCTGCAGTAGGAAAAGGGGGACTGGAAGCATGTACATGGAATCAGGGCAAAGAATCATTTGGAAGAGAGCACAATCTTCATCTTCCGTAGTGGAGGCCAAAATTAATGTTGAAAACTGAAGAATCAGGTGGTAGCAATATAAACATGTTAGCGATACAGAGGGAAATAGCAAAAGATTTAGTTCAAAGAGTTAAAAGTGATAGCCTCAGGACAGCAGAAAATGGGGGAAAGGCTTTAAAAAAAATAACAATCCTGCTACTAATGTTTGACTCTTTAAAAATATATGCATGTACAGCTTTGATAAAAATAAAAGTTAAATAAACTTAAAAAAATCAAAGCCTAAGAAGAAAAAAAAGGGGAGGGATAGAATAGTACAGGATCTGGACTCATGACACTTAAAAATGGTTATATAAACTAAGGGTTTTTAAGTTTAAATGTAACACACACATGCAACTTGGCACACATTAAGGCTGATTTCAGTTGTTTTACCTTCAGCTATTCAGTTATTCTATATATCTATAGTGGGTGCAGAATCAGAACCAACAATAAAGTTACATGGACAGTGAGGTCAGCTGTGCAAAGAAGAAATTTCTCATAACTACCTGAAAGTAGAGTTAACTGTCTCAGGAAGCAGTGAGTTCTCTGCTGACAGAGGTATTTAAGAAGAGCCTGATTAAAACCACTTAGTGGACGTCATACCCTCGTAGGCTGGAATATAGGCCTCTAAGTCCCCACCAGCTGGGGGATTCTGTAAAAGGATTCCAGGTAATCATCTCCTTTGAATTAATACCTTCTGAAGTGGGACTAGAAACACTGGTAGGTGAAGCAGCTGAGGTACTTAGGATATATTACAAATCAGGGACTTCCCTGGTGGTGCAACGGTTAAGAATCTGCCTGCCAATGCAGGGGACATGTGTTCAAGCCCTGATCCGGGAAGATCCCGTATGCCATGGTGCAACTAAGCCCGTGCGTCACAACTACTGAGCCTGTGCTCAAGAGCCCGACAGTCGCAACTACTGAGCCCGCATGCTGCAACTACTGAAGCCGGTGTGCCTAGAGCCCATGCTCCGCAACAAGAGAAGCCACCGCAATGAGAAGTCTGCACACCGCAATGAAGAGCAGTCTCCACTCGCCGCAACTGGAGAAAGCCCACGCGCAGCAACAAAGACCTAATGCAGCCAACGATAAATAATAAATAAATTAATTAACTTTAAAAAATATTTTGGAAGCAGATGAGATGTAAAAAAAGAGTAGAAGAGAAAATGCATGTCTGAGTGGGAGAAAGCTGGAAGAGAAACAAACAGATGGTGTGATGGGTGGTAAGAAATGAAGAATCCACTCTGGGTCCTGTGGTTTGGTGGCGGTGGGACATTAAACAGGTCACAGTGCCCAGTTAGGTAAGAGACCATGGGGCCATGGCAAGAGCACCTGGGCTTCCTGGCAGAGTGAAAGGGCAGAGACCTGTGGTTCAGTCACTAGATGCAGATGAGCTGCAAGAGAGCCACCTGAGATTAGAGAACAGCAAAGGGACACTTGATTTGTTCTACTTTAAATAAAGTTCCTGGAACCTAGTGCTATCAAAGAAAAAAAAAAAATCACACCTCAGCTTCAACGTTGGTCATTTCAACGTGGAAATTAAAATATTAAACACATTATAGGTCCCATCTTTCTTACGGGACCACCTCAAGAGTGTGACTTGTCCACAGGCTTCAGGGAAGCTTTATGTTATTTTCTACTCAAGGCCAGTATTTTTTCTTTCACTCTGTCTAATAAAATACTGTCATGACTACAGAGACAATAAATTTATCCCAAAGTTTACTAAACTCCATCCTTACCAGTTAAGAGCTGACATGGATCATACTTTAAAAAATGTCTACGTTCCGTCAGGACACTTTTGTATTTCTAGTTCTTAGTTTTAAAACTTAGTTTAGAATCTACCAAGAAATTATCAGCACTGTGTACCCCATAAACTGTGTGACTTTGGGCTACTTAAGAAACAGAGACTCAGGTTAGCCCGGACACTCTGTGGACGCCCCTCCACCTTCTCTCCGTTAACTGACAGCACGTTTCTAGAGGGAAAGTCTCCTTCTTGGTTGAATCCAGTACTTAGGACCCTAAGCAGCGTACTGGTCAATAAATGCTGAACCGAACCAAAGCATACGACTAGCCTGGAATCTCCTCTTTATTCTACTAACATTCTTGATTTTTTTTTCTTCTTTTCAGTGCCTTCCCCCTCACCCCTGAGTACCAGGGTCATTGCTGCAGGCTGCTCTTCACCCTTCTGGCCGCACTTTGAACAAAATAAGCAGGATTTGTAGCTCTACCCACTCTGCTCCCAGACAGGCATGAGAAGATGGGACAAAAGAGCTTTCACTGTACATCCTGTACTGTGGGCCAGTAAAAAAAAAAAAAAAAAAAAAGAAAGGAAGAAGAAGAAGGGGGGCACAGGTGGCAGCAGGAAAGGTAAGCCTCTGTTCTTATAAATCTATTGACCAGGACTGATGAGGCCCACTGGTCTCTAGCTTATGATGTGCTCTTTTTTTTCCTGACTGGCTAGTATTAATGTCTTTACCAAGACTTCATTATAATGTGGGAACATATGCTAACAATGTCAGGTTCAAAATCACCAGAATTAACTTAAAACATTTCAAATAGTGGCTTAATTTTCAGGTTCATTCCCATTTCCTTCCGTTGACAGGTTACCTTTGTTTTAATAGTAATTTTGACAAGAATCATTAGCATCATAAACTAAAATTCTAGTCTCTGAATACCCCATGCCCCCACCACATATATTCAATAGACATTTATTTGGGATCTATTATTTGCTCAGCCCCTGTAATATCACCTCTGTCCTGGATTCTTTCTCTAACAAAAGATAGCATTCGATGAGCAGATGCCATCTGCAGATGTCCATCTGGAATGCTGGGCAATAACTACAACTACCCCGTAGCCTCTATCGCAGACCCCAGGCAAAAGGAGAAGAAAACCCCAGGCGCAGATGGCTGGTTCCCTCTCTAGCTGTTGGCCCAGCTGGCCTCACAGCAGTTCTATTCTGAAGTTCCAAAGTTGAAGGATCCTTTTGTAAACCCTTAACCTTCCCAACTTCTTGGAAATCTCAAACTACACATCTGAGAGATTATTCACATGAAGGGCTTTTACATTCTCCTAATATACTTGAGTGACTTGATACTTATCGACACTATTGTGCCAATACTGTAAAGAACATGTTGAAGTTTGTGATGTGCTCAAACTCAGTTTCAAATCTGCTAAGCACTTCCTACTAAGGGTTACCTGACGAACAACATTCTTGCTACCACACTCACTTTTGTTCTCACTTGAGGAAATTGAGAAGGAATATTTCAAGCACTGTTTCTCAAAGTGTGTCCTATAGGAGAAGAGTTCCTCAAGATGCAATGAAAAATAATAAATTTTAAGGACAAATGAATTGACTGAAGGTCAATTAAGCCAAGTTAAACTGGTTTCAGGTGTGGGTTTGTGAAGCTTTTAAACAGGCTGATAAGCACTGTGGCTCCACAAATTGGGGGAGTGGGGGTGGGTATGGAATGCACAGGAACTTCCCAAACTTTTGTGACCTCAGATCCCCTTCTTGGAGTACCATCTTGTAGCCCTGGTGCTACAGGAGCACATACTTGGGGAAACCCTGCTTACAGTATTCTTACATAAATGGGATGGCATGTGGAGCACCACCTACAGAGCAGAGAGCCTAGTGAGAAGCAGGTTATGAGGAAGTGTTCCTTTCCCCCAGGAGGCTCCCTACCCTGTTTGCTTGTCACTACCTCAACAGAAACGTGTGTTTCCACTTGGTCTTGGTTTACGTTCTCAGATTAAACTATAAACCTTTCAAAATTATCACCAAAACTAGAATTGCATCTAATTTTAAAATGAAGTATCTTATTAAAATATATTATTTCCATACCTTCATAACTGAAATCTCCTTCTACCACCGATGTCCATTCCGAAATGTTTTTCTTGCTGTAAAAGTAGGGCTAGTTTCGAAACATATTTAATATGCTAGACTTTAAAACTTGATGTTTTCAGAACTGTCTTCCAACACTTGATGTTTTTAGAATTTATGAAAATACAAAATCACATGCAAAATCAGTTTGAAAACAACTGAGGTTTTAAAGCGCAGTTTAGTTCAAACAAACAAACCAACAAACAAAAAACTCCAGCTTTGCTCCAGTGGTAAAAATCTCTGCCTTTGTAATTAGGTCCCCATGTGCATGCAAATCACTTGTGCCACAGTCTTCCAACTTCACCATGGCCATTTTCTTCACCCTTTCCTTTCTTACTGCTCTCATGAGCCTTACTGATACTATTAAATAATGTTAGTATCCATTACATTAACCCTTTCAGAGGCCATGGGTCTCCAAAGACTAAATATATAAATATATATTCCTTATTAAAACTGTATTCTTGAGAATCTGAGTTACGGGGAAAGGACACAATTGTAGTCACTTTTAGTAAACTTACTGCCATTATAGACTTGTTCATACTTAAGTTCTTAGAAGAAAATGCAGAAGGGCCCAGGAGGAAATGCACAGCAGTTAAGGGTCCCAGGAGTCTTCAAGTTTATAACCACCACTTATACAGCTCCTGCTGCAAATTGTTACATTCTTACCTCTGGTTTAGGGTGCACTGACTGAAAACCAACACCCACCCCACCCAAACACACATGCACTTTAAAGCCAGAGTAAATAGTACACACAGTCTCTGAATTTCAGTGACAGAAAAGTGGTATCTAAGCTACATGTAATATACTATTTAAATATAGTTCTCAGTACAGCAGAAGGAAGGGAATGCAGTGCAGCAGGAAACGCACATTTTGAACTACTCCAGGCTTTACACTACTTTGGGGGCCTTGGGGCAAGCTGCCTAAGCTTCTGTGCCTCAGTTTCTCTTTTTTTTTTTTCAATTGAAGTATAGTTGATTTACAATGTTATGTCAGTTTCAGGTGTACAGCAAAGTGATTCAGAACACATATATATATTCTTTTTCAGATCCTTTTCCATTATAGCTTATTACAAGATATTGAATATAGTTCCCTGTGCTATACAGTAGGTCCTTGTTGTTAATATATCTTATTTATAGTCGTGTGTATATGTTAATCCCATACTCCTAATTTATCCCCTCCCCCTTTCCCCTTTGGTAACCATAAATTTGTTTTCTATGTCTGTGAGTCTATTTCTGGTTTGTAAATAAGTTCATTTGTATCACTTTTTTTCTAGATTCCACATATAAGTGATATCATGATATTTGTCTTTCTCTGATTACTTCACCTAATATGATAATCTCTAGGTCCATCCATGTTGCAGCAAATGGAGCCACAGGATTTTTTTGTTTTTGTTTTTTTTTCTTTTTTGGCCACACTGTGGAATCTTAGGGAATTCCATAGGGATTGAACCCGGGCCCCAGGCAGTGGAAGCACTGAGTCCTAACCACTGGACTGCCAGGGAATTCCCAAGCCTCAGTTTCTTAATCAGTAAAATGGGGCTAACACTGATACCCATCTCAGAGTTGCAAGAATAAAATGAAATTTATTCTATGAGGGCAGACAACTAGGGAATGAAAGCAGGGAAAACCCAGTGGTCTGCTCTCATATTCCATGCCCTTTCCTTCCCCTGGGAGACCACCCATCCTTACAGCATCTCCTTTATGCATATGACTTAGAACATTTTCTGAAATCCAGTTCTGGATCTTCAACTGCCTATGGGAAATTGCTACATGGAGTATTAATATCATCTCAAACTCAGTTCACACAAAATTAAATTCATCTTCCCCTCCCCATATTCTAGTCTCCATCCCAACTCCCATGTCTGTCTATTATAATACACTTCTTCCATTATACAGTATTCTAAACTGGTTTTATCCCTCTCCGTTATCCCACGTATCCAGATTAAGTCAGGAGAATCTGTCCTATTTCAATTCTATAATGTCTCTTCTGTTTCCCATTTACACTGTTGGTTCGAGTTACTGAATGGTTTCCAGGGTGGCCTGTCTCCCTTTCTCTCACTTCAGGCATAGGCAAGGCTCCGATTACTCCTCCTTACATTGCTCTGAAAAACCCTCCAGGGCTGCCCATTTCTCTCCCCTTGGAATAGCAGTCTTCCCTACATGTTACATTTCTCTTTATTCTGGCCACGTCTCCTTTCCAAACGGACACGCAGTCAGTTAAAGGCTTCCTTGCCTTTGTTCAAGCTGTTCTTTTCACTGGAATGTCCTCTCTTGTCCCTGCTTTATACTAAAATCTGTCTATCCTCCCACATTTTTCTAAACCCATCCTTCAAAGCCAAATCAAGGATGATTTTCAGGAAGCCCGCTCTCCAACTAGTCCGTCCTTTCTTAACTTCTCCACTGAACTCCTAACCACCCAATTTAGCCTCTCCTTATTGCTGTTCATTTCACCCTTAACACTCATCTTCCAGACACAGTTTAAAATTTTTGGAAGTCGAGGTCCCTTTTCCAAAACCCAAACACAGGATTTTTTTAGGGGGGTATTAAAGGGTAGGAGAACATCTTAAGAGCCTTAGTTTACATTAATATCATAATGTCTAAGATATTTTCATGAGGTGTACAGTTTGCTACAAGCCTGTGAGACAGGTTTTATTATTGTTCCCATTTTACAGCTGGGGAAAATGAGGCACAAAATGTTAAAGAATTTGGCCCAAATAACCCAGCTGGTGACAGAGCCATACGATCTGGCTATACAGCCCACACTCCTGCCAGTACAAGTTGGTGTTTAATTCTCAGATTCTAATATCCTTTTAGAGCAGCAGTAGGGAAAGGATTTCTTTAAAGGATGGCAGAAGGCTACTTACCCATTAAGGGAGGATCATTTAGTTGGGGATGGTGAAGTGAGACACATATAGCAGACTGAATTCAACCGAATTTTATATTAAGAAAATTTTACATCAGCAATATTATGTTTAAAATTAAACTATTTTGCTATTACAAATAATGCCACATGTAATGTCATCTAGCATTTACTATACTTTTGGATTACTAAAGGGTGTCAACTTTTTCATGGCTTTCAATGTATGTCATCAAACAGTGTCCCAAGAGGGTCGTACCATTTATTCAGCAAATCAATAAAGTATACTTGAGTTGAAACCACATGAGCAATTAATATTATTCTGTTAACTTTTACCAAAGTTACAGACAAAAGTGCTGTCTATGTACCCTTAATCTGCTTCGATTATTAGCAAGACTGAACGTATTTACATATTAGTTTACTAATTCTCCTTCTGTAAAGAGACAATTTTTATACTGTGAGAGCTCTTTACATCAGAGGTATTCTAAATAATGATGTAAATCTTCAGTTTTACTATTGCTATAACAAAAAACAAAAAAACCCAAAACTAAACAGGAGGCAAAAAAGACACTCTCTTTCTCCTTTTCTATGCTAGTATATTCCACTCAGTATTTCGGCCCCTTAAGTGCATCAGGTAGGGGTAGAAAGAAAAGGGATGAAAAAGGAAACTTTAGGGGAAAGGAGGGGAAAAAGAAAGAAAAATTGAGTAACAATCAGACAGAGATAAACACACAAAGAAGTGAGAAGAGGTAGAAAAGGAAATTGAGAGCTTGAAAGGGAAGAGGTTATAGTAACCCCCAAGGTTCTCTTGAGTCCCACTGGTTGTGGGAAAACTGATAACCTACTTAACCATTATCCCAACCTTAAATGCTCTTCTTTATCCAGAAGCTATGCTTGCCTCAGAATGGGAAAGCAGTGGGGGTGGGGAAAAGAGAAAGACGGGGCTTCAGCAGTGGCTAGAGCAGTAGCACTGGGGAAATAGGAAGATAATTGTGACTTTCAACTATAAACTGTGAGGTTTTATAATGGAGCTATAAGCAAAATGTTAGGAAACACCATACAAGTGTGATTTTATAGGCAGAAGAAAATGACAAAACTATGTAGCAGATACCATTGGCTGCCTACTCAGTCACCACTCTCCCCAACACCCCCAAGCCTTAGTGGCGGAGTCCTAATTTCGCTCTGGTATTGCTCCACCCTCCACTTGACTCAGAGGGAAATCCTGGTTAGTCTAAGCCAATTAGGGTGCCCTTGCCTCCCCCTTGCTAGAGATTGTTTAGGGATGAGTATGCAGCCCTCCCTAACTCCTACTGAAAGAAAAAGCACTGGAGATCGGCAGCTCGGCATGAGTCTGTGAGAGTCACATCCATCTTGGGATCACAAGCGGAGCTAAGTGAGGGAAAAACTAACTTCCTTAAATGACAAAAAGAGACAACTCAGGTCCTTGTTGACATCATCAAGCCACTGAATTAACCAAGCTGGAAGCCACCCTACCTCTCAACTTACAAGAGATAGTAAGTTTTCCTTCATGTATTAGCTATTTAGATTTAAGGTTTTTCATTTCTTAAAGCTGAATCATCCTTAAGTGATTCATAATGAAAAATCTTACAAGATCATTATCATTACCATTATCATAATTCTACCAAAAACAGTAAACTTTAATACCTTCCCTGCTACTTGAACATCTTGAAGTAAACATATATTCTCAATTTTTCCATCTTTTTGCTGCTTTCCTTATTTTACATTATACAAGTGTATTCAGAAATCAAACACGTCTGTTCAGCAATCTTCAGCGTATCTCGAAACCTTAAAAATTAGGATAAAAATAGCTTTTAATAGTTTCCTTACTAAATAAATGTCTAAATATTTGATTGCAGGATGTTATAGAGAGCAGCTAAAAAAAAAAGCAATGTTATTTTTTTTTAATTCCAGTAGTTTATCAACCAAATGTTTTTTTAAGTAAATCTTACTATACAGCTGATATGAAATCAGAGAGGAGTCCATCAGGGGAAAAAAAACACCCCCTAACTTACACCTCTACAAGTGCACTTGCTTCACACAGGAGACGTATACCTGCAACAGACAAGCTGCTTAAGACAGCTGCTAAAACTTCTGTTGAGAATCTTCTTCGAAAGTATTTGTCCTTTTATGGAATGCCCTGGTGGTCCAGTGGTTAGGACTCGGTGCTTTCACTGCCTGGGCCTGGGTTCAATCCCTGGTGGGGGAACTAGGATCGTGAAAGCCGCCAGGCACCGTCAAAAAAAAAAAAGTATTTGTCCTTTAAAAAATTGTTTTTACACTGAAGCCCTTGGCTTTTTTTTTCCTTTTTGTTTTTAATTTATTTAGTTTTGGCTGTATTGGGTCTTTGTTTCTGCATGCTGGCTTTCTCTAGTTGCGGCAAGTAGGGGCTACTCTTCGTTGCGGTACATGGGCTTCTCATTGCAGTGGCTTCTCTTTGTTGCGGAGCACGGTCTCCAGGCGCACGGACTTCAGTAGTTGTGGCATGTGGGCTCAGTAGTTGTGACTCGCGGGTTCTAGAGTGCAGGCTCAGTAGTTGTGGCACATGGGCTTAGTTGCTCCATGGCATGTGGGATCTTCTGGGCCCAGGGCTCGAACCCGTGTCCCCTGCATTGGCAGGCGGATTCTTAACCACTGCGCCACCAGGGAAGTCCCTAAAAAATTTTTATATTGAATTTTTTTTTTTTTATAAGTAACTACTTTTCGTTTTTAAAAAAATTATTTTTTTTATTTTTTTGGCTGTGTCAGGTCTTAGTTGTGGCACACAGGGTCTTTGTTGCAGCGTGCGGGCTTCCCTCTAGTTGCGGTGTGCAGGTTTTCTCTCTCTAGTTGCGGCGCATGGGCTCCAGAGCAAATAGGCTCTGTAGTTTGCAGCACGTGGGCTCTCTCCTTAAGGTGCTCGAGCTCAGTAGTTGTGGCATGTGGGCTTAGCTGCCCCCCGGCATGTGGAATCTTAGTTCCCTGAAGGGATCGAACCCATGTCCCCTGCATTGGAAGGCAGATTCTTTACCACTGAACCACCAGGGAAGTCCCTATATTGAATTTTAAAACATCAGAGTCACTACAGTTGGAGTTTATCCACATCCATCCATGAAAGGAAAGAGATTTGAACAAATTCACTAATTTGTTCCAATATTTCATGAGCACCTACCAGGTACCAGGTACCAACTAAGCACAGACAATAACAGCAATGAATAAAGCAGTCATGGTCCCTCTCATCAACTCAGTCTAGACCAGGGGTTGTTAAACATTTTCCCTAAGAGCCACAGAATACATATTTACATTTGCAGGCCATAAGGTCTCTGTCACAACTATCCACTCAACTCTGCCACTGTAGCATAAAAGCAGCTATAGACAATGTATAAATGAATGTGTGTGGTTGTATCAATAAAACTTTCTTTGCAGACAATGAAATTCAAATTTATATGAAATAAATTTCTCATGTAAAAATCTTTTGATTTTTTTTCACCCATTTAAATATATAGATACCATTTTTAGCATTCTTAGCTTGCAAGCCATACAAAAACAGGTAGCTGGCCAGATTTGGCCCATGGGCTGTAGTTTTGCCAAGTCCTAGTCTAGACATTAACTGCATATTGCTTTAGGTGTTCATAGGGAAAATACATAAGGCTGTGAGAATTTAATGAGGAGACATGGCCTGGTCTGAAGGATCAAGGAAGCCTTTTCCAAACAAGTGACCCTGAGGCTGAAAGTTAAAGGATGAGTATCAGGCAGCCAAAGGCCAGGGAGAAAAGCAAAGAGCCTTCCAAACAAGTGAAAAGCATGTGCAAAAGCTCTAAAAGAAGAGTACAGTCTCCTGAAGAATCTGTGAGGTTGGAGCGAGCACAAAGAGTAAGGAGAAGCATGGTATGAAGTGACAGTGATGCTGGAGAGAGATGGAGACCAGTCCATGCAGCATTGTTGGCTAGGGTCAGTGATTCTGGTCTTTGTCCTAAGAGCAGTCAGAAACCATTAAAGGGTTTCAGGTAGGTGGGGGACACAATCCCCACACAGCTTTGGATTTTTTCAAAGAGATCACTAAGACTGCGGTGTGGAGAAAAATCAGAAGGAAGCCTGAATGAATATGGGGAGATATGGAAGCAAGGTTCTGGCCAGAGATGACAGAAGCTTAAACTAGGGGGTTGGTAGTGGAGTTTAGCAGGTAAAAGAGGCAAGATATGGTGACTAGATATGGAATAATGAGAGGCAGGTTTCCTATGTGCCTCGGGTTTCCAGTTTCCACACCAGGATATTGGTATCATTCAGTGAACCAAAAATACTGAAAAAGATGTGTGTGTATGTGGCCTACAAATTTTGAGTTCAGTTTTGACATTCTGAGTTTGAGTTGCCATTCTAGTGGAAGACATTCTAGTGGAAGTGCTAAGTAATCAGGGGATCTATAGCTCAGAAGCCAGGAAAAAATTGATTTCAGTTCAGTAGTTCAGTTTGGGAATTGTCAGCATATGGAGCGTAACTGAAACCATAGAAGGAGATGGAATTATCTAAAGAAAGGGTATGTAAGAGTGGGTTTTAACCTTGGCAGAACATGAAAATCACCAGGGGAACTTTAAAAAATACCCCTGGACCAATGACATCAGAAACTCTGAAAGGAGGACCCAGGAATCCGTGTTTTTTCAAGTTATCTAAGTGTTTCCTATGAGGAGCCAAGGTTGCAAAGATAAGAAGACTTAAGACATTAAGAATTAATACTAACTATAGAAAGCTCAAGAGATTAAGCGACTAAGTAGGTTTCTAGTCCTAGCTACCTCATAATGTATCTCTCTGACCTTAGACTACTTCTTATCTCTACATACTAGTTTAGCTCAACAGAAAAGAGAAATAGTAGGCCTAGTTTATCTCTAATAGAGATAAACTAGAGCCCCCAAAATCTGAGCCAAATTATGAAATTGAAATATTTACTTCTTCTTTTGGGGGGTGGGGGGGTGGTTTGGGGAGGAAGGAGACAGTAAATATAGCTACTAACCAATTACCAGTAATAGAATAGAGAATATATTTCTATAAATAAATATCCTCCAAGCCAATAACATTTCTAAATGATAGGATTAACACATCAAATAGTATTTGGTAGTATTTGTTAAGCCTGGGAACTTTCTAACTGGACTAGTTTTGCTGTATTATATTATGTCGTTCTCCAGCTAGTAACTGCAGCAAGTTCAAAAAGGCATGACTTTAACTTGGACATTCCTTAATTCAAAATGTTATTGAGTGGACCTTTTCTAAAGATAAAATGAACTGCAATTTATGATAATGGGACGCAAGTATGTGAACGTAGAAAGAAATGCACAGGACTCACATTCAAAAGGCCTGGGGTAAAGTTTGGATTGATCCCTTAGTAGCTCTGAGACTTCAGCCAAGTCTCAACTAATGTCCAAGTCTCAACTGCCTCCCCTGTAAAACGGAAGTAAAGTCAACTTCAGAGTACTAGAGAAATTAAAACATGAAAATGGCTGTGAAAAATAGGTATACAAAAAGTCTCACCATTTTTACATTACTTTCCATCCAATTTTAATATTAACATTGATTTACATATTTGGAGGAATGGATCTTCTATGCTAATAGCATAGCATTCAGAAGAAGAAGAAAAAAATAAATTGTCTTCATGCTGTTTTTTTATTCCAGTTAGAGCAGGTTTACTTTGCTGGACACTCTTCAAATTTCATTTTTACCCTCTGACTTCAAAGTTCACAAAGCAGAAGGAGACTACAGTACTAATAAAATTCTGTTAAAGAACAGTTAACATTCTCAAAAGTTAACCAGTATTTGTGAACCACTTGATTGTTTTTCATTACTCCTGAGACAAGATATGAGAGCTAGAAAAACACAGTTAAATACTTAGCTCTCAATTTGAAGACATGGGACGAGACCAGAGACAAGATCAATCTCTCCTAAAGTCAGAAAGATATGAGGCGCAGTTTGTTCAACCAGAAAGATTCTCCTCCATCCCTCTCACAATTTCTAAGGTTAGAACCAAAGGACACAGAACTTCAGAGCACTTGCGAAATCTCCTGGCCTCCAAAGCGTTGCTGTGAGAAATGATGATCTAGCCATTAACGACAAAGACTTTGGGCAATTTGCTAAGTAATCTTTCAAAAGCCTCCTTCATTCAAACTGGTTTGAAAGAACATTTCATAAATCTGAAGATTTACAACTGAACTTTGAAGTTTAACATTACAAGAATAGAAATTATGTCAGGTTATAACAGAACAAACGAATTATGGAGAGTTGGGAATAAATTTTAAGAATCTTAGGGAGGATTAGTGCTGTAAAAAGAAACTCATGACTATCTCACTTTTATGTTCTCTTCAAAGAGATTTTTAGGCAAAGGCTATCATGTATTGGCTTGTGTTGGCCATTTACTAATATTAGCAAGTAACTTGTAGTGGCCACAAATAAAAAAAATAACTGAGTTCTATAAATATATCTAAGAGTTCTTAAGATTCTTAGAAACACATATCTGATACTGCACAAATAATTTTGCCAATAATTTCCTCCTTCAACAGTAAAATACAAGTAAGTATAGAATGTGATGCTTTTCTTTTATCTAAAGCCAAAAACAGGATAATTATTTTGATGGCAAATTATGATAACCAGACACTGCCAAGAAAATGAAAATAATACCAGAACAGACTGCAAGAGATGAAGCAGTTTGGAAGTCAATAAACTCCTTTATGAGAGTCTACAACATAGCAAGAGACTATGAGGGAAAATAAATTATATGTATTTCAAAAGTGAATTCCTACTACAAAGAGGAAACACACTATATTTACATTGATAAAACCTGCCAGGGCTTTAAAGATGCTGACGATACCACTGAGAAAAGCTAAGCTGAACTGCAGATTACCTCAAAGCACATTGTTTTGATGTGCTGTGCAGGTTATCATTAGAGTTTGCAGAGAAGCTCTTTTAAGATGTTATAGCCACTGCTCCAACTAAAATATAAACACTGAGCAGAGCACCAGGAGAAAAGAAAAAACCTGCTCAATTTTGCAAACTGATGGTACCATTGACAGAATAGGAAGGAATGTGGGAAAAGCAGGTGAATTTTAACTTAGTTCAAATTTGAGCTTTGAAGAGGGTGGTGTGGTGGAATTACTCAACCAGCTCATGGAAGTAAAACAGCACATAGTTAGGGGCTGGATTCATTTTAAATGTTACTCGCCAGCCAAATGTTCCAATCTGTGTATCTATATTCCGTTCATTGACTACTGCTGAGCAACTATTATGTACAAGGTATAGTGAGGCACTGCAATGGATACAAACATGTGGAAAATAAAAACAGTTCCTATACTCAAGAAGTTTACAATTCAGTAGAAGGGATGAAAGAAACATTCTGCCTGAAAATACAATCAAGGCCTCTAAGAGAAGTTCAAAGTGATGTGGAGGGTCACATTTAGAGAAGATGTGCAGCTGCATCCCTATTTTGTTTCGACACAACTCATACAGATACTATATTATCCTAACCGGTGATGCTCCTGAAAGGAGCATTAAAATGCAGCAGATTGGTAACATTTCACAAATGAAGAATGATGCCAAAATCTTAAATAAGGAAAAAAGAAAAAATGATGACCAGCTCTTTGGCACGAAACCTCAATGCTCCACTTACACTACAAGTCCCTAAAGCTGAACTTAAAGGCATGTGACAGCTGTTGATTGGTTATAGGAATCCACAGAAAAAAAAATGCACCCTTCGGAGTACATGACATGCATCTTGTCTGTAAAACACAGCATGAAGGAAACAGTGGCTGCAAGAGGAGGAAGAAGCAAGGAAAATATATGGGACAGCATTCTGAAAAGTAAGATGTGGAGCTAGTCAAATGCAAGACCTGTTAAGCAGAGTTTTGGTCCACCATCCATCCCTTCCAAATTTAATTGATTAAACACTGAACAAGCCATCCATAAACGATCCAATACTGTCTTAAAAGCATTTCATCCCCAAAAGAGGATGCAAAATAACCCAATTCTTAAAAGAAAGGCAACAGGAAAGATACCTTTTTGGTGAAAATAATATTTAAGTAAATATTAGACGAATAGCACCCAACTAGATTCCTCCCTCTCCCCAAAAATCTCTAACCAGTTGAAAGGTATTGTGTGACTCCACACCTTTTTCTGTTAATCTGAAAACTGTGGTCTATCAACCTCTCCTTCCTAACACCACTACATATAGTTTTTCTCTGTTATTCTAACTGAACAGGAAGGTTTAACTAACTAAATCAGTCAGTCTGACTATGATCCTAATACAAAAAGAAAAAAAAATCAAAAAAGGAGTAAGCAAACACCCAAAAAAGAAGTGGACAAATAGGATGGATACTTAATAAAACATAAATGTCCTCCATTCATCTGCAATTCTAGTCATTTTCTCTCTAACAGATCTCAGATTTTCAGAACAAGTATGCAGGTTATTTAAAACTGAGTTATATATAGTCATTTAGAAGCAGCAAAACACTTCTGGCATTATCACAGATGCTAGATCTCTGAAGGAATTTTTTTTTCCAAACTAGAATTTTTCTTCACCAAGTACGGACCAGCCCTTATTTCTAAAAACAAGAGCCCTTGTATCCCCCCAAAACAAACAAATCAAAGACCACAGTTACATTCCACACTAATGAAACTGTGAGATTACATCCCAGGCGTTGTCAGAGCCTATTTTTCATACACTACCGCCAGACAGTTTGATGCAGTATTCCTGATTGCTTTTTATCGTATTTGTAAATACACTCACTAATCCACTAAATTAGGTAATTTACAAACAGGTCCTCTTAGTTATTAGTGGCCAGCAGTCAAGTCCTATTACGTTTGATCCTTATACAGTTGTCTAAACATTTCTATCCAGGTTACGGGCTCGGATCGGCAAAAGAGAGGGAGGTTAGCGAAATCTGGATGGGGGCAGGGTCGAAGCTGGGAGAAATCTCTGCATCTCAGCCCTCAGCGACAACATTCAGCCAGTGCACACAGAAAAACTAAATTCGGCACCTCTTCCTCCTGTTACACTGGCAACAAAGAGGGAGTCTCCGTAACGATCCCGTCACCCACTAGGTGCCCAATCTCCTCAGCCCAATACCCGCGCTCCCGCAGGGGCCTCGGGGTGTGAAGAGGCCGCGGTGCCCGGGGTCAAGGCACAAAGGGGGGATGGGATGGGGTGGAAGGCGAGCGGCTAGAATCGGGGAAGCGGGTCGTAGAAGGCTTCCGGGATCCGCTTAAACACTTGAACCTGGACGGGGGGCGGCAGGCAAGAGAAAAGGGACAGAATATCTAAGAGAGGGGTGAACAGCCCATACTGGGGGTACTCCTCCAGGGAGCACGGAAAATAGTCTGTGGATGGGGAGGGCGAAGACTCCAAGGAGGTAGGAAGAGAGGAGCCAGGCCCGGAAGACGAGGGAAGGGGGGTGCCACCAGGGACAGGGAGCAGACGCCCTTATTGCCTCTACCTGCGGGCTGGCGGGACGGGCCGCTCAGGTGTGACTGGGAGGAGGCGGCCAAGTCGGCAAGGGGCTGGGCAGAGCTAGGGGCGCCCTGGGGGCCGCGCAGAGGCGCCTGCGAATCGGCAGCCCTGGGAGTCAGCGCGGGGGCATCTTCGGGACAGGGGGAGGCGGGAGAGGGAGGCGGGAGTGGGGGTCTCTGGAGTGCACGGTGGGTTGAGGGGACGCTCGCAGGTAGAGGGAGGCTGCGGGCGCCCGCGGCACGGCGCGGGGAGGCATCCGGGCGGGCGGCCGGGAGGCGGGAGCCCCTCACCTGCGCGGCTGAGGAGGCGGAGCTGCAGCAGCCCATGGCGGGGCCGGAGGAGCCCGGAGGCGGCGCCGGGCGCGCAGCTACGCCCCGGAGCCCCTCGGCATGCGAGCCGGCGGGCGCCCGGGGAGGGCGCGGCCTGGCTCCGCACGGCTCGGCGGTGGCGGCGGCAGCGGCGGCGGCGGCTCGGGCGGCGGCGGGTACTCAGGAGGCGGAGCGGCTCGGGGAGGGCGCCGGCCACATCCCCCGGCGGCGGCGGTAGTGGCTGCGCGGCTCCTGCTCCGCTCCTGCAGCTGCAGCTGCTCCCCAGCGGAAAGGGGCGGGCGGCGGCGGCGGCGCCTCCCCCTGTCCCCCGCCTCCGGCCTCCCGCGCCCAGTCCCTCTCCGGCTCCCTCTCCCGGGCCGCCGCCTTCTCAGCGCCGCGCGCGTCTCCCATCAGACTCCCCGCCCCCAGTGCAGCGCAGCGCGGGCGGCCGGGCGGCTGCGGCCAAAACGAGGCTGGGCCCTTCGGCGCGCGTCGGAACCTGCGCGGTGCCGAGCCCATTTAGCGGTGGCACCGAGGCAGAGCGCTACCTCGGTGCGAGAGGGCGCCTGAGGCTGGGGCGCCGGAGGGCTGGACAGGCTCGCAGCCGAAATGGGGTCGGGTTGCTTCCGGACCTGGGAGGCACGGGCGAGGCTTGTGGAGCTGCTAGCTATCCCTAGTAGGCGCGCAACCCGAGGACCCCGCTGGTTTCTTACCTCTCAGGTGGCTGATTTTATCCAGGGGAAAGCGTACGCAATAAACCCCTGGAGAAGTAGTAGGTGATTGAAGACAAGGAGAAACAAGCAACTGTTGCTACTCGCCCCATTTTGCTGATGTGGAAACTGAGCCTTGAAGGGCACCAAGAGCTTAATGGAACGCACCCAAGGTCGAAATTGTTATAAAGGGCCGAAAATAGGGAAAAGGCAAAAAATTCTACAGGTCTGTCAATTCAGAGCCATATTGGATCTAAACAAAACTTTTTATACAGAATAGTCCACAAAAAACAAGCGAGTATTAATTCATCATGTTAAAACATATGTATACTGAGGGCACACTAAGTTCCAGTAATTTACAGGCACTGGGAACAAAGAGGTGAACAAAAGAACCAAAGTTTCTGCTCTCTTACAAGTCCCTGTTGATACATGAATACACTATGCAGTATCAACAAGTTACAGTAGGTGCGGTCACCACCTTCAAGAAGTCTACAACCCAAGTCCTTGCGAAGTCGTGTGAGATGAGAACAGTTAAAATGTGGCAGGAATAAAACTAAAGATCCTGCTTAATATTAAGAGAACCACTTATGAGGCACCTTTTTATGTTTCCTTTCATCCTGTCAAAGATTGTCTTAAAGACAGAATCAGTTAGAAAAGAAGAAAAACAGAAAGAGTATTTGCAAAGGAGACTCTAGAAGGCCTGACTTGCCAAATGAAAGACAGCAAGTTTTAAAGACTATACAAAGACTAAGAGGAAAAAAATAGCACAGAGTAAATTAACTTCAGATGCCTTGAAAGGGAATCTAAGCAAAGGAAAGTCAAGATGGGAACCTAGGGACAGCCAAAGAAAAGGCCAAAGAATTCCCAGCTGGTGTGTTTCAATACCATTTCCTAGGTCTGTGACCAGGGATGCATCACTTCTGCCTCTTTCTCCTGGTCTGTGAAAAACGGGTAATAAGGATGACCAGGAAGGGTTGTTGTCAAGATTAAATACTATCTGAAAGTAGCTAGTAGGACGGTAAGGACTTAATAAGTACTGCTTGAGATTATTCTTCCTCTGCATTCTCCTTATGTTCCCTTCAAATTTGATCAGAGGGTCCACCATACCACTGGGCTGGTGAATCCTAAGTATGTTACCAGTAACCATTAGGCCATTAAATAGAAGTGAAAAGAATAAAACTTTAATGGCTCTGGTCCCAATTCTGACTGTAAAATCCACAATTAGATTGTAAACTCCCTGAGAACAAGGGAAAGCATTTTCTCCTTTGTATCTTTCTCAGCTCTCTCAAATGTTTGTTGAATTATTCAATGCATCCAGGAATAAAAAAACTTTCCCTTGAGATTTTCCCTCAAAGCCTCAAAGTACATCTTGTTTTTAACTGAGGGAGGAGGCTGAAAGTAAAATTACAGTCTTGAACAAGAAGCCATCTGTCTTCCTTCTTTATAATCAAGGAAAGGGTAGTTGTTTCTCTTAGCAGAGTCAATATGGGAGCATTTCTCTCAGATTATAAAAATCTTTTTGGCTAGTGTAGTTATTCTATGTAGTAGCTAGTGCTTATTTTGTAATTAGAACTGCAAAAACTGATAAATACGTAACAGACTGTGACAGTGCTTCAGAAAAAAAAAATGCATTTCACTTTTTTTGGGAGGTCTCTTTCCTCGACAAAGATGATGAGTGTATATAATTGAAAGGGAGCACATTCCACTGTGCTTGACTGATCTGAATTCCAGTTTTCCCTTTAAGGGTTAATGGAACTAAGAGTTCTAAGGTTCTGCTAGGTGCTTTGTCAATATACTATTATGTATATATGCACCATATATGCATATGAATGTTATTTTTTTAAGTTATACCTTGTCGTTCACATGAAAGAAACTAACAGCTCCCAAATTGATGTTCTGTACCTTCTAAGAATGAGTCTCTTTCCCACCCCTCCCCCTACCCAAAGAAGCCTCATAAAAGGAATGATTTAGAGGGGGGCAAATTACTGCTTCTTTTCATTCTTTCTCATAAACAAGCACACACAGCATTCAATGAAATTAAATTACAGCAAATTCAGAAATCCTGAAAGGGAATTTTTTTCCACTAGCTAGTGATCAGGAGGGTACTGATCTTAACCACCATGAGGTGTCATCAAGGCAAACCACTTGGGTAAGACTTGGGTTTGTTTTTCTTTTTCTTTTAAGAAAAAGCGGTGTTAAAAGAAAAAAAAACTTATGTAAGAACAGCATCTGCACTAACCAGGATAAAATTATAAGGTCTATCAATCTTGATGCTGCAGGGTAAAATCAGATCACCAGCTGAGCCAGCCAGAAATGCTTCCCAGTGGTCTACTATTGCATAATTGGCCATGTGAATTCCAGGGTTTCCAGCTTCAAATGGAGGGTTTGGTGCTGGTCACTCACCAAGGGAAAACACTGAACTAATGCTCTTTCCGGAGATTTTAATAAAGCCCGACTCATCGTTCACATGATTTCAGGTTTGGGGGTAAAAGAAATATAAATGCATCCATATGTGTGTATGTCTATAACTGCTCAGAAGAGTCCTCTATTTAAAACATTTTTTTTAAGCATGGCATTTGGTGCTTTGGCTGTGTTATTTACATTTTAGCACATACTGTGTTCACAGCCGCATCCCACACGAGCACAGCTGCGTCGGCAGAGCCCTAGCTTCCATGTCCGACTCACAACCTCCTCCTTCAAGCTATTCGCATATCACCCCTGGGAAATGCTCCAAAAGTGAAAGCTAATTGTAACGAAGGGCTGTAACTGTTCATTCATTACCAGAGATGCAAGAGCAGGTCTCTATTTGAGAAGACTGAAATGTATCCCAGCGTCCCAGTTAAACCCTGAAGTTAGAAGCCCCTGAAAAGAGCTACCCTGAACTCAAGCGTGTGGCAGAAAAAGACAACATTGTTCCCAGCAAGACTCCAGTGAGAATTATAATTCCTTACCTGTGCAACTTTGCTCCTGCCCACACTTGTAAGTTGATGTTTCTCCAGTGTTAATTAATAACTCTGGCTTTTATTTATTTTCAGTTGGATTTCCTTTGCAAGATCAGACAACATATAAGTTCTCTAAAAATACTTGCTGTGAACTTGTGTTCACAGGGGTGTGGCACTTCCCTATTACTTTTCTGAAAGACATTTCTTTTAAATCTGTAGTTATTCATTTATTCAATTTGTTTTTATTGAGTTCCTCTTATGAGCTTAGCATGTTTAAGTATCATGTATGCAAACATGAGTCCCAGGGATCTGACCTAACATAAAACTAGTGTTCGTTTTTATTTTGGAGTGATGGGTGAGGAAGGAGGAGAAGGAAGGCAGGATTATGAATATTCATTTGAGAAGGAAAGAGACAATTTGTAAAATAGGGAAATCCATTTATTTAACAATATAGTTCTTGAGCCATTATAATGAGCCAGATACTAGCTAGATGCCAAGGATTCAAAGATGAATGAAGGACATTTGTCACCCTTAAGTCGTTTTATATTTTAGTGAGGTGGAAAGACATTTAAGCCAAGAATGAGAGTATGTTATGTTTAAATATAATGAGAAGAATGAGTCCACATGCTATATAAGCTCAGAAGCCACAGGTTATTTTGTTTGTAATAAAAAATTGCTGCATTATGTTTTTTCCCATTCCCCTTTTTTTCTTACCTCCACTAGACAAGTTCCCACTGTGTACCGTAAGCCTAGAAAAGAGCTTGGTACCCAGGAATGTGTCATAAATATCTCTTCAACGAATGAATGGTCTCAGTATGAGTTCCTGGAAATTTAGATTTGTAAATTAAATGCCTACTAGAATGTCTCAAAGAAAAGGTTATCTGAAACATTGAACAATTACTTTTTTAAAATGTTTGGCTTTTTTTTTCTATAAAGCAATTGGAATGAAAAAATATTTACTTATATAACACTAGAAGTATGAAAGTGTCTTTCTTTGGAAGACACTTTAGCCTAACACCTTAGTAAAAGAAAGGATCAATTACATAACCCTTTTAAAACTCCTAGATGCAAAACGTTCTGTAAATAAACACAACCAACAAACAGATAAGTAATACTTGCAAAGCCTTATGTAAATGTTTTACTGCTGTGGTCTGAATGTGTCCCCCAAAATTCATGTGTTGAAATCCTAACCCCAAAGATGATAGTAGGAGGTATAGGCCTTTGGGATGTGCTTGGGTTCATGAGGATGGAACCCTCATGAATGGAATTAGTGCCTTATAAAAGAGGTTCCAGAAAGCTCTCCAGCCCTTCCACCATGTGAGGACACAGTTATGATCTGTAACACAGAAGAGAACCTTCGCCAAAACTTGATATGCCAGCACCCTGTTTTTGCTCTTGTAAAATCCAGAACTGTGAGAAACAAATTTCTGTTTCTCACAGAAATTTTTTATAAGCCACCCAGTCTATGGTATTTTGTTAGAGCAGCCTGAATGGATTAAGACATTTATTATCCATAATACTAAAAAAAACTCCTACCAAAAAAAAAGAAAAGAAAATGGGCAAAGGGCATAGCAGACAAAATCTACAATGAAAGAAATACAGGGACTTATAAAATGTGAAATGCTGCTCAACTTCACTAATAATAAAACTGTAAGTTAAAAAAATTAGGAGCTATTATTCCTCACCTAAAACACTGGCAAAGATTTAAAAGCTTGATAATATCCAGTGTCAGAGAAAGTCACAGTACTCTCATATACTATTCATGGGAATATAGTTACCTCTTTCTGAAGAAGAATTTAAGAATTTTACCAAACTTAAAAGGTGCTTTTTAAAAAAATCTCAGCAATTCTTCTCCCAGGAATGTATCCAACAGCAATATACTCTTGTTTTTAATAAGGAAAAGTTTGGGAAAACCTAACTTTCTACAAAGAGAATATTAGTTAAACAATTGGTTAAATAATAGGAAATACTATACAGCTGTTAAAAAGCATGAGATAGATTGGTGTTTACTGATAGAAAGATAACTAAAATATGCCATCAACTGAAAAAGCAGTTTATAAAACAGTATTGTGATGGAATCCTGTTTATATGACTAGTTTGTACGTGTGTGTATGTGTTTGCAGAAGAGGTTGTGAGGAATATGTACCACTCTGTTAAAGCTGTTACCTTTGGAGAGGGGATGGGGGTAAACTGGAGTGAGAGAGAGCAAAACAGAATAACTTTCTGAATTATTGTTTTCTGTATTATTTGTAGTTTTGACAAAAGCAGGTATTGTTGTTTAAACTATATTAGAATATTTGAATAAAATAACTGCAGGGGGATGGGATCCTCACAAATGACCTACTAATCATGGAGAAAATATGGAGAAAGAACAGATCACTATATATATATATATATTTTTTTTTTTTTTTTTTGGTATGAGGGCCTCTCACTGTCGTGGTCTCTCCCTTTGCGGAGCACAGGCTCCGGACGCGCAGGCTCAGCGGCCATGGCTCACAGGCCCAGCTGCTCCGCGGCATGTGGGATCTTCCCGGACCGGGACACGAACCCGTGTCCCCTGCATCTGCAGGCGGATTCTCAACCACTGCACCACCAGGGAAGCCCCCAGATCACTATTAATCAATGTTTAGGAAAGGTATTGAGCTGGTCCTTGAACAGTAGGTAGGTTCAAAGGCACAAAATGACTTAAGTGAAAGTACAGGTTTAGAAATAAGATCTGGGAATTCCCTGGTGGTCCAGTGGTTAGGACTCTGAGCTGTCACTGCTGAGGGTCTGGGTTTGATCCCTGGTCAGGGAACTAAAATCCCACAAGTCTCATGGCATAGCCAATAAATAAATAAATAAATAAATACATGAGATCTGTTGGCTGTTCCAGCTATCCATTGTTGCATCACAAACCAAACTAAAACTTGGTGACTTAAAACAACAATGATTTATGATCACCTCTCATAGTTCTGGGGACTGAGTGGGCTCTGCTAGGCAGTTCTCTCTTGGGCAGCTCTCGTGGTTGCAATCAGACAGTGGACAGGGCAGGAGTCATTTCAAAGTCTTCTCACTCACATGTCTGGTATAGCTGATGCTGGCTGTTGGCTGTCAGCCAGAATACTTACCGTGTGACCTGGGTTGCCTTGCAGCATGTGGCTGGGTTCCAAGAGTGAGCATCCCAAGAGAACCAGGCTGACACTGCATTACCTTTTATAACCTAACCTCAGACAGCTGATAGCATAACTTTTGCTATAGTCACAGGTCCATTCAGATTCAAGGGAAGAAACTATAGATGCCACCACCACCCTACCCCCAACTGAAGAAATGTCAATGTCACATTGTAAGGAGAGCATGTGGGATGGGAAGCTGGGAAGCAGTGCCAGGAGCTCTCCAATTTATTATGGTTCTCAACACTCTCTCAAGTCTCTTCTGACAGGAGTCAGCTTCTCCCATCTACATTACCCACTGGCACCCATAAGCCTTGGAGTTTGTACTTCCTACAGACAAAAGGAGCAGGGAATTTGGAGCAAAAAGGTAATAAAGGGAGCTTTTTGTGGTACGCGGGCCTCTCACTGCTGTGGCCTCTCCCATTGTGGAGCACAGGGCCCTGACGCACAGGCCCAGCCACTCCGCGACATGTGGGATCTTCCCGGACCGGGGCACGAACCCGCGTCCCCTGCATCGGCAGGCGGACTCTCAACCACTGCGCCACCAGGGAAGCCCATAGAGGGATCTTTTTGCTTTACAAAGATCACTGTGATGATATCTTACAAGGAGGTCTAGAGGAAGGAGAGATTAAATAAAAACAGTGGGTGCTAAAGCTGTTGGCCCTACTCATCAACTCCCCTGCTCAATTCAGCAAAATGATGCCTAAATATGATTGACAGGAGTCCTCCATATTCTTACCAAAGCCTTCAGTCTTCAGGATGCTCTCAATGGGCCTCAGTTCTTACAGAACCAGATCTTCCTATGCCTGGCAGGAAATTACTAGGCCATGGGAAGTAATTGAACTTTTTGCGAATACCAAGGTACCACTTCGGGGATACTAACTGGTATTTCTCCCACTGAGCAAAGGACATATACTACCTGGGAATGAAGCCTGATTTGACCACCGACTCGCTCACTTCCCAAGTGTTCCAATAGTTTGTCTCCTAGTGTGGTGCTGAAGAATAAAATGAAGGAAAAGGGGAGGGGACAGGCTGTGAGGTCTGGCTGGACTAGCAATTGGAAGCTCAGCTACCATCATTCCCAGCTTCCCTCAAGTCCTGTAAAGAGTTTTGTGTCAGGCAATGAAAATTGTAGCATTAGTCTGGTTTTTAAAGTTTTTTTCCCCCAACTATTATTATTTTATTGGACAAACTGTCAGAATCCACCCGTTCTTTTTCTCAGAGCTCCTTTCTTCCTTTCTCATTGGCATTAGACAGAGTCATTTTCCCTAATACTGTGTAATTTAGAAGAGGCTGTGTCAATTGCATAAAATATTTCTAATCTCCATAATTAAGATGCTGCTGGTCTGACAGCTTTGCTCTCTTACTTCCCCTCAGCTAGTTGCAGGGATGTAGAAAGACATTTAAAGAGAGTACTAAAGCAAAAATGACATGCAGTTCCCCTCCCGAAGGGCCGCCGTCTTACAGCTCTCACAGTCTCCCCACGCTCACTTCTGGAGTGTTTCATTTATGGCTTTTTCATAAGTAGGAAAGAGAGACTCTGCTAAGGTTCTCCAGACCATCTCCAGAAAGTGTATGCCCTGTCCTCAGTCTGGATTTAGAGAAAATCCACATTGCCCCTTCACAAGATCTGCTCCTGAGGCCAGCTCCTAGCATGGCATTTGACAACAGAATAGGCACCAACAAATTTGGGTCAAACAATTGAATGACTGAATTCTGAGGTTAGAGAGAAATTTAGGTGTGAGAAATAGCAGAACATCCTAGTTGGTGGCAAGGAAAGTCTGGAGATCATGCAGTCTACTTTCCTTTATTTTTGGAAAAAACAGAGAGACAGTGATTCACCAAGATTGCCACACATCCCATTCTTTCCTCCTGCCTCTTGCTAGTTTGACAATGTATTCAGGTGTAGCCTGAAAAGTCTCATTTCATCCTCACAATAATTCTATTAAGTCAAAATTGTTATCACTATTTTAGAGTTTAGGAAAATGAGGTACGAAAAAACTAGTCTTGATAGACTGGGTTATGCTGCTACAGAATTTACCCTCAAATCTAAGTGGTTTCATAGAAGAAGGGTTTATTTCTCCTTCACAGTTTGTATGGCACAAAAATTAGCCTGGCTGGAGAGAGATAAGTGGTAGCGTCTATTCCATATAGTCATTCAGGTACCCAGGCTTATAGAGGCTCCAAGGTATTGTCACTGCAACCTGTTTAACTTGAAGTCTTTCAATCTCTCAGAGATAAGAAAGAACTGGATAATTATCCATGGATGTTTCACTGCTTCTGCCCAGAAATGGCTTACATTGCACTGGGTGCATTTCATTAACTAGTACTAGTCATATGTCTCACATAACAGTAAGAGGGAGGAACTGGAGAAGAAATGGAATATTTGGTAAGCACTACTGTCACTGCTTTATAAGGTAATAATTTGTCCACCATCCCATAGCTATTAGATGGCAGGATTGTCATCCAGATCTAAGCTGTCTCACCCCAAAGCCCATGCTCTTAACCATTGTATTTTCTTTTCTTTTTTTTAAAAAAAAATTATTTATTTATTTATTTAGGCCACACCAGGTCTTAGTTGCTGCATGCAGGATCTTCGCTGTGACATGTGGACTCTTAGTTGCAGCATGCATGCAGGATCTAGTTCCCTGACCAGGGATTGAACCTGGGCCCCCTCCACTGGGAGTGTGGAGTCTTACCCACTGGACCACCAGGCTCTGGAGTCTCAACCATTGTACTTTCATCACTTCATAATGCCATTTGGAGGATAGAAGTAGCCATTGCATAGGAAACAAATATAGCATAGTAGGAAGATCCCTGGACTTGTGACAGGTGGGTCTGCCTAACCATTTTGCCACTTCCTAGTTGTGAGGTCTTGGGCAAGCCCCTTAGCCTCTCTGCTAAGAGCAGGTTTCCCATCTGTAAAATAGAAGTGACTAAAACTCATTAAATCACTGTGAAGTTAAAAGCATGAGACCTTCGTGACCTGTAACACTCTCTCAACGAATGGTCTTCTTGTCCCTCTTTCTGTCACGCAAGTGCCTTCCTAGGGTGTAAGTCCTTCCATAGTAAGAGCTTTCGCTGAAAGTTGTAGTTGAAATTTTGCCAGAGGAAAGCCTTCAGTAACCTGATGGAAAACACTTCCAGCATTAAAGTTCTGATTCTGTTACCAGTCCTTTTCCTGACATCAGCAATTTCCTTCATGTGTTGCCAAGCACAATTCATTCATGACTTCAGGTAAAAGAAAAGGATAATGTCACAGTGAAATTAAAAGTTGTGGCTTGAGAGCAGTTTCACGTTTAAAAACAGTGGAAATGTTGGAGCCTCTTTAGGAAGTAAATGTCAAGGCGTATTAATGTAGAGCAAGCACCAGTGCCTTCAGGTATTAACCTACTGAGAAAACTCATTTGGTTCACCATTGTAGCCTCTCCTAAACTCTGAAAATAGGTCCTCTATATTATTTTAATGTTACTTAGAAAAAAGAATTAAACATCTATTAAAGCAACCAGGTGTTAGGAAAAATGTCTTTTTAGAAACCTACTGGGCCCTTTCCTCCTGGGAAAGGAAAGTAAATTGTTTCCTATGGAAAGGCGCATTGATTCTTTCAGTCCCCTGGATGATTGTTTAGGAGAGTATTGGTAGAGATAATTAATAACTTTTGGTTCCAAGGTTCATGGCAAAAGTAATGAACTTCCCAAAGCAAGTTTCTTTTTCAAAAGGACCCTGAAGCATAACAACTTTTATTTCTTACTTTCCCTTTCTTGTTAGCAACTCAAACATCCTGACACACTGCTTGCTGTATTGGGCTCTGTAGTCAAGACAAATGTGGATTTGATAACCAGCATAGCATATTACTAGCTATGGAACCTTGTGCAAGTTACATAAGCTCTCTAAGAGCCTGTGTCCTCATCTGTGACATCGCACCGTGATTATTAAATGAGGAAAATCTAACTTTGCAAGTTTACAGTGGTGTATACCTGGCATGTTTGACACCGGCAACAGATCATTTTTAACTCATTCCTGTAGATGTGAAAATTATTATCAGTAATACTCATTTTTAAAATTTATTCCTTAGTTTCAAAACAATTTACAATTAAAAAGAACAAATTTAATTTTTAAGAACTAAAATGTACATTTTGTGTGAACTAAAATACACAGTTACTAAACAAGGTATTATACTTTGCAGTTCAACATTTTGCTGTTTAAAGTTTTAAACTTTAATTAAAAACTCAAATTGTCAGTAGATTGATTGAATTAAATTAATCCAGTTTTGTTTCTTTGTCTTTAAAACCAGTGTGCTATCATTGTGTATTCATATTTACTGTTTAAATGTAGGGATATATTGTATCACAGGGCTTGGAGACATGAACAGTGCCCTAAGTGAACTTGAACAATTCCTAGCTATTATGAACTTACTCTCGAAGCAAACCCATGAAGCTGCGTCCACATGTATCAGGGTGGCCTGTATAACTGGGGGTTCTCTGAATTATCTTCCACGTAGAGTACAATGCGGATTAAGAGACAATTTGAATGATGAATGAATAAATGAATTTGATTCATAGAACACAAACAAAATTACATGGTAGTGCTTCAAGATACTAATATTGGTTATACAAATAGAAACTACTCATGTCTAAAAAAAAAGAGAATTTGAAGTTTATGTATATACACAGACACATATGCATATTATATAATATGTATTATATACACATATATAATAAATTTATAAGTATATGTTTATTATACATATATATACATATTATATAATATATGTACATATTGTTAAAACTCAGCAATTTAGAAGATAGACCGACCAAAGATATTTTAGGGAAGAGCATTTTATCACCAACATTGTTTAAAATTGTGAGCACATGATGATAATAAAAAGCAGACAGACTAGGCTTGAGTGGTTTTTAAAATTCTCTCCAGACAGTGCATGCTCTATTGTTGCAACAGGGCCAGCCACTACCCCTGCCCCACCCTTGGCACACCACTGCAAAGTTTCCAGTGTATACTTAGCACGCAAGTCTTTTTACAATATTATACTTTAAAAAATTTTTTTTTAATTAATTTATTTTTTTGGCTGCATTGGGTCTTCGTTGCTGCTCTAAGGCTTTCTATAGTTGCAGTGAGCAGGGGCTACTCTTCGTTGCAGTGCACAGGCTTCTCATTGCGGTGGCTTCTCTTGTTGCAGAGCACGGGCTCTAGGTGCACGGACTTCAGTAGTGTGGCATGCAGGCTCAGTAGTTGTGGCGCCCGGGCTTAGTTGCTCCACGGCTTGTGGGATCTTCCTGGACCAGGGATTGAACCCGTGTCCCCTGCACTGGCAGGCAGATTCTTTTTTTTTTTTTTTTTTTGTGGTATGCGGGCCTCTCACTGTTGTGGCCTCTCCCGTTGCGGAGCACAGGCTCCGGACGCACCGGCTCAGCAGCCATGGCTCACGGGCCCAGCCGCTCCGCGGCATGTGGGATCTTCCCGGACCGGGGCACGAACCCGTGTCCCTTGCATTGGCAGGCGGATTCTCAACCACTGCGCCACCAGGGAAGCCCCAGGCAGATTCTTAACCACTGTGCCACCAGGGAAGTCCCAGCATGCAAGTCTGTTGAAATCAGGAAGATTTCTAGCGTCTTACTTTTGTGTTGCAGAGAGAGAAAAACAAAGACATGGAAATATGACTTAAAGATGTAGCATTATCTTTTAAAAAGAGTAATGTTCTTCTGTAATAACAACAATAGACACATTTTAATTTAGAAAATATACAAAAGTATTTTTTAAAGCACACAAAAGCAATAAAATCCCCTGTAGTCATGTTATACAACAACAACAATAACAATCATTTATTGATTCCCTTACTGTATCCCAGGAGATGTACATTCATTCCATTATTCTAATCCTTACTATGAATTAAGACAGTAGATTCATTTTTCACTTTTTTTTCAAATTTCTTTCTTTTCTTTTCTTTCGTTTTCTTTTTTTTTTTTTTTTTTTAACAGAAGCAATAGTTGAGACCTAGAGAAGCGAAGTTATATAAGTAGCCCAAGGTTACAAGCCCAAGCTCATAAGTGGCAAAACTGGGATTCAAATACAGATCTGTTTGACTAAAAGCCCAATCTCTTAACAGCTCTGTTATTTTATACCTTTATAAACTCTCTTCTAGGGATTCATTCAAAGGAAATAAACAAAATTGTTTTCAAAGACTTATGATTGAGGACATTTATCAGTGATAGCTGTTAAAAACACATATTTATGTACATGGGAGAAAGATGAGAAGGAAACAATAATATGTCACCAATGGTTAATTCTTTGTTACTGAACTATTGGTGATTCTTATTTTATTGTACATATATTTCAATATTTTCTGAAATTTCTATAATAAGAATGTATAACTTCCAAAAAGTTGAAAAAAATGTTGCTTTAGAAAATGCTGATAAATTTTTGGTGAATCTTCAACTGGTCAATCATTGAATCCTGATCTTTTATACCAAGTTTGATTAACATGTTCTGTACAGCTCACACTTTCCAACAATGCCTGTACTAGGCTGGAATTAAATGTCACTTTGTTGTCTTCCCTCATATCTCCTTTAATCCTCAGCTGTTAGCGGCTTTTATTCTACCAATTCTTTATTGCTCCTAACCTTCTCAGGGGGATGGCATTCATTTACTTCTTTGACTGCTTTTTATGTTTTTATAATTTTATTTATTTACTGCAAGGCTAAATAATGATTTATGCTTTCTAAAATGCTTTCTTCATACACAGTGATCCTCATTTAAGTAATATGTGCCCACCAATGAAACAGGCAGGAAGGGGGAAGGGCACAACATTTGAAAGAATGACATAGCCCAAGGACATGACATAAACTGATTAGAACCAAACGGGGCCAAGATGGCGGACAAGTCAACTTCCACTAGACCTGGAGCCTCAGTCTGCTCACTGTAACATGTCAGCAAGCTAAATGACACACTCAGAGGTGCCATGACAGTTCTAAGACTGACCATAAGGATCAAAAAGTGGGCGGTGGCCCAATTCCTGGAAATCCCCACCCCTTCCTGAAATAGCTGGAATACTCCTCCCACTCATTAGCCTATGAAATTACCCACCCCTATAAAAACTGACAGCCCCATACCCTCATGCCTTTCTCACCTTCTGAGATGGCCCACACTCTGTTTGTGGAGTGTGTTTCTCTCTAAATAAATCCACTTCTTACCTGGCACTTTGTCTCACTGAATTCTTTCTTTGATGAGACATCAAGAACCTGAGCTTCATTAAGTTCTGAAACCAGGTGTGTGATCTCAGCTGGAAGACTGTGGGTTTTGGCCGGGTTCAAGTCCCAGCCTTGTGGGTTCAAGTCCCAATCAAGGTTTTGGCTGGGTTTGAGTACTGGCATGTGGGTTCAACTCCCAATCTGAGGTACATAGTTTCACACCCACTCCTCCCCAAATAGTACACAGTTACCCACTTACTTTCTAATTCCCAGGATTTCTCTTTCCTCCACACTTTCTTTGGGCCAGTTATCTCATGGCTTTTGCATCAAATCAAGCTTGTTCCTTTTTTTTTTTCTACAGTGTCAACTGTTTTTTAAAAAAGACATCCAATTCCTTTCTCTCATTAAGAAATTAAAGAAAGAAATATTTACACAGCCTAACTTTCTCCAAACAGATGGAATATTTTTTTCCCATCTTTTAAAAATTTCTTCCTCATAGCTAAGCTCTCTCCAGAAATTTTGGACATGGTTAGCAGTTTTCACTACAAGCATAAGCTTCCTGGATATCCAGGCATAATATGTTAGCTGTGGGATCCTCAGTGTATTTCTTCACTGTAGACTCACTTTTCTCATCTATAAATGAAGACAGAAAGTCATTGAGCTCTCAAATCTCTGCCTAGTCTTAATCCTTAAATAAAAACAGACCAGTAAAGACTGGGTATTAGTTCTTCTGGTCCCAGTGCTGAAGGAGGATGTAACGTATCACCTCTCTGAATGGTGACTGAGCAAGGGGCTTAGAGTATAGAAGCTTAAGGTAGTATTGAGGAAAGATGCTGAATTTAGAACTAGAGGAGGCTATATGGCTTTGAGAAAGTTATGTAATCCCTGGGTTGCTTTTCAGAGTTTGTCTTTGTCTTTATCTTCCATAACTTCTGTACAAAGTGTTCAGATGTGGATTTCTTTTTGTTTATCCTGCTTCAGAATGGTAGAAGTTTTTGAATCTGTGTGGATGGTATCTTTTATTGGTTTTGGAAAATTCTCAGCCACTCAGTATTCAAATATTGCCTCTAGGGGTAAAATTATACGAACTCTGGGAATTGCCTTAAAATGTACCAACAGGGCTTCCCTGGTGGAGCAGTGGTTGAGAGTCCGCCTGCTGATGCAGGGGACACCGGTTCGTGCCCTGGTCCGGGAAGATCCCACATGCCGCGGAGCGGCTGGGCCCGTGAGCCATGACTGCTGAGCCTGCGCATCCGGAGCCTGTGCTCTGCAACGGGAGAGGCCACAACAGTGAGAGGCCCGCGGACCGCAAAAAAAAAAAAAAAAAAAAAAAAACACGAAAAAAATGTACCAACAAAGAGAGACATAAAGAGAAAGAAAGAATATGAAGAAATGTGTTAAAATCTTGATAATTGTGGAATCTGGGTGATGGGCATATGGGGTTTATAGTACTATTCCCTCTATTTTCTTTCTTTCGTGTATGTTTAAATAATTTTCTAATAAAAAATAAAGAGATATAAGAGGCATATCAACCATTCTGTCTCTTCTGGAGCTTCAATGGAACATACATCAGACCTTTTATTTCTATCCTCCATGTCTCTTAATGCTCATATTTTTCATATTTTTACCTTTCATGTGACATTCTGGGTAATTTCTTCTGGCTTATTTCTAGTTCATTTATGCTGTATTCAATTATATTGAATTTATTACTGAGTACTTAATTTTGGTTATTGCAATTTTTATTCATAGACATTCTTTTTGTTTTTTCTTCAAATATATTAGGTGCATTTTAATAGTTTCCTGTTTCTTATTTTTTCTTTTCTCCAACCAGAAGTGAGCTTTCTCGGGCTTCCCTGATGGCGCAGTGGTTAAGAATCCACCTGCCAATACAAGGGACACAGGTTTGAGCCCTGATCCGGGAAGATCCCACATGCCATGGAGCAACTAAGCCCGTGGGCCACAAGTACTGAGCCTGTGAGCCACAACTGCTGAAGCCCACATGCCTAGAGCCTGTGCTCCGCAACAAGAGAAGCCACCACAATGAAAAGCCCGCGCACCACAACGAAGAGTAGTCCCCGCTTACCACAACTAGAGAAAGCCTGTGCGCAGCGACGAAGACCCAACGTAGCCAAAAATAAATAAATAAAATAAATAATTTTTTTTTAAAAAAGGAAGTGAGCTTTCTCCAGGAATTTTTTTTAATACCTCTACCCAGCTGTTAAAACAACAACAACAGTATAGTAGGCATAATTGTTTTTTAGCCTGGGTCTCATAATTCAGACGTTAGAAATCTGTGAAAGTCTTTTTATGTCGTCTATTTGTTCTATTGTTTTAAAAGGTTCTTGCTCATGGTGCCTTGTTTGTGTGCTTGATTATATTTGACTGTGTGCTGCTCACCATTTGAAAAATTATATATGGGATCCCTTGTGGTCTAGGATGGAGGTATTTTCCTCTAGGGAGAATATACATTTGATTTTGCCAGGTGCTCAGAGGCGTTGACAATTTGGAACCATTTAAAAATAAATTCGGGGGTGAAGGGAAGGGATAAATTAGGAACTTGGGATTAACATATATGCACTGCTATATGTAAATAGATAAACAACAAGGATAACCTACTGTATAACACAAGGATAAACAAAAAGGATAACCTACTGTATAGCACAAGTATAAACTACTGTATAGCACAGGGAACTGAACCCAATATTTTGTAATAACCTATATGGGAAAAGAATTTGAAAAAGAACAGATATATGTGTATGAATATATATAAAACTGAGTCATTTTGCTGTACACCTGAAGGTAACAACATTGTAAATCAACTATACTTCAATAAATAAATTAATTTTTTAAATAAAATAAAATGAATTCAGAAGTTGCAACTTTTTGGACCAAGCAAATTCAATGATGTGAATGTAGGCTGCAAATCTGAGTGTAACTTGTTACAACTTTTTGGTCTTTCCCTCCCTGACCTGGGGTTCATTCAGCAACAACTCGATTTTCTTATAGCCCCTGAAGTCAGAGAGAGGTGTAATACTTTGAGGCCCCATTTTCTTTGAGATGAAGAGGTTTCTCCTTAGAGTCCTTCTTGGATGGGACCTGGGCTTTGATTTCCCCCACGCTTGCCATCAACACTCTAGGGAAAAAAGCAGCCTCAGTGCTTCCTTTTACCTTCCTGGAAAAGGATGAGTAGTCAACTCCTCTAAGGTCCAATTTCTTTATATGTAAGATGGGGCTGAGACTGCTTCACTCACAGTTATAAGTGATAAACAGGATTTTAAAATGCCTTTTGTAAATTGTGTTGGGAGAAAGAAATTTTCCTCTACCCATCTAAGTTCTGGCTGGTCTAAGAATTAAACTGACATGAGACGATTAACAGGAGAAAAAATCAAATAAAAGTTTACCAAATTTGCCCAGAGTTGCTTAAATCCAAGGAACTTGCTGCACAAATATTTTCTCCTGCTTATCTAATTTTAGAAACTAGAGAAAGGATTCTTACCACTCTCACTTCCAACAGACCCTGTGGGCAGAGATCTGGGAGACTGACTTACATGGTAAGAATTCTTGTCTTCTGCTGGCTTTTGTCAGTTTTCTCAGGATCTCTTAGTGGCAGCTGTCTTGATGTGAATAGGGTCCAGTAAAGCTGAATCCTGCTGGCTATGCAAACCGTGGAGAGGGGAATAGTCCCCCCTTTACCCTCTAAGTTATTTCTGCTGGCAATGAAAATGACATAAGGCAGATTAACAGGAGAAAATCAAACTTATCACATACGTAAAGGGGAATTCACATAAACATGAATTCCAAAGACAGTAAGGTAAGATTAGGTATGTATGTCATTCTGGACTAAGGAGAATGAGGTAGGGGTCTTCCCTTTCCTTACTTCAAAGGGAAATAAGGTAATTCACAGGAAGATGAAAATAGTATTTGATAAATAAATGTTTGCTGGGCCATGTAGAGACAATGGGACAGAGAGGACTTTGATAAGTAGGCCTTGCTAGGTTCCTCCCTGTTGGCCACACGTAGTTCATACTTTATTATAGTTATCTATGGTGATAGCTCCTTCCAGGAATAGGTCTTCTCTCTTAAATTCTTTTAGGCACTTAGGGGGGAGTTCAACGGTTCTTCCTGAGTCTTTGGGTCTTGCTTGATTTCAGTTCTGTGTGCCAGAGTGGTATATCTTGAGACAGCCTGCCCTGTACCTCATCAATTGCAAGTCACAACATAATCTCACTCAGGAAACCTGGGTCCTTAAGGTTTGGGGAACCTTCTCAAGTTGCATTCATTACTTTGTAGATAAGTGCATTTTGTTATGTGTGTGTCAGAGGGTGCCCACAAATTTCCTAAGATTTTCAAAGGATTCATTGACTTCCAAAACAGGTTTAAAAAGCAGTTGAGGGCTTCCCTGGTGGCGCAGTGGTTAAGAATCTGCCTGCCAATGCAGGGGACATGGGTTCGAGCCCTGGTCCAGGAAGATCCCACATGCTGCGGTGCAACTAAGCCTGTGAGCCACAATTACTGAGCCTGCGCTCTAGAGCCCACGAGTCACAACTACTGAGCCCGTGTGCCTAGAGTCCATGCTTTGCAACAAGAGAAGCCACCACAGTGAGAAGATGGTGCACTGCAACAAAGAGTAGCCCCCGCTTGCAACAACTAGAGAAAGCCCTCGTGCAGCAATGAAGACCCAAAGCAGCCAAAAATAAATAAATAAAATAAATAAATTTATTTTTTTTATAAAAGCAATTGAAAGTGCAAATTATCATTAGAAAGTTAACAAGTACAGGAAGAGGGCAGCATATCCGGCTAATGTTTATTCATTTAGATGTTGCTGAATTTTTAAAATCCCTGCCAATGACCAAAATAATGATGGTTTGCTCAATAAAGCCATATTTTCCCTGTTCTCTTCTATGCTAAAGTTCCACGTGTGTGAAGTTCAAGGGTAAGAGGGAAACAACATATGTATATTCCAAATAAATGCATTGGTCCTAGTTCAAGTTTAGTATCTAGTAGGAAGAGCATTATTTTCCCTTCATAATTTATTCCTCGCAGATTTCCATTCATGGGTGCGTATAGACTCTTAGAATGTTAGACCTGGCTGGACCTGTGCAGATCAGGTCACTTACCCCCTTAATTCACATTTAAGGACAGTGAGGAAATGACAAAGATAAGTTTACTAGGATTATAAATTCTAGAGCCTTTGTGCTCCAATATTCCAGAGGCTTTCTGCTGCTTAAAATGATTCCTTCCTCTAAAAAAAAGAGTCAGCAGAGTCTGAGATTTCCCCCCTTCCCTCTAGCATTGCCAGTGTTACTCTTCAAGACCCTCATCAAATGTCCTCTCTTCTGTGAAGTTTTGCAGCCTCAGCTGAGATGAGCCATCTGAGTGGTGCAGGAAAGAAAGTGGGGCCGGAGAGGATGGTCACGTCCCAGGTCACAGGCAAGTTCCTGGGACAGCCACTCAGTGTGGATTCTTGGCTTCACGCAGGAAAGAATTCAAGAGGGAGCCATAGTAAAGTGAAAGAAGGTTTATTCAGGGAGAAACACACTCCACAGACAGAATGTGGGCCATCTCAGAAGGCAAGAGGGCACCAGGGTACGGGGTTGTCAGCTTTAATAGGGGAGGGTAATTTCATAGGCTAATGAGTGGATTTTTTTTTAATCGGAGTATAATTGATTAACAATGTTGTGTTAGCTTCAGGTGTACAGCAACCTGATCCAGTTATACATATACATTCTTTTTCAAATTCTTTTCCCATTTAGGCTGTTACATAATATTGAGCAGAGTTCCCTGTGCTATACAGTAGGTCCTTGTTGGTTATCCATTTTATTTATTTATTTACTTATTTTATTTTATTTTTTGAATTTTACTTTATTTTTTTATACAACAGGTTCTTATTAGTCATCCATTTTATACTCATCAGTGTATACATGTCAATCCCAATCTCCCAATTCTTCACACCACCCCCTCACGCCCCACGTTCCCCGCTTGGTGTCCATATGTTTGTTCTCTACATCTGTGTCTCAATTTCTGCCTTGCAAACTGGTTCATCTGTACCATTTTCTAGGTTCCACATACATGTGTTAATATACGATATTTGTTTTTCTCTTTCCGACTTACTTCACTATGTATGACAGTCTCTGGATGCATCCACGTCTCTACAAATGACCCAATTTCCTTCCTTTTTATGGCTGAGTAATATTCCATTGTATATATGTACCACAACTTCTTTATCCATTCATTTCTCGATGGGCATTTAGGTTCCTTCCATGACCTGGCTATTGTAAATAGTGCTGCAATGAATATTGGGGTGCATGTGTCTTTTTGAATTATGGTTTTCTCAGGGTATATGCCCACTACTGGGTTTGCTGGGTCATATGGTAAATCCATTTTTAGTTTTTTAAGAAACCTCCATACTGTTCTCCATAGTGGCTGTATCAATTTACATTCCAATCAGCAGTACAAGAGGGTTCCCTTTTCTTCACACCCTCTCCAGCATTTGTTGTTTGTAGATTTTCTGATGATTGCCCATTCTAACTGGTGTGAGGTGATACCTCACTGGAGTTTTGATTTGCATTTCTCTAGTAATTAGTGATGTTGAGCAGCTTTTCATGTGCTTCTTGGCCATCTGTATGTCTTCTTTGGAGAAATGTCTATTTAGGTCTTCTGCCCATTTTTGGATTGGGTTGTTTGTTTCTTTAATATTGAGCTGCATGAGCTGTTTATATATTTTGGAGATTAATCCTTTGTCCGTTGATTCATTTGCAAATATTTTCTCCCATTTTGAGGGTTGTCTTTTGGTCTTGTTTATGGTTTCCTTTGCTGTGCAAAAGCTTTGAAGTTTCATTAGGTCCCATTTGTTTATTTTTGTTTTTATTTCCTTTACTCTAGGAGGTGGATCAAAAAAGATCTTGCTGTGATTTATGTCAAAGAGTGTTCTGCCTATGTTTTCCTCTAAGAGTTTTATAGTGTCTGGTCATACATTTAGGTCTCTAATCCATTTTGAGTGTATTTTTGTGTACGGTGTTAGGGACTGTTCTAATTTCATTCTTTTACATGTAGCTGTCCAGTTTCCCCAGCACCACTTATTGAAGAG
Organism: Kogia breviceps; assembly: GCF_026419965.1. NCBI lineage: Eukaryota > Metazoa > Chordata > Mammalia > Artiodactyla > Physeteridae > Kogia > Kogia breviceps. The sequence continues at coordinate 27,560,301 of NC_081317.1, forward strand.
GCTGTCTTTTCTCCATTGTATATCCTTGCTTCCTTTGTCTTAGATTAGTTGACCATAGGTGCGTGGGTTTATCTCTGGGCTTTCTATCTTGTTCCACTGATCTGTGTTTCTGCTTTTGTGCCAGTACCTTATTGGCTTGATTACTGTTGCTTTGTAGTATAGGCTGAAGTCAGGGAGTCTGATTCCTCCAGCTCTGTTTTTTTCCCTCAAGACTGCTTTGGCTATTCGGGGTCTTTTGTGTCTCCATACAAATTTTAAGATTTTTTGTTCTAGTTCTGTAAAAAACACCATTGGTAATTTGATAGGGATTGCACTGAATCTGTAGACTGATTTGGGTAGTATAGTCATTTTCACAATATTGATTCTTCCAATCCAAGAACATGGTATATCTCTCCATCTGTTGGTATCATCTTTAATTTCTTTCATCAGTGTCTTATAGTTTTCTGCATACAGGTCTTTTGTCTCCCTAGGTAGGTTTATACCTAGGTATTTTATTCTTTTTGTTACAATGGTAAATGGGAGTGTTTCCTTTATTTCTCTTTCATATTTTTCATCATTAGTGTATAGGAATGCAAGATTTCTGTGCATTACTTTTGTAACCTGCAACTTTACCAAATTCATTGATTAGCTCTAGTAGTTTTCTGGTGACATTTTTAGAATTCTCTATGCATTGTATTATGTCATCTGCAAACAGTGACAGTTTTACTTCTTCTATTCCAATTTGTATTCCTTTTATTTCTTTTTCTTTTCTGATTGCTGTGGCTAGGACTTCCAAAACTATGTTGAATAATAGTGGTGAGAGTGGACATCCTTGTTTTGTTCCTGATCTTAGAGGAAATGCTTTCAGTTTTTCACCATTGAGAATGATGTTTTCTGTAGGTTTGTCCTATATGGCTTTTATTATGTTGAAGTAGATTCCCTCTATGACCATGTTCTGGAGAGTTTTTAACATAAATGGGCGTTAAATTTTGTCAAAAGCTTTTCTTCATCTACTGAGATGATCATATGGTTTTTCTTCTTCAGTTTGTTAATATGGTGTATCACATTGATTGATTTGCCTATATTGAAGAATCCTTGCATCTCTGGGGTAAATCCCACTTGATCACGGTGTATGACCCTTTTAATGTGTTGTTGGATTATGTTTGCTAGTATTTTGTTTGAGGATTTTTGCATCTATATTCATCGGTGATATTGGTCTGTAATTTTCTTTTTTTGTAGTATCTTTGTCTGTTTTTGGTATCTGAGTGATGGTGGCCTCATAGAATGAGTTTGGGAGTTTTCCTTCCTCTGCAATTTTTTGGAAGAGTTTGAGAAGGATGGGTGTTAGCTCTTCTCTAAATGCTTGATGGAATTCACCTGTGAAGCCATCTGGTCCTGGACTTTTGTTTGTTGGAAGATTTTTAATCAGAGTTTCAATTTCATTACTTGTGATTGGTCTGTTCATATTTTCTATTTCTTCCTGGTTCAGTCTTGCATGGTTATACCTTTCTAAGAATTTGTCCATTTCTTCCAGGTTGTCCATTTTATTGGCATAGAGTTGCTTGTCATAGTCTTTTAGGATGCTTTGTATTTCTGCAGTGTGTGTTGTAACTTCTTTTTCATTTCTAATTTTATTGATTTGAGTTTTCTCACTCTTTTTCTTTATGAGTCTGGCTAATGGTTTATCAATTTTATTTATCTTCTCATAGAACCAGCTTTTAGTTTTACTGATCTTTGCTATTGTTTTCTTTGTTGCTATTTCATTTATTTTTGCTCTGCTTTATACGATTTCTTTCCTTCTGCTAACTCTGGGTTTTGTTTGTTCTTCTTCCTCTCGTTCCTTTAGATGTAAGGTTCAATTGTTTCTTTGAGATTTTTCTTGTTTCTTGAGGTAGGCTCATTTAGCTATAAACTTCCCTCTTACAATTGCTTTTGCTGCATCCCATAAGTTTTGGATGGTGTTTTCACTGTCATTTGCCTCTAGGTATTTTGTTGTTGTTGTTGTTACGGTATGTGGGCTTCTCACTGTTGTGGCATCTCCCGTTGCGGAGCACAGGCTCCGGACACACAGGCTCAGTGGCCATGGCTCATGGGCCCAGCAGCTCCGCGGTAGGTGGGATCTTCCCGGACCGGGGCACGAACCCGTGTCCCCTGCATCGGCAGGCGGACTCTCAACCACTGAACCACCAGGGAAGCCCACCTCTAGGTATTTTTTGATTTCCTCTTTGATTTCTTCAGTGATCTCTTAGTTATTTAGTAACATATTGTTTAGCCTCCATGTGTTTGTGGTTTTTATGTTTTTTTCCCTGTAATTCATTTCTAATCTCATAGCATTGTGGTCAGAAAAGATGCTTGATATGATTTCAATTTTTTAAAATTTACTGAGGCTTGATTTGTGACCCCAGATGTGATCTATCCTGGAGAATGTTCCATGCGCACTTGAGAAGAAAGTGTAATCTGCTGTTTTTTGATGGAATGTCCTATAAATATCAATTAACTCAATCTGGTCTATTGTTTCATTTAAGACTTGTGTTTCCTTATTAATTTTCTGTTTGGATGATCTGTCCATTGGTGTAAGTGAGGTGTTAAAGACCCCCACTATTATTGTGTTACTGTTGATTTCCTATTTTAGAGCTGTTAGCAGTTGCCTTATGTATTCGGGTTCTCCTATGTTGGGTGCATAAATATTTACAATTGTTATATCTTCTTCTTGGATTGATCCCTTGATCATTATGTAGTATCCTTCCTTGTCTCTTGTAACATTCTTTATTTTAAAGTATTTTATCTGATATGAGTATTGTTACTCCAGCTTTGTTTTGATTTCCATTTGCATGGAATATCTTTTTCCATCCCTTCACTTTCAGTCTGTATGTGTCCCTAGGTCTGAAGTGGGTCTCTTGTAGACAGCATATATATGGTTCTTGTTTTTGTATCCGTTCAGTAAGCCTGTGTCTTTTGGTTGGAGCATTTAATCCATTCACATTTAAGGTAATTATCAATATGTATATTCCTGGGCTTCCCTGGTGGCGCAGTGGTTGAGAGTCCGCCTGCTGATGCAGGGGACACGGGTTTGTGCCCCGGTCCGGGAAGATCCCACGTGCCGCAGAGCGGCTGGGCCCGTGAGCCGTGGCCGCTGAGCCTGCGCGTCTGGAGCCTGTGCTCCGCAACGGGAGAGGCCACAACAGTGAGAGGCCCGCGTACTGAAAAAAAAAAAAAAAAAAAAAAAAAAGTATATTCCTATTACCATTTTCTTGATTGTTTTGGGCTTGTTTTTGTAGGTCCTTTTTATCTCTTGTGTTTCCCAGTTATAGACATTCCTCTAGCATTTGTTGTAGAGCTGGTTTGGTGGTGCTGAATTCTCTTAGCTTTTGCTGGTCTGTAAAGCTTTTGATTTCTCCATCGAATCTGGATGAGATCCTTGCCAGGTACAGTAATTTTGGTTGTAGGTTCTTCCCTTTCATCACTTTAAGTACATCATACTCCCTTCTGGCTTGTAGAGTTTCTGCTGAGAAATTAGCAGTTAACCTTATGGGAGTTCCCTTGTATGTTATTTGTCATTTTTCCCTTGCTGCTTTCAATAATTTTTCTTTGTCTTTAATTTTTGCCAATTTGATTACTATGTGCCTTGGCATGTTTCTCCTTGGGTTTATCCTGTATGGGACTCTCTGTGCTTCCTGGACTTGGGTGGCTATTTCCTTTCCATGTTAAGGAAGTTTTCAGCTATAATCTCTTCAAATATTTTCTTGGGTTCTTTTTCTCTCTCTTCTCCTTCTGGGACCCCTATGATGTGAATGTTGTCTTGCTTAAGGTTGTCCCAGAGGTCTCTTAGTCTGTCTTCATTTCTTTTCATTCTTTTTCTTTGTTCTGTTCTGCAGCAGTGAATTCCACCATTCTGTCTTCCAGGTCACTTATCCGTTCTTCTGCCTCAGTTATCCTGATATTGATTCCTTCTAGTGTATTTTTCATTTCAGTTATTGTATTTTTCATCTTTGTTTGTTTGTTCTTTTATTCTTCTAGATCTTTGTTAAACATTTCTTGCATCTTCTCGATCTTTGCCTCCATTCTTTTTCCAAGGTCGTGGATCATCTTCACTATCATTATTCTGAATTGTTTTCCTGGAAGGTTGCCGATCTCCACTTCATTTAGTTGTTTTTCTGGAGTTTTATCTTGTTCCTTCATCTGGTGCATAGCCCTCTGCCTTTTCATCTTGTCTCATTTTCTGTGAATGTGGTTTTTGTCTCACAGGCTGCAGGATTGTAGTTCTCCTTGCTTCTGCTGTCTGTCCTCTGAATGGGAGGATTATTCCAACTATTTTTCGTAATGGGCAGGGATTTCCAGGAATTGGGCCATCACCCACTTTTTGAACTCTTATGGAATGACCTCAGAACTGTCGTGGTGCCTGGGGGTGTGCATTTAGCTTGCTGATGTATTACAATGAGCGTATACTGAGGCTCAAGTTCAAGTGGAAGACAATCATCTGCCTTCTTGGACCTAGTTGTTTTTAACCAGTTTATGTCATGTCCTCAATGGCTGTTATTCTTTTAAAGGTTGTGCCCTGTCCCCTTCTTGTCTCATGAGTATAAACAAAGGCTTCGTGATAGACCAGAATTTCTACTTTAACTTTTCAACGGTTTTTTACAAAACAAGTCTTGCCACATTCCAGAATCAGAATAAAAGAGAAGTCAGGGGTGGCAAGTATGAAAATGTATAAATTTAATTCCAAAGCTGTAAATTGCGAGCACTCATTCGTTCTCTCATTTAACAAATATTTACTGAGTATGTGCTAGTGTACTAGGTGCTTGGGTTACAATGATGAACAAAAGATAGACATGGTCCCTGTCCATTTCACCATCTCCACATCACCACGTGTCTCTTTTGGGCAACTCCTTTTATCTCCTCACTGACGTCTCTGCTTACACTCTGATGTCCCTTTGATCCAGGCAGAAGAACCTTTCTGTTACTAATTTGGCCACCTGGAATCTGTGCCTGGGTCCTAGCCTGGGCAGAGACCACTTGTCTTGGCCAGGGAGGTTCTTTTTTCTCTTCAGATTTGCATAGCCAATAACGAGAGTGATGCTGAAACTGAAACGGGGCAAGCTTTATAATGGCCAAAGAATGGAGAAACAGGAACTTGTTTGCAGATTAACTTCTTTTTGTGTGTGTGTGTGTGTGTGGTACGCGGGGCTCTCACTGCCGTGGCCTCTCCCGCCGCGGAGCACAGGCTCCGGACGCGCAGGCTCCGGACGCACAGGCTCATTGGCCACGGCCTCACGGGCCCAGCCGCTCCGCGGCACGTGGGATCCTCCCGGACCGGGGCACGAACCCGCATCCCCTGCATCGGCAGGCGGACTCCCAACCACTGCGCCACCAGGGAAGCCCCGCAGATTAACTTCTTAACTTGATTCTGGTGGAGACACCACATATATAGGAGGATGGAGGTACAAAGGAGGGAATTGAAGAGAGTGGGAGCAATATTCCTGGCTTATCCAAGAACAGGGGTGTGCTTCAGACCTGGAACTGAGGTAACACTCCTTTTCAGTCCTTGTATGGGCTTTTCAGTTGTCATGGCAACTGTCAACTGTCATGGCGCTGATGGGTCTGTCATTTAGCATGCTAATGTATTACAATAAGCATATAATGAGGCTCAAGGTCCACTAGAAGTCAAATCTTCTGCCATCTTAGACCTAGTTGGTTCTAACCAGTTCTTGTTCTCTTTGCAGCTTCCTCCTGAAACTCAGATAAGAGCAATTGGTTTCCATTTGAAGGAGGGAAAGGTGCATGATCCTGGGGCAACAGCCTTGGAAACGTTTTGATAATGCTTAAAACTCCTCTGTAAAACCTGTAGGAGCTCCACTTGCAGAACAGTGACCCACTCCTCGGAAACAACCATAACTAGTGACCTTTTTATTATATATATGTATACATAAACCAACCATTAAAATCTCTGGAGATTGTCCTAAGGCCATGTAGTAAAGGGTTGCAGGAGAGGGAGATGTCATGTCCTGGGACCCACAGGAGTCCTTAGGACGGACCACCAAGTGAGGGTCTTTGGCTTTGTGTAGGAAAACATTGAAGAGCGAGCCTTAGTAAAGGGAAAGCAAGTTTATTTAGAGAAACACATTCCGTGGGCTGAAGGTGGTTCAGTCTCAGAATGTGAGTGGCCCCAGGGCATGGGGTCATCTCAGAAAGTGAGAGCTGCCCCCAGGCATGGGGGAGTAGGTTTTTACGGGTTAAGTAATCTCATAGGCTAACAAGTGGGAGTAATAATCTTGCTATTTTGGGGAAGGGTGGGGATTGGGCCACCACCACCCCCTTTTTGGCCTTTTATGGCCTGCCTTGGAACTGTCATGGCATAAGGGGGAGTGATTTTTGCTATTACAATGACGGTATAATGAGTTAAATGTCAATGACTGGACTATTCTCAAAGCCACCATTGTTTCAGCCAGTTCCAGCCAGTCTTTATCACATCCCAACAGCTGAGCCCCTTCTCCATTATCTAGCATTTGTGTCCTGCCCCTTTCTGTCCTGTCTCAAAATGAAGAAACCTTTATTAAAGAAATTCTCTTAGTAGATCTTGGTCAGAGCGGCAAAAGTCTGTGGCACAAAGCTGCTGCCTCCCCGCTTCCCATCACAGCTTGATGACAGAAGCTCAGATCTGGGAAGGTATCACGGAGAAAAATGAAGCTCCTTCTCCTCTCAGCTCCCAGTCAAGGCACGTGGAGGAGCAGGCCACCAGCATCTCTCATGCCGCGGCTCTGGGGAGTGTGGCTGAGAGGTGAGTGGCTTCCTTCCTCCATCCAGTGAGGCCGAAAGCTCTGCACTGGTGCCGTATCAAATCTCAAATCTCGGAGACAAGAGTTTTGAGTGAAGTAGAAAAGAATAGCTTTATTGCTTTGCCAGGCGAAGGGGGACACAGTAGGCTCCTGCCCTTGGGAAAACTAAAACTACGTGTCCCAAGCTGGGAGGATTTGATGAAGAGATTCTTAGCAATCGTTCAAGGGTAGGGTTGCTGACAAGATTCTGGTGTGTGCGGGGGCTTGCACTCCCTTGATCTGGTCTCAGGTGGCCTCCTAATCTTGATGAGCTTTTTTTGTTCCCTTTAATCTTGCCTCAGGTGGTTTCTTGGCTGGTCCTCCCTTGATTAGGAGCAGTTTGAATCTGCCCTTTGGAACTCAGGGAAGGTCATGGAGGCTCTAGTCTGCTTACAAGAAACAGGGAACAAAAAGGCCTCCATGCCCAGGAGCCTCACAGGTCCCTGCTCGGTTTCACCAAAACCCATGTATAGGTGGAGTCTCTATCCAAGGCATGGCAGGCCAAGGACACTGGAGACCGGGTAACTCTTTCTCCAGCTTGCTTGCAGGGTGGAGGTTTTGCAGAAATCTTAGGTAAGCAGTTGGATATAGGATTCTGGAACTCAGAGAACTTGAGACTGTAGATACACAAAACCAACCTGGGAAAGTGTGGTCACCTCTGGGGAGCCAGTCCTCCTTCACTCCCAGGCCTGAGGCTCCAGAGGGACAAATGATCACTACTACTGCTGTCAGCCTCTGGCTCCAGTTCTGCCTGGCCCCACTGGCCCCACTGGACTGTCAAAGGCTTGGAGTGTCCTTCACCATGCCTCTCCAGCTGTCAAATTCCTGCTCATTCTGCAAGACCCTTCTTTCTCTGAAGCCCACTTTGCAGGAGGGGTGTGCCCGGCTCCTAGGGATTCTTTCATAATGAGCTGGTCCCAAGGAGAGAAACAATTTCTAAGAGTTAATGAAAAGCTCCTTCTGTGTCTCCTACTTTAATTTGATCCTCTTAGCTTGAATCCCACCGGAGGTGTGTGTGCTGAATTCTGAGGGTGAAGGGAGTGTTTTTCTTTTAGCTCTCAAAGGTCAGGCAGCAAGCCTTAGTCATGCTAATGGAGATCTAACCTTTCATGGCCTCTGAGAGTTTTCCAGCTCAAGGGATTTTCCAAAGTCTCTCAGATGAGGCCTTTGTCTCCAAATCACAGTGATAATTGCTAGCAAAGTCAGAACTTGAACTGAGGTCTTCTGACTTGAAGGCTAGTGCTTTCTTCACAGGCAACTCTCTCTTGTAATATTTGACTTTTTAATGGCTCTTTCAGCACCAAGTACCATTCCTAGCACATAGTAGTGTCATAATAAATATGATGAATAAATAAACCAATAACAGCTACTCGACTCTGATTCTTCCTTTTCTCCCTAGCATAGCGGAGAGTAAAGAAAGCAAACTGGCAGAATGTGTTTGGGGTTTCCAAGAAGTAGTATCACCATGAATGAATGACCTTTGGGACCCCTGCCACTCAAATAATTCAATCAAGTGGAAATTGAATCTCTGAAGAACTACTGTCCATGCTTAGCACACTCCCTAAAGGGTACAAAATCCTGGAGCACAGCCAGTAGAAAATACTAACTCTGATCTGTTGTATAAGCAATATCATGCATAAAGATGGAAGACCAGATACATTTCCAAAATGGCTGAAATACATTTTCATGGCTACCACAGGCATGGGTTTAGAAGCAGAGGGCTCCCAGGTAGTCTTAGGGTGTGTTTGTTGAAATTAGTCAAATTTAATTGAATTGGATTGATTTCTTCTGTGATTAAGGGGTCAGAGTTTTTGTCTTTCAAGGTCCTGGGAACAAGACTCTAAAGGACATTTATTGTTTTCTGCCACAGTGCATCAATTCACCCTCCCTCTAGAAGTACTCTGCTTTACCCCTGAGAAGCTCCCCCTCCTTCATTCTCAGTCCCTGTGGCTTGGGCAAGGTTAAGCCAATGCCAAGCTCCAGATGGGACCATGGACTTCAGACATGGCTAGTTAGTTGTTGCAGAGGCAATGAGCCATAATGAAGGATTTTTACAAGACACATAAGGCAGAGACTCTCACTCTTTACACTGAAGGTAGATTTGAGAGTTTATAGGGAGTTGGCCTGCTGCTGCCATATTGCTACCATATAAAGCCCAAGGCTGAAACCAGATAGCGGAAGGCAGAGTCAAGAGATTGGAGAGAAAGTAAATCTAGATGATTTCAATTGAAACCTGAATCCACTTACCTGAAGCCAGCCCTAGGTCTGGATTTCTCAGTAAAGATGTGGACCCAATAGTATCCCTTTTTGCTTAAGGTAGGTTTAGGTTGGGTTTTTCTGCCACTTGTAGTCAAGAGGCTCCTAATTTGTGTAAGAACAGCTCCTGTCTCACTTCTTCAATGTTCTCCCCTGAACAGTCTTCTCTAGTACAGACCGTACACATCCAGCAAGAGGAAAACAAGCTGGCTCACCGTGATCTTCTCTGATTTCTTTCCAATCTCCACCCTACCATCAGCACGCTACCTTTAAAAGGTAACTTGTGCTAGGAAACAAGTGTTTTATCGGAGATCATATAGCTAGGAGGTGGTGAAGCCCAAACCATGGCCTGGGATTTTGGATTCAAATACTTTGCTGTCCACTTATCACATTTAAAAAAAATCATATTAGGAGCCATTGTTGATTCCATTTTCTGGCTGTAGTCATATACTTAAGAGCTGCACTGTACAATATGGTAGGTGCTAGCTTTATGTAGCTACTTAAATTCAAATTAATTGAAAATAAATAAAATTTAAAATCAGTTCCTCAGTCATTCTAGTCTCATTCCAAGCACATATGGGTAGTGACTGCCAGATTGGACAACACAGATAAAGTACATTTATATCACCACAGAAAGTTCTGATGGACAGCATTGCTCTAGAGACAGATTTCCTTCTTTAGCCAAAGTTGCTAGGGTCAGAATCCCTGATAGAATCTTTCTACTCTTTAAATGGCAAATGAGGCTAATAGACAGATGATGAAATATGAGCTGTTCACTCATCTATTCCATACTTTTTGAACACTTAGATGGGATGAATAGGTCCTAGACCCTCACCTCTGGGATGGGTAAATCTGAAACATGCTACTTAGTAAGGGATGATTAATCTGTTGTTATATCAAGCATTTTGAAATTATATAATAAATATAAATTAAAACATGCATCTCTCTACCCTGTTCTGATCTGGTATGTGATTATACGTTTATATCTCATTCTCAAGCTGGTGATTCATTAAGAATACATTTCTCAATGACATTTCCACAGATCATCATTCTCCAAGCAGGAACTCTCTTCCTAGGTCTGGGCCCATTTCCCTTTCAGATTAAAACCCTCTGGGAAAAAAGATCTAATCATTTCCATTCAAACAAGCAGTAAGGCTCTCCAACTGAAAATTTGTAGCAGATATTCAAGTTGGGAAATGGTAACTATGGCATAAAATAAACCTTCTTTATTGTACAGAATATTCAAATGAACGATTGTATTGTCACCTAGATACCACTAGTGAGTTATTCTTCCAGGGAAAAATAAAAGCTAGTTTGGCTTTGTTGTCTGTCAAACGGAAAAAAAAAAAAAAATGATGAACAGATAACACATAGGACCCAGGATGACCACCATTTCTTTTTGGTTTGACATGAATAGTGTGTATTTGCAAACATTCCCCATTCACTTGTATGAAGTAATTAGAAAAAAAGCACACAATTTTCACAAAATGGGAGGGGGTGTGGTCAGATTTCAGCCCAAGTGCTCCCTTGTTGGGTGGATAATTTAGTATCAGAAGGTAGGCATGGAGGGCTTACCTGGTGGCGCAGTGGTTGAGAGTCCACCTGCCGATGCAGGGGACGCAGGTTCGTGCTCCGGTCCGGGAAGATCCCACATGTCGCGGAGCGGCTGGGCCCGTGAGCCATGGCTGCTGACCCTGCGTCCAGAGCCTGTCCAGAGCCTGTGCTCCGCAACGGGAGAGGCCACAACGGTGAGAGGCCCGCATACCGAAAAAAAAAAAAAAAAAAAAGGTAGCCATGGAGACCATGAAAGTTACTCATGTGAGTAAGGATGCACCTAATGGTGCCCCAGGCAGGCTTAAACTGCTTTTGCCGGGCTTCCCTGGTGGCACAGTGGTTGAGAGTCCGCCTGCAGATGCAGGGCACACGGGTTCGTGCCCCATTCTGGGAAGATCCCACATGCCGCGGAGCGGCCGGGCCCGTGAGCCATGGCCGCTGAGCCTGCGCGTCCGGAGCCTGTGCTCTGCAGCGGGAGAGGCCACAACAGTGAGAGGCCCACATACCACAAAACAAACAAACAAAAAACAACAACAACTGCTTTTGCCATTTTTGGAGCCTGCTTATGGCCAATTGGGGCTGCAAGTGAGTAACTACAGGTGCAATCAGATGTGTTTCTAATTTTTACATTTGTGCTGACAGCAGGAGAATAAACTGCCCCTTCTAAAAGGGGGAGTTGTAAAAGGAGGGCTGAAATTAGTTCTTTCAAGTTCAGGGAGGATGGAACAGCCTCCAACATGAAAAAAAAAAACACAAGTCATTTAATGTTTAAACAGAGGAAAATTCTAGATCATCAACCAACCTTCAGCCAGATTCCATGCCCATCTGTGCATCTTCCCCTTTCCCTGAAGTCCTCCCACTTGAATTCCTGCTACTGCCCCTACCAAAAGGGGCCTTTTACATTCTCCTTATAACCCTACAACTCCTGTCCCATCATGGATACACACTATTTTTTAATGTTATCTTCTGAATGATCACATTTACTCTACAAATACTTTTTACACATGTTGTAATACATATGTGCACAAATGAACTCTGATATATACCCTTGGGACAGGCAGTTAGCTTTTGAAGTTCTCTTACCAGGAATTAACACCCCAAAGATGGCTACGGAACACTTCAAATATCCTTATCAAAATCTCCCTTGGTATTTTTTGTTTTTTTTTTTTTTTTTTGCGGTACGCGGGCCTCTCACTGTTGTGGCCTCTCCCGTTGCGGAGCGCTGTTTCCGGACGCGCAGGCTCAGCGGCCATGGCTCACGGGCCCAGCCGCTCCGCGGCACGTGGGATCCTCCCGGACCGGGGCACGAACCCGTGTCCCCTGCATCGGCAGGCGGGCTCTCAACCACTGCGCCACCAGGGAAACCCTCCCTTGGTTTTTAATTCCTATAAGGAATGTTAGAAATATTTTTGAGCAGGTAAAATGAGTGCTGGAACAAGGCATTTGGTTGACCAGGAAATAGAAGTCCCACCGCTCCTGCATGGCTGAGTATACAGCTCCAGCAAGCTCAGGGGACAGACTCCACCTGAGACGTGATTGTGGTTGCATTGCCTGTAGTGTCTGCTGCTTGTGGTAAACGGATCCCCAAAGCCTCAAGAACCAGTCACAGGACTCTTCTTGTACCTGCTGGCTAGTAAACATTTGTAGTTTTGGCAGAATTAGGTCTGAGTCCTCACCTGGTGTGGAAGTTGTAAGGTAGAGGATGTATGCCGGAACCCACCGGTGTGCACTAGAGCTACTGACATTTACCCCCAAGAGCCTGGCAGTTGCTGACCGGCCAAAATAGTTTGGGTCAGTTCAGAACATTTTGATTTTCTCCTGAAATAGTTCCAACGGGTTTATATTTCCAAAGCAAATGAAATAAAAAACAAAGATATATATAATTATAATACAGATAACAAAATAAACAACAAGGGTATAAAGGAAATATGTAGTTACAGAAGGCACCAAATGCAGAGAAATGGACACATTATTTTAGGTTCAGGAAATCACCTTCTACCCAAGGGAGGAAATGTAAATGACTCCCTTTGTGTACATCTTGCCTGGCCTCTGGCCCTCCTAGGCCTTGCCTTTCTCCAAGCCGCTGTGAATCATCTTTTCCCTGCCTCGTGAGAGTTGCTGGTTAATCACTCAAATGACTCTCCATTCCACAAACAGTATCAGATATCCATTCTGCGTGTTCTGGGCTCTGTGGTGACTCAGTGGGGTAAATTGGACAGGCTCCCTGCCCAAGGGATGCTTTCCTATAAGTAAGCCCTCTGCTCTGTTAATCATGCACTCTTCTGGTTTGGGACCTGAGATACAAGTTTTATCCACAGCCAATGGCAGAACTGTGAAGACTGGTGAGTAATGAGGTAGAGAAAATGTTGGTCACCAGAACCCTCTTAGGGAGAGCTCTCCGTTTGATTAGAAGAAATACTTTGCAATGACATTCCGGGTGGAAGGTGAAGTCCCAAGGGCCTTGTCCATCAAGGAAAGATGTCTGCTAAACTGCTTTGCATGACACAAGGAGACAGATTGTGTTGCTCCTAAGAGATGGCAGAGAACGGGTAGGGCAGAGAAGGGGGAGGCCAGGGAGGTGGAGGGAAGAGTGTGCAGACACAATGCAACAGCGGAGGTGTCTGCTGCACGATGGAACCCTTTGTGGGGATACACAGATCTTTGGTCAAATATGCTAAACGAATGAGATGTTTAGCATGTGTGATTATCTTGTGGAGATTGGTGAAGAGGTTGAGTTTGGCATCTGGGCTGATGCTGAACACTACTTCTGCGTTTTTTAGTTTCATAAACCCAGGTATTCCTTTTTTTTGCTTAAGCCAGTCTGGTTCTCTCTGTCTGTCTCTCTCTCTCATTCACAGACACACACACACACACACACACACACACACACACACAAGCATACACACACACTGTCCTACCCTTCCCCATGGTGATAGAGAAGGAGTACTGGGTAGAGGCAGGTAATAGGAGGATTATTCTATCATACTGTAACAGGTTGAGGGTATGAGTGGGCTTGGAGAAATTGCCATGGTACCCAGGGCTTGGGCAGCCACAAGTCAGAGGATGATTAGACAATAACAATCAATGACTTCTAAAGGCTAGGGGTCAAGGCCACAGAGATTTTTCAAAATCCAGGCAAATAATCACCACTCTGGGGTCTGCCGGTGCTCTGGGATTTGAGTGTGGCTGAGGATCAAATGGTCAAACATTTCCTCAGCACGGTGATATGCCGGGCCCAGTGTTAGAGATTCTGTGGGGATGGAGACACTGCCCCCTTTCTCCAGATGAGAGACCTTTAGGTCCAGTAGCAAAACTACAGCATTAGGAAGCTCAGAAGAATCTGGCAGGGTAGGGAAGCCTTCCATACGGAGGTGGTTCTTGCTGTCAGCTTTGGAAGATAAATAGGAGTTAGGCAGATGTGTGAGGAAAGGTCTTCCAGGCAGAGAGGTTGGCCTGTGCAAAGGGCAGAGGCCTGAGAGTCAGGGGGACTGAGGCAGGAGATGAGGTTCTCCAAGATCAAAGAGGCTTTGCCTGGAAAGGAGAGAAGCCTGGAACAGACCCTCCCCTCATGGCCCTTGGAAAGAATCAATGCTGCTGACACCTTGCTTTCAGACTTCTAGCCTCCAGAACTGTGAGAAAATTAATTTCTGTTGTTTAAGTCACTGAGTCTGTGACATTTTGTTATGGCAGCTCTAGCAAACTAATATAGCAGGTCTGAATTCTGGCTCAGCTGCATCTCAGCTATGCAAACTTGGGTGAGTTACATAATCTCTCTGTCTCACATTCTTTACCTGTGAAATGAAGATAGTCATCAGAGCTATGTCATGATAAATGATACATATAACGTGTTTAGCTTCGTGCCTAGCCTGAAGTCAGCTCTCAGTCAATGCTAGCTGCCATTATTATTTTGGTTATTATTATAATATTAGTTTCTTGGGAATTTTTTTTTTTTTTTTTTTTTTTTTTTTTTGGTACGCTGGCCTCTCACTGTTGTGGCCTCTCCCGTTGCGGAGCACAGGCTCCGGACGCGCAGGCGCAGCGGCCATGGCTCACGGGCCCAGCCGCTCCGCGGCATGTGGGATCTTCCCGGATCGGGGCACGAACCCGTGTCTCCTGCATCGGCAGGCGGATTCTCAACCACTGCGCCACCAGGGAAGCCCAGTTTCTTGGGAATTTTTTTAGCTTCATGATGTAGTGCTACTGTAATGAAACTTAAATGGCTCTAAATTTTTTTCTGAATTCCTCTTTACAGTCATAATCAAGAATGCAGTCAGGGGAGTTCCCTAGTGGCCTAGTGCTTAGGATCCCGGGCTTTCACTGCTGTGGCCCATATTCAGGCCCTGCTCAGGGAACTGAGATCCCACAAGCTGCCCAACACGGCAAAAAAAAAAAGAATGTAGTCAGGCCTGCAGGAGTAACTCCTGACACTTCACATGTTTAGGGTAGGAAACTTATTTTAATGAAAATCCCTAGGAAGGTCTCCTCAGAAGGCCACCTGGCAGGGGGCTGGATCCCCTAAATCACCTGGATCCCCTAAGATCACGTGTCAGTCTGAGAAGTTGCATTGTCCCTTCACTCTGGACCTCACCCTGATCCTTTTCTGAGCTGAAAAACCAAAGCTTCCTCACAAGCAGAACACATGCCCAGATCTAAAATACACTTCCTGCCGAAAGAGATTTCATGTGCCTCCTGGTCATGCCTGAAGGAACCCTACTTCCCTGCTGGGTTTTGTTGTTGTTTTGTTTTCTATTTTTACCATTTTATTGTGGAGAATCTCAAACATACCCAGAAGTAGACAAAACAGCTTAAAAGCCCCAGATGTCCATCATCAGCTCAGGACCAAGCCCGCCCACCCACTCTCAATCTCTCTCAATTTTTAAAAAAATTTAATTTAATTTATTTATTTTTTATACAGCAGGTTCTTATAAGTTATCTGTTTTATACATATCCTCTCAATATTTTTAAAGAATATTCCAGACCTTATATAATTTCACCATTAATGTTTGATTATGTATCTTTAAAAGATGAGAAGTTTTAAAATTTTAAAATACCATTATTACATGACTTAAGTAATTAACAATATAATATTATTCATAATATCATAATATTCAGTCAATATTCAAATGTCCTTTCTCATAACTTCATAACTTTTAAAATAGTTTGAATGAAGATTAAAATCATCCTTATTATTTAAATATGATTTGCATATTGCAATTAATTAATACAGTTGGCCCTAGAAAAGATGGGTTTGAAGTGTGCAGGGCCACTTTTAGGCAGATATTTTCAATAGTAAGTACTATAATGCTACAGAATCCTAGGTTTGTTGAATCTGCGGATGGAGAGCAGCAGATACAGAAGAAACACGTGCAAGGAGGGCCGACTGTGGATTTTTGACTCTGTAAGCGTCAGCGCCCCTAACCTGTAACTCTCACATTGGTCAAGGGTCACCTGTATACCTTTCAAGTTTCTTTTAATCTATAGGTTTCTCTTTATTTGTTGAAACCTGGCTGTTTGTTCTATAGAGTTTCTCACAGTCTGGATTTTGCATCCATCCCTGTGGTGGCATTTCCTATGTTGCTCTGTCTTATGCCTTTCTTGTACATTGGTGGTTAAAACTAGGGTCTTGATCAAACCCAGGCTCAATTTTTTAGCCAGACTACTTCATAAGTGTGGTTGTATTCTTCCACCAGGAGGCATATAATGTCTGGTTGTGTCTCTCCTGCTTGTTTTTCCCCTCCTTTAAAAAAAAAAATTATTTATTTTTGGCTGTGTTGGGTCTTCGTTTCTGTCTGCAGGCTTTCTCTAGTGGTGGAGAGCAGGGGCTACTCTTTATCGCGGTGCACGGGCTTCTCATTGTCGTGGCTTCTCTTGTGGCAGAGCATAGGCTCTACACGCGCAGGCTCAGTAGTTGTGGCTCACGGGCTTAGTTGCTCCGCGGCATGTGGGATCTTCCCAGATCAGGGCTCGAACCCATGTCCTCTGCATTGGCAGGCAGATTCTTAACCACTGCGCCACCAGGGAAGCCCCTTCCCTCCTTCTTGACTTCCTTCCTTCTTTCCTTTCCATATCTCATCTTGCTGCTTCCTGGCAATGGACCTGGAGGTTGGGGCTCTGGGGGAGGGGATTGCCAGCTTTTCTGTCCCCACCTGGGGCATTGCCCTTGCCTTATCCCCTTGCTTTCTGTCAATGCTGCCAACATGGCTTTCCATTCCTGCAGGACATCATGGTGCTGCTGAAGATATTCTCAGGTCTGGGTGGGGAAAAAACATGCTGAGAAAACTTCGGAGGATGACATGGAACTTCTTTTGTTCTTCCACGTTAGGGAGTGCCAAATTTGATCCCTGCTTGACTTGCTAATGATCCAGATGGCAAACCGCTGTCAGTCAGGGGATGGACTGCTAGAGGTAGGGAAGTAATTGTAGTACTTTCTTCCTGACCCATGCAGAGTAGGAATATAATTTCCAAATATAACTTGGTGCCCAAAGTTCAAATTTAATGTTTGAAGCCTGAAGTCTAGCCATAGTTGAATCCCATAAGAATGTTCCAGATCCCCTAGACCTTGGTCAATGAAGGAATGCCATATATAAAGGATTTGCTCAACCATTTATTGCCCACATGAATATGGAACGCTTGCCCAAGTTCCAGGCTAGTTTGTGTCTAGAAAAAAGAAAAATTGTTATCAGTTATCACAGCCAGCCTTTCTGAAAAATAATCTTTTGCTAGATTTAGCAAAATTTACAGAGTATCTGTTTTTATTTTACCTCATTTTCTTCATCAGTTAATCTTACCTTGTTGAACCCTAAGTGTAGCAGATTCTGTCGATGCTCCACCCCACTGGTGGAGCTGGAAGGGGATTGTTCTAGGAGCTGGCTGGTTCCTACCTCACGTGCTTGCAGCTCCCTGCTTCTCTTCCTGAAGATTTTTTCTCGCTCCACCAGAAATTACCAGACTGCTCAGGGCATTGCAGAGGTGCTGGTTATTTAAGGCTCCCGGGAGCAACCCTCAACCACTGAAAGATGAAAATCAATTGATAAATACCTCGACTTCCCCCTCATCCTCAGCGGGAGAATTTTGAGATGCGTTCTACATGGTCCTTCAGAGGGTTCCCAGCGACATTGATCCATAGTGGGCTTTCTTGCTCATTGGTGCACCTTTTACTGACTTTTCTCCCTCTCCAGTCTTACATTCTTCACTGTTTCCCTTGAACTTCCTGAGATTACTTCCCAAATAAGCCATCTCTTCCCAATTTCTTGTGTAAAGGGCTGCTTTGGGGGGCACAGAAACTAAGACAGGGAATAAATGTGTAAGCTACCTTAAAATCTTTTGGAACAAATGAGTACAAATAAATAAATAAAATATGGAGAATTCTGTGCTGAGTAGCTTCATATGTTCCTTATCTCCAGGCTTTTAGTTATTGATAGCCCTATTTTTCAGTTGATGAAACTGAGAATAAATCATTAAAAGAATTGCCCAAGGGAATTCCCTGGTGGTCCAGTGTTTAGGACTGTGTTTTCTCACTGCCGGGGGCCCCAGGTTTGATCCCTGGCCAGGGAACCAAAATCCTGCAAGCCCCTCAGCAAGGTCAAAAAATATATATATATTGCCCAAGATCATATAACTAGTATGAGCTGAGATGCAAGTCCATCACTTCCATCAATATTGTCCTGCCTCTTGTTCTCCATTTTGTTTCAGGTGAAAGATTTTCTCTGACAGCTAGTAGATCTCTGTCTCTCTTTCTTTTTTGTATTGTTCTGTTTGCTTACCTGTGTTTTGAATGGAAGAATTTCCTGCCAGTTGAACTTCAACTTGTAAGTGAAAAGGCCCATCTTGATATGGTTTCCTAGCAACAATTTATGAAACACTTTAAAGCAATTATTCTTCTCAAGCACGTTTCCAAACGTTGAAGCATGTTCATTCACTTCGATCATTAAAATCCCCAAGAGCATTCATTGTGCAGCACACAGTTCTGGTAATTATAAGCTCGTCAACAGGTTGCTTAGTGAGCTGAGAGCAAGGACGGACCACATGCCTCCCAGGAGCTGAGCACTTTGTTTCCAGCCTAGCAGGGAAGGGCAGGGCAGGGCAAGGCAGACCCACTATTCTCCGAAGAAATCTTAATTGACTTGTGGGGCGGGGGTAGGAGGAAGAATATTTAAACCCCAAATAGCCATCTGTAAAATGTTGAGCCCATGGCAACACACACAGCTTCAGGGAGGATTTGAATAGCTAAGGCCCAAGTCCACTAAGCAAGCAGCTTTCTGCTCCTCCTTTGGGCCCTCACCTTTACCCAGCCTAGCTTTGGACAATCAAAGTCAGGCAAAAGACCCATTTTCTGCCCTGGTCCCTTAAAAATGCAGTTCTGCCCTAAATTACTTCTTGCCCTTCAACTTCTGCTTCCTTCCTCTGTCTTTTTCTAAGAATTTTTTATTTTTATCTTTTTAAAGAAAATATATTTATTTATTTTTAGCCGCATTGGGTCTTAGTTGTGGCATCTTTCATTGTGGCACGTGGGCTCTTCATTGCAGCACACAGGCTTAGTTGCCCCATGGCATGTGGGATCTTAGCTCCCCAACCAGGGATGGAACCCATGTCCCCTGTATTGGAAGGCAGATTCTTAACCACTGGACCACCAGCGAAGTCCCTATTTTTATCTTTTAAATGTTTTAGTATACAAGTCTGGAAGGGAATCTAGATTGTTGGTGATCACTCTGCAGGCGTAGCAAATAGGAATGACAATTTGGCAAGTTAGAGAGTTGTTGGTCTGGGCTGTGGTTGTGTAGACATCATGCCTGACTCTACTCCACTGGTGAGGATGTCACAACCAGGTTGGTACCTTGGACAAAAGATAAATGCCCCTGGGAAGTTTTAGACCTAAGGAAGAGGGGAAGAGTAAATTTCCTGCTAATCCAGGCAATAGCTTCTAAACATTTTAGATTTACAGAAGCATTCCTGTATACCCTGCGTACGCTTTATCCAGCTTCACCTAATGCCACCATCTTACACATCTATGGTACACTTATCAAAAGCAAGCATCTGTTGTATTTTAGGTGTTCTGTGGAGGGAAATTGTATGAATCCCAAGCTGGTGAAGCTGGATGTGTGCACAAGCACATATACCTATCATACATACATACATGCACATAACAGAGAGGTACACACACAAAACATAATACAGATATGAAGAACACACATGTACATTTAACATACATACAAACACAGCATGTACACACAAAGCACACATGCAGATATACACACATACAGATACACACGTGTATAGACACACACAAAACACACAGCACATACAGTATACACACACAGAGATATACAGATACATGCCCCATACATACAGACATATGTACACATCATACATACAGATATACACACATGCTGTGTCTTAGAATTAGGGGTTCGTACTATACATCCTGAGATTGTTTCTTGATGAAACTTGAGATTGTTGATAGAGGCAGAAAGGTGCTGAGAGAGAACTAAAGAACATTAGTGATGAAACAGGGCAAGTGGGCAAGACTGACCCTCTTGGCCTGGAGATGATGATGATGATTATTATTTTTAATAAATTTATTTATTTTATTTTTGGCTGTATTGGGTCTTTGTTGCAGCGTGCAGGCTTTCTCTAGTTGAGGTGAGCAGGGGATATTCTTCGCTGCAGTGTGCGGGCTTCTCATTGCGGTGGTTTCTCTTGTTGCAGAGCATGGGCTCTAGGCATGCGAGCTTCAGTAGTTGTGGTCCGTGGGCTCGGTAGTTGTGGCACACGAGCTTCGTTGCTCTGTGGCATGTGGGATATTCCTGGACCAGGGCTCGAACCCCTGTCCCCTGCGTTGGTAGGAGATTCTTAACCACTGCACCACCAGGGAAGCCCCTGGAAATTATTTCTCCATGGAGATGTGGCTGTCATCTCTCACAGCAGTATTTTGGGTTGCAAAATCTTACCCACCCAGCAGTTTGAGGGAGCCTCATTCAGATAAGCTTCTGACATAAATGGTTCCATCCTCTTCCGCAGGCAGGGCTGGGTACATGTGGCCAGCCTCGATTGTCTGAATCCTGAGGTAAGGGTGGGGGGCAAAAATGAGAAATGTCTCCACCCCAGACTTTAGGGTGAGGTTCTGGATGGAGAGTAACAGAATTATGGGAGAGAGTGGAGGCTGAAATCTGCCCCAAACCTACTGTAAGAGGATAATAGTCCTGAGGTGGGTGTGATTCACTGAGATGTAGAGACAGGTGGGCTTTAGAGACACAGGGAAGTAGGAACAGCAAGGAAGAGAGGACCACAAGTGTAGAATGGTACTTTGGATGAGTTCCAGGGACAGTGGTCTACTTTGCCTGAGTTTGGGTTGGTTTATGTGGGTCAGAGCGGTGGGGGGGTTACTTGAAGGAATTAGAGCCATATAGATTAAAAGAGCTTACGAGTTAGGTTAGTGAGCGTATTAATTATCATTTCTGTGTAATAAACTACCCCCAACACTTAGTGGATTAAACAACAATAAGGATTTTTTTTTTAATCCCTCATAGTATCTATCTGTGGGTCAGGAAATTAGGAGCACCTTAGCTGGGTAGTTCTGGCTCAAGGTCATTCATGAAATTATAGTCAAGATGTTGGTCAGGACTGCAGTCATATGAGGGCTTGACTGGGGCTGGACAATTTGCTTCCAAGGTGGCTTACACACACAAAAGGCATGTTGATGCTGGCTGTTGGCAGGAGGTCTCAGGTCCTCACTATGTGGGTCTCCCTGTCTGGCTCCTTGAATGTCCTCATGGCGTGGTGGCTGGCTTCCTCCAGAGCAAGTGATCCAAGAGAGTAACGCAGAAGTCTCAATGCCTTTTATGGCTAGCCTTGGAAGCTCCCCTCTCGTGTCTGCAGCATCGTAATGGTCACACAGGTCAGCCTTATTCAGTGTGGGAGGGGACTTTCCAAAGGTGTGACTACCAGGATGCCATCTTGGGAGCTGACTTGCACAGTGGTTTATCATTTTTATGATAAATTTATTCAGGTTTCATAAAGCATATTTGATTAGACCTGAAACCAAGTCAGTGGAGTTGGTGAAGGCCAAAGTCAGGTGTCCCTGGTAAGATGAAATTTCAGAAGGAACCTGAAGGAAATGTAAGAGAGACAGAGAGAGTGAAGGATGAGATCAGAGCAGTGTGAGTTTGGGGGGAGGTTGTCGGGGGGAGGCAGGTCACGTGTGCCTTGTTTGCCACAGTAAGGGCTTGGGTATTTTATCCTTTGCATAGTGTCAGGAGCTTTGCCTAAGTGCTCGTGTCCTCCTCCTCCTTTCTGTCTCACCTGTGGAGTTCAGGCGACATACAAGATTTGGGGGAATTGTGTGGGAAGGAGGCCAGCAAGTGTGAAACACAAACGGAGGACCTGGTAGAGTTTAATAATAGAAGTCATTACTACCGTCAGGAATTACTGTGTGCACCGTTTGTGTGTGTGTGTGGTGCACCGTTTGTGTGTGTGTGTGTGTGTGTGTGTGTGAGAGAGAGAGAGAGAGACAGAGAGAGACAGAGACAGAGAAATAAAGGGATTCAAAAGTCTAGGGATATGGATTGGTAACAGCTATAATAGTATTCTTTTCCTTTAAAAAGTTATTTTAACAAATTCTTACTTTACAATTTTTTTCCTGATTATCCAAGTAATATATGTTCATTGTAGAAAGATCAGGGAGAAAGAGATAAGTATAAAAAGATAAGGCAAGAATCATCCACGATACCTCACCCAGAAGCAACACTTAATATTTTGACATTTTCTTGGTACATTTTATTCTTGTCTGCATTTGATTCCTAAACTTGAGATCATATTTTCTCTGTAATTTTGTATTCAGCTTTCCATAACATTTAACTAGGTCATTAAAAAAATTTTAGTATTATTTTTAAAGATGGATGTATATACATATATAATTTCTTCTCTTGTTATACATGCTCAGAAAAAAATTAAATGCTCTAGAATTGTATTAGAAAGGAAGAAAAAAATCCTCCCACCTATCACTTCCTAAATGACTGTTGATGGTATAGTTTATACTTTTCAGACATTTTTCTGTATAAGTGTATATAGATAATGTTGGTAGATCTTCTTAAATGTTCTGTAACTTATTTTACTTCACTGTATGTCATGAACATTTTCCATCGTCAGTGGATAACACCTCAACTTTTAAAAAATATTATATTATTTTTTCTGATTTTGAAATAATAATAAATTCTTTTTTAAAAGTATTTTTATGAGTGTGTAATATTCCATCATGTAGACACCATCATTTATTTAATAGTTACCCTATTATTTTCACTTTTTTTTTTTTTTTTTGTGGTACGCAGGCCTCTCACTGTTGTGGCCTCTCCCGTTGCGGAGCACAGGCTCCGGACGCGCAGGCTCAGTGGCCATGGCTCACGGGCCCAGCCGCTCCACGGCATGTGGGATCTTCCCGGACCGGGGCACGAACCCGTGTCCCCTGAGTCGGCAGGCGGATTCTCAAACACTGCGCCACCAGGGAAGCCCTATTTTCACATTTTATTATTATGAACAATCTTGTGAGAATTATCTTGGTAATTTCCTCCTGTATTTCTGATTATTTTCTTTGGTTCAACTCTGAGGGTTAGAATTTTCATGTCAGACTTTAATAACTATGTGATATGTATTGCTATTTGCTTCCCTATCACAATTTCATGCATTGTAAAAACAGTAATGTCTCATTCAATTACTTTTTCTTAAAAATATTTATTTAATGAACAAACTGCATTGTAACAAATATTTAAAATTATTAACTATGAATAAAAATCACAATAATACCTCCACCATAATAAATCAACTTTATTTTTCCATATTCTTATTTAATCCTTTTTCATATAGTACATATATACTTTTAGACTAGGGCTTGGCAAACTTTTTCATAAAGCACCAGGTAGTGGTATTTTAGGCTTTGCAAACCACACCGTTTCTGTTGAAAGCACTCACCTTTGCCAATGCATCATTAAAGCAGCCATAGACAATACAATAAGCATGGCTTTGTTCCAATAAAACTTTATTTACAAAGACAGGTGGCCAGCTTGTGTTGGTTGACCCCTGTTTTATGGACAGTTGTTCTTATAATATAGATGAAACTGTTTGTTCAGTCATTCATGAACAAAACTTCTAAATTTCCGAAGCTGCTTTGCATTTTTAATTATTTAATTTTCACTTATGGTTAGTTTCCCCAAGTCTTCTTAACCATGCTAGAATTTTGGAGCTGGAGCTCCCACAATGATTTGTTTTTAGTAATGAAGTAAACTAATGCATTTACCGTTTATAAAAATACGGAATACACTTTTACAAAGAGCTTCAAGTATGATTCTTTTTTTTTGTTGTTGTTGTTTTTTCTTTTTGTGATATGCGGGCCTCTCACTGTTGTGGCCTCTCCCGTTGCAGAGCACAGGCTCCGGATGTGCAGGCTCAGCGGCCATGGCTCACGGGCCCAGCCGCTCCGCGGCATGTGGGATCTTCCTGGACCGGGGCACGAACCCGCGTCCCCTGCATCGTCAGGCGGGCTCTCAACCACTGCGCCACCAGGGAAGCCCGAAGTATGATTCTTAAAAGAAAAATATTCATCTGTAACCCCACACCATAGCAAACAGCCGTGACCTTTCTCTATCTTGGTCTGTGGGCTTAATTTTGGTTAATTATGTTAATAGAAAAGGTGACACAGCAAGAGTAATTTCAAAAAAAAAAAAGATCACCTATAGTTCCATTAACCCAACAGATACATTTCTAATTCTTGTCTACCTGCAAACTTATTTTTACATGGCTGCAATTACGTACCTATCCTTTTAAAAATATTCTTTACATTTACTATAATGAACACATATATATATATTTTGGCTGCACCACACAGGATGCAGGATCTTCCTTCCCCGACCGGGGATTGATCCTATGCCCCCTGCAGCGCAAGCATGGAGTCTTAACCACTGGACCTCCAGTGAAGTCCCATGAACACATAATCTAAGCTATGTAAGTTTGTCCACAGTTTTGATCTTCTAAAGGAATTTCAAACTGCTTTTACCCTTTTCAGAGCAGCTCCCTCTCCATTATTCTGAGGCAGCTTAATCCAATCCAGTTTTTTTATTTGTATATTTTCACTTAATACTATGAAAAAACTTAAATGTACAGAAAAGTTGAAAGAATAGTGTAATAAATACCTATATACTCACTACCTAGCTTCGGTAATTGTCAATATTTTACACATACACACACATAATTTTTCTCTCAATCATTTGAAATTAAAGGGCAGACATCATGTCACTTCACTCCTAAACACTTCAGCACATATTTGAACCTAAGAACAAGGTTGTTTTCCTCATAACCGCAATACAATATCACACTTAAGACAACTAATAATAATCTCTAATATCATCTACCATCTAGTGCATACTCACATTTCCTCAGTTGTTCCCAAAATATCTCATATAGTTCCATTTGGAACTAGCATCCAATTAAGTTTACATATTGCATTTGTTAATTTGCCTTTCAGTCTCTTAGTCCAGAAGAGTATCCAGACATTTTTCACTATGAGATTGACCTTTTTTTTTTTTTGCGGTACGCGGGCCTCTCACTGTTGTGGCCTCTCCCTTTGTAGAGCACAGGCTCCGGGCGCGCAGGCCCGGCGGCCATGGCTCACGGGCCCAGCGGCTCCGCGTCATGTGGGATCTTCCCAGACCAGGGCACGAACCCGCGTCGCCTGCATCGGCAGGCGGACTCTCAACCACTGCGCCACCAGGGAAGCCCCGAGATTGACTTTTTGAAGTGAATGGGATGATTGCCTTTATTCCACAGTCTGGGTTTGTTTGACTTGTTTCCTCATGATGTCATCTAGATTGTTTGTCTCTGGACTCCCCATACACTGTACATTAAATCTAAAAGTGAAATAGGTGGAGGTAAAAATGATAAAAAAATATTTCACCATTTATGCCTATCAACTTTGATTCATTAGACATCCTCTTATATAAAAATATGTTCTGTGTGGATGGTAGACAAGATCTGCTTTGGAATCAGAGAGGTTTTACAGGTAGAGACCTTGGGAAAATTATTTCATTTCTTTGAGCCTCAGTCTCCCATATGTGAAAAGGGGAGTGACAGACATTTAACAAATGTTTGCTTCCTTCCCCTGGTTTACAGGTTCTTCTGGATCTCACAAGGCTCCACCAGAATAGATATCTCAAAGCACATTTGAAGAGCTCACGTTTCTTAAGTAAGACAGCAGCAGCAAGATGGCAATCATTTCTGCAGAGACAGTATCATCATAATGCAATATTAGCTACTGTGATCTTCTATCATTTCCTTCCTAGAGAGTTATGACTGTGGCATTGAGGATTTAAGACCTACAGCCTGAACACTACTTACTACAAGTCTCTCACAAAGCTGCTGCAATAAATCTCATAGAGGAAAGTCATTGCATAAAAAATCCCCAACTCCAGGGAGTTGGCCATTTATTTTCCTAGAAAAGAAGGGCTGTGATGAGAGACCCTCCATGGTCCTTAAACTCCATGGAACAGAAACCAACAAAGCATTCATCATGGAAAGTTGAGTGATGGGCCCAATGAGACCAGCTGGGGAAGGAAATGGAAAGAGAAGTGCCTCCACCCAAGGCCTGCTCAGGGATTTCCTGTAGCCTAGCAAATGGCTCTGCATAGAATCAGCACAACTCAAGGTGTAGTTCCTGGAGACAAATTACCTTCAGAGGCACTAAGTCAGTGGTCTTAACCTGGGCCCAATTGACTCCACAGATTTATTTAGTCTTCATAGTGTTTAAAAATGTTTTTATCTAGGTCCTAATATTTAAAAATGGAAAATTGGGACTTCCCTGGTGGTGCAGTGGTTAAGAATCTGCCTACCAATGCAGGGGACACAGGTTCGATCCCTGGTCTGGGAAGATCCCACATACCATGAGCAACTAAACCCATGTGCTGCAACTACTGAGCCTGTGCTCTAGAGCCCATGCTCCCAACAAGAGAAGCCACCACAATGAGAAGCCTGCACACCGCAATGAAGAGTAGCCCCTGCTCACCGCAATTAGAGAAAGCCTGTGCGCAGCAACGAAGACCCAACGCAGCCAAAAATAAATAAATAAATAAATTTAATTAAATTTTTTTAAAAAAGGAAAATTACACAGAAAAAGATAAAATACAGATTTGTGGCTCCTCTAAAGAAACTGAAATATCTGACAACTGTGGGTCATATTCCTGCCTCCTCTAGACAGTGTGTGCATTCTCCCATTTGCCACATGGCTTTTGCTTCTACCTTACCTGTCCTGTAGGCAATGGAGTTTGCAATCCCCATAATAATCCATCACCTAGGAGTCCATTCGCTCACCCTCTACTCCCACCTCTGTCTTTGCATCAGAAGTGTAAACCTATTGCACACAGAATAGAAAACACAACTGACTGATCCCTCTTAAACCATGACTGATGCCAAAATCTTGGCTCTCTGTACACCAATGCCAAAATGTGATATGGAGACAAAGTTTTGGAGGAGAAAGAGAGAGTACCTTTATTCTTTGCCAGGCAAAGAGGGGACATAGCAGGCTAGTGCCTCAAGAACTGTGTCCCCCTCACTGGGGAATAGGGAGAGGTCTTACAGACAGGGCTTGTGGTCAGAGGTAGGTGATAAAGATCAAGGCAGTGACAGGCTTGCATTCTTCTGATGGGTTGGTGGTGAGGTAAGTAGGAGTCAGCATCATCAACCTTCAAGTTCCAACTGGTCTGGGGTCTATGTGCTTGTGGGCAGCATACCATCATTCATCGTTAACTTCTCCCACCTGGAGGGGCTTGTAGTATCTGCAAAACAGCTCAAAGATATCTTTGTGTGTGTCCGTTGATGGGGAACAAGGACCTTGCTCCAAGGCTGCACTATTGTTTCTCTTAACTGGTTGTTTCTCCCTTGTCTTGCATCCCTCCCCCCATTCCCTAATAAACAACTGCTTGAATCTGCCCATTGGAACTCAGGGAAGGTGATGGAGGCTGAATGAAAGCTGTTTCCTGTAATCAAAGAAATGGGGGACACAGGAGATATTTCTGAAAGGGTAGGGAGGCAGCTTGGTGTAAAGCAGAGAGCATCAGCTTTGCTTAAGGAGAGATCTCAGCTCAAATCCCATCTCACCGTTTCAGTGGGGTGTTGTCCAACTTGCTAAGTTCCTCTTGAAACTGCTCAAAGAATGCTCATAGCAAAAGAGCTATAATGAGATCTTTCACTTTGGGTGAGAACTAAGTAGAGTAATGGATATAAAATGCCTGACACCTTGGATGTGCCATCTTCTCCTAGCTTCTGTGACCTCAAGCTCTCTTGGTTCATTCTTTTTCATGGTTTCTTCTTGCTTCACTTTTTCTGTCTCCTTTGAAGGCACCCCTTCCTGGAACATGCCATAGATGGCAGTGTTCTTCAGGGTTCTATCCTTGACCTGACTCCCCTGCATCCTGAAATGAGCAGAACTCTTTGGGGCTCCCAGGTACAAAACCTTTCCATGTCCCCCATTTTCTTGTCTGTAGGAAATAGGCATCATTCAGCCTCCTTGACCTTCCCTGAGTTCCAAAGGACAGATTCAAACAGTTGTTAACCTTGGAAGGAAGGGAATACAGAAACAAGGGAGGAGCAGTCAAGAAACAATAGTGCAGCATTGAGGCAGGGTCCTGGTTTCTCCTCAAGGAATATACATGACCCGTATCTTTGAGCTCTTCTGCAGAACTTAGGCTCCCAGCCAGGTGGAGGATGGCAATTTCAGGTTGAGCATAAGATTCCTGGAGCATCGCCGTATTACCTCACCACCAACCAGTCAGAAGAAAGTCACACACATTTCAGCCCTTGCCCAGATTTTGCCTATAAAAACTATACCCCCAAAGGACTGGGGAGTTCGGGGTTTTTGAGCATGAGTCACCCATTCTCCTTACTTTGCCCTACAATAAACATTTCTCTGATCCAAACTCTGATGTTTTGGTTTGTTGGCCTCACTGTGCATCCGGCACACAAACTTTGCACTTCCCTCTGTTTACTGCTGGTATAGACACACAATCTGATAAGTAGATTACAGTACAATATAACTTTTTGTCTTGCTTTTTTTCACTTATCATTACATAAACTTTTTTTCTTTGCTGCAATACATCCTTCAAGATAAACATTAAATGGCTGCACAGTATTCCATTGCATTTCATTTCTCTCCATTGCAGATCATAATTTAACTGATCATTCCTTTAGTACTGGACATTTAGGATGTTCTAATTTTGAAAGGCAAGAATGCCAAGGATGTTTTCTTATACCTGGCATTTTTCTGTTTGGGGATTATTTCTCAGCTTGGAAAAAAGAATAGGTAAAGAGCAGCCTCAAGGGGGTTTAGACCACAGAAGAAAAGTTCTAGAATCAGGAGTGTTTTGTTTTGTTTTGTTTTTGTTTTTTTCCTTTTTGAGACTTAGAAAAAATTCAGTGTGCTGATAAATTGGACACAATCCCAACTATCTGGTCACAGGAAATGAAACTTTGATCTAAAGTCAGATTTCAGGAACACCCAGGAGAGTTTGTAAATCTAGTAAAATCCCAACTGAGCTGCTCTCTTAGGCTCTTCACAAGCACTATGAATCCTGTCCTTTTCTTTTCCTTGATTGAAGTGGCTGTAACATGAGAGAGTTCACTAACCAAGTTTATGACTCCAATGGAAATGGCCTAGTTTTCTGGATCACTCCTCCTAGCCAGCCACTGTACTGTTGCCTCTGATCCATGATTGAGAAAGCAATCAACTTCTGACCTACAGAACTGTGAGCTAACAAATGGGTGTTGCTTTAAGCTACTGAGTTTGGGTTAATTTGTTACACAGCAATAGAAAATGAATACACCTACCTTCCTCTTTCATTATGCAGGAAAATACTATAAGACCCATTACTCAGCTGGGCACCCGTGGAAAAAACGGGCTTCTCCAGAACAGAGCACCCATACTGCCCTCTGGTGTAGATCTCAGGTAAAACAGGAATGTGTAAGTACAACTTCCCTTTCTGAGAAAGAATCTCGTTGTCCCAATCCTGATTAATATGACCGTGGAAACATTGATGCCAACCTAGCACAGGAGTCTTCTCTTGAGAGTAAAGCACATCCAGCTGAACAGTTCTACCACCTCCAAAGTTCCCTAAAGAGAAACCTAATGCACACAATAACATGTTAATAATAACAGGATAAGGAAAAGGGACAGCTTATCAAAGATTCACATCTTCCCCCTGTCCAGTCTGTGGTCCAGAGAGGCATGCCTGGGAGCTCCCCCGCTTTACCCAGCAGCCTGCTCCCTGGAACTCCAGACCCATGTGTGCTGTTTGACACTCCTCCCACCCTGCATCCCAACAAAAGCTCCTGGAGGAAGAAGCTTGGTTGTCTCCCTAGTTAATCACCTTCCAAATCCCTTCAGGCTTATTCTAAGTGAGGACAACCCTCTCCCCCCATAACCCACTCAGGCTTTGCTCTTCTCTGTAAGCCAGGCTAGCTCAACCACATTTTGACCTTCTTAGTAGACCAAGAAACTCAGAGACTGGGAGGGGCACTAGAGCTGTATTTTGTGAATTGCTGGGGTTTCACTTATTCAGCTTTGTGCTGGGTGATGATGCCGAAAACTCGGCCTCTGTGCACCAGTGTCAAATTGAATCTCAGAGACAGAGTTTTGGGTGAAATAGAAACTAATAGCGTTATTGTTTTGCCAGTCAAAGGAAGACACAGTGGGCTCGTGCCCCTCAAGACTGTGTGTCCCAACCTGGGAGGATTTGGCAAGGAGTCTTATAGCAATGGTTCAAGAGCAGAGTTGCTGATAAGGGTCAGGGTGTGTGCAGGGCCTGCACTGCTTTAATCTGCTTCAGGTGGGCTCCTGATAAGCTTCTCTGGTTCCTTTAATGTGGCCTCAGGGTGTCTCCTGATGAGTTTCTGGAGGTTATCAAATGGTGACCTTCTCTGGAATGAAGAATGCTAACATCTTCCATTTTGGGGGGGGGGTTTAGTTCTGTAAAAGAGCTCAAAGAGGGACTTCCCTGGTGGCGCAGTGGTTAAGAATCCATCTGCCAGTAGGGGACGGGGGTTCAAGCCCTGGTCTGGGAAGATCCCACATGCCATGGAGCAACTAAGCCTGTGCGCCACAACTACTGAAGCCTCCCCGTCTAGAGCCCATGCTCTGCAGAAAGAGAAGCCACCGCAATGAGAAGCCCACCACCACAATGAAGACCCAACACAGCCATAAATAAATACATTTATTTAAAAAAAAAAAAAGAGCTCAAAGATCTTGTTATGTGTATCCCTTGAGGGGGAACCAGGACCCTGCCCCAAGCCTGCACTGTTGTTTCTTGGCTGCTCCTCCCTTGTCTCTGCATACCCTCCCTTCCCTGATTAGCAACTATTTGAAAGGCTTCCACGCCCAGGAACCCCACAGGGTCCTGCTCGGTTTCAGTGGGCCCTGCACCTGGCATTGCTAAAGAGGGTTTCAAGAAGGTGCAAAGGCGATATGCTTCCAGGCCAATGATAGTGCATTTCTGCTCCAGGTTCATTCAAATGCATTTTAATAGAACCTAAAGTCAAGGTGGATGGAACCAGGTTCTTTTGTATTTCAGCCTCATAACCATCTTGTGAGGTAGATAATATTATTTTCTTATAGATGAGACTTGAAAGGTTAAGTGACTTATCCAAGGTCACAGTCAATAAGCTGTGGGAATTGGGATTCAATTTGATTTTTTTTTTAAAAAAAACCTGTATGTGGTATTATGATTTATTTTTATTTTTATTTTTTATTTTTAATTTTTTATTTTTTTGTGGTACGCGGGCCTCTCACTGTTGTGGCCTCTCCTGTTGCAGAGCACAGGCTCCGGATGGACAGGCTCAGCGGCCATGGCTCATGGGCCCAGCCGCTCTGTAGCATGTGGAATCTTCCTCCCGGACCAGGGCACGAACCCGTGTCCCCTGCATTGGCAGGCGGATTCTCAACCACTGAGCCACCAGGGAAGCCCTATGATTTATTTTTAAATAAACTTTTAATTTTAGCATACTTTTAGATTTACAGAAACACTGTGAAGATAATACAGAGTTCCCATATACCCCACATCCAGAATTTCCTATGATTAATATCATCCATTCATATGATACATTTGTCACATTAATAAACCAGTACTGATACACTATTATGAACTAAAGTCCATGGTTTGTTCAGATTTCCTCAGTTTTTCCCTAAGGACCTTTTACCTGTTTCAGGTTCCCATCCAGGATACCACAGTATCTTTAATAGGTCTACTTAAGAGCCTCTTGGTTGTGGCAGTTTCTCAGACTTTTCTTGGTTTTGATCAACTTTAAAGTTTTGAGGAGTACTGTTCAGGTATTTTATAGAATGTCTCTCAATTGGGAGTTACCTGATGTTTTCTCATGATTAGACTGGGGTTATGTGTTTTGGGGAGGAAGACCACAGAGGTCAAGTGGGCTTTTCTTTACATCATATCAAGGGTGTATGCTCTCACTGTTGATGTTAATCCAGATCACCTGGCTGAGTTAGTGTTTTCCAGGTTTCTCCATTATACAGTTACTCTTTATTGACTCTTTTTATATTGTACTTATTTGGAATTCTGCACAGGAGATTGTCTTTTCTCTCCATTTATTTATTTATTCAATCATTTATTAATATCAATATGAACTCATGAATATTTATTCTATGTTTTAAGTTATTATCTAAATTTTGTTGTACATAATTTGATTTTAACCTTATGTGTTTGTTTTGTTTTGTTTTTACAATATATTGCTTGTGGTCTTGATTCTATGACCTGGGGGTGGTATTTGGCCAGGAGCTGGAATCCTTTCCTGCCACAGCCATACCCCTTTGAGGTTGCCAAGGGACATAAATGCCAGAGGACAAGGCCAGGTAAAGGAATTCTTCCTATCACTGGACTGATCTTTGGCCTCTATCAAAGTATAAATTTCAAAAGTTGAAAACATGAATTGGTACAGTCACTACGGAAAACAGTATGGAGTTTCCTCAAAAAGCTAAAAATAGAACTACCATATGACCATATGATCCAGCAATTCCACTCCTGGTATATATCTGAAGAAAATGAAAACACTAATTTGAAAAGATACATGCACCCCACTGTTCATAGCAATGTTATTTATAATAGCAACCTAAGTGTCCATCAACAGATGAATAGGAAAAGAAGATGTAGTGTATATATATGCAATGAAATACTATTCAGCCATAAAAAAGAAAATCTTGCCATTTGTGACAACATGGATGGACCTAGAGGGTATTATGCTTAGCGAAATAAGTCAGACAGATATGGACAAACACTGTATGTTATCACTTACATGTAGAATCTAAAAAATTAAACAAATGCTTGAATATAACAAAACAGACTCACAGATATAGAGAACAAACTAGTAGTTGCCCATGGAGAGAGGGACGTGAGGAGGGGGCAAGACAGGGGTAGGGGATCAAGAGGTACAAACTACCATGTATAAAATAAATAAGCTACAAGGATATATTGTACAGCACAGGGAATATAGCCAATACTTTATAACTTTAAATGGAGTATAATCTATAAAAATTTTGAGTCACTCTGTTGTATACCCCAAACTAATATAATATTGTAAATCAATTATATATTAATTTAAAAAGTTGAAAACATGACTCTTAAAAATATGGAATAAATATATGTCAGAGATTTTATTTAACTTATTCATTAGTGAGGGAACCAGTAAGATGGTAAAACTGGTTTTAAAGAGTATTTGAGGAACAGGATAATTGTAGGCAATTTTAAAAAGGAACATCAGAATAAGATCACTGGGTTAGATACAAAACTGATTTAATGCCCTACAGGGCAATAAAAAACACATCCTTTGGGGTTATTGTAGCTACTAGTCAGAAATCATTTGCATTTCTGCTAGCTACAAATCTACAAGTCAACTGCAATGTCACTGAACCTGAGCCTTAATTAATAGTAAATAGCAATGTCATAGAATGGTACCTTCTCATGAGAAATTAAATAATTGTTGGATGGGTCTGTTAAACAGTATTAAGTATGACATTAAAAGGACAGGTGCATTTTCTTAAACTTACCATGTTTTGGATAATTTTTCTTAACAATCATACCCCAATGTCCTCTTTGGAACTGTAGGAAACAACAGTAAAGCATTTTTGCCAGCCTGCATAGGCCAAGTGGCTTCCCTATAGGCTCCACTCTGGTTTCACTCCAGGAAACAGAAGGTCCTTCCTGCAGGGGAAGTAGCCTCCAGTCTAGGGAGACAGAAGATTGCAAAGGGAGGCCAGAAAGAGCCCTGGGGGGGCTTAACATTTTAGTTTATTTCCTTCTTACAGCACCACTTCCTGACACCATGGTCCACAAAATAATAAACCTGATCAATTCATAGCAAGACCTCTTTCCTTGATTGTGGGGAGACAATGAGGCTTGGCAAAGTGGACAGAACTGGATTTCACTCTAGAAAGTAAAATACGCTACACTGCTTCCAAATTTTAACATCACATAATAGTACTAATTTTTGTTTAATGCCTTTTAGGTTGAGTGCTAAGGACAGGATTATGCCTTGTATAGCTCTGCATTCTTCACAGCATCTGGCATTGGGTCTGGCATAGTGCAGGTGCTCTGTAAAAGACAGCTGTGTGAAGAAGAAGGTATTACAGTTTGGGGGTTAGTGTTCTGAGAAGCCTGCACCAATGACTCGCTATTTGTGAGGCCATGCTGTGAGGGGTTGTCTTGAGGACACAGTATTCCAGAAGAAGTAGTTTCTAGAAACACAAGAAAGCCTTTTATTTTTTTTAAAAATGCCACCCAGATGGCAATACCAAATAATAATAATTATGATGATACTTTATTTTTAAAAAAAGAGCCCAGGCCTGACAATGTCTGGCTTTAGATTGTAAATTGGCTCATTATCAGGAAAAAAATATTTATTGAAACACAGTAACGATCAATGGATCCACATAAGCCTGTTGCAAAAATCAGGCAGTTATTTGTACATGTGGTATTTGGTGCATAGCTTCTCAATAGGGATAATTTTGTTCCAAGATGAGCATCAGGGACAGGAATAGGACAGGGGTCCTGGACTGATCATCTGGAAAATAGGGCTAATTGGGATGCTTCCCTTGGAGGTTTGCTTTATTAAGGTTTGGTTGAGCTCTCAGGAAGCACTGAATCAAAGACTCCTCAGCACTTATTATATACAAAACCTCTAGGTGCGTAGACAGTTTGTTTTTCAAGTCTCTCTTGTTTTTCTGTGACATTAAGGCTTTCCTAGGAACTTGTCAGCATTCAGCTCACTGCCCCTCTACTTCCTTCTCCAGAAGCATCTTAAATATTATTGAGCATAGAATATACTGAAAGACTCCAATAACTTCAAGGTCACAAATGATGGGAGAATGCACCAGAAGGCCATCTGGAGCAGTGCTGGCTATAACAAGCAGCCTGTAGGAAATAACCCAGGCTTTTAGTGTCAGATGGCTCTGAAGTAGAATCAGGAGCCTAAAGCATAGTAGACATGTGACCTTAGGCACCTTATTTGGTGTTACTGAGCTTCAGTTTCCTCCTCAAGAAGAATGGGAATTATACCTGCTTTGTAGTATGGCTTTAAGAATTAGAAATCATATTTGTATAGTTGTTAGAACATAGAAAATACTTAATAAATGATAGCAATTATTATCATCATTACCCCCCCCCCCCGAAAAAAAAAAAAACCACCTGGCAGAAAACCTGGCAGGGAGAAGTAGAGGTTTGGGAATTCTCTCCTTCAGGTTGTCCTGAGCTGGGAACATGGAGAGGAAGGATCTCTGGTTATAAACCTGATGGGAACATCAGTAGCAACTCTGAACTCCCCAGTTCCCTTGAACCTAACCAGCATCAGCTCTAAAATACACATGCCTAACATGTTTAAAGATGAAAAGAAAGCAGCCAATGGAATGAATGAGACTGAAACAGCATTCATTGTCTTCGACTAGGATGCAGAGTGTCCCACCTCATAAACCAGGAATTGGGGGTCCTGGAGGTAATATAAAATAGTGGTTAGGAGCTCAGACTCTGGAGCCAGACTGCCAGACCCACTCTAATTGATTCTGTTTCCTTAACCCGAAGATGGGAAATTGTCAGTCAGGATAGGCTAGGTTATGCTGCAATAACACATGACTCCAAAAAAATCTCAATGACCGACAACAACAAATGGTTCCTTCTTGTTCTCACTACATGTCCTTCATGAGTTGGCTATGGCTCTGCTCCACGCCACTTTCATCCTCAGACCCAGGCTGACAGAGCAGCCACTATTTGGGACACTGCCAGTCATTATGCCACAGTGAAAAGAGAACAGGGCAAAGCACACACTGGCATTCAAAGCTTCTTCCTGAAAATGACACATGGCACTTCTGCCCTAACTTCATTGACCAAAGAAAATCCTGTATATGGTCACCTCTTAGTCCGGCAGGGCTGGGATATTTAAGTCTGCTATAAGGCAGAGCCCTGCAGAGAGGGAAACCAAAATATTTGGTGGATAGTAATCTAATTTACCACAGATGAAGATAATAAAAGTCCCTACCTGATGGGTTGCCCTGACAACTAAATGAGTTAATTTTATACATAAAGCACTTAGAAGAGTCAATGACACCCATTAAGCATAATACGTGTTTGCTATTATTATTGCTGAACATCATACAGTGGGTTAGTGACAGAGCTGGAATAGATCCCAGGTGCTGTAACTGAATGGAAAAACAAAATTGCGTGTATTAGGAACTACAGATCCACAGACAACCAAGGACCAAACACACCAAAAACCAATACAAAGCACGTTTTCACTTGTGTTTGTTGTTGTTTTGGCTCAAACAACAGAATTTTATGTTCTCACAGCTCTGGAGGCTGGAAGTCCAAAACAAAGTTGCAAGCAGGGTTGGTTTCTGGTTTCTGTTGAGACCTTTCTTCCTGGCTTGTAGACGGCCGCCTTCTCACTGGCCTTACTGTAAACAGATAATGTAGGGGACTCCGGAAGAAAGAAAACCAGGCGTGGCTTTCTTGACATAAGCCATTTTTGGCCTAAGCCACTTCGTGATCTAAGCCTGGCCACAATGCTTGTCCTTGAACAGATCTCAGTAATTAAGCATCTTAAGCAGACAAAAGAATGCAGGAACAAGCAAGAGAAGTTAACAATAGCAAAGGTAATATATCAGTTGTAAAGATTCCCAGTTCTGTTCTAATGATAAAGATTAGCCTGAAGCACTTCACCACCAGATAACTGGAACCTAAGGGATGATGTTGACCTTTTCTGGTGACCTCAATCAGCTAAAGCTTGGACTCTGCCTACCGCCCAAGCCCCTTCATGAATATGCGTGTACTCTTAGTTTAAAACTTTCCCACATTTGCCATTGTGGGAGACATTTCCTTGGGAAGGATCCCCGATATTCTCCTTACTGGCTGCAAGTAGTAACAAAATCCTTCCTTCTCCTGATCTTTTGTTGTGTCTTTTGGCTCAACGCCCACCAGAAGGTGAATCCAGTTTTTGGGTAGCATTACCTCTGTGCACACACACCCCTGATGTCTCTTCCTCTTCTTATAAGGACCTAGTCTTATTGGATTAGGGAAGCAGGTTTTAAAAAGGGAGAGAGAGGGAGCTGAGGGAGAAGGGATAGAGGGAAAGGTGAAGGAGAAAGAATGAGTGAGAGAGACAGGGAGGGGAGAGACCCCAGCCTGCAAAAGTACAGGGGCAGAAGCTTCAGGGAGACAGGGAGACTTGACAACTTCTGAAGCGCACGCACTGCCACGGGGAGCTGGCTGTCTTTGTCCAACCCTCCCTTTCCTGGGACTCAAGTCTTTCTTGTAGGTCTGCTTTGTCTGTTATTAAAATGCTGATTTCCTCCAGCTGCTAGTACCTCTTTCTCAGTCCTCTAATTGTTCTCCTCAACCTTGAGTCAGCAGCTGGATGGGATGGTGGGAGCTCTAACCGAGAAAGGAAATTTCCCCTGGGTTTCAGCCTTAGGTGATGAGTGCGTTTCTAGCTCAGAGGGGCTCAGAGCTGGGCTGAAATCAAGGTGAGTTAGGCTCTCATTAGAAGCAGAAAAGCTCTACCCCAGGCTCCCACCTGTGACGCAGGGTGGAGTGGCAGATGTAGGGAATGCTGTTGGTATCTGGGGCACGGGATGGTTCCTGAGTGTGCCAATAATAAAAAGAGTTAATCGTCCAACTGCACTAACTACGTGCCCAACACTTGAGTAAGAGCTCACATCTATAAACTCATTACATTCGCAACAGCTCTAGGTTGTCGGATTATCACCTCCATTTCACAGATGGAGAAACTGAGACACAGAATTAGGTAACTTGTCTTTTTGTCCAGGTTCACAGTTGGAGCAAGCAGCTGAGCTGGGCTTTGAATCCAGGCAGCTTGCTCCAGAATCCATGCTCTGAATTACTACAACCTGCCTTTCTAGGGCTGGCTTGGGGCACTACTTCAATTTTTTTGTGAAGTAAGTTTTGTCTAATAAAGCAAGTATGCCCTGATTTGGAACTCTGGACATACAACATCTAGAACTTAGATTGAGGGACTCATTTTCTTCCCCCTCCCAATACTAAGGATTCTTCACTTATAAAATAACACAGCTATTGTATTTAGAAAATGGCTGTCAATTGTTCTTATGATTACATTGGCTCCATTCGGCATTCATTTGTCTCCAGAAACATAACCAGCACAAACATTCAGAGCTTTCTATGTTCCACCAGGCGAGTGAGGGTCAGCTCCAGTAAAAGGTGCCCTTTTGGGAGGTGTCTCCCTGGAGCCCTTGGACACAGAGCCTCTTCTCTGGGCCTTTCAAGAATCAGTCTCGGGCTTCCCTGGTGGCGCAGTGGTTGAGAATCCGCCTGCCGATGCAGGAGACACGGGTTCGTGCCCTGGTCCGGGAGGATCCCACATGCCGCGGAGCGGCTGGGCCCGTGAGCCATGGCCGCTGAGCCTGCGCGTCCGCAGCCTGTGCTCCGCAATGGGAGAGGCCACAACAGTGAGAGGCCCGCATACCGCAAAAAAAAAAAAAAAAAAAAAAAAAAAAAGAATCAGTCTCCACACTGATTGCCTGATCTCACCTGCCACCAGCAACTTGCCTCCTCTTGACTATCATTATCTGTCCTAGCCTAATTATTTTGCTGAGTCAGACAATCAGTCTTAATTGCCCATTTCCACCTCCAGCTGTGCCTCTGTCTTGTGGCAGGGAAAACCTCTTTCTTAGGGCTTGATGCCTGCTCATCCCCCTGGATCAGATGCCCGGGGTGGCAGTGCAGGGTGGCAGAGGACCTCCTACAACTTCTGAGCCCCCAGATTGCTCGTTTTCCTGGGCTGTACTGGGGGAAGATGAGGGTTTTGTTCATGTGCAGAGCGTCTCCCACTAGCCTCCCCCCGACCTTCACTGTGTCCTCTTTTAGAAGCGGCCAGTGCTGTGCACAGATGCCCTTTTTGTCCCTCCAGACTCACTCTCACTCTTCCTCACACTCCTCCCTGACCTGGGAGGTGGGCCTGTTTGGACCCCATCAAAGGACTCCTGTGCTTCTTGGCTTCCAGCTGGTCCAGCGGTGAGAAGCCTAGGCAGGAGACCTGGGGAGGTCAGGATGTTTATTCCCCTGGTGCCCTCCCTGTGGGATTCCTCAGGTTCTCTCTGATGGAAGGTAGGAGCCTCTCCCAAGGGGGCCCTCGTCTCATGATTCTTTCTGAGTTCTGCTAAGTACTCCCCTCCTCGACCCTAGCTATATGATTGATTAAATTATTGGCCCCAATTCTTTGTCCCTCCTGGTATCCACTCTCTTTGCCAGGATGTGACTTTGCAGTTACTCTCATAAAAGGAGGGGTGTATTTCTCCCTGCCCCTGGACTTGGCTCTGTGACTTGCTTTGGTCAATGGAATGTGAGTGGAACCAATTGTTTATGCCAGTTTCAAGTCCAGGCCTTTAGAAGCATCTTGTGTTCCTGTGTGCCTCTTTTGGGCCTCTGCCATCTCCATGAGAAGAACTTCCCCTCGGCACTGCTGCCTCCTCAGTCTGGGCCCTAGAATGAACCCATGTGGAACAGCCCAGAGCTTGATCTGCAGAGAAGCCAAGCCCAGCTGGACACCAGCTTGAGGCAGAACTTCCAGCTGAGCCAGCTGCTCTCCAGTCAACCCACAGCCTGGGAGAAGCACATGCTAATCTCTGCTTTCCACCAAGATGGTGTGATGAAGGGTGTCAACACCCCACTGGCCCTGGAACCAGGGTTACTGCAGTATTCCTCGAGCTTTCCCTGTACCCTGCTCTTACACCATAAATACTCCCTTTATTAAGCCCTTGGGGAGCCACCCTATTTTGAGTGTCATCTGTTTCCTGTAGTGACACTGAGTGAATGATATAGGCACCAGGCCCAGCTCTTCCGTAACATTATATCACGTTGCCAGCAAAGCTCAAAATATGACATTCGATACCAGCTGCACTTCTTCTGTGTTTCTCATTTGCTACTCAATATTCAACTGAAAGCCAGTTCTTAGAAGCTGCAAATGACGTCTTATTTTATTATTTTTATGTATCTTTTAAATCTTCCATCTTTTATTAGGAAAAAATTTTCGAACATATACACAAGTAGAGATATTATAATGAACACCCAGGTACTCATGACCCAGCTTTAACAATGATTGACATTTTGCCAATCTTATTTCATCTCTCCCTCTCCTGTTTATTTTCTAAAACTAATGATCTTTCAATTTCCAGAGAGAATCCGGGGGTCCCATCTCAGCTCTAATCTTCTACGATCTCTGTGCAACATTCGCTGCTATGGCTCACCCTTCCTTCTCTGCCCTTGCTATCGATCTCCTGGGTCTCCTTGTATCTCCTGCGTCTGGTCTCGGGTTCCTGCTTTTGATTTCTGACTTGGCTCTCAAACGTTAGGATTCCCAAGGGACCTGTCCTCTCCTTCACCTGTTTTCCTTCTCTCTGCGCTCT
The DNA here is from genome assembly GCF_026419965.1 of Kogia breviceps. Classification (NCBI taxonomy): domain Eukaryota; kingdom Metazoa; phylum Chordata; class Mammalia; order Artiodactyla; family Physeteridae; genus Kogia; species Kogia breviceps. The sequence goes on from NC_081317.1 coordinate 27,600,861, forward strand.
CTTCCTGGTGGTGTGTGTGTGGGGGGTCCTTCTGCACTCCCATGGCTTAATCTGTGAGCCTGCTCTGTGTTTCTGGGCTGTACTTTCTGTCTGTCCACTAAGTGTCTTCACTTGGATGTTGTATGTACTTCACAAACCAAACTCAGCGATTTCTTCTCAAAACTTCTCCTTCTCCACCTCTTCTTCTGGGTTCCTCATCTCTGTTTAGACCTTCCATAGTTGCCCCATCACATAACTAGATATCTTATTTCTCTCTTTGGCTCAGTTCTGACCAGTGGGTTTCTCTAAGTGCTAGCATCGCTATTCTAAATCATATCATGCTAACCCCATCCCAACTTAGAAATCTTCTATGGCTCCATTCAGAATATATTCTAAATATGTTGGTGTGATACTGAAGCCTCTTCACCCCTCTCCTTCTAATCTCACCTTCTGTACCCTGTCCTCCAAACAAATGGCCCTGCTTGTTTCTCCCCTAAGGTACCACATGCTTTCATGTAGCCTTGTCTCATGCTGATCACTCTCTTATTTTAATAAGATGAAAAAAATGTGGTTCTGGTTCTCATATACTAATTTCAAAGTGCCCCTTCCATCATTCTTGAATCCCCCTTGCCCTTCTGAGATCCTTGCTGACATCTGAATTTGTTGTTCTTGCCAAAGGAAACAGTCAACATGGTGTTTAATTTTTTAAGCAGTCTTATTAGAGTTTCTCTTTCAAAAGAAATGTGGCAATGAGGTATTTTCTCCATAGAAATACTGGCCATGTAAAGTTCCTGAGTCTTCTGTAGCACTTTGAGTGCCCCCAAGGCAGGAATGGTGTGCTACTCATCTTTTTATGTATCCCCAGTACCTGGCATATAGGAAATACTCAGTAAGTGTTTGTTTGAATTGCATCTAAATGAGCATTGGGACGAGGAAGTAAGATCTGGAGAGGGCACACATGTTGCCAGCCAATTGCAGAGAAAGCTGCCAAACACATAATCGATGAGCTGAGAGGCTGGGGTCACCCCATTCCCTGCAGTGAGGGCCTCCAGGTTTGTCAGATGTCAGTTGCATTTGCAAAGCTAGGAGTTCAGGTGGAAGGTTGAATTTTTCTTCATTAAACTTGTCACTCCCCAAGGTGGGGCTCTGACAGCAACCCAGTGAGATGTCAAGCTGAGACAGCTGTTGCCAAACCTGGTGGAGGCATTTCTGACAGCTGGGGATACAGCTGCTGCCTTGGGCTTCATGGGCAACATCGTTTTCTTCTGAAAGGACGTCAAGATGCTTAACAAATAAATAGCAATGGTATGATGGAGGCGGAATTGGATCAGAGTCAGATCACGTGGATTTGACTCTTGACTTTGGTTCTTATTAGCTGTGTGACTTCAAGCAAATTGTGTCACCCCTCTGAGCCTCATTCTCCTCCTTCATGATACTGGTTGCTGTGAAGACTTAATGAGATAATGTATATATAAATGTTTTATAAGTTGTAGATCACTCTTCAAATAATATATAAAATTAGAATATATTAAAATTACATTTAGTTTTCAAAACATGCACACACATTGAATATAGAATGGTTAAGCTGATACATATTTGCTCACTGTCTATTATATGTCTAGCTCTCTGCTTGGAACTGTGATAGACACAGAAGTTTATATAAGGTCAGTTTTCTGACTTTAAGAAATTTATAATCTAGTTGGGAGAAAAGACCAATTTATTTCTCCCCATGTTTCTACACAGGGGAAGAAATTTCTGCTCTACAACCAAGGTAGAACATTTCTCTCTATTTCTTTTCTCATTCTTCCTGAGAGAGGGAGAGTAACCTATGTGGTTGGTAAGCTTGGGCAAAGGTACTAAGCATGGTGGTTTAGCACATTTTTTTCTTCTCTCTTCTGAACTAGTAGATCACTGGGAATGCATGCTTTATCTACTCTTTGCCACAATGTAAGGTTTTAGGTGGCATGTGTTGGGTGAGAGCAGAAGTTGTCCAGATTTCTCTGTGATTGGATGGGTAGGTTAAGTTCTGGGGGAGAGTAGTAGAAAGTGCATTGTATCTTGACATGTAAAACCAGTTCTTAGCCTTGATTCCATCCGAAGGTATGTTTCTTTATTTAAACCTTTGACATCTAAATTTCCTCCCTTGTGGGGGGAAGCACCTGACACCGACTCTCAGGATTTGAACCTATCTCAGGATCTAACTACCTCTAGAGATTTAGACTATTTAAATTAGACCAGTGCCTTAGGACTTCTGCAAGTCTCTCCAGGTGGGCTTGCCACTCCAAGTCCTACAGGACAGTTCAGAATGCACTCCAAATCTGATTCTCTTCTGTATGTCCTAGCAATGTGAGTTGATAAGGTGCTTCTGTATCTTTGGCTTTGAACTCTGTTAGGTGTGGTTTTCTTTTTGTTTACCCTACTTGGGTTTTGTTGAGATTCTTGGATCTGTCACTTAATGTTTTTCACCAAATTTGGGAAGTTTTTGGCCATTATCTTCCAATATTTCTTCTGTCCTGTGTCAGTCATGGTTCCACCAGAGAAACAGACCAGTAGGGTATATAGCAGGATATGTGATCAGGAGGATATGAGTGTGTAGAAAATTTTATTGCAAGGAATATTGGCTTACATGACTGAGGGGGCTTGCTAGGCAAGTTTGAGACTTGCAGGGTGGGCTGTCAGGAAAGGCAGGCTTGGACTTCCGGCACAGGAACTGATGCTGAAGTCCATGGGTGAAATATCTATTGTTTTCTCAGGGAAACCTCAGCTCTGTTCTCAAAACTTTTTAACTGATTGGGTAAGACTCACCCAGATTATTCAGGATAATGTCCTTTACTAAAGACAGCCGATTATAGATGGTAATCACATCTAAAGAATACCTTCCCAGCAACACTAGATTAGTGTTTGATTGAATAACTGGGTATAATTTTTAATAGTACAATATTATTAATATTAATACGAATTAAAAAAACATTTAAAAGCATTATAGATATAAAATTCCAAATGCAAATGCATTTGCAGTTTAAAGAGTGACAAGGAAACGAACACATACAGTCACTATCTGGTTTGAAATAGAATATTAGTAGTTTGAAGCCCTATGAGCCTTTTTTTTTTCAGGTACATCCACCTCCCTACCATATGGAAAGTTTAAAATATGTAAAACAATATTATATGTTGTTATATAAAAGTATAAAAACATGCATACAATGATAAACAGCAATTGAAGACAGTGGTTACCTCTGGAAGGAAGGAGAATGGGATTGGGTAGAGATACAAGGGTTTCTAATATATTTGTAATGTTTCATTTTTAAAAAACGACGTCAAGCAAATGGGGCAAAATGTTAAGATCTGGCTAAGTGTTTGCTACATTATTCTCAGAGGGCATAAAGGCAAAATAGCACAAGGGGTTGAATGCACAAATTCTGGGGCCAAACTGGTTTAGATTCATTTTTGGCTACGTAAATTACTAACTGTAGAAGTTGTACAAATGACTTAGTCTCTCTGGAACTCAGTTTTTCTTATCTGTAAAATGGAGATCATAATAATACTTACTTTATAGTATTGTTGTGAAGATTGCATTAATTAGTTTAGGGAAAACATTGGAACAGTGTATGGTATATAATGAACATGCAGTAAATGTTAATTAGCAGCAGTAGTAAGTTTTACATATTTCATAAACTCTTTTAAGAAACTGCAAACACACATACACACAGACCCAAATCCCTATACTATAGGATCACAATCATTTATTTGAAACTCTTGGGGTAGATGTTTCATATGTCAGAACTATTTGTTATTTATTATGTAACATCACTAGTGGAGCCTGGGCCAACATGCCCTAATCAAACACATTATTATTTCTGCAATAAAAATTATGAATATTCATTAAGTAAAATACATAAAGACTCTAAAAAGCTTCATGTCGGTTCGGGTCAAGTTTTACCACCAAATGAATTTGCTGCCAACTTTCCAAAAACTTTCAGTTTTCAGAATGTTTTGGAATCTAGAACTGCATTTAAAGGATTGTGGACCTTTACCATACTGTATCTACCTTATGAGTACCAGTTGTCTTTAAAAAGAATGAGGAAGCTATACATATTGAAATGGAAAGGTAAGGCATATGTTAAGTAATAATAGCATATGTGTTAGCGTATTTGGTAACTGGCCAAACAATACATATTACATAATTCCTGTTATATTTATAGAACGAGACTTCCATATTTTCTTACATATATAGGATAAATGCATCGAAGGGAGACTGGAAAAACACCTGCTGTTACCGAAAGTCCGGTTGGCTGCTTGCCATTTGAAAGCCAATACGAGGCGAGGTTGGTGGAAAGGAAAGTTTGCTTTATTTCGGAGCTCAGCAACTGGGGGAGGGGGGAGAGGGCAAACTTTTCTCCAAAGGCTGACTCTCCACTGACAATCATTGGGTAAGAGCTTTTAAAAGGGAGTTTCAGGGGTGCACAGGCATAGGGAGGGGGCCACGTGAAGAACAGCACAGTCAGTTCTGACAATCACCTTGCAATTAGTCATGAGGTGGTCTGATCAACATCATCTTCATTGTTTTAAGTACAGTTAACCTTTAGTTCCAGGGTCGGTTTGCTTCTATTTCTTTGAGGCCAGTTCTTGGAATTGTGCAAGATGGAGCAGATTATGTCATGGCTGCAGTCTGGTCATCATGTAGTTAACTTCTTCCATCTGGTGTGGGTTTCTGTATCTACGGAACAGCTCAAAGGATATGGCTCAGGATATTATCTATGGTCCTTGAGGAGGAACTAAAGGTCCTTGACTTTGCTTAATGACTAAAATATTATTTTGTCCTGTTTGACTGCTTTTTCTTTGTTTCTGCATTTTCTCATGTCTCTGATTAAATTCATTCTTTGACTAAAGTTTTTCTACAGACAAAAGGCAGGCAGACGACATGGTGGGTGGGGAAGAGGACCATAGGGTCCTGCTCCATTTCACTGCCAAACTGGCTAGAAGGGGGCTACCACATTTTCCTCTGTACACATCTGACGTTTTGTCTTCTGTGAAAAGGAGTTCACCTATATTTGGGTAGTAAAAATGGAAAAAAACTGCTTGGAAAAGTAAATTGCGGCAGTATTGTGGAGAACCTGAGAAGTTTTTATTGAAATAAATGAATGTTAAGAAGCAGTGGATGTTTTTGAGCAGATTAGTAACAGCAGGTTCAGCAGAGAAGCATGTTGTAACTATAAGGTCAGGATTTAAGTATGGAAAGGAGAAATACCCCAGGATCAGTCTGTGAAAATTTTCTACTTGAGTTTTGGCCTCAGGCTCAGAATAGTAATATGCTGAATTACTGTCCCCAATGTCTGTAGTTCATGAAGAACCCAAGAGATGATCTGTGATAACAACAGAAATGAAACTAAAGGGCTTCTTAGCCTCTACAAGAGACCCATAATGTTTCTGTGTCACAGATATCAAGGGAAGAGAGAATTTTATTAAGGAATTGGCCAGCAAGGTCATGTGGTGCTTGAATTTTTGCTTCTGTCCAGCCGATTCTCCTAATAGCAGCCAGAGTAATCTTTGAAAATCACAAACTTGGTTGTGCACAACTTCAGTAGTTTCCCTAGGATCTTTCTAAGTAGAGCTGGTGAGAAGGAGCCCTCAGTTCCTTTCTGGTTGTAAGCCTAGAGCTCCCTAGGGTTATATTTCCCCTCCATCCCCTTGCTTGGAGAAGCTGGCTCGAGAAAGAGGTGCTGATAAAGCAGAGAGCATCAGAGATGAAAAACAGCAAGGGAGGACTAACAGTATTTAAGTCCCCAAGTCCAGTCTCACTTTGAGGCCTGGTATGCCATTAACTCTTTTTTTTTTTTTTTTGACTGCACCACGTGGCATGTGGGATCTTAGTTCCCCTACCAGGGATTGAACCCTCACCCTCTGCACTGGAAGCATGGAGTCTTAACCACTGGACCACCAGGGAAGTCCGTCATTAGCTCTTTTTGAATTTGGTTAACGTTTTTGCCCATGCTTGTTTGAGTTGGATTTCTATCTCTTGGAGCCCAAAGAATCCTGAGTAATACCCTCCACTTCAGTGCTGGATTTCCTAGAACATTTAACAGGGGCCCAATTTGAATTGTTCTCCTGGTGAGGTTTATTAGGATTTATGGGATCTAAAGTCTTTATGCCTGCCTTATACAAACACAGAATTCTACATAGCTAAAGGGGGAAGTAGTAGGAGGTGACTCAAAGAGTCATGACATTTATTTCCTAAAATACATCTTGTCACTGTGGTAGTCATTAGGGCTGCTTATCATTATTCTAGTTCCCCTTTCACTCATCACTCCCCTTGACATTGGATGTAGCCATGTGATTTCCTTTGAAGAATGGAATGCAAATGGAAGTGACATGGGACATTTCTAGACAGAATCTGCAAGAGGTTGTGTGCAATTTGCATGATCTCTTCCTGCTACTCTGGAGTTGGTAGAAGTACACGTTGAGATGAAACTTCTATCTTCTAAGTGATTATGGTGGCTGAGACCTCCTACCAACCCACTTTTGGTCATGTGGGTGAGAAAGAAATATTAAGTCACTGAAATTTTGGGGTTATCTCCATAAAACCTATTCTATCCTGCTTGATACAATCATTCAAAAAATTGATTATTATAAATTCTGTAAGACTTTGACTTTGGACTTGAGAATCTATAATGAACACAATTACGGGGAGAGTGGAAGTAAAAATCTAAAATGATGTCTAGAAGAATTATTCTCACAACTACCTCAGGTTTCGTAGACCTTGCACTACATTTTTGGAAGAATCTGCTAATTATTCCTCTCAAATACATTTTAAAGCTCTAGATAAAAGTTTTATTTTGCTGTATATTTTCAAAGTCTGTTGTTCTTTGTGACCTCTGATCCTTATTAAACACTTTTCATTAACTCCTCAAGTACAATTCAATCTAGGTACACTCAAAAGAGAAGCCATTTGATTTTTACAAACGGAAAACTTCTAGCCCTCAAAATTCCATTTTTACTTATGTGGTTTGTTGTATTTTCCTTTAGTCTTTGTGCTAGCCTCATTTTAAAGAAAATTCTTGTTTGGGTTTCCAGGACAGAATTTTATATGCAGAGCAAATGGGCTTTAGGCATATTTACTGCATTATTTGTTAGAGGTAAGCTATTCAAAGGATATTTCCGATGGATTTGAGGTGAGTTATACTCACCCAGCTTAAGGGGCGTTTGCAATCATATCCTAACCTATAGTGCATTTATAGTTCTTACATCTTACGTGTGTATGTAAAATCACTGTAAAAGGTCACCTTATGATAATTAGAATTTCTCAATTTTTTGCAGTTGTATTGTCTAATTCAAGCTGGGATTCTTCAGTTTTCCCAAATTTGATGTATAGATTTTGGCATTTATCTTATTTATTGTTGCTCTCTATTGGAGAAGATACAAATACCTAAGTAATATCTATAGGCGAAGATGTTGGGAGCACCTAAATCTACCTGGATACTTTTTGATGCTTGTCAGCAGATGTTACCAATATGTCACAAGAGGCCAAGATCCCACAAGAAGGTGAAACAATCAGATGAGACCCTTGAAAAGTTGTAGCTCCAGCCTGGAGGTGAAGTTCAAATTTGTAGATGGTTCAATGTGTGTGGTGTGTGTATATGTGTGCATGCACGTGCATCTTGAATTTAGAGATGTGTTTGATCAGTCACACTGTCAATCACGTGATACTAGGGGCTATCACAAAGTTGACAAAAGTCTTATGATTCTGTGAGCCAAATTGCTCTTGGTCTCTTTAATCATCCAGGGAACCCAGGGAGGCCACAGCTAGGAAGGTGAAACGAAATTGCAGAGGTGGTAACATTGATCATTGTGCAGAAATCTGGTGAGAATAATATTATTGATTTCAACTGGTCTGTCACTCTAAGTATCATGAGCTTAATACAGACAATACATTATGGCTAATTCTACAAAATCTGTATGTTAATACCCCTAACGAATTCAGAATTGATAGGAATAGTCTTAGATCCTAATGAGTCTCAAACTGTAGATAAATATGGATGCCTATCCTCCCAGAACAGGAGGGTAAGTGTCTTCCTGGGTGCTGATGATATGGCTTTAGTGTCATGACTAAAGATTGACTTCAGTAATTGGTTCTGAATAATTAACCATTGTCAGTGCTTTTTTTTTTTTTAAAGAAGATGTTGGGGATAGGAGTTTATTAATTAATTAATTAATTTTTGCTGTGTTGGGTCTTCGTTTCTGTGTGAGGGCTTTCTCTAGTTGTGGCAAGCGGGGGCCACTCTTCATCGCTGTGCACAGGTCTCTCACTATCGCGGCCTCTCTTGTTGCAGAGCACAGGCTCCAGATGAGCAGGCTCAGTAGTTGTGGCTCACGGGCCTAGCTGCTCCGCGGCATGTGGGATCCTCCCAGACCAGGGCTCGAACTCGTGTCCCCTGCATTGGCAGGCAGATTCTCAACCACTGCGCCACTAGGGAAGCCCTGTCAGTGCTTTTGATGCAAAGTATTCCAAAGCTAATGTCACTACCATTAGCAGATATTTCCCAAAATCGATTTAAATAAATAACAAAACAAAACCAATAATCACAATAAAACTGGACCCATGTCCATATAACGAGTCCAGCCATTCAGTTTTCTTGGGGCTAATTCATTCAGCCAAATCCACTAGGAAGTCACATGATTCACTGATATATTATTGAGAGTTTTTAATAAGCATTGGGGTGACAGTTAACATCTGCTTTTGATATTTTCTCTTTCAAAATAATCTCAACCATGCTTTATGGGACATAACTTTGTGTGGCAGGATCCAGACCACTTCATGAAGAAAAAAATAATTTTGCCAGTAGATTCATCTCTGTGGGAAAGGGGTAACTTTTGATTGAGGTAGAGATCCTGGCTAGGTACCTCAATTTTTAAAATAAGGCAAGGACATTACTACCTGTGCAAGTATGTTCTCACGCAGTTGTATGCTGGAAATGGTTCTCACTGGCTTGTGAGACTGTACACATCTCTTCTCATATCCATGGTCAGTGATGTCAAGTTGGTGGTTTGAAATTGATCAGAGCAGGAGTAATTACACCAGTGGTTCTCAATGAGGGTGATTTTGCCCCCTAGGGGACACTTGGCAATCTCTAGAGACATTTTTTGTTGTCACAGCTGGGGGGTTGATACTGACATCTAGTGGGTAGAAGCCAGGGATGCTGTTCAACATCCTACTGTGCAAAAGACACCCCCCAACCCCAAAGAATTATCTAACCCAAAATGTCAATAGTGCTGAGGTTGAGGTGTGATTTATACCATGGAAATTGTAAAACATAACAAGTGTGGAATTTTTTTTTGAGTGCCATTTTATCAACGACCAACTCAAAAAATGAATTCTTATGCTTTCATTACTGTACAATCTCTAATTACTATCAGAAGTCGGCTAGGAGAAGTGATGTTCTTGGGAAGACTGAAAGCTGTGTTCTCCCCGGGGTAAGCATATAGAGCACAGGATGGCAACCTTTTTTCTATAAACGGCAGATAGTAAATATTTTAGGCTTTGTGGACCATATTGCAAATATGGTCTGTTGCAAATACTTATCTCCTCCATTATAGTGTAAAAGCATTCATAGACAATATGTAAATTGAATGATGGCTGTGCTCCAATAAAACTATTTATAAGGCAGTTCACAAAGTTTGCTGACCTCTGACTTAGACTACTAGCTTAGCCCCATTTTAGAATTGCCTTCACTGGGGCTTTATTTTGATACTATACCTTCAGATTTATTAATTTATAAGACATAACCAAATCCTGTTTGTTGCAACAACGGGTACAAAAAGAAGACATTGAGAACATTTTCCACTGGGTCATTATGTACTTTATTCTTAAAGTCTCACAGGAAAAACTTCTTAAAATGCTTGGCTTCCCATTGAGGAACTAATTATGCTTACTTTTTTTCTGATTTTACTTTGTATACTAGGAAGCTGAAAACTATATTTGATATTCACCTATAGCAATAACTCCCACCTTGCCTAATGAGCCTAATGAGAATCAGCTGTGGGTGCTTTAAAACATACAGGCGCCTAAACTCTACTCCAGGTCTCCTGAATCTCAGTCTTTATGGGGGGACCCTAGATCAGTGCTTCACAAACTTTACATACATACACCTGGGAATCTTGTTAAAAGGCAGATTCTGATCCAACAGGTCTGGGGTAGGGCCTGAGATTCTGCAGTTCTGAAAAGCTCCCAGGTGATGTCCATGCTGTGGTCTTGGGACCACAATTTGAGCAGCAAGGTCCTGGAGTATCAATAGTATTTTGGTAATAAATTCTCCCCAGATGATTCTTACCGTGGAATTGTATCTCAGTTGTGTTTCTCCTTTTGTGTTCTGGTTTCTGCTTTAATTTATAATTTGAAATTTCATTATGTATGTTCTTACTTTAAGTCCTTTAAATCTTTTGGAGGGGGTGAGATGGGGGACAGAAATAAAACAAGATGAATAACTTTGGAGGCACTATTTTTTTTACAAGTTTAGTCTGATACTAATTAGTTGTACAACGAATCCATACATAATAAGCAACGATTAATTTTATGTTATTTCTTCAGGACTGGGGCTTTTTGATATTTTCAAATTTGGGATCTTCAGATTTCAAGTTACGGAACATATTCATGTCTACTTCACCTTAAACATGTTAAAGCTGAGAAAAGCTCCCTCTCCAGCTTTTGCAGATCCTCTGGGCCAAGAAGGTCCTCAAGATGCTGCTTGCATAGATTTATAGTCTCTAATCCTGTCCATGAAAAGTTTCGGTACAGGATCAAGCTCCTTATTAAATGCTACTGCTGTAACACCAATGGCCTTCCGCAAATGGACTGAGACGGCCAACGGAATAGCAGCAGAACCTGAAGACCTCTGAGAAAACACTGAGATTCTGTTACTTGCACAGACACCCTATGGTCCCAGAGCCAGCCAGAGGGGCCACATTTCTACTTCCGGCCCTGGCCCCGCCCCCACCCGGCTGCCTGCCTTGCAGTGCATTATGGGGCGCCTCTTCTGTGGGACGAAGCTCACTGGACAAGAAGCTTCTCAGAAGCTGCGTGCACAGCCGTGTGCTGAATGTCCTTTTAAAAGATACACTCCTTCGGGCTTCCCTGGTGGCGCAGTGGTTGAGAGTCCGCCTGCCGATGCAGGGGATACGGATTCGTGCCCCGGTCCGGGAAGATTCCCACATGCCGCGGAGCGGCTGGGCCCGTGAGCCATGGCCGCCGAGCCTGCGTGTCTGGAGCCTGTGCTCCGCAACCGGAGAGGCCACAGCAGTGAGAGGCCCGTTTACCGCCAAAAAACATACACTCCTTCAGTTTACATTCCGGAATTAATGGGAGTTTTTGTGCCCACATCTTGTATGAGCACAAAGATTTGTGAGTAAAAGTTATGCAATTCAAGGGAAGGAGATAATAGTATTTCCACTTCTCCTTCCTGACAGTGGAACTTCAGGATGAAAATGGCCAGTTTCAGCGTGCCTTTTCAGTCTTCTGCTGTTTTCCCTTGAAACCTTTGGCAACTGTCAAGAGGTAGCAAAGGGGCCAGTGGACCGTGTTGAACAGCAGAGGGTGGACCTTTGGGCTCCATGTGAAGTCTGTCAGCCTCAGATTGAACGGCTCCCTTGGCTGTTGACGTATTTGCAAGTGTCTCCTGGAGCTGTGAGCCCAAGCAGAGAGGATGCCGTGCACCAGACGCTTGTGGGACACCATGCTCTGGCCTCCAGGTGGTGGAGGTCAGTTCTCTCTTCTCTTGGAGCCTGGCTAAGCAAGTATGTTAAATTTCCTTTGTCACTAGGTGGCAGAATATAATTAAGATGTCAGGTTTTCATAATTCAAAAAGAGTCATGTACTACAACATTCATTGTAGCTCTATTAACAATAGCCAGGACTTGGAAGCAACCTAAGTGTCCATCAACAGATGAATGGGTAAGGAAGATGTGGCACATATATACAATGGAATATTACTCAGCCATAAAAAGAAACGAAATCGAGTTATTTGTAGTGAGGTGGGTGGACCTAGAGTATGTCATACAGAGTGAAGTAAGTCAGAAAGAGAAAAACAAATACCGTTACACTAACACATATACATGGAATCTAAAAAAAAAAAAAGGTTCTGAAGAACTAGGGGCAGGACGGGAATAAAGATGTAGACATAGAGAATGGATTTGAGGACATGGGGAGGGGTAAGGGTAAGCTGGGACAAAGTGAGAGAGTGGCATGGACATATATACACTACCAAATGTAAAACAGCTAGTGGGAAGTAGCCGCATAGCACAGGGAGATCAGCTCAGTGCTTTGTGACCACCTAGAGGGGTGGGATAGGGAGGGTGGGAGAGAGACGCAAGAGGGAGGAGGTATGGTGATATATGTATATGTATAACTGATTCACTTTGTTATACAGCAGAAACTAACACATCATTGTAAAGCAGTTATGCTCCAATAAAGACGTTAAGGTTTTTCCCCCCATAACATTAAAGGGTATTTCTAGTTCCTTCCCAATGACCTGTTTCATTACTTTGCAGTATTTGCTAATACCAGTTAGGGCTGAAGCAATGAAATAAAATTTCTTCTGCAAACACTTCCTGTACTTAGGAAGGAGTTTACTTTTTCATTTAACTGGTTTGCCTTCTAAGGGGAAGCATCCTTAGCATAACACACATTCCCTTCCTAAAAGGCTACTGTTTGGACAATGCAAGCTTCTGATTTTACAAATTATTTTGTTATTTTTTTGAAGCAAATTGCAGACATTGTTTCACTTCACTTCTACCTTTTCCAGTGCCTATATCTAAAATAAGGACTATTGGGAATTACCTGGCGGTCCAGTGGTTTGAACTTGACGCTTTCATTGCCAGGGCTGGGTTCAGTCCCTGGTTGGGGAACTAAGATCCTGCAAGCTGCAAGGTGTGGCCAGAAAAAAAAAAAAACAAAAAAAAAACGAGTACTGAATCTGTGCAGTTCTGATGATTAACACAATCAAATAATGAAATATTTATCTGGATCATAGTATCAGGATATGCACAGTTATCCATAGAAGCCCAGTTTTGCAGGAGTGGGAATGGTCTGACTGCAGTAAGCCAGTTCCCCTGCCTATGGAATCTGGGATTTATTCCGCTGGGGAGAATAGAACCATGACTCAATCCCTGAATCTCTCTTCAACCCTCAGGTAAGCATATGCAAAGAGTTTAAATGAACAGAAAGCAACAGATCAAATGTGTGGTTGGCATAGTGTGGTTGGCATATACAAGTTGAGAGTCTCCTCCAGTCTCCTCAATCTTTCACGTGTCCTCTGCCCTCTTTTCAGTTATCAGAGGGCTAGGGAGTCTTCAGCTGAACCTCCTGTGGTTGAGAGTACTCGTTTCTGGGTCTCAGTCTTGTTCTCCGTTCCCTGCCCTTCCAGGGCCAGTCTCACCTATCATCTCTTCCTTAGTTGGAGTTCACCTTCTTCATTCCTCCCTGATTAGCACTGGCCCAAAGTGACCTTTACCCCTTTGCCTTAGTTGGGTAGGCTACACCTTTTCTGCAAGGGTTGCTGTATTTTCCTCTCTCCTCACTTCCTCTTCAAATTCCCAGTTTTACATGAAGGCCCCCATTGATTCCCCTTTCCAGAGTGCTAATGCCACAAAGTTGGCTGGTCTGCCTGCCCTCCTTCTTCTCTTTTCCCACTTTCACTTCCCCATGCTTGCCACACATCAGGGACTGCACTATGTGCTGGGGATACAAGAATGAAAGAAACAGAGCCTTGCCTTCAAAGAGTTCAGAGCTTGAGGGGGCTAGGTGAGCAGGGAAGTGGAGCATAAATTAGGGCAGTGCAACATGATGTGTGTCAGAAAAAAATGTAGGCACAGGTGATAGAGGAACATGGAAGAGGGGTGGACTTAGTGTGTTTGGAAAAGGGTCTGAAAAGGTTTGCCCAGGGTGAGCAATTTCATTCTGTTTTTGTAATTTAATTTTGAATCAGGTTATACATTCATATAGTTCAAATATATATGCATATATTTTAAAATAAATTGATAAATATATATATCTCTCCTAACCCCCATTTCTCTTCTGCCCATCCCCATGCTCTCCAAATGTAACTATGGCTATTAGTTTCTCATGTCCTTCCAGAATTTTGAATGCATACACAAGCAAACATAAATAATTTTTTCTTTCTCCCTTCCTTTTTACCCCAAAGGTAGCATATTATATTTACTTGTCTGAACTTTCTTTTTAAACTTAATATTATTGTTTAGCGGTTAATAAAATGGACTCTGGAATCAGAATGCCTTCATTCAATCACAGTTGTATAATTTACTAGCTGTGGGAACTTGGCAAGTTACTTAACATCTCATTGCTTTAGTTTATACATCTGTATCTGAGGTTTTCAAAATTTTGCAAATTTATCATATACTGAACTTTATCATAAACTTTATGTACATACACATGCAACTTTATCATATACTAAATCTCATATGCATTCTGTTTTGTTCTATTGGTCTGTCTATTAGTGTACCAGTATCACACTGTTTTACTTTCTGAGGTTTTATGTTATGTTTACTATCTAGTAGAGCTAGTCTCTACTTGGGAGTTGAAGGATGACTGTAACCCCACAGGCAAAGATAATGACAGCAGCAATGACGACTAACATAATTAGTACAGATTGTTACCACCAACACCAATGTTTTATTTTATGCCTCACTGTGTGCAAGCAGGCACATTCCTACTTTTATTGTTTTTTACTATACCTGTTTTCCCTTTGCTTTGAAATTTTTACCGTATTATTTTATTTTACTTATTTATTTTAACATCTTTATTGGAGTATAATTGCTTTACGATGGGTGTGTTAGTTTCTGCTTTATAACAAAGTGAATCAGCTATACATATACATCTATCCCCATATCTCCTCCCTCTGGCATCTCCCTCCCATCCTCCCTATCCCACCCCTCTAGGTGGTCACAAAGCACCGAAATGATCTCCCTGTGCTATGCAGCTGCTTCACACAAGCTTTCAGTTTTACATTTGGTAGTGTATATATGTATATGCCACTCTCTCACTTTGACACAGCTTACCCTTACCCCTCCCCATGTCCTCAAGTCCATTCTCTAGTAGGTATGTGTCTTTATTCCCATCCTGTCCCTAGGTTCTTCATGACCATTTTTTAAAATAGATTTCATATATATGGGTTAGAATACGGTATTTGTTTTTCTCTTTCTGACTTACTTCACTCTGTATAAAAGACTCTAGGTCCATCCATCTCACTACAAATAACTCAATTTCGTTGCCTTTTATGGCTGTGTAACATTCCATTATACATATGTGCCACATTTTCTTTATCCATTCATCTGTTGATGGACACTTAGGTTGCTTCCATATCCTGACTATTGTAAATAGAGCTGCAATGAACATTGTGGTACATGACTCTTTTTGAATTATAGTTTTCTCATGGTATATGCCAAGTAGTGGGACTGCTGGGTCCTATGGTAGTTCTATTTTTAGTGTTTTAAGGAACCTCCATACTGTTCGCCATAGTGGCTGTATCAATTTACATTCCTACCAACAGTGCAAGAGGGTTGCCTTTATCCACACCCTCTCCAGCACTTATTCTTTGTAGATTTTTTGATGATGGCCATTCTGACCAGTGTGAGGTGATATCTCATTTTAGTTCTGATTTGCATTTCTCTAATGATTAATGATGTTGACCACTCTTTCATGAGTTTGTTGGCAATCTGTATATCTTCTTTGGAGAAATGTCTATTTAGGCCTTCTGCCCATTTTTGGATTGGGTTGTTTGTTTTTTGCTATTGAGCTGCATGAGCTGCTTGTATATTTTGGAGATTAATCCTTTGTCAGTTGCTTCATTTGCAAATATTTTCTCCCATTCTGAGGGTTGTCTTTTCATCTTGTTTATGGTTTCCTTTGCTGTGCAAAATCTTTTCAGGTTCATTAGGTCCCATTTGTTTATTTTTGTTTCCATTTCTCTAGGAAGTGGGTCAAAAAGTATCTTGCTGTGATTTATGTCATAGAGTGTTCTGCCTATGTTTTCCTCTAAGAGTTTAATAGTGTCTGGCCTTACATTTAAATCTTTAACCCATTTTGAGTTTACTTTTGTGTATGGTATTAGGGAGTGTTCTAATTTCATTCTTTTATATGTAGCTGTCCAGTTTTCCCAGCACCACTTATTGAAGAGGCTGTCTTTTCTCCATGGTATATTCTTGCTTCCTTTATCAAAAATAAGGTGACATAAGTTTGTCGGTTTGTCTCTGGGCTTTCTATCCTATTCCATTGATCTATATTTCTGTTTTTGTGCCAGTATCATACTGTCTTCATTACTGTAGCTTTGTAGTATAGTCTGAAGTCAGGGAGCCTGATTCTTCCAGCTCTGATTTTCTTTCTCAAGATTGTTTTTGCTATTCGGGGTCTTTTGTGTTTCCATACAGATTGTGAAATTTTTTGTTCTAGTTCTGTGAAAAATGCTAGTGGTAGTTTGGTAGGGATTGCATTGAATCTGTAGATTGCTTTGGGTAGTATAGTCATTTTCACAATGTTGATTCTTCCAATCCAAGAACATGGTATATCTCTCCATCTGTTTGTATCATCTTTAATTTCTTTCATCAGTGTCTTGTAATTTTCTGCATACAGGTCTTTTGTCTCCTTAGGTAGGTTTATTCCTAGGTACTTTATTCTTTTTGTTGCAGTGGTAAATGGGAGTGTTTCCTTAATTTCTCTTTCAGATTTTTCATCATTAGTGTATAGGAATGCAAGAGATTTCTGTGCATTAATTTTGTATCCTGCTACTTTACCAAATTCATTGATTAGCTCCAGTAGTTTTCTGGTAGCATTTTTAGGATTCTCTATGTATAGTATCGTGTCATCTGCAAACAGTGGCAGCTTTACTTCTTCTTTTCCAATTTGGAATCCTTTTATTTCTTTTTATTCTCTGATTGTTGTGGCTAAAACTTCCAAAACAATGTTGAATAATAGTGGTGAGAGTGGGCAACCTTGTCTTGTTCCTGATCTTAGTGGAAATGCTTTCAGTTTTTCACCATTGAGGATATATTGGCTGTGGGTTTGTCATACATGACCTTTATTATGTTGAGGTAAGTTTCCTCTATGTCTTATTTTCTGGAGGGTTTTTTTTTAATCATAAATGTGTGTTGAATTATGTCGAAAGCTTTTTCTGCATCTATTGAGATGATCATATGGTCTTATTGTTCAGTTTGTTAAAATGGTATGTCACATTGATTGATTTGTGTATATTGGAGAATCCTTGCATTCCTGGGATAAACCCCACTTGATCATGGTGTACGATCCTTTTAATGTGCTGTTGGATTCTGTTTGCTAGTATTTTGTTGAGGTTTTTGCCCCTGTAGTTTTCTTCTTTTGTGACATCTTTGTCTGGTTTTGGTATCAGGGTGATGGTGACCTCCTAGAATGAGTTTGGGAGTGTTCCTCCCTCTGCTATATTTTGGAAGAGTTTGAGAAGGATAGGTTTTTAGCTCTTCTCTAAATGTTTGATAGAATTCGCCTGTGAAGCCATCTGGTCCTGGGTTCCTATTTGTTGGAAGGTATTTAATCACAGTTTCAATTTCAGTGCTTGTGATTGGTCTGTTTATATTTTCTATTTCTTCCTGGTTCAGTCTCGGAAGGTTGTGCTTTTCTAAGAATTTGTCCATTTCTTCCAGGTTGTCCATTTTATTGGCATATAGTTGCTTGTAGTGATCTCTCATGATCCTTTGTATTTCCGCAGTGTCAGCTGATACTTCTCCTTTTTTATTTCTAATTCTATTGATTTAAGTCTTCTCCCTTTTTTTCGTGTTGAGTCTGGCTAATGGTTTATCAATTTTGTTTATCTTCTCAAAGAGCCGGCTTTTAGTTTTATTGATCTTTGCTATTGTTTCCATCATTTCTTTTTCATTTATTTCCAATATGATCTTTATGATTTCTTTCCTTCTGCTACCTGTGGGGTTTTTTTGTTCTTCTTTCTCTAATTGCTTTAGATGTAAGGTTAGGTTGTTTATTTGAGATGTTTCCTGTTCCTTACGGTAGGATTTTATTGCTATAAACTTCCCTCTTAGAACTGCTTTTGCTGCATCCCATAGGTTTTATATTGTCGTGTTTTCATTGTCATTTGTTTCTAGGTATTTTTTGATTTCCTCTTTGATTTCTTCAGTGGTCTCTTGGTTATTTAGTCGTGTATTATTTAGCCTCCATGTGTTTGTATTTTGTACAGATTATTTCCTGTAATTGATATCTAGCCTATAGGATTGTGGTTGGAAAAGATATGTAATATGATTTCAATTTTCTTAAATTTACCAAGGCTTGATTTGTGACCCAAGATATGGTCTATCCTGGAGAATGTTCCATGAGCACTTGAGAAGAAAGTGTAATCTGCTTTTTTTAGACAGAATGTCCTATAAATATCAATTGAGTCCATCTTGTTTAATGTATCATTTAAAGCTTGTGTTTCCTTATTTATTTTCATTGTGGGTGATCTGTCCATTGGTGAAAGTGGGGTGTTAAATTCCCCTACTATGATTGTGTTACTGTCAATTTCCCTTTTTATGGCTGTTAGCATTTGCCTTATGTATTGAGGTGCTTCTATAAAATAAATATTTACAATTATTATATCTTCTTCTTGGATTGATCCCTTGATCATTATGTAGTGTCCTTCTTTGTCTCTTGTAATAGTCTTTATTTTAAAGTATATTTTTTCTGATATGAGAATTGCTACTCCAGCTTTCTTTTGATTTCCATTTGCCTGGAATATCTTTTTCCATCCCCTCACTTTCAGTCTGTATGTTTCCCTAGGTCTCAAGTGCATCTCTTGTAGACAGCATATATGCAGGTCTTGTTTTTCCATCTATTCAGGCAGTCTAAGTCTTTTGGTTGGAGCATTTAATACATTTTCATTTAAGGTAATTATCAATATGTATGTTCCTATTACCATTTTCTTAATTGTTTTGGGTTTATTATTGTAAGTCATTTACTTCTCTTATGTTTCCTGCCTAGAGATGTTCCTTTAGCATTTGTTGTAAAGCTGTTTGGTGATGCTGAATTTTCTTAGTTTTTGCTTTTCTGTAAAGGTTTTAATTTCTCCATCAAATCTGAATGAGATCCTTGCTGGATAGAGTAATCTTGGTTGTAGATTTTTTTCCTTCATCACTTTAAATAAGTCCTGCCACTCCCTTCTGACTTGCAGAGTTTCTGCTGAAAGATCCGCTGTTAACCTTATGGGGATTCCCTTGTATGTTATTTGTTGTTTTTCCCTTGCTGCTTTTAATATTTTTCTTTGTATTTAATTTTTGATAGTCTGATTAATATGTCTTGGCCTGTTTCTCCTTGGATTTATCCTCTGTGGGACTCTGCGCTTCCTGGACTTGATTGACTATTTCCTTTCCTATATTAGGGAAGTTTTCAAGTATAATCTCTCCAAATATTTTCTCAGTCCCTTTAGTTTTCTCTTCTTCTTCTGGGACCCATATAATTAGGAATGTTGGTGTATTTAATGTTGTCCCAGAGGTCTCTGAGACTGTCCTCAATTCTTTTCATTCTTTTTTCTTTATTCTTCTCTGCAGTAGTTATTTCCACTATTTTATCTTCCAGGTCACTTACCTGTTCTGCCTCAGTTATTCTGCTGTTGATTCCTTATAGAGTATTTTTAATTTCATGAATTGTGTTGTTTTTCATTATTTATTTGCTCTTCAGTTTTTCTAGGTCCTTGTTAAACATGTCTTGTAATTTCTCCATTCTATTTCCAAGATTTTGGGTTATCTTTACTATCATTATTCTGAATTCTTTTTCAGGTAGACTGCCTATTTCCTCTTCATTTGTTTGATCTGATTGGTTTTTACCTTGCACTTCATCTGCTGTGTATTTCTCTGTCTTCTCATTTTGCTTAACTTACTGTGTTTTGGGTCTCCTTTTTGCAGGCTGCAGGTTCGTAGTTCCTGTTGTTTCTGGTGTCTGCCCCCAGTGGCTTAGGTTGGTTCAGTGGGTTATGTAGGCTTCCTGGTAGAGGAGACTAGTGCCTGTGTTCTGGTGGATGAGGATGGATCTTATCTTTCTGGTGGGCAGGTCCACATCTGGTGGTGTGTTTTGGGTGTCTGTGACCTTATTATGATTTTAGGCAGCCTCTCTGCTAATGGGTGGAGTTGTGTTCCTGTCTTGCTAGTTGTTTGGCATAGGGTGTGTAGCACTGTAGTTTGCTGCTCGTTGAGTGGAGCTGGGTCTTGGTGTTGAGATTGAGATCTCTGGGAGAGCTTTTGCCATTTGATATTACATGGAGCCGGAAGGTCTTTGGTGGACCAGTGTCCTGAATTTGGCTCTCCCACCTCAGAGGCACAGGCCTGACACCAGGCCGGAGTACCAAGACCCTGTCATCCACACAGCTCAGAATAAAAGGGAGAAAAAAAGAAAGAAAGAAAGAAAAAATAAAATAAAATAAAGTTATTAAAATAAAACATAATTATTAAAAACAAAAAAAAGTTTTTAAGTAATAAAAAAAAGAAAGAAGAGAGCAACCAAACCAAATAAAAAATCCACCAATGATAACAAGCACTAAAAACTATAGTAAAAAAAGAAACAAAAACAAACAAAAAAATGTACTGACAGACCCCTAGGACAAATGGTAAAAGCAAAGCAGTACAGACAAAATCACGCACAGAAGCATACACATACACACTCACAAAAAGAGAAAAAGGAAAAATATATATCTATCGTTGCTCCCACCATCCACCGCCTCCATTTGGGATGATTCGTTTTATATTCAGGTATTCCACAGATGCAGGTGCATCAAGTTGATTGTGGCGATTTAATCTGCTTCTCCTGAGGCTCATGGAGAAATTTCCCTTTGTTTTCTTTGTTTGCACAGCTCCTGGGGTTCAGCTTTGGATTTGGCCCCACCTCTGCGTGTAGGTCGCCAGAGGGCATCTGTTCTTCGCTCAGACAGGACGGGGTTAAAGGAGCAGCTAATTAGGGGGCTCTGGCTCACTCAGGCCGGGAGGAGGGAGGGGTACAGATATGCGGTGAGCCTGCGGCGGCAGAGGCCAGCGTGACGTTGCACCAGCCTGAGGTGTGCCGTGCGTTCTCCCAGGGAAGTTGTCCCTGGATCCCGGGACCCTGGCAGTGGCGGGCTGCACAGGCTTCTGAGAGGGGAGTTGTGGAAAGTGACCTGTGCTTGCACAAAGGCTTCTTGGTGGCTTCAGTAGCAGCCTTAGCGTCTCATGTCCGTCTCTGGGGTCCGCGCTGATAGCCGCAGCTCATGCCCGTCTCTGGAGTTCCTTTAGGCGGCGCCCTTAATCCCCTCTTCTTGCGCACCATGAAACAAAGAGGCAAGAAAAATCTCTTGCCTCTTAGGCAGTTCCAGACTTTTTCCCAGACTCCCTCCTGGCTAGCTGTGGTGCACTAGCCCCCTCAGGCTGTGTTCACGCAGCCAACCCCAGTCCTCTCCCTGGGATCCAACTGAAGCCTGAGCCTCAGCTCCCAACCCCTGCCCACCCTGGTGGGTGAGCAGACAAGCCTCTCGGGCTGGTGAGTGCTGGTCGGCACCAGTCCTCTGTGCGGGAATCTCTCTGCTTTGCCCTCCGCACACCCTGTTACTGCGCTCTCTTCCATGGCTCTGAAGCTTCCCCTCCACCCCCACCGTCCCTGTCAGTGAAGGGGCTTCCTAGTTTGTGGAAACCTTTCCTCCTTCACAACTCCCTCCCACTGGTGCAGGTCCTATCCCTATTCTTTTGTCTTTGTTTTTTCTTTTTTCTTTTGCCCTACCCAGGTACATGGGGAGTTTCTTGCCTTTTGGGAGGTCAGAGGTCTTCTGCCAGCATTCAGTGGGTGTTCTGTAAGAGTTGTTCCACATGTAGATGTATTTCTGATGTATTTGTGGGGAGGAAGGTGATCTCTACTTCTGACTCTTTCACCATCTTGAACAGCCTCACCACCACTTTATTTTAAATTTATTTACTTCATCATAGGTAACTGTTTTAGGTTATCTTTTTCTGAATACTTGAATTTTATTTATTGTTTTATACAGCAGGTTCTTATTATCTATATTTTTTCAGTTGCTATTTGCTTTGTTTTTTGAAGTTTTGAATTTTATTTCTTTTTTTATACAGCAGGGTCTTATTAGTTATCTATTTTATACATATTAGTGTATACATGTCAATCCCAGTCTGTCAATTCATCACACCATCCCCCCACCACCACTTTCCCCACTTGGTGTCCATATGTTTGTTCTCTACATCTGTGTCCCTATTTCTGCCCTGCAACCAGTTCATCTGTACCATATTTCCAGGTTCCACATATATGCGTTAATATACGATATTTGTTTTTCTCTTTCCGACTTATTTCACTCTGTATGACAGAGTGACGAGGATGTGGTACATATATACAATGGACTATTACTCATCCATAAAAAGGAACGAAATTGGGTCATTTGTAGAGATGTGGATGGATCTAGAGACTGTCATACAGAGTGAAGTAAGTCAGAAATAGGTAACTTTTTAAACCACTTTAAATCCTTTTGGAAACAGAGACCGGCATAAGTAGAAAAAGATCCAGGAACTGTATTAGGTGCTTTGCATAATAAATCCCTAATTCTCATAACAATACTACAAGGTAGTTATTATTATCCACTTTTTACAATTGAAGACACTGAGGCTTGGAGAGGTTAAGTAATTTTCTCAAGGTTATATAACAAATAAATGTAGATTCAGAATTCATACCAAGGGCTGTTGGTGTTATAGTCTTTGTGGTTCCTGGTGCTTCTTTAAAGCATACTGGATGAGGTTCTTTATCAGGGTCCTTATAAGGATAGCAGAAAGAGTAGCTGAGAAAGAAACTGGATCCATAGTAGGGGAACAATTATATACATTTTTCCTAATGGCCAATATACAAATATAGTAACTACAGACTATGTAAAACCATCACTATCATGTGATTTTGGTGTTAACCCATTGATTCACCAAACATATAGAGAGTCTACGATGTTAGGCACTGCGCTAGGTGCTGAGGGTACAATGACAAATGGGATCTGGTCCCTGGCCCTTAACTCCTCCTGTGGGAGTTAGCTAACAAGTCTTCCTGGTCTGGACCCTGGACATC
Organism: Kogia breviceps; assembly: GCF_026419965.1. Lineage (NCBI taxonomy): Eukaryota > Metazoa > Chordata > Mammalia > Artiodactyla > Physeteridae > Kogia > Kogia breviceps. The sequence goes on from NC_081317.1 coordinate 27,623,932, forward strand.
TGTTGCACCCTGAAGAATATCTAGTCCATTTCTTCATCCCATGCTGGTTAATGCCCGACTTTTTTGTTTCAAAGCTGATCATTTATGATTAACTAGTAGCAGCTTTTTGGAGTGTTGTCTTAAAGATTATGGGGCTATATCTGGAATCAGTGGCAGAGTGCAGTGACTAATTAGCCATGCTTGCCATGGGGGCAGGAGGGAGAAATGAAGGCAAATAAGCCATGTACTTGTCATACCTGAACTAGTTGTCCAGAACGATCTGTTTCTCTCTGCAGTTGTTATAAATGACACTGACTGTATTTTATTGCTTGAATTCACTATATCTTAAATTGCTGCATAAGTTATTTTCCTCCTGGGAATTCCTGGGGTAAAGAAATCCACTTAACTTGGTTGAGACATAGTTTCTGAAACATATTTTTTGTCCAAGGGATCTTGTGTTTTCTTCATTGCTAATTGCACAATCCATATTAATGCTGGATGTATCACTTTGTCCCTGTCCACCATCACTGCCCATGAGTGCCTTTGATTTCCCAGTGTTGTAGTGACTTTTGTTGGGAAAGAAAAGTCCTGGGCTGAATGCTACTCTTCTATGGAAGCCCTTTATTCAATATTTTCTTCTTCTTTCTTGCTACCTAAAATTCCTCTTCCTGTCACACTGGAGTTAAAAATGGTCACTTGTCTGTCTGGAGTTTTACTGTTTAAATTTTTCAAGACCACACACAAATGAGTCCTCGCATCTCTGGGGTAGCTCTGTTCAATCTGTTTGTTGGATGAAAGCATGCTAATTAATGGAAAACTTCCTCTAAGAAGTTAATCCTCAAATGGCTGTTGCCTCATGGGAAATGCAGGTTTCTCTCTGTCCACCTGTGGTTACATCTCTGGCCATGGAGGGTACGGAGGTGATGGTAGTTGTGCTACAGGATGGTATAGTCACGGAAGGAGTATTGCCTTTGGAGTCACTAGCTCTATGTGAAGTTCTGGTACCATTGCTTGGTTGCTATGTAAACTTAAGCCAGTCACTTAAACTCTGAATGCCAGTTAACTCAATTATAAATGATGATCATAATAATAATTCTGACTTTCCTTCTATAAGGAGTTGTTGAGAGGACTAAATGGGATGATATATAGAAAGCACCTTTGCAAAGATAAGTTTTTACTATGGTTTTCCCATTGCTCTTGTCTTAACCAGATGCAATATGTGAAATACAGTCTTTCTTGCAGCTTTTCCAGGTATGCTTTTTATGAAAAGCTCATAGACGAAACCCCTGATACTAAGTCCACTTTGGTTTTGGTGGTAGACTTCCTCTTGTTTTTTCTTTCACCACTTCCTTTTTAAATCATTATTCATAGATTTTAAGCATCGTGTGGACCCTAATTCATAAATTGTACTGAAGTGTTAATGACTTTTAACAAGTCTGTGGAGAGAAGGAAAAAAGAGATGCTCTTCTGTCCTACAAAACTTTAAACAAATTTTAGTTGAATAAATGCTTCAGATAACTGAGGCTCTGGAAGAAATGAGAATATAAGAGCAAAAAGTAGAGTGTTGGAATACAATTATTTATTTGGCAAAATGTTAAGGGTCTATACTTTGTGCCTTAAGTGAAGATGTGAGGAGTTATAAGGTGGGATCCCATTGCATACTGCACAGCTTTCTGCCATCTCACTGACTGTCTCACTTGCTCCTTTTCTTTCTGTCAACTTCTCTTTCCTTTCTGGAACAAGGGTCTAACTCCTTGTTTACACTCAGACCTCCTCCTAAGAAAGACTTGTTGCTCAACTCCAGTGAGTGAGTCAGCAGACAGCCTCCCACTGTCAGCTCCTTCAGTGTCTGCTTCAGCAGCAGGATGGCACCTCACCTGAGGCCACAGCCTTCCCAGGGTGACCCACATCCAGTGACTGAGTGAGGTGGAAGTATAAAGGCTGGGCTATTTCAGCCTCATGTGAGACACTCTGATGGGCACCACTCACTCCAGAGCTCCCAGCCTGGTTAGCTGAGGCTTTGTTGGGCCTGCATCACAGGTTAGGTTCTTCCTCTGCCCAATCCTGCTTGCTCCTCCTTCCCTTCACAGATATTGATCCCTAACAGTTACTTTAAAATTTTTTTTAACTTTATTGATGTATAACTTACATATTATACATATTCACCCTTTTAAAGTATACAACTCAGTGGTTTTTAGTATATTCACAAAGTTGTACAACCATCATTACTATCCAATTCCAGAACATTTTCATGATCCCCAAAAGAAACTCCATACATGTTAGCAGTCACTCCTCATTACCCCCTCCCCCAACCTCTGCAACCCTTAATATACTTTCTGTCTCTATAGACTTGTCTATTCTGGATCTTTCATCTGAATGTAATCATATGTGGCCTTTTGTGATTGGCTTCTTTCACTTAGCATAATTGTTTCAAGGTTTATCCATGTTATATCATGTACAGTACTTCATTCCTTTTCATGAGTGAATAATATTCCACCGTGTAGTATATAGATCTACTACTTTTTGTTTATTCATTCATCAGTTGATGTACATTGGGTTGTCCTAATAAACATCTTGGGCCCCAAACTCTATATCAGCATCTACTTCTGAAGAGCATAACCTGCAAACTACCCTCACTTGGGGCCCTAGGACCTCATCTTCTGCACCAGTGGGTGTTATCAAGGAATTCTTCCAATAAAGGTGGTTCTGCCCAAAGAGAAATTTTAGTACCAGATGCCAAGATAATTAAAAGTTCTCCATCTTATTATAATAAGTACTGTAGGCCAAGCTGTTGGCTACCTGATCTTAGAGTAGGCACGTCTGGGGAAGAGGTTAAGTGTAGTTGAAATCTGGTGAGAAAAGGAGAAGATCGAAGGGCCAGGTGAGAGGGGAGGGCAGCAGGACCAGTAGGGCTACATGGTGAATGGCACTGATGCTATGATGAGATATCTGGACCCTTCCTATAGCAGTGGGGACTCATGGAAGGCAGGTGAGGTGTGAGCAGGTATGTCCTCACTTCATTCGTGGATTACAAGTGGTGGGCAGCTCTTCTATCTTAGAAGATTATTAGAAGAAGATTGTGAGTTGGCCAAAGTCTGAGTGGGGGAAGTTGTTGGAGTTTAAGAGATGAATTGTGGGTTGAAGAAGGAGTCAGAATGAATATCACAGGTAAGGAAGATACATATGACACTCCAGGAAAAGTGGAAAGGAAGCATGTGTGGCATGTTGGAAAGAATATAGGCTTGGAGTCTGATACACCTGGGTTTTTATTCCTCTTTCATCCTTTATTAGCTCTGTGACTTTTGGCAGATTACCTAACTTCATTTTAAAGAGGAGGCTAATAATCCTTACCTCTCAGCATTTTGTTGTGAATTTGAAATGATGTAGCCTATATAAGGTAACCAGCTCCTCTTAGCTCACTTCCTCTGTCCTCCTAACCAGGGAAGGTGTGAGAGGCAGGACCCAGGGTGGAGGTGCAGAGTCAGGTCATCAGGTAACCAAGGGCAAAGGGCAGTGATGGTTAGGGGAGCTGGGGACCAAGGAATAGGAAGTGGGTATGAGAAGAGGCCCAGAATCCAGGGAATTGCAGGGCTGGACCCAGGCAGGAGCATGTCTGTATGGATAACATTTCTCTGGAGCTTTGTCCTTTTTGAAAGTTCAGAACAATATCTCTATGACCCACCAACTCAGGCCTCTCTGCAACTTCAAATGGTGGCCACTGGGGTCCATTTGGATGGAGGAGCCTGACATACCTCACAATTTTAGACCTCTTAGAGCAGGATGAGGTGAAGACAAAGGCTGCATTTGGCAGGTACAACTGCCTAGTGCTAAAGAGTTTGTATCAGCTATCTCCTTCCTTTCTTGCTTTCCTTTTACGTTTTCAAACTCTCTTTCACTGACACATCTTGTTTTTTAAAACAGTTATTTTGCATCTGCTTCTTTTCAGTTCCAAGTGATATATGGTTGGGTTCTGTGACCTCTGAAACTCCTTGCCATCCTGTGATGCTGGGACTGAAAATCAGGCGGAGTTCAGCAGCTGCTTCCTGAGCCATTTTGGACACTTGCCATCTCAGAAGTTAATCTCATCCATCTCAGAGTCTGCCACTTATCAGCTATGTGGAGATACTGCCAGCCTCCGAAAACACTAAAACGGTACAGAAAACTGTGTATTTGACCACTTGGGGAATCACTAATCTTCTGTGTGGAGACACTGCTAGCCTCTAGAAACCTGAAAATGGTACAAAACCTGTGTGTTTGATCTGTTTGGGTTTACCCACTGGCACCTCCACATTCAAGAGTATAAAGATAATTGAGTATGTAATAAGGAACTGGAGGCCACACAAAAACATCAAGTATAATACTTTCTTTCTTTGATGCTTAACCAGAATTTGTGGGTATGTGGTTGTCTTGTATTCACTTATTTGGTAAACATTTGCCCAGTGCCTCTGAATACCCTGAACTATGCCAGGAGCTGGAGATAAAAAGAGATGAAGCACAGCTTCTGGCCTGAAGGGGCTTATAGAGTCCAGGTAGGAGGTGGACACAATAGTTGGAGCACAAATGACACAGGTTCTATTACAGAGATGTAATAGAGTCAGAATGGACTAAGAGTTTTTTGGTGAAGTTCTCAAAATTGACCATAGGAATACACCGTGTGGTAGCTTTGTACTATTTAGCTTAAGGTCTAACAGCTGTAATGAATCTTATTCTATATCACTCGTTCTGGCACTGCTTCTCTGATTGTCCCCTGACTGATGTACATAGTAAGTCTCAGTTCATCCTGTGTTTGATTGATTAGCATTCCATATTTGGTGATCATGTTAGCTAGCAAAGAATAATGTATTTGCAAGTGCCAGTATCTATGAAGATGGCCCCTTGGGTTGAATTGGAGAATGTTTCAGAATGAAAGAGAGAGATTGCTCAAGACTTCTTATTTTTCCAGCTTTTCATTTGGAAATAGAGATCCTGATCTGCATCACTTTAACTGCTGGCTCTCTCCTCTGCCTTCCCCCATCAGAGACTGAGTTGCATAAACCAGAGACACAGGACTCTGACTCTTCAAAGGTCCCCAGAGAGAAGAGCTTGAACCTGAATGCAGCTCTTGGGGAGGGTCTTCCTGGGCCTGCTGCCCCCTCTCAGCTAGCGGTGTAGGAGTCCAGCTACTGCCAGAATAGGTCAGTGGGAGGGAGGGGCTATAGCTTTTAGAAAATAAAACAGAATTTAGTAGCTGAGCCTTGAGAGGAGAGAGAACAGGGAAGATACAGGGCTACTCAGTCTTATGTTCAAGGGCTCCCACAGTCTCTCCCCAGTTTGCCTTCCAGGTTATGTACCTCCCTCACCCCCAGAAACAACAAATGACTCCTGGTGAATGAGCACGTTGCCATCTTCTGTGCCTTTGTTTGCTGATGCCTCTGCTCCCTCCCTCTGCCGACTCACTCCTTCTGACTTAAAGACCAAGCTAAAAGTCACCCTCTGCGATATCTTTCTTAGGCCAGTGCACCTCAGACTTTAAGGTGCATGGGGCTCTTGTACAAGGTCTCACTTGGAGGCCTTGCTAAATTGCAGATCTTAATTCAATAGGTTTGAGGTGGGGTCTGAGATTGCACTTCTAACAAGCTTTGGGGGATAGAGATGCTATTGGTCTGTGGACCACACTTTGAGTAGCAAGGCTCTAGATCTCATTTTTCTATTAGGTTTTTTGGAGTTTTTTTTCTTTTTTTTTTGGTTGGGGGGAACTTAGGTCTTTAGAAGCTATTTTAAGGGAAACAAGGTATTTTGCCTTGACTCAAACTAATTTGGCATTGGTAAATTGGTAAATTATTTTGGTAGATATGTAGGGTGACCAATGTCCTGGTTTGCCTAGAATTGTGGGGTTTCCTGGGACATGGGACTTTCAGTGTCCTGGACAAACAAGGATGAATTGGTCTTCATAGCTCTGATAGTTTCAGGTGGGTGGGGACCATACATCCATCCCCTTCTTTACAACCTCTACACCAGGTGAGGTCTTAGACAAAATTCTGCTAAGGCTGCAAATGTTTATTAGCCAGAAGATACAAGAACAGTCCTATAACTCATTCTTGAGGCCTTGGGGGCCCATTCTCTGCCTTAGGCACTGTAAGCAGCACTAGCATGATGGGTTCTCTTTAAAGTGAACATAAGGATGTTATAGTGATGGAACCAGCCAACCTGGCAGTAGTTCAAGTGACAAGCCTCTGTGGAAAGAGACACAGGACCAAAGGAACACTAGACCTCAGGCACGATACCCAAAATACCAGACTGCTTGGTGAAATTTGTATATTTTATTCAAGCATGGGCGACGGGCTTAGTTCTGCACCCAGTGAGGAGCCATGATGGTTTTAGAGCTTCCTCAGGGGTGTTGCGTTCAGCCAGGGAATCAGCTCTGTGCCTCTCTCAGACTTAATTAGATTCAGGTTTTGTTGGTCTTTTTTGATATTTTGCCTGGAAGATGAGTGGAAGTTCACCTAAAGAAAGGACAACCACTCAAAGCTATTTTATTCCACACTGCAAAATATCCCAGATAAAATCCCCTTGAGCTTCCTGTATTCTTGTTCAACACCAGGAAGAAAGAGTGGCACAGAATTGGTTTCTTTGGGCTCTGAGGAGCACACAGAACAGTAAGACCTCCACCCCCCCGCCCCGGCCAGGGTTCAGAGAAGCCAAATCGTGTGAGGCCCTAGGGCTGCATTGGGACAGCTGAAAGTTGTTTTCCTAAGGATCTCTTTCTGATTGAACCTCAGTCTCTTAAAAACATTTAAAAAAAACCATTTCTATTTGTATTCCTGGAAAAAAAGAGAGAGAGAGAAAAAAAACTAGACTATCTTTGCCTCTAGACTTTTCAGAAGAAACCAGCTGGGGGACAGGAGGCTGGGCTGCTGGGATGGAAGTTCTGTGAACAGATTTTTCAGAGCAAGCATTAGCCTTAGTGAAGCTCTCATCGTCCCTGTGGATTTGTACACCAACCTCTGACACCCATTCAGCAAAACAACTTCACCTTTCACCTACTTTCTTCGTTTTCCAGCTGTTTACTGTATGCTCTGTGTGCACATGTGAGCAACTCTTGATGATATTGTTTGCTCATACCATTTCTTCCTCAACAAAGAGAAAGAATAGACATCCTCAGTGAGAATATAAAAGTTAGGAGACCAGGTGGGTGTGAGTATGTTATAGTTGGAAGGGGCACCGAGGGAATCCAGATTGTGGCCCAGTCAGATGGCAGCTCTGCTTTCACACAAAGATCCTTCATTTTATTGATGATGAAACTGAGACTTGGAGAGGAGAAATGGCTGGCAAATGAGTGAGTGGATCTGAAAGAAGGTGTTTTAATGCTCTCAAAAATCATGGAGTCTCAGCGTTGAAAGGGACCTTAACAATTCCATATGTAGTCTCAAGTAGATGCTTGAATTCTGATGTCTAAGTCCTTGTGAAGTGGCCCTATGGCCACTGCTGGCCTCATTGAGTAATGGGGCGATCACCACTATTGCAGAAAGTGGGCCTTCTTTCGATGATTTCCTTGGGTGTAGGATATTTTGACCAGGACCATGTTTTGAACTCTCTTTCTGAATACATTAATTTCAATTAGAATTATAGCAATGCTGATGAATTTTCATTGAGAAGGTATTTCCTCGATCAAACTTCATTTAACTTTCATCAATTCATTGTAGAACACCCAAGAACCTTTAATTTCCACAAGGGATGAAGCCTCTCCTAAACGTAACCCTGTTACTTGGGGCAGAATATCTTGTAGCTCTAACTGTCTGTAGAACAAATTTAGGAAAATGTTGATCTGAGCTATGGAATAAAATTATAAAAATGATACATGTAAATTTTATTTTTTTGAATCAGGTAATATTTTAAATATAATAGAGGAATTTACCACTCAAAGCAACCAATGGAAAACATATTGCTGAGTGAGAAAAGCCATATTTATATAACATAAATCAATTTTTAATTAATACATATTATAAATTATTCTGGGAGGATGTATATAAATATCTTAATGCTTATTTTGTACATGAAGTTTTGGGAGACTTTCATTTTTTATTTTGTCTGTATTTTCTAAATTACTATATTGAACAATACCCTAACAATGAAAAGTCTCCAAATAAGCAATGATAAATCCTTTAGAAAAATGAAGAATGTTTTTGTTAGGGAGAATAAGCATTATCCCCCCTTTTATCTTCTTTGTAATTCAGGGAGATTGTCATCCTCTGTGAGAAATACATAGCTAAACCTTTATTTTCCTTTTTTCTCTGATCAAAATACCTGCCTGCATATCAAGTCTAATCTCCTCTGCCTTATTGTTAAGACCCTGTATAATCTGATCCCATTTTGTCTCTCAGATTTACCTAATGTTGGTCCCCTTCTTTTTGCTTTATAAATTTATTTATTTATTTATTTTTGGCTGCGTTAGGTCTTTGTTGCTGTGCGTGGGCTTTCTCTAGTTGTGGCGAGTGAGGGCTACTCTTTGTTGCAGTGCACGGCCTTCTTGTCGCAGTGGCTTCTCTTGCTGTGGTGCACGGGCTCTAGGCACTCAGGCTTCAGTAGTTGCAGCACGCAGGCTCAGTGGTGTGGCACATGGGCTTAGTTGTTCTGCTGCATGTGGGATCTTCCCAGACTAGGGCTCGAACCCGTGTCCCCTGCATTGGCAGGTGGATTCTTAACCACTGTGCCACCAGGGAAGCCCCCCATTCTTTTTTCTTAATTTAATTTTAAAATTTATATTGAAGTATAGTTGATTTACAGTGTTACGTTAGTTTCAGGTGTACAGCAGAGTGATTCAGTTATACATTATACATATATCCATTCTTTCTTAGATTCTTTTCCTATATGGGTTTCTACAGAATATTGAGTAGGGTTCCCTGTGCTACACAGTAGGTCCTTGTTGATTATCTATTTTAAAGGTAGTAGTGTGTATATGTTAATCCCAAACTCCTAATTTACCTCTCCTTGCCACATTTCCCCTTTGGCAACTGTAAGTTTGTTTTCGAAGTCTGTGAGTCTGTTTTGTAAATGAGTTTATTTGTATGATTTTATTTTATAGATTCCACATATAAGTGATGTCATATGATATTTGACTTTCTCTGACTTACTTCACTTAGTATTGTAATCTCTAGGTCCATCCATGTTGCTGCAAATGGCATTATGGTCCCATTCTTGTAGCACTTACTCCAGTCAGGTTCATATCTTATCTCCAGGCCTCTGGTCCTCAAGCTCTTTTCTACTTCAGTGTCTTTATTTTTTTCCAGATTGGAATGTCCTTTCTATCTTTCCAAATTCTAAACTATCTGTTCTACAAGACTCTGCACTGATTTTTCCCTTTTCTGACTTCCTGGAGGCATTTCTAGTCTATACTTTACTGTTTAATATTTACTGATTTTCACTGCTTACCTAGGCTCTGCCCTTGACACTGAATAGCAGAGGCTAACTTAGCTTGCTGGTTGGAGGGTTTGAATACCTTGAGGACATGCTGAGAGGGAAGAAATATCCAGGAATGATGCAGTGAGTTAGAATCAGAGAAACAGACCTAGTAGACCTCAGTTGGAGTGGCTGAGCAAATGAGCAGTTAGAAAGATGCTAGAGCAAGTGGAGGGGCATGCAGTGTGGATAAGCATAGAGAAGGTGGTAGCTTCTTATTCCTCTCACACTGGACTTGGTGTGGTCTGGCTGGGCTGGGGACTGTTCACCACTGCACACTGACACTGTCTTTAAGAGAGCAAAGTAGGGAGTTCTCTGGGGGCCTTCTGGACAACTCTTCCTTTTCCATACTACCACACAGTTGGTGCCACCAGTAGTCCAGGTTGATTTAGACTGTTATAAACAATTAGAAGGAACTCAAGCTGGAAGTAACTTAGGCAAAAAAATAAAATGCAAATTTAATTCCTCATAGACTCTAATAACCAAACTGCAGGAAACATGGCTGTAACTTGGCCTCAGGAATAACTGGGTGCTTAGAGTTGGATGCTACCAAGAATTTTTTTTTAATCTTCCTAATCTCTGCTTCTTTCTGCATTTTAATATTCTCTCCTGCAGGCAGCATTCCTCCACATGGTTGTAAATGTAGCCACTAAAGTGTCCTAAAGTTTATATCTTTCAACTTCTACCACCAAAGAGAGACCAATTCTCTTATTCCAGTTCGGAGAATCTCAAAGAGAGGCTCTGGTTAACTCACCTAGGGTCAAGCGCTTCACCTCTAACTAGTCAAATGTGTCAGGGAAGACAAGGCCACATAGGAATTTGCCATGTGGATAGGGGTGGGGTGAGTAGTTCCCATGAGGAGGGGGTTTTGGCCAAACAGTCCCACGGATGTCTAATATAATAGCACAGCAGCAACTGCATGCATGGTAATGCCCAGTACAGGCATGTCAGTCAGTATGCTGGAAATCAGGAAGGAAGAACTATGGTGTAGCTTACTACCCTTCCTATTGTTAGAACACAGTCAACAAGTCTTTATTGAGACTTGCTCCCTGGGGACTTGATAATTGTTGAACTAGCCTTCAACTCTGTACACTGTCATTTTTTTTTCTGTTACATTAACCCCAGGACCTACAGCTCCATTCAGACACCCAACAGCCCTGACATTTCTCTGCTCTGCAAAGAACCACTGAAGACTTGCACTGTTTTCTTGGTCTTAATGACTGCTAAATCACTTCATTTCCCAGAGGGAGAATGTGAATGGCACCAACACTGCCAGGTCACTGACAGCCTTAAGGTCTAGATGGAATGTTTCTGGGGAGGAACATGAGTGAGAAAAGGAGTTGAACACTTCCTTTTAGAGGAAGGCTATTGGCTTATCCTGGATGGTAGGAAAGAGTATAGGAGCAATATTAGCATAAAATGCTTAACTCTGGACAGGTATTCCCCAGCATTGGGGGCACCAAAGTCAGTAAGTTCCCAATTCATAAGGCTGGTGGCGAGTCAGCTGTTAGGAAATAAGATGAGGGATAAAGCTGTGAGGTAGGGAAGGTGGCATGGCATGAAGACCCAGACATGTGTAGGTCCCCTTGTTCCATCTCTCTTTCCTCCTATCTGGCTTCTGCTGGTTGATCTGGGCTCCCCAGCTGCCTACCTACCACCACACCTCTGTTTCTAATAGGTGCTAAGCTTTTGACTCACCACTTCTTCAGGATTTATGCCTTTGCTTTGTTCTTCTGGCACATGGATGTTTGTTGGACTCTGCAGTGGTCCTTTGAACCCTTGTCATTTTGTGACGTATTCTGGAGGTGGTTCATCCAGGTGACCCTTGGCAGCCCAAGCTCCACATCCCCCTGGAACCTGGCTCCAAGCTTACTGGTACAGCTTCCAAATATACTGGGTGGAGCTTCTTTCTTTGCTGGGCCCCCACAGTGCTATACAGGTCTTAATCCAGACTGTATTAGCATTGCCTGTTAGTTCATGACTGTGTCCACTCTAGCTCAAGTCAGACTCATCTCTGTACCCTCAGCATCTGGCACAGATTCTGGCGCAGAGCAGGATCAGCCATGACTGGGAAGTGATTGGGAAAATGCTCACTGTCACCTCTGACTGTGGCCTGGACTTGCTTTTCCCTGTTTGTCCTTTGGGTTCAGATGTGACTAATCACCACACTCTTTCCTGTTCTTTTTCACCTGCTCTCTTTCCTTTTCCCACCAGTCTGTCTGAGAGAGAGTGCAGTGTAGTGGTTAAGAACGTAGATCCTCAGAGACCTTCAAGATGGTGGAGGAGTAAGACGTGGAGATCACCTTCCTCCCCACAAATACATCAGAAATACATCTGCATGTGGAACAACTCTTATAGAACACTGACTGAAGGCTAGCAGAAGACCTCAGACTTCCCAAAAGATAGATATATATATAGTTCCTTTTTCTCTTTTTGTAAGAGTGTATGTGTATGCTTCTTTGTGTGATTTTGTCTGTATAGCTTTGCTTTTACCATTTATCCTAGGGTTCTGTCTGTCCGTTTTGGGGTTTTTTTTGGTATAGGTTTTAGCATTTGTTATCATTGGTGGATTTGTTTTTTGGTTTGGTTGCTCTCTTCTTTTTCAAAATTTTTTTTATTACTTTTCAATTTTTTAAATTTTTAATAATTATTTTTATTTTAATAACTTTATTTTATATTTTCTTCCTTCCTTCCTTCCTTCCTCCCTCCCTCCCTTCTTCTTTCCCTCCCTCCCACCCTCTCTCTCTTTCTCTTTCTTTCCTTCTTTCCTTCTTCTTTCTTTCTTTCTTTCTTTCTTTCTTTCTTTCTTTCTTTCTTTCTTTCTTTCTTTCTTTCTTTCTTTCTTTCTTTCTTTCTTTCTTTCTTTCTTTCTTTTCTTTCTTTTCTTTCTTTCTTTCTCTCTCTCTCTCTTTCTCTCTCTCTTTCTCTGTCTCTCTCTCTCTCCCTCCCTCCCTCCCTCCCTGCCTCTCTCTCTCTCTTTCTTTCTCCCTTTTCTTCTGAGCCGTGTGGCTTACAGGGTCTTGGTGCTCCAGCCGGGTGTCATGCCTGTGCCTCTGAGGTGGGAGAGCCAAATACATGACATTGGTCCACCAGAGACCTCCTGGCTCCACATAATATCAAACTGCAAAAGCTCTCCCATGGATCTCCATCTCAATGCTAAGACCCACCTCCACTCAACGACCAGCAAGCTACAGTAATGGACACCCTATGCCAAACAACTAGCAAGACAGCAACACAACTCCACCCATTATGAGAGAGGCTGCCTAAAATCATAATAAGGTCACAGACACCACAAAACACACCACCGGATGCAGTCCTGCCCACCAGAAAGACAAGATACAGACTCATCCACCAGAACACAGGCACCAGTACCCTCCACCAGGAAGACTACACAACCCACTGAACCAACCTTAGCCACTGGGGGCAGACACCAAAAACAACAGGAAATACGAACCTGCAGCCTGCGAAAAGGAGACCCCAAACACAGTAAGGTGAGAGGACACGGCAATACGCAGCAGATGAAGGAGAAGGTAAAAACCCATCAGACCAAGCAAATGAAGAGGAAATAGGCAGTCTACCTGAAAAAGAATACAGAGTAATGGTAGTAAGGATGATCCAAAATCTTGGAAATAGAATGGAGAAAATACAAGAAATGATTCACAAGGACATAGAAGAACTAAAGAGCAAACAAACAATGATGAACAACACAATAAATGAAATTTAAAATTCTCTAGAAGGAATCAGTAGCAGAATAACTGAGGCAGAAGAAAGGATAAGTGACCTGGAAAGTAAAATAGTGGAAATAACTACCGCAGAGCGGTATAAAGAAAAAAGAATGGAAAGAATTGAGGACAGTCTCAGTGACCTCTGGGACAACATAAAATGCACCAACATTTGAATTATAGGGGTCCCAGAAGAAGAAGAGGAAAAAAAACGGACTGAGAAAATATTTGAACAGATTATAATTGAAAACTTCCCTAATATGGGGAAAGAAATAGTTAATCAAGTCCAGGAAGCACAGAGAGTCACATACAGGATAAATCCAAGGAGAAACACGCCAAGACACATATTAATCAAACTATCAAAAATTAAATACAAAGAAAAATATTAAAAGCAGCAAGAGAAAAACAACAAATAACACACAAGGGACTCACCATAAGGTTAACAGCTGATCTTTCAGCAGAAACTATGCAAGCCAGAAGGGAGTGGCAGGACATATTTAGAGTGATGAAAGTGAAAAAAGTACAACTGAGATTACTCTACCAAGGGCTTCCCTGGTGGCGCAGTGGTTGAGAGTCCGCCTGCCCATGGAGCGGACACAGGTTCGTGCCCCGGTCCAGGAAGGTCCCACATGACACAGAGTGTCTAGGCCTGTGCGCCATGGACGCTGAGCCTGCGCATCTGGAGCCTATGCTCCACAACAGGAGAGGCCACAACAGTGAGAGGCCCGCGTAACACACATACACACACACACACACACACACACACACACACACACACACACACACACACAAAATTATACTTTGTTCTCAAGTGCTCATGGAAAATTCTCCAGGATAGATCATATCTTGGGTCACAAGTCAGGCCTTGGTAAATTTAAGAAAATTAAAATCCTATCAAGTATCTTTTCCAACCACAATGCTATGAGACTAGATATCAATTTCAGGAAAAAAATCTGTGAAAAATACAAACACATGGAGGCTAAACAATACACTACTAAATAACCAAGAGATCACTGAAGAAATCAAAGAGGAAATTAAAAAATACCTAGAAACTAGTGACAATGAAAACATGATGACCCCAAACCTATGGGATGCAGCCAAAGCAGTTCTAAGAGGGAAGTTTATAGCAGTACAATCCTATCTCAAGAAACAAGAAACATCTCAAATAAACAACCTAACCTTACACCTAAAGCAATTAGAGAAAGGAGAACAAAAAATCCCCAAAGTTAGCAGAATGAAAGAAATCATAAAGATCATATCGGAAATAAATGAAAAAGAAATGAAGGAAATGATAGCAAAGATCAATAAAACTAAAAGCTGGTTCTTTGAGAAGATAATAAAAATTGTTAAACCAGTAGCCAGACTCATCAAGAAAAAAAGGGAGAAGACTCAAATCAATAGAATTAGAAATGAAAAAGGAGAAGTAACAACTGACACTGCAGAAGTACAAAGGATCATGAGAGATTACTACAAGCAACTATATGCCAATAAAAAGGACAACCTGGAAGAAATGGACAAATTCTTAGAAAAGCACAACCTTCCGAGACTGATCCAGGAAGAAATAGACAATATAAACAGACCAATCACAAGCACTGAAATTGAAACTGTGATTAAAATCTTCCAGCAAACAAAAGCTCAGCACCAGATGGCTTCACAGGCAAATTCTATCAAACATTTAGAGAAGAGCTAAAACCTATCCTTCTTAAACTCTTCCAAAATATATCAGAGGTAGGAACACTCCCAACCTCATTCTACCAGGACACCATCACCCTGATACCAAAACAAGACAAAGATGTCACAAAGGAAGAAAACTACAGGCCAATATTACTGATGAACATAGATGCAAAAAAGCTCCACAAAATACTAGCGAACAGAATCCAACAGCACATTAATAGGATCATACACCATGATCAAGTGGGGTTTATCCCAGGAATGCAAGCATTCTTCAATGTACGCAAGTCAATCAATGTGATACACCATATTAACAAACTGAAGGAGAAAAACCCTGTGATCATCTCAACAGATGCAGAAAAAGCTTTCAACAAAATTCAACACCCATTTATGATAAAAACCCTCCAGAAAGTAGGCATAGAGGGAACTTACCTCAACATAATAAAGGCCATATATGACAAACCCACAGCCAACGTTGTTCTCAATGGTGAAAAACTGAAACCATTTCCTCTAAGATCAGGAACAAGACAAGGTTGTCCATTCTCACCACTGTTATTCATATTCAACGTAGGTTTGGAAGTTTTAGCCACAGCAATTGGAGAAGAAAAAGAAATAAAAGGAATCCAAATCAGAAAAGAAGAAGTAAAGCTGTCACTGTTTGCAGATAACATGATACTATACATAGAGAATCCTAAAGATGTTTCCAGAAAACTACTAGAACTAATCAATTTGGTAAAGTAGAAGGATACAAAATTAATGCACAGAAATCTCTTGCATTCCTATACACTAATGATGAAAAATCTGATAGAGAAATTAAGGAAACACTCCCATTTACCATTGCAACAAAAAGAATAGAATACCTAGGAATAAACCTAAGGAGACATAAGACCTGTATGTGGACAACTATAAGACACTGATGAAAGAAATTAAAGATGATATAAATAGATAGAGAGCTATACCATGTTCTTGGATTGGAAGAATCAATATTGTGAAAATGACTCTACTACCCAAAGCAATTTACAGATTCAATGCAATCCCTATCAAACTACCGCTGGTATTTTTCACAGAACTAGAACAAAAAATTTCACAATTTGTATGGAAACACCAAGGACCCCGAATAGCCAAAGCAATCTTAAGAACGAAAAATGGAGCTGGAGGAATCAGGCTCCCTGACTTCAGACTACACTACAAAGCTACAGTAATGAAGACAGTGTGGTACTGGCACCAAAACAGAAATATAGATCAATGGAACAATATAGAAAGCCCAGAGATAAACCTATGCACATATGGTCACCTTATTTTTGATAAAGGAGACAAGAATATACAATGGATTAAAGACAGCCTCTTCAATAAGTGGTGCTAGGAAAACTGGACAGCTACATGTAAAAGAATGAAATTAGAACACTCCCTAACACTGTACACGAAAAGAAACTCAAAATGGATTAAAGGCCTAAATGTAAGACCAGACACTGTAAAACTCTTAGAGGAAAACATAGGCAGAACACTCTTTGACATAAATCACAGACAGATCCTTTTTGACCCACCTCCTAGAAAAATTGAAATAAAAACAAAAATAAACAAATGGGACCTAATGAACCTGAAAAGCTTTTGTACAACCAAGGAAACCATAATCAAGACAAAAAGACAGCTCTCAGAATGGGAGAAAATATTTGCAAATGATGCAACCAACAAAGGATTAATCTCCAAAATTTACAAGCAGCTCATGCAGCTGAATATCAATGAAACAAACAACCCAATCCAAAAATGGGCAGAAGACCTAATTAGACATTTCTCCAAAGAAGACATATAGCTTGCCAACAAACACATGAAAGGATGCTCAACATCACTAATCATTAGAGAAATGCAAACCCAAACTACAGTGAGGTATCATCTCACACCAGCCAGAATGGCCATCATGAAAAACTCTACAAACAGTAAATGCTGCAGAGGGTGTGGAGAAAAAGGAACCCTCTTGCACTGTTGGTAGGAAGATAAATTGATACAGCCACTATGTAAAATAGTATGGAGGTTCCATAAAAAGTAAAAATAGAACTACCATACGACCCAGAAATCCCACTACTGGGCATATACCCTGAGAAAACCATAATTCAAAAAGAGTCATGTACCACAATGTTCATTGCAGCTCTATTTACAATAATCAGGACACAGAAGCAACCTAAGTGTCCATCAACAGATGAATGGATAAAGAAGATGTGGCACATATATACAATGGGATATTACTCAGCCGTAAAAAGAAACAAAATTGAGTTATTTGTAGTGAGGTGGATGGACCTAGAGTCTGTCATACAGAGTGAAGTAAGTCAGAAAGAGAAAAACAAATACTGTATGCTAACACATATATATGGAATCTAAAAATATATATATATTCGTTCTGAAGAACCTAGGGGCATGACAGGAATAAAGACACAGACGTGGAGCATGGACTTGAGGATATGGGGAGGAAGAAGGGTAAGCTGGGATGAAGTGAGATAGTGGCATGGACCTATATACACTACCAAATGTAAAATAGATAGCTAGTGGGAAGCAGCCACATAGCACAGGGAGATCAGCTTGGTGCTGTGTGACCACCTAGAGGGGTGGGATAGGGAGGGTGGTGGGGGGAGACGCAAAAGGGAGGAGATATGGGGATATATGTATATGTATAGCTGATTTGCTTTGTTATGAAGCAGAAACTAACACACCATTGTAAAGCAATTATACTCCAATAAAGATGTTTAAAAAACCCCCCAAAAACAAAGATCCTAAAGTAGGATATCTGGCTTTAAATCCTGGCTTTATTACTTGTAAGCTGTGCTGTGCAACTGTTGGCAGTTACTTTGCCTCTCTGTACCTCAGTTTCTTCATCTGTCAAGTGGGAATAATAATAATAGGATCAATCTCATAGGGCTGTTGGGAAGATTGAATGTGTTAGTATGAGTAATGTAAATGCTTGGAACAATGTGTGGTATACAGCGGGCATTCTAGAAGTATTAGCTGTTGTTATTGTTCTCTACCTTCACTGCTCAGCTCAGTAAAGGTCATCTGACTTTGTTCCTTCTTGAGTTCTTGGGCTAATCCCCAACCTACTTTCTCCTTGCACTGAACTTGTGTACCTCAGTCTCATCCTCTGGTCCAGCCAGCCAAATATTTACAAATATTTACCCATGTCTAATCAGCTGGCACTGAGCTGTAGCCCAGGAGATATCTAGACTCATTCCTTATAAGTGTCAGCATCACCTCCTCTACTCACAGTTCTTTCTTCAGGCCAAGTGCTCATTCAAACCTTGGCCTTTTAATGGCTGATTAGGGGAGCTGTGAAAGAGTAAGGTTAATCTCAGCTGCTAGACCAAAATTTGGCAAACTGTTTTGTAAAGGGCTGGACAGTAAATTTTTTTTTGATTGAAGTATAGTTGATTTTACAATGTTGTGTTAGTTTCTGGTGTACAGCAAAGTGATTCAGAAATATATATATGTGTGTATATGTATATATGTATTATTTCTCATATTCTTTTCCACTACAGTTTATTATAAGATAGTGAATATAGTTCCCTGTGCTATACAATAGGACCTTGTTGTTTATCTGTTAATCCCAAACTCCTAATTTATCCCTTCCTGCCTTTCCCCTTTTGTAACCATAAGTTTGTTTTCTGTGTCTTTGAGTCTGTTTCTGTTTAGTAAATAAGTTCATTTGTATCATATTTTAGATTTAACATATAAATGAATGATATCATGTGATATTTGTCTTTCTGTGTCTGACTTCACTTAATATGATAATCTCTAGGTCCATCCATGTTGCTGCAAATGACATTATTTCATTCTTTTTTATGACTAAGTAGTATTCCATTGTGTGTGTGTGTGTGGTTTTATATATATATATATCTCACATCTTCTTTATGCATTCCTTTGTAGATGGACATTTAAGTTGCTTCCATGTCTTGGTTATTGTAAATAGTGCAATGAACATTGGGGTGCATGTATCTTTTTGAATTAGAGTTTTCTCTGGATATGTGCCCAGGAGTGGGATTGCTGTATCATATGGTAATTCCATATGATAGTTTTTTAAGGAACCTCCATACTGTTCTCCACAGCAGCTGTACCAATTTACATTCCCACCAACAGTGTAGATGGGTTTCCTTTTCTCCACACCCTGTCTAGCATTTATTATTTGTATACTTTTTAATGGTGGCCATTCTGACTGGTGTGAGGTGATATCTCATTGTAGTTTTGATTGGCATTTCTCTAATAATTAGCAATGATGAGCATCTTTTCATGTGCCTATTTGCCATCTTTATGTCTTCTTTGGAGAAATGTCTATTTAGGTCTTCTGCCCATTTTTTGATTGGGTTGTGGTTTTTTTTTTGATATTGAGTTGTATGTGCTCTTTGTATATTTTAGAAATTAAGCCCTTGTCGGCCACATAATTTGCAAATATTTTCTCCAGTATTTAGGTTGTCCTACCTTTTTGTTTATGGTTTCCTTTGCTGTGCAAAGGCTTATACGTTTGATTAGGTCTTATTTGTTTATTTTTGCTTTTATTTCTATTGCTTTGGGAGACTGACCTAAGAAAACATAAGTACGATTTATGTCAGAGAATGTTTTGCCTATGTTCTTTTCTAGGAGTTTTATGGTGTCATATCTTATAGTTAAGTCTTTAAGACATTTTGAGTTTATTTTTGTATATGGTGTGAGGGTATGTTCTAACTTCATTGAGTTACATGCAGCTGTCCAGCTTTCCCAACACCACTTGCTAAAGAGACTGTCTTTTCTCCATTTTATATTCTTGCTTCCTTTGTTGAAGATTAATTGACTGTAGGTGGGTGGGTTTATTTCTGGGCTCTCTATTCTGTTCCATTGATCCATTTGTCTGTTTTTGTGCCAGTACCATGATGTTTTGACTACTGTAGCTTTGTAGTATTGTCTGGAGGGTTATGCCTCTGGCTTTGTAAATATTTTAGGCTTTGCAGGCCACACATGGTCTCTGTCTCTTCTCCTCCTCTTCCTCTTCCTTCTTCTTTATATTTTTTTTATTTATTTATTTTTGGCTGCATTGGATCTTCGTTGCTACGTGCGAGCTTTCTCTAGTTGTGGCAAGCAGGGGCTACTCTTCGTTGCAGTGCACGGGCTTCTCAGTGTGGTGGCTTCTCTTGTTGTGGAGCATGGGCTCTAGGCATGCGGGCTTCGGTAGTTGCAGCACGTGGACTCAGTAGTTGTGGCTCGTGGGCTCTAGAGTGCAGGCTCAGTAGTTGTGGTGCACAGGCTTAGTTGCTCTGCAGCATGTGGGATCTTCCCAGACCAGGGCTCAAACCTGTGTCCCCTGTATTGGCAGGCGGATTCTTAACCACTGCACCACCAGGGAAGTCCCCGCTTCCTTCTTCTATACTACTCTTTAAAAATGCAAAATCCATCCCTAACTTGAAGGCTGTATTAAATGAGGTTACAAGCCACATTTGGTCATCAGCTCATAATTTGTGGACTCCTGTGCTAGGTAGTAAGTTCCATGAGGGCAGGAACAAATCTGTCTCATTATCCTTATGGTCTAGTGCTAGCCTGGCACATGATAGGTCCTTGATTAGTACTTGTTGAATGAATGAATAAACGAATAAATGGGTTCAAACAAGTCTCTCTCTTCCAAATTTAAGAGACAGAATTCCTATATAGTTCTATAGTGAATTGGAGAACCCCAGGGAAGCTTGCTATTAAGTTGGCTCGTTGCTCTATCTGCAGTTGCCAAAGGGCATAGGTGCTTTCCATGGAGTATGCCTTAGCCTAAGTGTTGATACCTACCTGCAATTCCACCCCTATCTTCTAGCTGAGAACCGAGCCTCCCTGCAGCCTCAGTTCCATACTAAACTGTACTAGTAGTGTGCTGGTAAATGTTTAACAACCAGCTTCACAACAAACAAAGAATTCCTGATTTATAGCATTTGCCAATATCCATGGTGTCAATACTTCCACCCTGGCCAATTTCATGCTATAAATGTGAAGTCACTAAACTTGAAGCTGGGAAGAGATATGCACAATCAGCTGTCTGTAGCTGTAGCATGCCATTAAACCATACCCCTCCCCCCTGCTCACTCCTGCAGTCCTAAGGACCACACACCTCCTGGGGGAAAACTTGAAAGAAACCTTAGTTCCCACAGTTCCTGCCTCAGGATTGGGCTCTTCTCCTTGTTTTGGTGGATGGGTACCATTATCTTGCCTTCCAAGATTTCCTGGATTAAGGCCTTTGCCTCCTTTGATCCCCAACCCCTGACTGCTTATCTGACCCCCTGGCTCCCTGGTTTTGCAGAATACAGATGGCTGTACACTTCCTGATCCACCCTGACTTCCTGGCTGTCAGATTTCTGACATGCTTCTGAGCACAGAGAAGCATAGCCACTCTACCTCCTGCAAGGTCTTCTGGTTTTCAGGCTGTGATCTGCTTTGGCCACTCACTTCAGTTCTCACAGCACACCTCTTTTGTCTGCTGGGAGGTTAACTCTCATCCTACCAATCGGGAGCTTAGTTCCCAGCTCAATTCTCCTTGCTCTGTCTTGGCTTCTGTCTAATTAGTACCATTTGCCTCTAAACCTGTACATAATTTTCACCTTCACTGATTCACACAAATAGTAATTACTGGGTACTTTCTGTGTACCAGGCTCTGTCTAGGTACTGGGGATACCTCAGTGAACAAAACAGGTAGGATTCTCTGTCCTTGGGGAACTTATAAGAAAGTGTGAGGAAACTCATATTAAACAATAGGAGTAATAAATAAATAAAATATTACAGAAGAAGGTGATAAGTAGGATGGAGAAAGTGAGCAGGGAAAGATGGGTTGACAGTGCTGATAGGAGGCACATGGTTAGAGTGGCCTCTTTGAGAAGGTAACATTTGAGCAGAGCCTTAAAAAGCATTCCATGTATCCTGTACTCTCATACACAACATCTACTCATCATCAACATCTGGTCATATAGGTATGTAGCTCACCTCAGCCTGAGAACTTCCAGGACTTTGTTTCTCACAGAGGGACTATTTCCTATAAGAGAGAAGCAGAAAATATTGTAATTATATGCTTGGGCTTTGGTATAGAAAACGTGGCTTTGAATCCTTGCTCTGTGGCCAGTTAGGGCAGCTATTGAGGTTTACGCAATCTCCTGGACAATGGGTTTCTTGAGGGCAGGGACTGGATCTGTCTTGTTCACCCTGTAGCCCCCATGCCTAGTAGTATCTGGCGTCTGTCAATACTTACTAACTGATGAGTTCAGAGCTAAGTCTCTGGTTTGTTTATTAGCCTTATTGTCCTGGGAAAATTCCTTGCTGAGATTTCAGTTCCTCATATGTAAAATGGGGATGTTAATAATGATAATAGCAGTATCTAGCCCATACCAGTATCCACCTAATAGGGTTGCTGGGTGAGTTAAATTTTAACAATTTATAATACATGTAGAGCACTTGGCACAGTGCCCAGTACATGGTGAGCACTTACTAAACAAATGTAATGAATAGTCATGGTGTTAGAGTCAACATCCAGAGTTAGTGTTCTTCAATTTAAGAGACATTATTATGGAAAGATTCCTTGCTTCCCTCATAACTTGGTGCCATCAACCAAGCCTGCACAGTGCCTGTTATAACCTCTGAGGAGGTATGAGAGGTGTGCATGAGGTAGACGGTGGATAGGGGCTGCTGAGGAGCCTTGGGGAAGAGGAGAGAGCCCAGGTAGCAGGACTGAGGGGGTCCCTGGAGCACTGTGGCCAGGACAGAGGCTGTTGTATAAACAGGCAGGCACTCATTCAGAATTGGGAAGTGGAGTTGCAGTGTCCAGATAATGACACGGAGCAAGGGGATTAATGGAACGTTAGCTGAGATTAAAGAGAGTAATTTTCTTTAGGGCATGGGCATCACTGGTGGGGTCTGGAAACAAGGACTAGACCATGTATCCTATGCCAGGGTCTTTCTTCCTCTTAAAGTGTATTCTCAGCCCCAGTTTCCGGGCTTTCCCAGCAGCTCCCAGCATTTGCTGAACTGACTCTCTTGTCTCTTTGATTGCTTCCATCTCGTCTCCTAGGTTTGTTTCTCATGAAGACATCTGTCTGGATGAGGACCCCTGCTGTCTCTATGGGCACAGCCAGGGGCACCACTTGCTAAGTCATTAGGAATGTAACCACCACTGCAGTGGTTCCCAGTGAGTGTAGACCGTCGTTAACACTGTTACACAGAATGCAGCATCCTGACCAAACAGGCCCAAGCAGAAGAGGCTTCTCTTCCTACTAGGCTCCTGGCTGGAAGCAGATGTTTTATGGAAGTCAGTTGCCATCCAGATAGTCGGCAGCATTTGTTTAGAAGCCTCTGCACGTCTGTCCCTGTGATGAGGGAGATAGCATTTCAATGCAGAAAAGATAACAAATCTCATCAAAATCTCTGATTACTTCCTGAGGATTGATTCCTAGAAGTGGCTTTAAGGGTAAAAACACTTTTAAGCCTCTTGATACGTATTGCTATATTGCCTTCCAAAAAGAACATACTGATTCACATGCCCTTTTATTGCATTTGATTGTGCCCATTTTATCATACCAGTACTATTATTAAAAGTTTTAAAATATGTGTAACAGAGAGGCAAAGTGACATTTCTTTGATTAAATCTTTATTTATTTATTTTTTAATTAACAGGGGCATGAACATTTTGAAATGTTTGTTTGCTGTGGAGATAATACTTGGTATCCTCTCCAGGGTAGGTCTGGAGGAATATTGACTAGATATATTTCTGGCTGAATTTTATTTATGTTATTTATTTTTAAAATACCCACACAGTAAAATTTACTTTTGTTGTTATATAGTTTTGTGATTTTGACAAGTACACAGAGCCATGTAACTAAGACAATCAGAATATGAACAGTTTTCTTCCTCATCTTTTATGCTGCCTCTTTGTAGTAAAACCCTCCACCAACTCTTAGCCCCGGGCAACTACTGATCTCTTCTATGCCTCTATATTTTTGCTTTTTCCAGAATGATATGACAGTGCATTTAATAGAGCAAAAATTAAAAAATTTAAGTCCAACTTATCAATATTTTTCTTTTATATATTGTGCTTTGTTGTCCTGCTAAGAACTCTTCGCTTAACCCAAGGTCACAAATATTTTCTTCTAAAAGTTTTCTAATTTTATATTTTATATTTATGTCTATAATCCATTTTGTTAAATTTTGTGCAAGGTGTGAGGTGTTGGTCAAGATTCATGTTTTTGTTGTTTATTGATGTCCATTTGTTCTGGCTCCATTGCTAAAAAATCTAACTTTTTTCTATTTAATTGCCTTTGTGTCTCTGTCAAAAATCAGTTGGCCATATGTGTTTTTTTCCTGGCCTCTCTATTCTGTTTCATTGATCTTTCTTATCTTCATTATCACCTGGTCTTGATTATAGTGGGTTGCTATCTTTTGTCTCTTCCAGAATGACATACAAATGGCATCATGTGGTATATAAAATTTGAGTCTGGCTTGTTTCACTTAGAATAAAGAATGAATGTCTTCGAGATTCATTCAAGTTGTTGTGTATGTCAATCTTTCATTTGTTTTTATTGTTCAATAGTATTTCATTATATGGATGTACTAGAGATTGTTTAACCATTCAATTGCTGTTCTTTTTCAAAGTTGGCCTGGCTGTTCTAGTTCCTTTGCCTTTTGTAGAATCAGCTTGTAAATAGCTGCAAAACTTGATTGCGATAATGTTGGGATTTCTGTAAGTCTAGAGATAATTATGGGGAGAATTGACATACTAACAATATTGAGTCTTCCAATCTATGAATATGGTGTATCTTTCCATGTATTTAACTCTTTTAAAATTTCTTTCATCAGTGTTTTATAGTTTGTAGATTATACCTAAGTATTTCATCTTTTGGAATTGTCAGTGGTACTGTTTTTAAAATTTAAAATTCAGTTTCAAATTGTTATTGCTAGTATAAAGAAATACAATTGATTCTTTGTGTATTGACCTACTTCTGATGTTGCCCTCTTGGAAGTCACCTGCTATGTAAAGAAGTCCAATGTATTCTGGTGGAGAGAGGCCCTGGTGGACAAGAGGCCATGTGACAAAGAACTGAGGTGTCCCAGCTGACAGCCAGCCCCCATCGCCAGATGTGTGAGTGAAGCCATTTTTGGTATTCTAGCCCCAGCCAAGCTCCTAGCTGAACGTAGCCACCCAGCTGACACAGCATGGAGCTGAAGAACTGCCCATCTGAGCCCAGCCAACCCACAAAATTGTGAGAAATAATACATCTCTGTTTTTTTAAATCACTAGGTTTCGGGGCAGTTTTTCCTTGAGTAGTAGATAAGTGATATGGGGCTTAATAGCAGTTCACTTACTCAGCCCTGGGCTCCATGGCCTGGCCATGAGTGCTGGGCTCTGGTATTTCTTCCTGAGCTTCCTTGTTGCCAGTCAGACTCAGGTCTGTGTCTAGAAATGGCATCTGGCTGCCAAGTCACAGCTCTCCCTCTAGCCCACTCACTCAATAGTGATGCAGTCCAAATAGCCTGTATCTTTGCTTGAACTCAAGTTTGGCCACTGTGAGGCCTCTGCCAGCCTTGCTGTGTTGACCCTTACTGCTGACTGCTTGTTCACTTTCTTGACAACACACCTGTCTGCTTGGCTCTCCCCGGGTCCCCATCACAATGTCCTCTCTCTGGCCTGGTTGAAAGCCCCAGGGCTTTTATTTGTAGTGCCTCCTTCCTACCTCCTGATACAAGATTCTTTCTCTGTGGGGCCTGTTTCACGTTGCTACAAGTGGATCAGTATTCCTCAGGCCTGAAACCCCAACTATAGTTCCAAGAATTGGCAGCTGTTTAAACCTGACCTAGAACTTTCCGAGTGGTTGGATTTTATTAACTGTTCAGTAAAAAGACTTGGAACCCTGGAGATAAGTTAGTTTAAAAAAGTAAGTCAGGGCAAACACTTCCTGGCCTGTCCTTACTAGCTGTGCAATCTGGGACAAGTTCCCAGGCGCTTGTAAACCACATTTTCTTCACTTGTAAAGTAGGGATAATAATATGTGATAAGATAATGCATGTGCATTGCTGAGCAACATGCCTGGCACATAGCAACTGTTTAATAGTGGCAGTTATCATAATTAATATTGAAAGTCAGTGATAGAAGGGCCCTTAGGGATTATTTAATCCAAGAGCCAATTTTTCAGCAGGATAAAGTAAGGTCCAGAGAGACTGAGTGACTTGCCTAGGGTTACCACAGCTCATAGTTGATCAAGGGCTAGAACACTAGTTTCCCAACCTCTAATCTCATGCCTTTCCCACTGCGTCACAGTTTTTTGGCTTAGGAGGCCCTGAAGAAAAAAAGGGAAAAGGAAGAAACTACCAACTACTAAGTGCCTACTTTGTGCTTTTATATATATCATGTCATTTTATCCCCATGATAACTTTATAAATTATTATCTCCACTTCACTACATGAAGGCACCAGGGCTTGGAAAAATTAAAATCTTGCCTAAAGGTCCCACAGGTGGCAGATTGGGGACTCCAACCCATGTCTGTCTGACTCCAAAACCAGCCCACGCTCCTCTACCATCTCATGCCCTTTCTGGGTCGGGCTGGGGAGCCTGAGAACCACAGGAAAGAAGAGTTTCTGTAGAGCCTGGCACCACCCTGGCTGCATTTCTTCTCAATCCTCAGATGCAGTAGCTGGTCTGCATGCAAGAGCCTTTCATCCTTCCTTCTACACAATCCTTTTAACTGAAACCAAGTGGCCAAAACTTAACTGTAATTCTGCAGAACTGGCAGCGAGAGGCCTGGCTGGGCCTTGGGCTGCTCACCCTAAACGTCATGTGCACAAAGAGTGGGGCTGACATTGTTTAGCTCTCTGCTCAGCAGTGCCCAGCCAAGCCTCCCGGTCTAAATTGAGCCCTTAATCGTTTTCCTGGCATTTGCTCAGACAGGATTTTATTTTCTAGTAATAAAAGCTCCTACATTGTAGGAAAAAAAAAAACCCGATCTGCCTCTTTTCTAGCTTTTGTGAACGCTTCACCACCTGTCCTTCCCTCCCCGCCTTGTTTTCATGCTTGGGGCAGAGCCAGATTGTTTTGTGCCTGCTGTCAAGTTTGGGGGAGCTCTGCGTGGGCAGAGAAATGCACTTGCATTGACTGTGCCTCTGCTCATTACCAAAGGCCTCCCATCTCTTGGACTAAGAGGTTTAATCCTGCAGGCTTGACTTCTGGGTCTGCAGGTGGCACAGGGAAGCCAGTCCCAAGGAAGGAGGAACAAAGTGAGTAACCAAGGGCCTCCCACCTAAGCAGCTCTTGATGGCTCACACCTGGTTAGCTCAGTTTTTCCCTTAAGAATTTTCAGTGGCTCCCCAGTCCTACAGACTCAAGTGCACACTTCCTGAGACTGTGTTCAGACCCACCTCCTCAGCCTCTTTTTTTTGTTTGTTTTGGTGAAAAATGAAATAACATACAATATAGATGCCTAAAAAAGTAAAATTGAAACTCACCAGAATCTTCACCACTATAACCAATGTTAATATATTGGCATTTATCATTCCACACCTATGTGTAAATATATATATATATATATATATATATATATATATATATATATATATATATATATATTTAAAGATTTTGAGGCCTTTTCTAACCTTATCTTGTGACAATTCCCACAATGCATTAAGCATTATCTAGACCGAGTCTACCTTCTGTAAATATATCATTCACTTTCACATTTCTAAGACTTTGTATCTGCTAGCTAATCTCTCTGCCCAAAATGCTCTTTATACATTGCCTGGCACATAGTAAGCTCTAACAAAATTAGTTGCTCCTCTTCACTTCCTTTCTTGCCTGGTGAGCTCCTACTTACTATTTAAAATTCTGCTGAAATAACTCCCCCTCTGTGAAATCCCACTCTCTCCCAAACGCACACTTGTCTACTTACCAGTTAGCCACTCGTTGTCCATTTTGGGACCCATGGATCTGCTGCCTCCCACCCTAGCCTGTTCTAATACTGAGTTCTTCCAAGGCAGTCAGGGGACTTTACTCAGAACCCAGTATGGGCTGGAGAAATGGGCATCACCTCTATCAGAGGCAGCGATTTGCTGCTGAAGCTGAGCCGAGGCACATTGCTGTGGGCCTGGCACTGCTGGACTGGTCAGGGTGGCCTGTGAGCTGCTGTTTGGACAGAGATTCCAAATTGCTAAGTAGGCCCCTGTTGTTTACTCCTCCCTGTCTGGCAACAGCCAACCTTCAACCTTAAGAGCATTATAGTGCCAGGGAGCTGTCTTGGCAGACCTTGGATGAATTATTTACTCTTTTCTTGCTGAGTGAATGCAGGCATCTGTGTGGTGTGTCCAATTCTGGGCACATCTAAGGCGCTTCTCAAGATGCTTGGGCCAGAATTCTAGACTTAATGATGCTGTATCTTTAGAGGGGGTACATTTTGTTCTCTCCGGCTCACCTTTGCCCCCAGCTCCCTGCACTGCCCTCCCACCCCCATCTACAATTAAAATGGAAATTTTACATTTGCTTGCTGGTGTACGGTCCTTGCTCCTCTCCCCTCTTTTGCCACCCACCATGAAGCTCCTATGTCATAATCTTACACATCCTTCCACCTGGTCTTCCTTCTTCTTCCAGACTTGAAAACACTGATAGAAACCAGGGGAAATGGTTTACTGGATGCTGTAGCTGATTTGAGCAGCATAAGTTGAAAGCATGAGCTGGGTGCTTTCCAATGCCTCAGATCACTCCTGGGCAGTCATCCTCAAGAGAAGGTTTCTAGTCTTCCTGGGTAACACACCTCCATTCCCCAAATCCCCGAGAATGAAAAAATGAAGCAATAGAAGTGACTGGGAACAGCGTCTAACGGTACCTGAACTCACATTGTGTCAAACACTCAGCCTGACTCAATGATAAAGTGACTTGAGTTTCTCCAGGCCTCACCAACCTGTATCAATGATGGGATCTTATTAGGGGCAATGACCTATATTTTGCTTTCTCTTGCTCCTGCAACTTTGTTCCCTAGAAGCATTTCACAGCTGCTCACAAGTACCCCTCTCATTCTTCCTCTCACACCCATGTTGGCAGTGTTTCTAGATCACCTGGCAGCTTTGGGGGCGGGTTGTGGTGGGTGCCTTATGTGCTCTTGTCTGCACTAAGAACACTTTCTCCTCCTATGGAAACTGTTCAGGTGACTAAGCAGCATCAAACGGAGTTCTCCACACGCTGGGAAGAGCACTCCTCCTCCACTCCTCCTCACTTGTACCCCTAAAGCCCGACTCTGCCCCATTTTGCATCTTAGTTTGTCCCTAGGCCCTAAAGTGGTAATGTCCTTTGTGAAAACAGCCCCCTCGGCTTCTGCATGAAGCCCCTCTCTGCTGAGTTCTGACTCCCGCCATGGTGTCGGCCAGGCACAGATGTCTGAAGCTTCCCGCCCATCTGTGTTTCTTTTTCTGGCTTGTGATCAAACCACTTCCTCATCCTCACGTGGAGTGACTCCCAGACACCCTACATACCAGTTCTTCAAACACACCACCCAGGGCTGAAACCAGTTTAGGCTCAAGTTGGGACCTCATTAAAATGATAAATGTTTTTCCAGTTCTTTCCAGTTTATAAAACTCTTTCACATACGTTATTTCACTTAATACTGGAAGCAGCCTTTTGAAGGACGTGTTATCTTTATTCTCTCTGGGGAGTAAAACTGAAGGTCACGCAGGTCAGGGAATGTGGATATGGCTACTTTTTTAAAAAATTGAAGTATAGTTGATTTACAATGTTGTTAGTTTCTGGTGTACAACAAAGTGAGTCAGTTATACATATACATACATATATATATACACAAACACATATATTCTTTTTCATATTATTTTACATTATGGTTTATTACAGAATATTGAATATAGTTCACTGTGCTATGCAGTACCACCTTGTTGTTTATTTTATATATAGTAGTTTGTATTCGCTAATCCCAAACTCCTAATTTATCCCTCCCTCACCCCTTTTATACTTTGTTAACTGTAAGTTTGTTTTCTGACATGACTACTTATTTAGTAAATGACAGAGCTGGGAATTTTCAGTCCTGCTAATCAGAATCCTAAGTTCCCTTTGTTATAGCACCACAATGCCCAACATTTAGATGATTGAAAGGGATATGGAAAAAGTCAAAATGGCTGTGACTTCAGACCTGGAGTTAGATGCAGCTGGCACCACCCAGAGTTGATTGAAATATCTGATAGAGTAATGGCTAGAATTGTGTAGTCCAGGCAAAAATGGCTATGGTCTCTTCTCAAAAGTTTATGAGACTTTTCTGTTCATTTGGCTGGTCTTCATTTTTTATCTGTGCTCCAGGTATTTGGCTAAGACTTACCGTATAGTTATTTTTGTGGGTCTCTTACTATGTTTGCTCTACTTTAGGATCCTTGAGCACAGGCACCATGTTTTTGGCATCTTTGCATGTTCCAAAGCAAGAGCTATGAATATAGTAGGTGCTATAATAAATGTTGTTGGAGTGTTTTGGAATGAATGACTATTTCTTAATGTCACCCTCTTAGATTTCCAAGTGGATAATTCAAATGTAGCCATTTCTTCCCCATTAGCACCTCTATCAGAGGATGAGCATGGTACATGATCAAGCAAAATAATTCAAACCTCTTGGTCTCCTGCCTCAATTTCCAAGTCTTTATGTTGCCCAGCTGTTCCCTTTTGGGCCCATTGATGCACTTCACTTTCAGTTGCCCTCCCTCCCTGTCCCCCACTTCCCATTTCTGAGTCCAAACCAATTCAGGTAGGAAGTAGATCAACAACCTCAGTGCCATTGGTAGGGCTTGGTGGTCAGTCATCTGATTGAACTTGGGGTTTGATGGTCTAATGACATGTTTTCCCAAGTGACATTTGTTCTCTTCCCTGTTCATTGTTGTTCCAAGCCATAGATCTGGCTTATACTGGTCTCTAGTTCTCCTGCCCAAAAGCACTATTCCCTTTTACGACTGGACAATGGCCCTGAATTCAGCCTAGGACTGGGTCCTGATATCCTACCAGTGCCAACCTTCTCCCTAGGCAGGAACCTGGATCTTTATACCAGCTTATGGCTGCCCATGGACAATTTGTCTAGAAATAACTTCCCACCTTTCTGTCTGCCTGACTGGGGAGTGCAGACAGGATGTTTGGATTCCTCTCCATTGTGCTCCACCCATTTGATTGGAAGAGTTTCTTCAATCATGCTTGGGCTTGCTATGTCCTTTGGCCACTGTGCCTCACCCATCTGGCTGCCAGTCTGGTATATGCCTTTGCAGCTGGGCCTATTTCTCCTGCTAAAGAACTGACTGTATACTTCTAGGGCCAGGGTTTTGCTTTGTCCTCTCTGCCTGCTCTGCATGGCTGTGAGAAACCCATAGTGTCCTGTGCATACCCTAGCTAAAAATCCCTTTGTCTTCATCTTAATGTGCTCTTTGAGAGGTTTGGTGTGAAGGAAAGTTTGAAAGTAATTGGATAAATTTAAGGTTAATGTTTGGGGTGGATTTTATTGGTTTATTCTGTATTATTACCATTTTTTTTTTAACGCACATTCAGTCAGATACTGAATATTGCTTCCTAGTGTTACTGAACTCAGATTTGGCTGCTTGACACTTGAAAGTCAATACTTGAGAGACAAGTGCTGGTAGGAATGGAAAGCTTGCTTTAATCAGAAGGCCAGTAATAAAGAGAAAAGGCAGATTCATGTCCCAGAACCAACTCTGAAGATTCTGCTCAGCCATGAAAGTTTTAAAGGGAAAAAGATGATGTAATCTCAGTTAATCATTGAGGTAGGGGGTCAAATTTGTTGCCATCTCCCACTGGGTGCAGGCTTGTAGACTCCTGATCTTTCTTTAGATGCTGTCTCGTTCACACAGTTTGCTTTTTTTTTTTTTTTTTGGCTTTAAAATTTTTTTAAATTTATTTTTAATTTTTTTTAACATCTTTATTTGAGTATAACTTTTACAATAGTGTGTTAGTTTCTCCTTTACAACAAAGTGTATCAGTTATACATATACATATGTTCCCATATCTCTTCCCTCTTGCGTCACCCTCCCTCCCACCCTCCCTATCCCACCCCTCTAGGTGGTCACAAAGCACAGAGGTGAACTCCCTGTGCTATGTGGCAGCTTCCCACTAGCTGTCTAATTTACATTTGGTAGTGTATATATGTCCATGCCACTCTCTCACTTCATCACAGCTTACCCTTCCCCCTCCCCATATCCTCAAGTCCATGCTCTAGTAGGTGTGTGTTTTATTCCCGTCCTACCACTAATCTCTACATGACATTTTTTTTTCTTAGATTCCATATATATGTGTTAGCATACGGTATTTGTTTTTCTCCTTCTGACTTACTTCACTCTGTATGACAGACTCCAGGTCTATCCACAGTTTGCTTTTGAGGTTACTGAAGGGGAAGATGAGGAAAAGATCTAGTCATCCGTTGATTACTTATTCTTCATTTGTATTTCTTAGATCTAAGGAAAGAACCAAAAAGTTAGGTGAGGCACTGTGTGATCAAAAGATCTGAAAGGTGTGCTTGAGCCGCAGGTTAGTTAAAATATAGCTTTGCTAAAGTGACAAGACAAAAGGGTCTCCTACAGAGAGTTGCTTCCCGCAGTAGAGCTGCCTGCAAAAAGCTGCTTACATATCCATTGCTATGGGATTATGAGCTAAGGACCATCTTCTGTAACTTTTTTTTTTAAGCATCTTTATTGGAGTATAATTGCTTTACAATGGTGTGTTACTTGCTGCTTCATAACAAAGTGAATCAGCTATATGTATACATACATCCCCATATCTCCTCCCTCTTGTGTCTCCCTCCCACCCTCCCTATCCCACGCCTCTAGGTGGTCACAAAGCACCGAGCTGATCTCCCTGTGCTAAGCGGCTGCCTCCCACTAGCTATCTATTTTACGTTTGGTAGTGTATATATGTCCATGCCACTCTCTCACTTCGTCCCAGCTTATGCTTCCCACTCCCTGTGTCCTCAAGTCCACTCTCTACATCTGCATCTTTATTCCTGTCCAACCCCTAGGTTCTTCAGAACCTTTTTTTTTTTTTTGATTCCATATATATGTGTTAGCATAAGGTATTTGTTTTTCTCCTTCTGACTTACTTCACTCTGTATGACAGACTCTAGGTCCATCCACCTCACTACAAATAACTCAATTTCATTTCTTTTTATGGCTGAGTAATATTCCATTGTATATATTTGCCACATCTTCTTTATCCATTCATCTGTTGATGGACACTTAGGTTGCTTCCATGTCCTGGCTATTGTAAATAGAGCTGCAATGAACATTGTGACACATGACACTTTTTGATTTATGGTTTTCTCAGGGTATATGCCCAGTAGTGGGACTGCTGGGTACTATGGTAGTTCTACTTTTAGTTTTTTAAGGAACCTTCATACAATTCTCCATAGTGGCTGTATCAATTAACATTCCCACCAACAGTGCAGGAGGGTTCCCTTTTCTCCACACCCTCTCCAGCATTTACTGTTTGTAAAGTTTTTGATAATGACCATTCTGACCAGTGTGAGGTGATACCTTGCTGTGTTTTTGATTTGTATTTCTCTAATGATTAGTGATGTTGAGCATCCTTTCATGTATTTGTTGGCAATCTGTATATCTTGTTTGGAGAAATAGGAGAAAGACCTGTTTAGGTCTTCTGCCCATTTTTGGATTGGGTTGTTTGTTTTTTTGATATTGTACAAAAAAATGTACAAGCATGAGCTGCTTGTACATTTTTGGAGATTAATCCTTTGTCAGTTGCTTTGTTTGCAAATATTTTCTTCCATTCTGAGGGTTGTCTTTTCATCTTGTTTATGGTTTCATTTTCTGTGCAAAAGCTTTTCAGGTTCATTAGCTCCCATTTGTTTATTTTTGGTTTTATTTCCATTTCTCTATGAGGTGGGTCAAAAAGGATCTTGCTGTGATTTATGTCATGGGGTGTTATACCTATGTTTTCCTCTAAGAGTTTTTACAGTATCTGGCCTTACATTTAGGTCTTTAATCCATTTTTTTATCTTTTTTTTTTTTTTTTTTTTTTTATGGTACGCGGGCCTCTCACTGTTGTGGCTTCTCCTGTTGAGGAGCACAGGCTCTGGACACGCAGGCTCAGCAGCCATGACTCACGGGCCCAGCTACTCCGTGGCATGTGGGATCTTCCCAGACCGGGGCACGAACCTGTGTTCCCTGCATCGGCAGGCGGACTCTCAACCACTGCGCCACCAGGGAAGCCCTTTAATCCATTTTGAGTTTATTTTTGTGTATGGTGTTAAGGAGTGTTCTAATTTCATTCTTTTACATGTAGCTGTCCAGTTTTCCCAGCACCACTTATTGAAGAGGTTGTCTTTTCTCCAATGTATATTCTTGCCTCTTTTATCAAAAATAAGGTGACCATATGTGCATGGGTTTATCTCTGGGCTTTCTGTCTTGTTCTATTGATCTATATTTCTGTTTTGGTGCCAGTACCATACTGTCTTGATTTCTGTAGCTTTGTATTATAGTCTGAAGTCTGGGAGCCTGATTCCTCCAGCTCCATTTTTCGTTCTCAAGATTGCTTTGGCTATTCGGGGTCTTTTGTGTTTCCATACAAATTGTGAAATTTTTTGTTCTAGTTCTATGAAAAATGCTGGTGGTAGTTTGATAGGGATTGCATTGAATCTATAAATTGCTTTGGGTAGTAGAGTCATTTTCACAATGTTGATTCTTCCAATCCAAGAACATGGCATATCTCTCCATCTGTTTGTATCATCTTTAATTTCTTTCATCAGTGTCTTATAGTTTTCTGCATTCAGGTCTTTTTTCTCCTTAGGTAAGTTTATTCCTAGGTATTTTATTCTTTTTGTTGCAATAGTAAATGGGAGTGTTTCCTTAATTTCTCTTTCAGATTTTTCATCATTAGTGTATAGGAATGCAATAGGTTTCTGTGCATTAATTTTGTATCCTGCTACTTTACCAAATTTATTGATTAGCTCTAGTAGTTTTCTGGAAACATCTTTAGGATTCTCTATGTATAGTATCATGTCATCTGCAAGCAGTGACAGCTTTACTTCTTTTCTGATTTGGATTCCTTTTATTTCTTTTTCTTCTCCGATTGCTGTGGCTAAAACTTCCAAAACTATGTTGAATAATAGTGGTGAGAGTGGGCAACCTTGTCTTGTTCCTGATCTTAGTGGAAATGCTTTCAGTTTTTCACCATTGCAGATGATGTTGGCTGTGGGTTTGTCATATATGGCCTTCATAACGTTGAGGTAAGTTCTCTCTATGCCTACTTTCTGGAGGGTTTTTATCATAAATGGGTGTTGAATTTTGTCAAAAGCTTTTTCTGCATCTATTGAAATGATCGTATGGTTTTTCTCCTTCAGTTTATTAATATGGTTTATCACATTGATTGATTTGCATATATTGAAGAGTCCTTGCGTTCCTGGGATAAACCCCACTTGATCATAGTGTATGATCCTTTTAATGTGCTGTTGGATTCTGTTTGTTAGTGTTTTGTTGAGGATTTTTGCATCTATGTTCATCAGTGATATTGGCCTGTAGTTTTCTTTCTTTGTGACATCTTTGTCTAGTTTTGGTATCAGAGTGATGGTGCCTCATAGAATGAGTTTGGGAGTGTTCCTCCCTCTGCTATATTTTGGAAGAGTTTGAGAAGGATAGGTGTTAGCTCTTCTCTAAATGTTTGATAGAATTCGCCTGTGAAGCCATCTGGTCCTGAGCTTTTGCTTGTTGGAAGATTTTTTTAAAATTTATTTATTTTATTTTTGGCTGTGTTCAGTCTTCATTGCTGCACACAGGCTCTTCTCTAGTTGTGGCAAGGAGGGGGCTACTCTTTGTTGTGATGTGCAGCCTTCTCATTGTGGTGGCTTCTCTTCTTGCAGAGCATGGGCCCTAGATGCACAGGCTTCAGTAATTGTGGCACACAGGCTCAGTAGTGGTGGATTGCAGGCTCTAGAGCATAGGCTCAATAGTTGTGGTGCAAGGGCTTAGTTGCTCTCGGCATGTGTGATCTTCCTGGATGAGGGCTCGAAAACGTGTCCCTTGAATTGGCAGGCGGATTCTTAACCACTGTGCCACCAGGGAAGTCCTGTTGGAAGATTTTTAAACACAGTTTCAATTTCAGTGCTTGTGATTGGTCTGTTTACATTTTCTATTTCTTCCTGGCTTAGTCTTGGAAGGTTGTGCTTTCCTAAGAATTTGTCCATTTCTTCCAGGTTGTCCATTTTATTGGCATATAGTTGCTTGTAGTAATCTCTCATGATCCTTTGTATTTCTGCAGTGTCAGTTGTTACTTCTCCTTTTTCATTTCTAGTTTTATTGATTTGAGTCTTATCCCTTTTTGTCTTGATGAGTCTGGCTAATGGTTTATCAATTTTGATTATCTTCTCAAAGAACCAGCTTTTAGTTTTATTGATCTTTGCTATCGTTTCCTTCATTTCTTTTTCATTTATTTCTGATCTGATCTTTATTATTTCTTTCCTTCTGCTAACTTTGGGGTTTTTTTGTTCTTCTTTCTCTAAATGCTTTAGGTGTAAGTTTAGGTTGTTTATTTGAGATGTTTCTTGTTTCTTAAGGTAGGATTGTATTGCTATAAAGCTCCCTCTTAGAACTGTTTTTGCTGCATCCCATAGGTTTTGGGTCATTGAGTTTTCATTGTTATTTGTTTCTAGGTATTTTTTGATTTCCTCTTTGATTTCTTCAGTGAGCTCTTGGTTATTAAGTAGTGTATTGTTTAGCCTCCATGTGTTTCTATTTTTTACAGATTTTTTTCCTGTAATTGATGTCTAGTCTCATAGCATTGTGGTCAGAAAGGTACTTGATACAATTTCTATTTTCTTAAATTTACCAAGGCTTGGTTTGTGACCCAAAATATAATCTATCCTGGAGAATGTTCCATGAGCATGTGAGAAGAAAGTGTAATCTGCTGCTTTTGGATGGAATGTCCTATAAATATCAATTAAGTCCATCTTCTTTAATGTATCGTTTAAAGCTGTGTTCCCTTAATTATTTTCATTTTGTATGATCTATCCATTGGTGAAAGTAGGGTGTTAAAGTCCTCTACTGTGATTGTGTTACTGTCGATTTCCCCTTTTATGGCTGTTAACGTTTGCCTTATATATTGAGGTGTTCCTTTGTTGGGTGCATAAATATTTACAATTGTTATATCTTCTTCTTGCATTGATCCCTTGATCATTATGTAGTGTCCTTCTTAGTCTCTTGTAATAGTCTTTATTTTAAAGTCTATTTTGTCTGATAGGAGAATTGCTACTCCAGCTTTCTTTTAGTTTCCATTTGCATGGAATATCTTTTTCCATTCCCTCACTTTCAGTCTGAATGTGTCCCTAGGTCTGAAGTGAGTCTCTTTTAGACAGCATGTGTATGGTTCTTGTTTTTGTATCCATTCAGCCAGTCTTTGTCTTTTGGTCAAAGTATTTAATCCACTTACATTTAAGGTAGTTATCGATATGTATGTTCCTATTTCCATTTTCTTAATTGTTTTGGGTTTGTTTTTATAGGTCTTTTCCTTCTCTTATGTTTCCTGCCTAGAAAAGTTCCTTTAGCATTTGTTGTAAAGCTGGTTCAGTGGTGCTGAATTGTCTTAGCTTTTGCTTGTCTGTAAAGGTTTTAATTTCTCCATCAAATCTTAATGAGATCCTTGCTGGGTAGAGTAATCTTGGTTGTAGGTTTTTCCCTTTCATCACTTTAAACTCTGGCTTGCAGAGTTTCTGCTGAAAGATCAGCTGTTAACCTTATGGGAATTCCCTTGTATGTTATTTGTTTTTTTTCCCTTGCTGCTTTTAATATTTTTCTTTGTATTTAATTTTTGATAGTTTGATTAATATGTGTCTTGGCATGTTTCTCCTTGGATTTATCCTCTATGGGACTCTATGCTTCTTGGAGTTGATTGACTATTTTCTTCCACATATTAGAGAGGTTTTCAATTATAATCTCTTCAAATATTTTCTCAGTCCCATTTTTTTTTCTCTTTTTCTTCTGGTACCCATATAATTAGCAATGTGGTGTGCTTAATGTTGTCCCAGAGGTCTCTGAGTTTGTCCTCCATTATTTTCATTCTTTCTTCTTTATTCTGCTCTGCGGTAGTTGTTTCCACTATTTTATCTTCCAGGTCACTTATCCATTCTTCTGCCTCACTTATTCTGCTATTGATTCCTTCTAGAGAATGTTTAATTTCATTTATTGTGGTGTTCATCATTGTTTGCTCTTTAGTTCTTTTAGGTCCTTGTGAAACGTTTCTTGTATTTTGTCCATTCTTTTCCAAGATTTTGGATCATCTTTACCATCAATTATTCTGAATTCTTTTTCAGGTTGACTGCTTATTTCCTCTTCATTTGTTTGGTCTGGTGGGTTTTTACCTTCCTCCTTCATCTGTTGTGTATTTCTCTGTCTTCTCATTTTGCTTACCTTACTGTTTTTTGGGGGTCTCTGATTCACAGGCTGCAGGTTCATAGTTCCCGTTGTTTTTGGTGTCTGCTCCCCGTGGCTAAGGTTGGTTCAGTGGGTTGTGTAGACTTCCTGGTGGAGGGGACTGGTGCCTGTGTTTTGGTGGATGAGGCTGGATCTTGTGTTTCTGGTGGGAAGGACCGCATCCAGTAGTGTGTTTTGGGGTGTCGGTGACCTTATTATGATTTTAGGCAGCCTCTCTGCTAATGGGTGGAGTTGTGTTCCTGTCTTGTTCGTTGTTTGGCATAGGGTGTCCAGCACTGTAGCTTGCTGGTTTTTGAGTGGAGCTTGGTCTTAGTGTTGAGATGGAGATCTCTCAGCGAGCTTTCGCTGCTTGATATTTCATGCGGCCGGGAGGTCTCTGGTGGACCAATGTCCTGAACTCAGCTCTCCCACCTCAGAGGCTCAGGCCTGACACCTGGTCAGAGCACCAAGACCCTGTCAGACACACAGCTCAGAAGAAAAGGGAGAGAAAATGAGAAAGAAAGAAAGAAAAAGAATAATAAAATAAAATAAAGTTATTAAATCAGAAAAGAATATTAAAAATAAAAAAGTAATTAAAAAACAAAGAGAGAAAGAAATAAGAGAGCAACAAAACCACAAATCAAATCCATGAATAATAACAAGTGCTAAAAACTATACAAAAAAACAATCAAAAAAAGACAGTCAGAACCCTGGGGCAAATGGCAAAACCAAAGCTATACATTCAGAATCACAAAAAGAAGCATACAGATACACACTCACAAAAAGAGAAAAAGGAAATAAATATATATATATATAAAATTTTAAAAGAAAGAAAGCAACCAAATCAATAAATATATCTACCAATGATAATAAGCTCTAATTACTAAACTAAGATAAACATAAAACCAGAAAAAAATTAGATGCAGAAAGCAAACCCCAAGTCTACAGTTGCTTCCAAAGTCCACCCCCTCAATTTTGGGATGATTCATTTTCTATTCATGTATTCCACAGATGCAGGGTACATCGAGTTGATTGTGGAGATTTAATCCGCTGCTCCTGAGGCTGCTGGGAGAAATTTCCCTTTCTCTTCTTTGTTCACACAGCTCCTGGGGTTCAGCTTTGGATTTGGGCCTGCCTCTGCATGTAGGTTACCTGAGGGCGTCTTTTGGGAAGTCTGAGGTCTTCTGCCAGTGTTCCATAGGTGTTCTGTAGGAGATTTTCCACCTGTAGATGTAGTTTTGATGTATTTGTGGGGAGCAAGGTGATCTCCATGTCTTACTCCTCTGCCATCTTGAAGGCACCCCCTCTCTCCGTTGGTTTGTTGGATGGTGATGGCCAAACTGAGGATTTGGTTAATGTACCTCGCAGGACCCTGAGCGGTTGGAGTCGCACTACCCTTCTGTTACTTCTTCATGCTGATGTAGGGCACCATATTCTTAGAGTGGAAGTTGTTGACATGGGTCTGTAGCATCCCTTTGCTGACAATTTTAGTTGCCTGTTTACATACACAGGCAGAGCAAGCTACTATTATTTTGATACCCACAAAGATACAGATGATTATGAGAAATAGTGTTAATCCCATTCTCTTGAGGCTAGTTCTTGGAATTGTGCTAGCCATAGATTCAGTACTGCTCAAGATGGAGCAGCTTATGTCATGGCTACAGGAATGTGCATCAGACACTAAAAGATTCTGTGACTCTGTTGTGCTGATCATTAACTGAGCCTGCTCTTTTATGACTCAGGGAGGCCTGGGATACTTCAGTTTTGCTATAAACAAGAGGCAGGGGACATGGAAGGGCCTTTGTACTTGGGGGTTCCTGCAGTATTCTTCTTGGTTTCACTAGGAAATTAATATAGTTGGTCTAACTCATGTCAGATATATCCCAGTCATAAGGGTCCAGGTTCCTTTTGGGTGTCACACTTCACTGGGCTAGATGTCCTACACAGTCTGGGAAAATAAACCTTGGCAGTCACTATTTAACATAATTAGCATAATTAGCATAATTATTAACATAATTCTTTTAACATAATTGTTGTAAAAGATTTAGTCATAGCTTTCTTAAAATAGCAATAAATTGCATTAGTACCTTTTAAAGAAGAGTGATACACATTGGCTCAAATAAATTAATGTTCCCACCTAGAAAAGCATGTGAGGGGATGCACAGTGAAGAGAAGTATGGAAGAACTATGTTACAATTTGATGATAGATCAGGTCAGGACCTCACTCTTTAGGGAAAAAGAAAACACTGGGTTTGACAGACATAACTAAATATTATTGCCTTGTAAGGAGGCTCAGGGACTGTATAGCTCCAGACTTCCAAAAGCCACCTCAATTCTGAGATATCTCCACTTGGCTTTCTAATAGACGTTTCAAATCCACCTTGTCCCAAACTGAATTTCTGATTGTCATTTCTGCCCCCTCCTCTCCCACTTCCTGTGCCTCTTTTACAAACTTCTTCACTCAAAGCATCTTCACTTTAGTACATGGCAGCTCTATTCTTTCAGTTGTTCAAGTCCCAAACCTTGAACTCATTCTTGATGCTTCTTTTTCTTTCACACCTCATATCAAGCCTATCAGAAATTATGAGTTCCATTTTCAAAATAACTTGAGAATCTGACCATTTTCTACCTTCTCTTACTTCCCTGGTCATAGCGATCAATGTCTTTCACTTGAGGTACAGAAATAGCCTCCTAATAGGTCTCTTTGATTCTACTATTGCTTCCTCTTCTTCTTCCCTCTTCATTCTCTACACAGTCTTTGGTTTCAGCCATGACTCCTAATGTCTGCTATGGCTCCTTAATTTACCCAGAGTAAAAACCAAAGTCCTCATCATGGCCTCCAAAGGCTTCAGGCCCTCAGTTACCTCTGATCTCCTCTCCCATTACTTTCCCCTTTGTTTACTCCACTCTGGCCAGGCTGCCCTTGCTGTCAGACATGTCTTTGCCTCAGGGCATTTTTTTCTGGATGTTTCCTTTTTTCTTGAATATTCTTCCCCCAGAAATCTGCTATCTTTTCTTTTCTTTTTTTTTTTGGCCATGCTGCATGGCATGTGGGATCTTAGTTAATTCCCCAACCAGGGATCGAACCCATGACCCTTGCAGTGGAAGCATGGAGTCTTAACCACTGACTGCCAGGAAGTCCCAATTGGATATCTTCTTGACCAGCTTCCTTTCATTCTTTGAGTCTTTTTTTAAATGTTACCTTCTCAATGAGACCTACTAGGACTACCATTTTTAATACTGTCCTTTGCCCCGCTGTCTATTCTAATTATTCTAACTCTAGTCTACTTCTTTCCTCATAGTACCCATCACCTTCTAACATACTGTAATAATTTACTTATTATGTCTACTGTTTATGGGAAAGCTTTAAGCACAGAGTCTTTCCCAGGGTAGGTTCTCAACAAAGGTTAGTTCTTGCATTGTCAGAGATGTTGAGTTTAATAAATCTTTTAATTTAGGTTTGCTTTACAAAATGTAGAACTTTCTTGAACACTGTCTTTTTTTTAAATTGAAGTGAGATTCACATAATAAAAAGTTAGCCATTTTAAAGTGAATAATTCAATGGCATTTAGTACATCCACAATGTTGTGCAGCATCTATTTTTGGTCATACTTTTATATATTGTGTAGCTACTTCCAAAATATATTTGAATCAGCAGTACCTTTAAATACGGTCTTCCAGCAATTTCTTTTGCCCCTCAAATTTAAAGACAATAATATGAAACCACAGCGACAACACAGATTGTCTGACCTCTTAACTATTTTGCAGCAGGGAAATCTCAATTCAGGCAGCAATAGAGTTAAAAATAAATCTCTCTGTGTTTATAGGCCTTAAAAAAAAAGCCAAGTTTCCATGAAGTTCAGTTAATTGTTTCAAGATGTTGGGTGTTTTAAAGTATGTTGTAAAAGCCTGACATGATGACAAAACAAAACTCATTAGCTAGTACTCCCCTGTTGGGATTTTACTTAAAAATGTAAAAGTTCATGGTAAGACAATCTTACAACTGCAAATTTAAGTGCATTAAATCAGAAAAGGGAAAAATAGAAATAATATTGATACATCTCTGCTTATTGGGCTAGATCTGGGAACCACACATCTCACTCCCTCATTCTCTCCTTGTCCCATTAGAGTGCTGTAAAGTGAATTCAAGAAAATTCCTAAAAGGATACACAAGAAATTGCTAACAGCTTTTGCCTCTGCAGAGGGGCCCTAAAGGTGGTAGAAGGAAGACTTAGTTTATAATTATATAATATACCTTTGTGTACTGTTTGAATTTTTACCCTAGGCATGTATTACAGTTTCAGTAAAATAAAAAATAACACCAACAAAAAAATAAACTTCTGTTTAGTTATTTCTCCAAGTAACACGTAGTTCTGGGCATTTATTAGTCAGGACTCTTTAGGGTGATGAAAGCCCATTTAAACGAGCCTCCGCAGACAAGTGGGTTGGTTTATTGGATCACAAGCAGAGATGGAGTAGTTCACAGAATTTAAGGAAAAACCGCAAGAGTCAGGCCCTCAGGGATTAGACCCAGAATTCTTTCTCCTGCTCTCATTATCATCTCTACTTGCATTTTTGCATGTTGGTGTAATTCTTTCCTACTTTTCCATATGAACATGGCTGCTGGTAGTCCTAGTTTAGGAATCCGAGAGAAAAGAAAAAACTGCGTTTCTTCCAGGCCTCTTTTTCTATCTTGATGAAGGATTTTAATTGGATTTACTTGTGTCACATACTATATCTTGAACCACTGCTATTGCCAGGGGAATTGCCATATCTGGATCATCTGTCAGCACATGGTCAGGGTAGTAGAATCTCTTAACAGAAGGAACATATGAAAGCTTCCTGGGCAGGAAAATAACTTACCAGTCTCCTACAATCTACCCCTTACTGTGCAGTCTAACACAAACTCTCCTTCCATAAAATAGTATTCCAAGAATGTTCTAGGCCAAAATAACACAGCTATGATACAGATCCCTAAAATAGACTCACCTCCTTCCCACATCAAAAACATTTTGTAGTCTTTACCAGCTGATTTAATGCCAAGTCCAAATGTCTGGGAGATCTTCCTTCTTCTCAGGTGACTTTGAATGCTACTTCTCTTGGTTTAGCACCCATGTCTAATTGAGGAATATAATACCCACAATGAAAAACTACAATTTAGAAAAGAAAAAAAGGAAACACGATATTCAACAGTAATTTTTCTATGCTAAATATTACTTCCTACTGATCAGGGATAGCAAAGATTCACCTCTGTGGCAAAGTAACGAGTTTCTTATACACAAAGTATGGTAACTTCAGGTTCTCCCAACTAGAAGGAATCTTACCAAAGTGAAGTATAGTGGACTCTTGAAGAATACAGGGGTTAGGGGAGCTGACCTTCCAGTGGGAAATCTTCATGTAATTTATAGCTGGTTTTCCATATCCCTGTTCCTCTGTATCCGTGCTT
Organism: Kogia breviceps; assembly: GCF_026419965.1. Taxonomy (NCBI): domain Eukaryota; kingdom Metazoa; phylum Chordata; class Mammalia; order Artiodactyla; family Physeteridae; genus Kogia; species Kogia breviceps. The sequence continues at coordinate 27,667,594 of NC_081317.1, forward strand.
CAGGATTCATGGGTTCAACCAACTGGGGATCACGTAGTACTGCAGTAATTACTGTTGAAAAAAATCAATAGTAATTACTGTATAAGTGTATAAGTGGAACCATTTAGTTCAAACCTGTGTTGTTCAAGAGTCAACTCTACTTACCCAGGGCCTAGAAGTCGAGCTTTCTCAGTCCCTCTGGTTCTGCTCAGATAGCCCCATTCCAATACCTGGAAGTCCCCTGTCTTTTTCAATAAAAACATTTATGTTAGTGGAACTTAAATCATTATCTGCAGGCAGAAAAGACTTTGCAATAAGTTATAGTTTATATATATTTATTTGTTTAATGTTTAATTTGTATTAAAATGGAAACCCAAATTTTCTTGTCTTTACTATTTTGAATTAGAAGGAATCGCACTCATTTTCTTTTTGTTAAAAAATAAATTTTTTATTTTGGCTGCATCGGGTCTTAGTTGCAGCACGTAGGATCTTTGTTGCGGCAGGCAGGATATTTCATTGTGGCACGTGGGCTTTTCGTTGTGGTGCGCGGGCTTCTCTATAGTTGTGGCGTGTGGGCTCCAGAGTGCGGGGGCTCAGTATTTGCGGCATGTGGACTTAGTTGCCCCATGGCATGTGTGGCATGTGGTATCTTAGTTCCCTGACCAGGAATTGAACCCGTGTCCCCTGCATTGGAAGGTGGATTCTTAACCACTGGACCACCAGGGAAGTCCCAACAACTCATTTTTGAGTGGTGGTCACCTTCCTCCAGGTAGTGTGTGTGTGTGTGTGTGTGTGTGTGTGAGAGAGAGAGAGAGAGAAAGAGAGAGAGAGTATTCATTCCTCTCCAGGAAATAGGCAGTATTAGGCAATGTTAGGCAATAATATTAGGGAATATTATTTTGTAGATTATTGTTTCACAAGTACTTTCATACTCTTGAGGAATGTGGGGAGGGTCCTGTTTGTTATTGGTTTCTTACCTTTCTTATCCTGCTTTGATTTTTTCATTCGCTGTAAAAGTTCTTTCTGATGATCCTGAGTCTAGTCATTAAGGACTTAGTGAAGGGGGTGGGGAAAGAGGGAATAAAACTTCAGGTGTGAAGGATGAAAGAAACATTGTGAGAAAGTTAGAAGGGCCACTGACTCAGAGTCACAAAAGTAATTCAAGAGTGGCCACCACCTGAAAACTCTGGATGAATAAGTTGAGAAGACTTCTGTGATGGGCCTTGTCTTTGTGCCCTGGAGTCATATTGTATCAGAAACATTGCCAGCTGACTATGCAGTTTTCATAGGATTGAAAATATTACATTACCTATTCCCAGGACGTCTGAAGATCAAGTGTTCACTCTTCATGAAATCTTTGATTATTTTATATTTTACATCAGATATCCTCAGAAGCTTTCCTTCTAGCAGAAGCAATGCGCAGCTTACCAGCTTATATCGTCTACTTCTGCCACTGGGTAGCTACCCCTTATGGTGTTCCTACTAAAATTATGAGACTAAAGGGAACCCCTAGACCCTCAGAGAAATGATGGAAGGAGTTTCCACCCCAGAGCCCCAAGCTGGGACAGTAATAAGTGGATCTTTTCCTCAGTTTATTTCCTGTCAGGCAACCTGGAAATGAGTTTTTTCTCTCCCCTTTCTAATGATACTTTGCTTAATGTTGCCTGGAGACTCAAGGTAAAAGTTTAACCAGCTGATTCTCAACAGTATATCTTAGACCTCAGCTCCTCATCTAATGTGGAGAATGGTTATGGAAAGGGAGGAAAGTGTTATAGTTCTTCTACGATAATTATTCTTAATTTCTTCTGAGTGTTTATTATTTGCATCTCCTCTTCCTGGGACCAAATTATTCTCAGTTAAGGACTATTTGGTTGCAAGGAAGAGAAACATTCAAATTAGCTTGAGTGCAATGTTATGTTTATTGTGTGGTTATAACACCCCATGTCCTGGACAGTGAGGCAATGCTATGGATGTTTATGGAGAAGAAATGAAGTATAGCTGGGCTTAGAGGGTCTGCAAAAGGGAAATAGAGAGTAAGGACATAAACCTGTTCTTTTTAAGAAACCTTTGGTCTCTTTTTCCTATTTCTGTCCACTCTGGTCTTCTCTCTGCAGAGCATGCATTTCTCCTTATTCCTGGTGTCTTTGACCCTATATTTTCAGCTTGGTTCAGTGTCTCATAATGGAGGAAAGGTAGTTACCCAAAAGGAAACTGGAGTGCTACTAAGAAGGGAGGATGAATTCTGGGCTAAAAAATGAAAAAACTTCCATGATAATGAACAACATATTCAAGTCAGTTCAAGTTGGCTGAATAGTTTTCCATGTCTGAAGTGAAAGTTTCCATGCCACCAAACCCAGGTACATGGCCCCATCCCTGGGACTGGAAGACATCTAACAATTGTTTGCTGACTAGATGAATAGGTGAATGAATGAGCAGAGGTTAAGCAGGATCCATGTCTGATTTATTTTGATTCATCTTTGTAATACTCAAACAGCACCTGATATGCTGGGATATTTTGTACATGGTAGGTGCTCAGTAAGTATTAACAGAATAACTTTCACTTCCCTTCTTCTGAATATTGTGCTATTTTATTTTATTTACAAATTTATTTATTTTTGGCTGCGTTGGGTCTTTGTTGCTGTGCTCAGGCTTTCTCTAGTTGTGGTGAGTGGGGGCTACTCTTCATTGCGGTGCACAGACTTCGCATTGCAGTGGCTTCTCTTGTTGTGGAGCACGGGCTCTGCACACGGGCTTCAGTAGTTGTGGCTCACGGGCCCTAGAGTGCAGGCTCAGTAGTTGTGGCGCACGGGTTTAGTTGCTCCGCAGCATGTGGGATCTTCCCAGACCAGGGCCTGAACCTGTGTCCCCAGCTTTGGCAGGTGGATTCTTAACCACTGAACCACTAGGGAAGTCCCATGAATATTGTACTCTTTTAAATGGCAGAATCATTGTGTAGTACAGTGGTCTCTGAAGAGAACTGCACAAAACAATCCACTGGGGTATGAAAAATATCATGGCTTCTATGCATGTTTACCTAAAAAATAAGAAAAATTAAGTATTACTAACATGTAACATAGGGATTGACATTGGCACCTTCAAATAGGTCAAATGTCAAGTGTGGTTCACAGAGTGCTCTGATGCAAGAGTGAGGCTTCTGCAACATGGAAGGCTTGACCAAGTTGTTTTCTCGTGGGTGCTGGCTTTCAGCATACTTTCATCACAGTGGATCCATGAACAACATGGGTTTGAACTGAGATGGCTTCACTTGTACATGAATTTTCTTCACTAAATATGTACTACAGTACTCATGATCCATGGTTGATTGAATCTGCGATGCAGAACCATGGATATACAGAGGGCCTACTCTAAAGTTATACGTGGATTTTTGACTGCATGGGGGTCAGTTCCCCTAACCCTCATGTTGTTCAAGAATCAACTGTATATTGCAGTTTATGTGGGCCTATGTAGATTACAAAAGTGTATATTATCTGGTTTTAACTAAAGTAACTCTCACAAAGTGGACAAAAGGCTTTAAAAGGTATCTGTAAAGAAATTGTGAATTGAAGATAATACCTATAATGGGAACACAAGGAAACAACAAGAAAATAGTCAAGTATACTCTTCTGTTTCTGTTACAAGTTCTTTGTCAGCTATGTTAAGAGATAAAACAAATAATGATCTAGTCAGATATGACAAGAAGTAGTCCAAAAAATTAGAAATTTCATGGAGCCTTGAACTATGGATTTAAATCTAATACTGTTAACAACACACAGTGACCCAAAGTAAACACTGTGCTTGAGTTTTATCCATGAAGCTGTCATGATTATCATAACATTTAGAAACAAAGCATCCAGAACATGTAGGTCAAATCTCTACACCTTTTTTACAGTGATGTTATAGTCAGGCAATGCTTAAATTCACTTAAAATAATTTTACTAACTTTACAGTTTTTGCTTAAGAACAGAAGTTAAAAAGCTACATACATGCCATGGTAAGAATTGGCTGAAATAATAAAGAAAAATGTGTTCCTTTGTTGACAAATATCACTGGAAGATGCATAAAAAACATTGCTGAAGATCTGAAAAACAAACATTAGGAGAGATTTGACAGTGTGAGAAATTTGTAATATGGCTGGATGAAAGTACAGATGTTTCTAACTTGTCTTAATTATGATATTTGTTAGATTCTGTTCCAATAATGAAATACATGAAAAACTATTTTCTCTCTCTGTCTTCACTGAGGGAAAGATAGCCTGGAAGGAATATATTAATTATAAATATATTAATGACTTCTTTAATAAAAGAAGGGATAAGGCTAGAGGGACAGAACCACAAGAGAAATTTAATCATTGTGTCATTCATAGGCAGCTTTTGCAGCAAAGAACTCAAAGCCATAGTGTTTAAAATTCCAGGAATGTAGGTGTGGTGAATCTTGTGAAACAGAGCCTTTAATAGTAAAACTTTTATAATGATCTATAGCAGGGGTTGGCAAGTTTTTTCTGTAATGAGAAAGATAGTCAGTGTTTGCAGGCCACGTGGTCTCTGTCACAACTATTCAACTCTGCCTTTGTGGGGTAAAAACAGCCATAGACAATATGTAAATGAAAGATTGTGACTGTGTTCCAATAAAACTTTAATTATAAAAATAGGGACAGGTGCTTCCCTGGTGGCGCAGTGGTTGAGAATCCGCCTGCCGATGCAGGGGACACGGGTTCGTGCCCCGGTCCGGGAAGATCCCACATGTCGCGGAGCGGCTGGCCCATGAGCCATGGCCACTGAGCCTGTGCTTCCGGAACCTGTGCTCCGCAACGGGAGAGGCCACAGCAGTGAGAGGCCCGTGTAACACACACACAAACACACACACACACACACACACACACACACACACACACACACACACACAATTAGGTATAGGCTGTATCTGATCCAAGGGCTGTGGTTTGCTGACTCCTGCTTCGTAAAGAGCGAGGAATAGCCATGACCATAGAGGTTCACTGTTTATCTTTTGTCAAACACTTAAAAATGTTGTTGAAGTTAAAGACAAGACTTCAATTTATTAACCTTTTATGTGATGACAGGTAGTTGTTGGTAGTGTGTAACCCAGCAGATAAATTAAAAGAAAAATAAGCACAGATTAAATAGCTTGCCTCTTCATGGTAAAAATGACATTTAATAATGAGAAACAAACTGCTTTTAAAAAGAACCCAGAGGGCATTTTTGAAAATAGCTCTTGGGTAATGTTTCTATTGTTATATTGTTCAGTTGTAGAAATTATATATGTTTGTCACCTGCATGCTTAATAAAATTGTAAACAGAATTTTCCAATATGCTTAATAATCTCCCAAAGAGTTTTAGTGAGTGTTGAGTATGTTTGTTAAAAATATCAATATTCAGGGGCTTCCCTGGTGGCGCAGTGGTTGACAGTCTGCCTGCTATGCAGGGGACACGGGTTCGTGCCCCGGTCCTGGGGGATCCCACATGCCGCAGAGTGGCTGGGCCCGTGAGCCATGGCCGCTGAGCCTGTGCGTCCGGAGCCTGTGCTCCGTAGTGGGAGAGGCCACAACAGTGAGAGGCCCGTGTACTGCAAAAAAAAAAAAAAAAAAAAATCAATATTCAGTTCCTTCTAATTTGTTTGCAGGAATAATTTTTTGGCATCAAGAATGATGGAAATTTATTAGCCAAACTTAAACAATAATCTCTGTATAAATGGTGACGAGAACTGAAAAAAGAGTATTATGATTTAATAAGTGCAGTCAGTGAGAGACTTCTATTTGGTTCCATTTGGAACTTCCACGTGAAGTTCTTTTTCCAGCTATGACAACCATGAAAACTAAGTGTTGATATAAGCTGAACTTAGATGCACGCCTTCAAACTGCTGTAACACAAAATATTAAACCAAGATTCTAAAAATAACAAAGCATATTCAAATGCATTGCTTACAGGTTTTCTTGGTTCCAGAGATTAATGAAATAAAGGTTATTTAAAGGCATTTTTTTCATACTTTACTGGCTTTTTAAATGTTTATCTTGTGTAAGGTTTAACATGTAAAGTAGCACATGTATATTATATAAATAAATACACATGTATTGAAGTATGTATGCTAACATTAAAAAAAATTATAGTGTGATATATGATGCAAAAAGTCCGGAGACCATTGTGTTCGTAGGGAGGCAGTGTGGCACAGCAAAACAGTCATAGACTTCGGTACCACCTAGATCAGCTGTGTTTAATAATAGTAATTACCATTTAATAAGTCACTCCTAGGGCTAGGCATCATGTCAGATGCATTGCAGAAATCATCGCATTATATCCTGTCCAAAATCGTATGTGGGAAGGATCACATGGCTATATCTCCTTTCATCTCTACCAAACACATTTCCCAAGGTGCTTGGAAGGCTGGGTCTTCTGCTTGTGAGTGAGGGCCTTGGGCCTCAGGTTCTTTTCAACTCTAAAATTGCTTGTTGAGCTCTAGTCTCCCAGGCACTAAAAATCATTAAAGGGTATTTCTGTGGCAAAAATCATTAAAGGGTATTTCTGTAGTAAAATAACCTATAAAATCACCTCAACATGTGATTATAGTCAACTCTCAATTCATTGAGGGTATTAGCAGGTAGGGATGGAATGGCAGCTTCACAAAAACCTACAACCACAGTTAATACTATAGTCAACTATTATCTAGAGATGATTAACAGTAATGTTGGCTGGACCTAGGAGGGGTTCATTTTCCTAGTGGAGCTGGGCTTTCTGATGGGCCAGAGTAAGTCCATTCTTCTAGGGAAGCTCAGAAGGCAACTGGTCCCCTCTCATCTTGCTGTTTGTTGGAGTAGAGGCTGGTAATACAAACTTATTATTTGCTGCCTAATTACTGACCCTGAAGTCTGGGAAAGCCTGCCACTCTCAGAGCTCTGCTGTACTTTGACCATCATTGATCTACCCTGGATCATAGTGTGTAGACTGGGCATTACCATTTCACAGATGAGAAAACAGAGGCTACTTTCTCACTGACAGAAAACTGGTGTCAGAGTTGGGATTGGAGCCCATGTGTGGGTGATTTCAAAGCCTCTTGTGTCTTTCACTGCTTCCCTACTGCTGACCTTATGGGGTTTGGTCCTACTTGGACAGATATTTTTGGATCGAGGTTCTTTCTTTTTGACTCTCAAAACATGTCATCTTGGCAGATGCCAATTTTGCTTATTCCAAATGACACCCTTGCTTCTCCTTTTCTGTGACTTTGCTGAGAGTCATAAGGGACTTTGAAAATTATCCATTCCAATGCTCTCATTTTGCAGTGAACAAAATTAATACCCAGAAAGATAAAGTAACTTACCCATGTCCCCATGGTAATTAGTGATGGCTATAAACCTGCTCTGTTCAAACTTTTGAACTCCTCACATTTTGGGAAAGTAGATCCCAGAGTATAAATATGTGTGATTCAGCTTAAGTTTTCAAATATCCATAATTGAGCAACGGAGTTGCTCATGGTTTTCAATCAAACTTGTTTGAAACTTTAAGCCTGCTTGGGGTGGCACTTACAGTCTACTAACCCTGGATTTGTTCTTATTCTTGTTTGCCTTGACTTAAAAAGATGAGCCACGTGATTCCCAAGAGTTTGGAAGGTTTTCTGATGTTTTCAATAAAACAGCATGTAGAGTTGGAACTATTCTATGTTAGAATTATTTTTCTGGTCAAGAGGCAGTGAGTAACCATCACTAAACTCTTTCCTATTTCTATTTGAGATTGAATTTCTAAAAAACTGGTTAGTTTTTTTTTAGCTTGCACCTGAGCCTGTAGAGTTACACAAGGCCTCAAACTTACCTTTTCTTCTTGTTATAAATAATGAGTGAATTTACTAAATAGCAGCTAAAAGCAGAAGAATTATTTGTTCTTATTCATTTATTCAACCAATTAAAAAATATACTGAGCATCTACCAGGAGCCAGGCCTTGTGCTCACTCTTATCCTTGCAAAGACATTCATGGTCTTGTAGAGGAGACCTAATCATAAAGAAATGTGGTATTTGAAATGACACATGATGATGGTTGTCATAGAAGTATGTGGCACTGGGAAGCTTCTCTCTGCCCAGAGGGGGTGGGGAAAACACTGGAGGAAATGACACTTGATTTGGGCATTAAAAGATGGCTAGGATTTCATCAAGTGAAAAAGAAGGGAAGCTTATTTCAGAAAAAAAGAGTAATACACACAAAGATAGAGAGTAGTGGATTACCACTGGGTGGTACCTTTTTGGTGGCTGATAATGTAAATGTGAATGACTGGTATTTCAACATATTGGGTCCATGAAGACTGATTTCAAGTTTCTAAAATCCATTTTAAAATTAATTTTTAAACCTAAATTGTAATTATTGTTGGTGTTGCTGGCTACCCTTGTGCTTTACTGTGTTAGGTGCTTTAAAAAATATTTAATCCTAACAGCAATTCTATGATGTAGCTACTTAGGAGGAAATTGAGCCACAGGGAGCATGCTTTGCCAGGGTTGCAAAGCTGGTAAGAAGCCTACCAAGAGTTTTGCCCTTCAAATATACTTGCACTCAGTAAAGTTTTAATTTTTAACCAAAATGGTAGTCTCTACTTTGAAGTGTAAAACCTTTATAAAAGACCTTTAAGAATGGTTTATTACATGGACTTTAAGGTATTATATAAGTGAATTTAAAAAGAGCTCATCTTGTCTGAGGCTTTGAGGCATACATCAAGAACTAATCGCCCAGGAGACCTTCAAGAAAGTGGAAGAGTAAGACGTGGAGATCACCTTCCTTCCCACAAATACATCAGAAATACATCTACATGTGGAACAACTCCTACAGAACACCTACTGAACGCTGGCAGAAGACCTCAGACCTCCCAAAAGGCAAAAAACTGCCCACATACCTGGGTAGGGCAAAAGAAAAAAGAATAAACAGAGACAAAAGAATAGGGATGGGACCTGCACCAGTGGGAGGGAGCTGTGAAGGAGGAAAGGTTTCTACACACTAGGAAGCCCCTTTGCAGGTGGAGACTGTGGGTGGTGGAGCGGGAAGCTTTGGAGCCACAGAGGAGAGCACAGCAACAGGGGTGCGGAGGGCAAGCAGAGAGATTCCCGCACGGAGGATCAGTGCCGACCAGCACTCACCAGCCCGAGAGGCTTGTCTGCTCACCCGCCGGGGCAGGTTGGGGCTGGGATCTGAGGCTTGGGCTTTGAAAATCAGATCCCAGGGAGAGGACTGGGGTTGGCTGCGTGAACACAGCCTGAAGGGGGCTGGTGCACAACAGCTAGCCAGGAGGGAGTCCAGGAGAAAATCTGGAACTACCTAAGAGGCAAGAGACCATTGTTTCGGAGTGCGCGAGGAGAGGGGATTAAGAGTGCAGACTAAGCGAGCTCCAGAGACGGCTGCAAGCCACAGCTATCAGCAGCGCGGACACCAGAGACAGGCATGAGATGCTAGGGCTGCTGCTGCAGCCACCAAGAAGCCTGTGTGCAAGCACAGGTCACTCTCCACACCTCCCCTTCTGGGAGCCTGTGCAGCCCACCACTGCCAGGGTCCCATGATCCAGGGACAACTTCCCCGGGAGGACGTACGGCGTGCCTCAGGCTGGTGTGACGTCATGCCAGCCTCTGCTGCCACAGGCTCACTGCACATCCGTACTCCTCCCTCCCCCCTAGCCTGAGTGAGCCAGAGCCCCCGAATCAGCTGTTACTTTAACCCCACCCTGCCTGAGCAGGGAACAGATGCCCTCAGGCAACCTACACGCAGAGGCGGGGCCAAATCCAAAGCTGAACCCCAGGAGGTGTGTGAACAAAGAAGAGAAAGGGAAATATCTCACAGCAGCCTCGGGAGCAGCAGATTAAATATCCACAATCAATTTGATGTACCCCGCATCTGAGGAATACCTGAACAGACAACGAATCATCCCAAATTGAGGCGGTGGAATTTGGGAGCAACGATATATATATATATTTTTTCCTTTTACTCTTTTTGTGAGTGTGTATGTGTATGCTTCTGTGTGTGATTTTGTCTGTATAGCTTTGATATTTTTTTTTTATAGCTTTGATTTTTACCATTTGTCCTAGGGTTCCATCTGTCTTTTTTTTTTTTTAGTATAGTTTTTAGTGCTTGTTATCATTGGTGGATTTGTTTTTTTGGTTTGGTTGCTCTCTGTTTCCTTTCTTTTTAAAAAAATTTTAAACGTTTATTTTAAATTATTTTTTATTTTAATAACCCTATTTTATTTATTTATTTATTTAATTCTCCCTTTTATTGTGAGCCGTGTGGATGACAGGGTCTTGGTGCTCTGGCCGGGCATCAGACCTGTGCCTTTGATGTGGGAGAGCCGAGTTCAGGACATCGGTCCACCAGAGACATCCCAGCTCTACATAATATCAAATGGCATAAATCTCCCAGAGATCTCCATGTCAATCTCAAGACTCAGCTCCACTCAAAGAGCAGCAAGCTACAGTGTTGGACACCCTATGCCAAACAACTAGCAAGACAGCAACACAATCCCACCCACTAGCAGAAAGGCTGCCTAAAATCATATGTTCACAGACGCCCCCAAAACACACCACCAGACGCGGACCTGCCCACCAGAAAGACAAGATACAGACTCATCCAACAGAACACAGGCACTACTCCCCTCCACCAGGAAGCCTACACAACCCACTGAACCAACCTTAGCCACTGGAGGCAGACACCAAAAACAATGGGAACTACAAACCTGCAGCCTGCAAAAAGGAGACTGCAAACACAGTAAGGTAAGCAAAATGAGAAGACAGAGAAGTTCACAGCAGTTGAAGGTGGAAGGTAAAAACCCACCAACTAACAAATGAAGAGGAAATAGGCAGTCTAACTGAAAAAGAATTCAGAATAATGATAGTAAAGATGACGCAAAATTTTGTAAATAGAATGGAGAAAATATAAGACATGTTTAACAAGACCTAGAAGAACTAAAGAGCAAACAAACAATGATGAACAGCACAATAAATGAAATTTAAAATTCTCTAGAAGGGATCAATAGCAGAATAACTGAGGCAGAAGAACGGATAAGTGACCTTGAAGATAAAATAGTGGAAATAACTACTGCAGAGCAGGATAAAGAAAAAAGCATGAAAAGAACTGAGGAAAGTCTCAGAGACCTCTGGGACAACATTAAATGCACCAACATTCGTATTATAGGGGTCCCAGAAGAAGAAGAGAAAAATAAAGGGACTGAGAAAATATTTGAAGAGATTATAATTGAAACCTTCCCTAATATGGGAAAGGAAAGAGTTAGTCAAGACCAGGAAGCACAGAGAGTCCTATATAGGATAAATCCAAGGAGAAACATGCCAAGACATATATTAATCAAACTATCAAAAATTAAATACAAAGAAAACATTAAAAGCAGCAAGGGAAAAACAACAAATAACACACAAGGGAATCCCCATAAGGCTAACAGCTGATCTTTCAGCAGAAACTCTGCAAGCCAGAATATAGTGGCAGGACATATTTAGAGTGATGAAAGGGAAAAAACTACAACCACAATTACTCTACCAAGCAAGGATCTCAATCAGATTCGATGGAGCAATTGAAACCTTTACAGACAAGCAAAAACTGAGAGAATTCAGCATCACGAAACCAGCTTTACAACAAATGCTAAAGGAACTTCTCTAGGCAGGAAACACAAGAGAAGTAAATGACTTACAATAATAAACCCAAAACAATTAAGAAAATCGTAATAGGAACATACATATTGATAATTACCTTAAATGTAAATGGATTAAATGCTCCAACCAAAAGACATAGACTGGCTGAATGGATACAAAAACAAGACCCTTATATATGCCGTCTACAAGAGACCCACTTCAGACCTAAAGATACATACACACTGAAACTGAGAGGATGGAAAAAGATACTCCATGCAAATGGAAATCAAAAGAGAGCTAGAGTAGCAATTCTCATATCAGACAAAATAGACTTTAAAACAAAGACTATTACAAGAGACCAAGAAGGACACTACATAATGATGAAGGGATCAAGCCAAGAAGAAGATATAACAATTGTAAATATTTATGCACCCAACATAGGAGCACCTCAATACATAAGGGAAATACTAACAGCCATAAAAGGGGAAATCGACAGTAACACAATCATAGTAGAAGACTTTAACACCCCACTTTCACCAATGGATAGATCATACAAAATGAAAATAAATAAGGAAACACAAGCTTTAAATGATACACTAAACAAGATGGACTTACTTGATATTTCTGGGACATTCCATCCAAAAACAGCAGAATACACTTTCTTCTCAAGTGCTCATGGAATATTCTCCAGGATAGATCATATCATGGCTCACAAACCAAGCCTTGGTAAATTTAAGAAAATTGAAATCGTATCAAGTATATTTTCTCACCACAATGCTATGAGACTAGATATCAATTACAGGAAAAAATCTGTAAAAAATAGAACACATGGAGGCTAAACAATACACTACTTAATAACCAAGAGCTCACTGAAGAAATCAAAGAGGAAATTAAAAAATACCTAGAAACAAATAACAATGAAAACACAATGACCCAAAACCTATGGGATGCAGCAAAAACAGTTCTAAGAGGGAGCTTTATAGCAATACAATCCTACCTTAAGAAACAAGAAACATCTCAAATAAACAACCTAACCTTACACCTAAAGCAATTAAAGAAAGAAGAACAAAAAAACCCCAAAGTTAGCAGAAGGAAAGAAATGATAAAGATCAGATCAGAAATAAATGAAAAAGAAATGAAGGAAATGATAACAAAGATCAATAAAACTAAAAACTGGTTCTTTGAGAAGATAATCAAAATTGATAAACCATTAGCCAGACTCATCAAGACAAAAAGGGAGAAGACTCAAATCAATAAAACTAGAAATGAAAAAGGAGAAGTAACAACTGACACTGCAGAAATACAAAGGATCATGAGAGATTACTACAAGCAACTATATGTCAATAAAAAGGACAACCTAGAAGAAATGGACAAATTCTTAGAAAAGCACAACCTTCCGAGACTGAACCAGGAAAAATAGAAAATATAAACAGACCAATCATAAGCACTGAAATTGAAACTGTGATTAGAAACCTTCCAACAAACAGGAACCCAGGACCAGATGGCTTCACAGGTGAATTCTATCAAACATTTAGAGAAGAGCTAACAGCTATCCTTCTCAAACTCTTCCAAAATATAGCAGAAGGAGGAACACTCCCAAACTCATTCTACGAGGCCACCATCACCCTGATACCAAAACAAGACAAAGATGTCACAAAGGAAGAAAACTACAGGCCAATATCCCTGATGAACATAGATGCAAAAACTCCTCAACAAAATACTAGTAAACAGAATCCAACAGCACATTAAAAGGATCATACACCATGATCAAGTGGGGTTTATCCCAGGAAAGCAAGGATTCTCCAATATACGCAAATAAATCAATGTGCTACACCATATTAACAAATTGAAAATTAAAACCATATGATCATCTCAATAGATGCAGAAAAAGCTTTTGACAAAATTCAACACCCATTTATGACAAAAACCCTCCAGAAAGTAGACATAGAGGGAACTTACCTCAATGTTATGAAGGCCATATATGACAAACCCACAGCCAACATCATCTGCAATGGTGAAAAACGGAAAGCATTTCCTCTAAGATCAGGAACAAGACTAGGTTGCCCACTCTCACCACTATTATTCAACATTGTTTTGGAAGTTTTAGCCACAGCAATCAGAGAAGAAAAAGAAATAAAAGGAATCCAAATCGGAAAAGAAGAAGTAAAGCTGTCACTGTTTGCAGATGACATGATACTATACATAGAGAATCCTAAAGATGTTTCCAGAAAACTACTAGAACTAATCAATTTGGTAAAGTAGAAGGATACAAAATTAATGCACAGAAATCTCTTGCATTCCTATACATTAATGATGAAAAATCTGAAAGAGAAATTAAGGAAACACTCCCACTTACTATTGCAACAAAAAGAATAAAATACCTAGGAATAAACTTACCTAAGGAGACAAAGACCTGTATGCAGAAAACTATAAGACACTGGTGAAAGAAATTAAAGACAATACAAACAGATGGAGAGATATAACATGTTCTTGGATTGGAAGAATCAACATTGTGAAAATGACTATACTACCCAAAGCAATCTAGAGATTCAATGCAATCCCTGTCAACTACCACTGGCATATTTCACAGAACTAGAACAAAAAATTTCACAATTTGTATGGAAACACAAAAGACCCCAAATAGCCAAAGCAATCTTGAGAAAGAAGAATGGAGTTGGAGGAATCAGGATCCCGGACTTTAGACTATACTACAAAACTACAGTAATCAACACAGTATGATACTGGCACCAAAACAGAAATAATGGCTCAATGAACAGGATAGAAAGCCCAGAGATAAACCCACGCACATATGTCACCTTATTTTTTATAAAGGAGTCAAGAATATACAGTGGAGAAAAGACAGCCTCTTCAGTAAGTGGTGCTGGGAAAACTGGACAGGTACATATAAAAGTATGAAATTAGAACACTCCCTAACACCATACACAAAAGTAAACTCAAAATGGGTTAAAGACCTAAATGTAAGGCCAGACACTATAAAACTCTTAGAGGAAAACAGGAAGAACACTCTATGACATGAATCACAGCAAGATCTTTTTTGACCCACCTCCTAGAGAAATGGAAATAAAGAAAAATAAACAAATGGGACCTAGTGAAACTCAAAAGCTTTTGCACCGCAAAGGAAACGATAAACAAGATCAGAAGACAACCCTCAGAATGGGAGAAAATATTTGCAAATGAAGCAACTGACAAAGGATTAATCTCCAAAATTTACAAGCAGCTCGTGCAGCTCAATATCAGAAAAGCAAACAACTTAATCCAAAAATGGGCAGAAGACCGAAATAGACATTTCTCCAAAGAAGATATACAGATTGCCAACAAACACATGAAAGAATGCTCAACATCATTAATCATTAGAGAAATGCAAATCAAAACTATAATGAGGTATCACCTCACACCAGTCAAAATGACCATGATGAAAAAATCTACAAAAATTCATGCTGGAGAGGGAGTGGAGAAAGGGAACCCTCGTGTACTGTTGGTGGGAATGTTAATTGATACAGCCACTATGGAGAACAGTTTGGAGGTTCCTTAAAAAAACTAAAAATAGAACTACCATACGACCCAGCAATCCCAGTACTGGGCATATGCCCCGAGAAAACCATAATTCAAAAAAGTCATGTACCACAATGTTCACTGCAGCTCTATTTACAATAGCCAGGAAGTGGAAGCAACCTAAGTGTCTTTCGACAAATGAATGGATAAAGGATATGTGGCACATGTATACAATGGAATATTATTCAGCCATAAAAAGAAACGAAATTGAGTCATTTGTAGTGAGGTGGGTGGACCTAGAGTCTGTCATACAGAGTGAAGTAAGTCAGAAAGAGAAAAACAAATACCATATGCTAACACATATATATGGAATCTAAAAAACGAAAAAGTAGTCATGAAGAACCTAGGGGCAGGATGGGAATAAAGACACAGACCTACTAGAGAATGGGCTGAGGACACGGGCGGTGTGGGAAAGGGTGAGCTGGGATAAAGTGAGAGAGTGGCATGAACATATGTACACTACCAAATGTAAAACCAATAGCTAGTGGGAAGCAGCTGCGTGGAACAGCGAGATCAGCTCAGTGCTTTGTGACCACCCAGAAGGGTGGGATAGGGAGGGTGGCAGGGCGGGAGATGCAAGAGGGAAGAGATATGGGGATATATGTATATGTATAGCTGATTCACTTTGTTATAAAGCAGAAAGTAACACACCATTGTAAAGCAATTATACTCCTATAAAGATATTAAAAAAAAAAAAAAGGAACCAATCGCCCAGAGAGTTTAGGTGACATGCCCGTGACCTGGCAAGTTGGGGTAGCAACTGATCCTCTGCTTCCTAGACACTGCTCTGGTCCTTTGATGCTGGATACCAGTTATGCACCTGCTAGATGTAAAATGAATAAGAAGTAGTGTCTGCAGAATAGTTCAATAACTTGCCCAAAGCCCATAGAACTCAGGCAGTCTTGCTCCAGAGCCCATGCTCTTAACTTTGCTCTTACAGAGGAATGGAGATGGGAATAGGATGGGTAGCCTCACTTTAATTCTGCTCAATGACCTACTAAAGAAGTTTCTTAAATATATTTAGTGCCTCAATGTCCCCATTTGTAGTCACATTTGCCTAACATGTCACAGTTTATAAGGTAAATGAATAAGTTTGACTTTGATGGGATTTCCCAACAACCCCAAGAAGTACAGGCAGGGAAGGTTTTCTTATGCTTATTTTACAGATGAGGAACCAGGCTCAGAGATGCTAAAAGAATTGTTCACCTTTATGCAGCTCTATGCAGAGATGAGATTAGAACCCACAAAAGAGTAATCACCGTCCCTAAGATGCTTATAATATAGACTGAGGCAAAATTGTGTCTGCAAATGAAAACCAGTATGTGGAATGTTTTCTAAGAGGTACAGGGCAAGGTGACTAAATGTTCAGAGGAGAATTAAATTATGTTCTGTTGGCTTTCTGTTAGAGAGGGATAAGAGCTGGGTTATATATATGGGAAAATATAGACCGGCATTCCAGGGAGAGCATGAATAGAGACCTAGTGTGTGAGCTTCTTTCTCATCCTCAGCTCCTGACAGCTGAAGAGCTTGCCCATTTATCTATTGAAGGACATCTTGGATGTTTCCAAGTTTTGACAATTATGAATATGGCTACTATAAACATCCATGTGCAGGTTTTTGTGTGGACATAAGTTTTCAGTTCCTTTGGGTAAATAACCAAGGAGAATGATTGCTGGATCCTTGGTAAGAGTAGGTTTAGTTTTTTAAGAAACCCCCAACTGTTTTCCAAAATGGCTGCACCATTTTGCACTCTAACTGGCAATGAATGAGAGTCCTTGTTGCTCCACATCCGCAGCAGCATTTGGTATTGTCAGTGTTCCAGATTTGGGTCATTATAATAGGTGGTATTGCATTTTTATTTTAGTTTGCATTTCCCTGAAGATATATGACATGGAGCATATTTTCATATGCTTATTTGTCATCTATGTATCTTCTTTGGTGGTGTGTGTCTTAAGGTTTTTGGCCCATGTAAAAAAATCAGGTTGTTAAATGTCCATCGACAGATGAATGGATAAAGAAGGTGTGGTACCTATACACAATGGAATACTGCTCAGCCATTAAAAAAGAATGAAATAATGCCATTTGCAGCAACATGGATGCCTCTAGAGATTATCATACTAAGTGAAGTAAGTAAGAAAGAGAAAGACAAGTACTATATGGTATCACTTATATGTGGAATCTAAAATATGGCACAAATGAACCTATCTACAAAACAGAAACAGACTCATAGACATAGAGAACAGACTTGTGGTTACCAAGGGGTGGGGAGGGAGAGGGATGGACTGGGAGTTTGGGGTTGGTAGATGCAAACTATTACGTTTAGAATGACTAAACAACAAGGTCCTAATGATAGCACTGTATAGCACAGGGAGCTATACTCAATATCCTGTGATAAACCATAATGGAAAAGAATATAAAAAAAGAATGTATACATGTGTATAACTGAGTCATTTTGCTGTACAGCAGAGACTGGCACAACAGTGTAAATCAACTATACTTCAATAAAAAGAAATCAAGTTGTTTGTCTTACTGTTGTTGAGTTTTAAGAGTCCTTTGCATATTTTAGATAACAGTCCTTTATCAGATGTGTCTTTTGCAAATATTTTCTTCCATTTGGTAGCTTGTCTTATCATCTTTTTAAAATTTACTGAAGTAGAGTTGACTTACAATATTATATTAGTTTCAGGTATACAACGTAGTGATTCAATATTTTTATAGATTACAGACCATACAAAGTTATTATAAAATATTGACTATATCCCCTGTGCTGTGCATTATATCCCTTTGACTTATTTATTTTATAACTGTTAGTTTATACCTCTTAAACCCCTTCACCTAGTTTGCCCCTCCCCTTATCCCTTTACCCTCTGGTAAACACTAGTTTGTTTGGTTTTTTGTGTGTGTGTGGTACGTGGGCCTCTCACTGCTGTGGCCTCTCCCGCTGTGGAGCACAGGCTCCTGATGCGCAAGCCCAGCGGCCATAGCCCACGGGCCCAGCCTCTCCGCAGCATGTGGGATCCTCCCAGACCGGGGCACGAACCTGTGTCCCCTGCATCGACAGGCGGACTCTTAACCACTGCGCCACCAGGGAAGCCCCACTAGTTTGTTTTTTGTATCTGTGTGTCTGTTTCTGTTTTGTTGTTTTTCATTTGTTTTGCTTTTTAGATTCCACATATAACTGAAAACATACAGAATTTGTCTTTCTATCTGACTTATTTCACTAAGCATAATATCCTCCAGGTCCATCCATGTTGTTGCAAATGGCAAGATTTCATTCTTTTTTTAATGGCTGAGTAATATTCCACTGTGAGTATATGTGTGTGTGTGTGTGTGTGTGTGTGTGTGTGTGAGATCTTCTTTATCCCTTCATATGTTGATGGACATTTAGGTTACTTCCATATCTTGACTATTGTAAATAATGCTGCTATGAACATTGGGGTGCATATATCTTTTTGAATTTGTGTTTTCTTTGGATAAATACCCAGGAGTAGAATTACTGGATCATATGGTAGTTCTTTTTCTTATTTTTTAAGGAACCTCCATACTGTTTTCTATAGTGGCTTTACCAATTTACATTCCCAGCAACAGTGTACTAAGGGTTCCCTTTTCTCCACATCCTCTCCAATACTTGCTATTTCTTGTCTTTTTGATTATAGTCATTCTGACAGTTGTGAGGTGATATTTTATTGTGATTTTTACTTGCATTTCCCTGATGATTAGTGATGTTGAGCATCTTTTCATGTGACTGTGGGCCATCCATATGTCTTCTTTGGAAAAATGCCTATTCAGGTCCTCTGCCCAATTTTTAATTGGGTTGTTTGTTTTTTTGATATACAGTTTAATGTGTTCTTTATGTTTCGGATATTAAACCCTTATTTGACATATTGTTTACAAATATCTTATCTCATTCAGTAGGTTGCCTTTTCATTTTGTTGATGGTTTCCTTCACTGTGCAGAAGCTTTTTAGTTTGATTAGGTTCCATTTGTTTATTTTTGCTTTTGTTCTTACCTGAGGGGACATGTCCAAAATTATTGCTAAGGGAATTCCCTGGCAGTCCAGTGATTAGGACTCAGTGCTTTCACTGCCATGGCCAGGGTTCAATCCCTGGTTGAGGAATTAAGATCCTGCAAGCTGCACGGTGTGGCCAAAAGAAAAAAAAATTATTGCTAAGACCAATGTCAAACAGCATATTGCCTATGTTTTCTCCTAGGAGTTTTATAGTTTCAGGTCTTTCATTTAAATCTTTAATGCATTTGAGTTCCTTTTTGCATATAGTGTGAGAAAATTTTCTAATTCCATCCTTTTACATGCAACTGTCTAATTTTTCCAAAACCACTTATTGAAGAGACTTTTTCCCATTGTATATTCTTGCCTCCTTTGTCATAGATTAAGTAACCATAGGTGCATGTGTTTATTTCTAGGCTGTCTATTCTAGTCCATTGATCTATGTGTCTGTTGTTGTGCCAGTACCGTACTATTTTGAATTTTATAGCTTTGTGGTATAGTTTGAAGTCAGGGACCATGATACTTCCAGCTTTGTTTTTCTTTCTTAAGATTCCTTGGCTATTTGCGGTCTTTTGTGGTTCTATACAATTTTAGGATTATTTTTTCTAGTTCAATGAAAAATGCCATGTCTATTTTGATAGGGACTGCATTGAATCTGTAGATTGCTTTGGGTAGGATGGACATTTTAACAATATTAATTCCTCTTGCCCAAGATCATCAAATATCTTTCTTTTATTTCCCCACTTATTCTTTTTAAAAAATATTTATTTATTTGGTTGTGCCTGGGTCTTAGTTGCAGCACGTGGGATCTTTGTTGCTGGTGTGGGATCTTCATTGTGACATGCAGGATTTTTAGTTGCGGCATGTGAACTCTTAGTTGTGGCATGTAGGATCTAGTTCCCTGACCAGGGATCGAACCCAGGCCTCCTTCATTGGGAGCATGGAGTCTTAGCCACTGGACCACCAGGGAAGTCCCTTTAAATATCTTTATTTTATTGTCTTCAATTTTTTTCATCAGTGTCTTACAGTTTTCAGAGTACAGGTCTTTCACCTCCTTGGTTAAATTTATTCCGAGGTGTTTTATTCTTTTTTATTCAGTATTAAATGGAATTTCTTGATTTCTTTTTCTGATAATTCATTATTAGTGTATAGAAATGCTACAGATTTCTGTATATTAATTTTGTATCCTGCAACTTTACTGAATTCATTTATTAGTTCTAATAATTTTTTGTTGGAGTCTTTAGGGTATTCTACATATAGTATTTTGGCATCTGCCAATAGTGACACTTTTACTTCTTTCCTTCCAATTTGGATGCCTTTTATTTCTTTTTCTTGTCTGATTACTATATTAAATACAACTGTCAAGAGTGGGCATCATTGTCTTGTTTCTGCTTTCAGCTTTTTACCATTGAGTTTGATGTTAACTATGGGTTTTTCATAAATGGCCTTTGTTTTGTTTAGTTGTGTACACTCTATACCAATTTTCTTGAGAGTTTTTATCATGAAAGGGTGTTGAACTTTGCCAGATGCTTTTTCCGCATCTATTGATATTCCCTCCTCTTCTGTCTTTTGGAATAATTTGTGATGGATGGGTATTAACTCTTCTCTAAATATTTAGTAGAATTTCCCTGTGACACTCTCTGGTCCTGAACTTTTATTTGTTGGGAGTTTTTTTCTTTTTTTAACATCTTTATTGCAGTATAGTTGCTTTACAATGGTGTGTTAGTTTCTGCTTTGCAACAAAGTGAATTACTGATTCAATTTCATTGCTAGTAATTGGTCTATTCAGATTTTCTATTTCTTCCTGACTTAGTCTTGGAAGATTTTATGTTTCTAGGAATTTGTCTATTTCTCTAGGTTGTCCAGTTTGTTGCCATATAAATGTTTGTGGTATTCTTTCATGATTATTTGTATTTCTGTGATATCAGTAGAACTTCTTTTTCATTTCTAATTTTATTTATTTGGGCCATCTCTCTTTTTTTCTTGGTAAGTCTAGTTAAAGGTTTATACACTAGCTTGGTCTTGATTAAAATACTTCAGTGTTACCCCACTGCCTTTAGAATAAAGACAAAATTTCTTAACCTGGTTTTACAAGGCCTTTCATGTTCTTCCATTAATAGCCAGATATGGAGAACTTAATAAATATTTATTGAATAAATAAATATATGAAAGCATCCAGATAGAGAGGAGAAATAGAGACTGGCCTTTGCTTACCTGTACAGTTCAACAATTCTTACAATGTCCCTCACATGCTATATTCCAGCAATATTCAACCCTTCTGATTTCTTAAAATCCCTGTACTTTCTTGTGTTGTCCTCACATATGTCACTTTCTCTTCCCCCACCCTCAACACACACATACACACACACACACACACACACACACACACACACACACACTTGCCTAAATAACCTTCATTTTTCTTCAGGACTCACCTTGAAAGACATTTCCTCTGGGAAACTTTTCCATCCTTTTAGAGTTGGTGGTCCTCATTTCATATATTTCTCATTTATGACAATTATCCTTTAGTGTTCTAGTTATTAATTGTCTGTCTTCTCTATTAGACTAAAAATACACATACATATATTTTACAAACTTTTTTTAGTTAGTAAATAAATTAATGAAAGCTTCTAACAGAAAATGGAAACAAAGAGCAAAGGCTGTCCCATTCCTGTAGACAGGATGTCCCAGTTGAACAGAAAGAAAAGAAGGAGGAGCTGAGCCCTGATCTAGAGCCTGGCTTGGCATCACTAGAGACAGACATTTATGTGTGTAGCATCAGGTAGTTCTTCTCCAATGACTCAACACCTTCCAGGAATGTAAAGAGAGGGGCTGTACACTGTAATGGGCTACCTGCCTTTGAAGGAACTAAAACAGTGACCCTTCAATGCCTGGCAGTCCAGGGTTTGGCTGAAAGAGATGGGCTTCTGTCTCTTTACTCTGCAA
This sequence comes from Kogia breviceps, assembly GCF_026419965.1. NCBI lineage: Eukaryota > Metazoa > Chordata > Mammalia > Artiodactyla > Physeteridae > Kogia > Kogia breviceps. Next base: position 27,689,710 of record NC_081317.1, read on the forward strand.
CAACCTTGAGGGTCTGAGAGTGGAACAGCCTCTGTGAGGCTGCAGTTTTGTAATGGCATTGATCAGGAAAGCATCAATGGCCACTGAATTGGGTCTATGAAGAATAGATGGCTTCCAGTAGAGTCATAGGCAAAGGAAATTTCTCTAAATTATTTATGTTCATTGCTTTTCCTTTTTAATTGAAAGACATTCCACTGGAAAGAATCTCTTGAAGACCGAGAGGGGATTTTTTAAGAAAAGGGGTTAAGAAAGTAATTGTGGCTTGGAATATGAGGTTTGCTGAGCCAGGTGTCACTCTTATACCACGTTTAGAGGAGGTGGCACTTCCCTGGCCTTGGCATTTCCCTTTGACCATCCTGATCTTGCCTCCTTGCTCTGCCCTTCTTCAGAGCCACCAGAATTATAGTAGTGGTCTGCTTTTCCTTTTTTCTGTTCTTGAAGTTCTCAGAGCTCAGTGCATCCCTGGCCTCTGTTCTAGAACTATGAAACTTTATGTCTGCAGGTATACAGAGGTCAGTAGTGGGCCTTGGCTGTCATTTCTTCCTGTATTTTTTAGAAGAAATGATTTTGTTCGCATGATTAAAGAAGGTATGATGTAGTACAAAGTACATTGAACTTGAATCCAGAACCTTGAAGTCAAATCTGAACCTTTATTATGACTTTGGGCAAATTACTTAAAGGTGAGGAGGAGGAGGAGAAGAAAAATGTCATTAACTCTGTACTTGCTATGTGCTCAGTAGTGAATTATCCATTATCTCATTTAATTCTCTTCTATGAGACAGATGTTATTATTTTCATTTTACTTTAATTATAGAAAGTAACTCAAGGTCATGGCAATTTTTTTTTGAAACAGAACAGAAGAAGTGACAATTAGAAGTTGTTATCTACTCCAGACCTACTGTAACCACAATAATTATTTTCTTGGATAGCCTTCCAGAAATGTTCTGTGCTTAAAGTTTTTTTGGAGAAAGTATCAGGGAGAGAAAAGTGATTGAAGCCTTAAAATTGCTAGAGAGTGGAGTGGAAAAACTTGTATAAGGAACCCAGGGGCCTTTAGGGAGAGAAAGAATTCAGAACTTTTCTTATCTAAGAGCCAAAATTATTGAAAGGTGATGGGTTTCATCTGATTGTCAGGGAGTGACATTGAGATTCCTAGGATAAAATCTCCATTAGGAGAGAAAGAGATGGACTGTTGGGCTGAAGGTGTTAGATAATGATGGATCCAGGTCTACATGCCAGACATCTTCCTTTGTCCTTTCTCATCCTGACCTAAGCTCCAGGAGGCTGACCTGTATAGACTAATAAAATACACCAATGGACTTCCTCGACTTCCAACTTCTGCTTGATTTTGGCAGTGAAAATCTCCAGCAGGAAATCAGAGGGAGGGCATGGGAAGGAGCTCTAGATATTTATTCCTCTGGCTCATTTTCTAAAATGTTACCTAGGGCTGGCTACATCTCTAGACTGAAATACATAGTTCCTCTCAAAGTGGCCTTCTCTGCATGACTCTTTTCAGGTTCCACTAACTGCTCCTTTCTCTCATCCTATGGGCATAGAGGTAGTAACATTCCACTGAGGTTGCTAGTTTGGTATTACCCCACTATTCCTTGTGGGTCCTCTATACCCACTCTCTGTAAATAGTCCTTTATTTTTCTAATTTGAAAGTACCATATATATTTTTTGTTGGGACCTTGCTTGATACAGTCAGTTTGGCAGTGGATCCTAGAACCTGCTCCAACTGAGTCATCTTGGTGGCAGGCTTGTGACCTGGAGAAGGAGTTGGAGAAGTGGTTTGAAGCAGTCTTGTCATGGGGCAGCCTTGTTCAAGTATGATGCAGAGAGAAGAGTCATCCTTCCTCACCTTTTGAGGAACAGTGTCTTCTGGGAAGGAATTTCCACCAGCAATGCTGGCAGCAACCAGAAGCAGAAGCTGTGTGGCTTCAGATGTACCAGTCAACAATGGTCTGTACAATCTTGTACTCACTATCTATTGCTGCATATCAAATCTCCTACAGAGTAGCTGAAAACAACATCCAATTTGTTAGTTCTCATTGTTCTGGGCTCAGTAAGAAAGCTCTTGCTGTGGTCTGTCATGCAGTAGCAATCAGGTGGTGGCTGGAACTAGGGTCATCTGGAGGCTTGAGTGAGTTGGACATCCAAATGGCTTCTTCATTCTCTGTCTGGCAAGTTGGTGCTGACTGTTGATAAGAGCAAATCTGCAGCTGTCCATCAGGGGTTTGATTTCTTCCACAGGATATATTCACGTGGGTAGCTTGGAATTCCTCACAGTATGGCTGTCCCAGAGTAGTTAGAATTCTAACATGAAGACTGGCTTCTCCCAGAACACATTTTCCAAGGGAGTCAGATAGAAGCTGTATCATTTTTTATGACAGCCTTGGAAGACACGCAGCATTACTTTGGCCACATCTATTGGTCAAAAGTTAGTTCCAGGTCTGCCCAGATTTAAGAGAATGAATATTCAGAGTGATGCATCACTGGGGGCCGTCTCTGAGGACTAACGACCATAAGGTCCAGAGATAGTTATTCTGGCACCAGTGGTGACAGCAGCAAGGATTAGAGACATCTCTTTGGAATGCTGAGGTTTCTGTTACAGACAAGACTACAGCATTGAGAGCAAACAGAACTAGCTTTTCATTTCCTTCATTTATATGCAGGCTGGGGTCGCTTTGGAAAATCAGGAAAGGGACTGGACTGGAAGCCTTGCAAACTGGGGGCTTAAGCCCTACCTAACGCTAATACCTAATACCCTAGGACACATAGCATTAGGGAGGCAAAATATCCCAGTGTCATATAAATGGAGAAACTGAAGCTCACTCAGAGAGGTTAAATAAATGGTAGTGTCAAGATTCAAACCTAGGTTTGACTGCTGCCCCAAATTCTTAATACTAAGCCAGGGGTATAGAACTCAAGATGTCTACCGGGGCCAGACAAGTTCAATAAATGCATCAAGCTAGAGTAAGACAACTGGCAAGAAGCAGCTTATATTGCAGCCAAGCTGAACACCTGCCTAAAGTAAAGAAACGGCCTTTTAACCTACTTGTGGACAAAACCATACTAAGCAGCCAAACAAAACTCAGCCCGAGGGCAGTGGCACAGGTGGTGTAAATGATGGCTGTGGACAATTGTGATGTGTTTGTGCCTTTTCTTCCTATGGATGGGGTTAGAATTTGCAGACTGGTGTTTTTCGTCACTTTCCTGTAGAATGGCACATAAAGATGCAAGTACTCTGTGAAAAGCCCTTTCCCACACTCCTGCCCAAGGGCTGTCAATTAAATTCTTTTCATTTAATCTGCACATAGCCTTGTAAGGCAAGTATTACTGTCTTCATTTCACTGATAAGAACTGATTGCAGAGAAGTTACACAACTTATGCAGGATCATGCAGTGTTAGAACCAGAATTCAAAGCCAGGTCTATATTATCCAGAGTCCCTGATTTTTTCTTCTATTCTAATGCTGTCTTCATTGCTTAACCTCTCTTCTTTATTTGCAAAATCAAGATAATAGTACCTGCTTTGCCTACCTGGGAGGATCGTTGTGAAAATTAAACAAAAATGAATATTAAAATGTGTATCAAAGACTTGTCACTTGTAAAGTGCTGAACACAAGCATGCTATTGTGTTGATTTATTTAACAAAAATGTATTGAGAATTTACTATGGGTCAAGCACTCACGCTGGAATACTGCAGTGCGCACACCAGATGAAAGAAAGATCCTGCATGCGTGAAGTTTACATTCTATGAAGAATCCGTACAATAAACTAAATAAATATGTAAATTATCTATAACATTTTGGAAGTGATAAATGCTAAAGAGAAAAATCAAGCAAGAAGGTAGATCGGGAGGGGCGAGGGGCAGGTGCACTCATAACTAAGGTAGTCAGGGAAGTCCTCTTTAGACAGGAAAGACCCCACGTCTTCATGGCTATGGGGGTAGCAAAGTGCAGTCCAGTGGTCAGATCTGCCATGGCCTGTCCTCATAAGGCACACAAACTAAGAATTTTCTTAAAACATTTTAAAAAGGATTATAAAATAGCAAAGAGGAATATGTGACTGAAAAGCTTAAAATGTTTATCTGGCCTTTTACAGAAAATGTTTGCTGATTTGGCCCATTTTTTTGTCCCACTGCTGTGACAGCCATCTTTGCACACCTGAGCAGCCTGGAGGTGTGAAGTCCTTAACACCCTATGGGGCAGTCCGTGACAATGGGGAATGGGGGGCTGATGGATAAATGCATCCCCCCATCCCTCTCTCAGGCAATTCCTCTCTTCTGTGTCACATTCTATACGCCTCCCCAGAAGCTCCTGGATTAAGCTTCGGTTGCTCAAGGTAGTGACGAACTCAGTAACAATTTGACTTTTCCTTTCTCTGTTCCTTTCCCTCTGGTTCCTCTCTCTTGCTTCCTAACAGGTCTGTCTCAGGCTCTGCTTTTGAGGGGAAACCCAGTCCAAGACAATTGGTATCAAGAGTGGCCCTAGGGCTTCCCTGGTGGCGCAGTGGTTGAGAATCCGCCTGCCGATGCAGGGCACACGGGTTCGTGCCCCAGTCTGGGAAGATCCCACATGCCGCGGAGCGGCTGGGCCCGTGAGCCATGGCCACTGAGCCTGCGCTTCCGGAGCCTGCGCTCCGCAATGGGAGAGGCCACAACAGTGAGAGGCCCGCGTACCGCAAAAAAAAAAAAAAAAAAAAAAGAGTGGCCCTAGAAAGCTGGCTCTCAGGCTGAGACTCTGGGACTGGGCTTTGGTAATCTTCTGTGTGAAATGATGAACCACTGAAATGTTTTGAGCAGAGGAGTAACCTGATCTGACTAATATTTTAAAATAATCATTCTAGCTGTTGTACTGACAATGGACCTTAGGGAAGACGTTTGCCCTGGCAGTGATGGTCACAGTGAAGGTAGTGAGGAATGGTTGCATTCAGGATATAATTTGAGTCAACTAGATTTGCTGATGGTTGGATATAAATTATTAGAGAAAGAGAGGCATCAGAATAACTGTATGTTTGGCCTGAACAACTTGAAAGACTGAGTTGCTATTAATTGTGATAGGAAATACTATGGGAAGAACAGGTTTAGAGAATCAGTGTGATGCGTTATTATTTTTTTCATTCATTCATTCTTTCAATTTGTCAAATATTAAATGAGTAGTTACTCTATAACAGACACTGTGCTTGGCTCTGGGAATTAAATGGTGAATAAGAAAAATACAACTCAGTCCTCCTAGGCACTCAAAGTCCAGTAAATTTGGTGTTTATAATTTAGTGTGATAAATGCTGTGGTGATTAGAGGAAGGGTCCTAAGATCAGAATGAAGGAAGAGGAGGAGGAGAGAGGGAGGAGGAGAACAAGGAAGAGGGAGGACAAAGAAAAATTTCCTTGATATTGAGCTTCTATTACACACCTGGCTCTGAATGAGCTGCTTTATCCCATTTAGTTTCACTTAGTCCTCTCTATACTTCTGTGATGTAGACACTGGAAGGAGTCGTGCTGGGGCTCAATGCGATGACATTATCTCAAGTTTTGTAAGAACTTTTTTCCTCTCCCTAAATTTAAACCTAAATCTTAGGATGTCACCAATTTGTAACCAGCTATATCACAGGAAATCACAGAAATGGGTACAAGATGGCTGTGCCTCCTTCCTTATGGGAGAAGGCTCTGCTCCTCTGATCACTCTTACCCCAGGGAAGGAGGGTCAGGAGAGCTACCAGTCTACATGAGCTTTGAACCCACCTAGACACTGTTTACAGTTCAGATTAGTGTTTGTGGGCAGAAAAGTGGAGAATTTCTTCTCCTCCTGAAGGTAGGATTACCTCCCTTTTATAGATGAGAGGTTTAGTAACTGGTCCAAGCTCAGCTAAGTAGCAGAGCCCATGTCCAACCTAGGTCTGTCTGACTTTTTTGGCTCTGCAAAACCAGTGTCTGTGGCCTTTGAAAAGAGAACCTGTAGCCAAATGGAGAAAAAACGTGGCATATTAGAAGCTGCTTTTAAAGGTCTAGAGGGCACAGGAGTTCTTAGGGGACTAAAGAGTACCAGCACAAATGAAATTTATGGGCCATGTGGCTGAACATGCCATGAAAATATTGGGCTTGCCAGGTTTCACTTCTTTCTGAGAAGAGCTTAGATCAAGAAAACAAGCTGAGATTGGCTAATTGTTACCCAGATTTCTGACCCTGCTGAAATGTCTCTCATGTGATTCTGCCTGGATTTCAACCTGCCATGCTCCTGTTTCTTTCTTTTAATAATTAAAAAAATATGCAAATAAGTTAATTTTTCTGATTATAAAAGTAATCCATGCTCATTGTAACAAACAATAAAATCAAAAATTTATAGAGAACACTTTAAAAATTATCCATAATACCACAACTCAGAGATATCACAGGGAACTTGTTGGTACACATCCTTCCAGATTTCTAAACTATATCTACATTTGCAAGTGTGACACGATGTCCTTTCCCCAACTTGTTAGTACATTCCAAATTTGGAGTAACTGAGGAAGGTCTTGAACAATGTAACTCCAGGAAGAGAATGAATCAGGTCTACCATAGATCTGATTATGGTAGGAGCCTCTTCCCTTTGTCTCCTTCACCTGTCAGGTCCAGGGTAGCCTCCTGGGCTATCCTGAGAGTCTAGAGTGAAGGCTTGGCACCTGTTGAGAAGTTGGAGAACAACTGAATAGAGAAGAGATGCCAACTCTGGAATCTCCAGGCCTGTGGACTCTGTTTCATTTGAAATATAGGACTTGAAACCCACACTAAAGTTTTGACCATTCTTCTGGCCTCCATATATATTCTCAATGCACTGAAGCAGGAGTCAGCAATCTTCTTCTGTTAAGGGCCAGATAGTAAATATTTTAGGACTTCTGGACAATACTATCTCTCTACTCAACTCTGCCACTGTAGCACAAAAGCAGCCATAGATATGTAAATGATAGGCATGACTGTATTCTGACAAAACTTTATTTATAAAATAGATGGGAGGCTGGATTTGGCTGGAGGGCCATAGTTTGCTAATCCTTGCAGTAGCTAAGGAAGAACATTTTGGAAGAAATTGTAGCATTTTCTCTGCATTACCAGAGGCAGAGCACTAGACCTTCACACACACACACACACACACACACACACACACACACACACACACAAACTCTCAACACATTCACTCACACATTTCACTTTTTAAAACTGTGGTAAAGTATACATAAAATTTACCATTTTAATAATTTTTAAGAGTACAGTTCAGTGGTATTAAGTACATACACATTGTTGTGCAACCACCATTACCGTTTATCTTTAGAACTTTTCTCGTTTTGCAAAACTGAAACTCTGGACCTAGAGTTAAATAATAACTCATCACCCCTTACCCTCAGCTCATGGCAACTACCCTTTTACTTTCTGTCTTTGTGAATTTGACTACTATAGGTCTCTCATATAGTTGAATTTTACATAATTTGTCCTTTTGTGACTGGCTTATTTCACTTGGAAAATCTACTTGGGAAAGTACAATTGCAGGACAGACAAAATTAGAGCAGGTCACACTGTGACCTACAGTGACAGGGAAGCTCCCCATTAACCCCATCACAGTAAGTGATCTGAGTTCGTCTTTTTTTTTTTACCCTGATGAACTTGGCAGACTAAACCAGTACATCTGTCAGTGGATGATTGATATTTATAAATAGTCCCCTTTGCTAGACATTTAGGTTATTCCCAACGTTTTGTTATCACAAACAGTGCTTCAATAAGCATCTTTGTACATAACCCTTTTCTGCATATCTGACCATTTTTTGGTGATAGCTGAGTGATTATATCTTCAGCAGTAACTTTGTTGTGACAGTGGATTGTTTGGCCCCCCAAAAGTTTAGTATCCAGGATTACTTCACTGATAAAAACATTGCTTTACTGGTCTTAAAGAGAACTGGCAAGAGCTAGACAAGACATCAAGACTTCAGCCCTACAGATTTCTTCTCAGAGTAGAGATCAAGCTTGGTGGTGGAGGACAGAAAATCAGGCAGGACAGTAGAGCAAGACTGACCAGGAAGAAACTCCCTGGACTTAAGCCCAAGCTGGCAAACTGAGCCTGTTCATTGTGCATGCCATAGAGGGTGAGGGGAGAAGTGGGGATGGAGTCCTCTGATGAGTAGTTACATAAGCTAGAGGGATTTCCCTTAGCCTAATGAATCCTTGGTCTGTTGGATTTATAGGAACCTTGAAGGAAGAAAGTAATCACACAGTACTGTCACATACTGTGAAACTGGCTGTAGTAGAATTATTCGGTCATATCCAATTTTCTCCACTTCCTGGGCATATAGAAGGGTATGTGTTCTTATCTCTTGCAGGTAGTCAGGGCCATATGACTAATTCTAGCCAATGGACAGCAAACAGAAGTACCATTGTGTCATCTCCAGGATGAGATGGTGAAAAACTCAAGCTTGATCCTTTTAGCCTTCCACCATCTTAGAATACCCAAAGATGTTCTGTTGTGATGGTGACATTACAAGATAGAGCCTCCTTTAGCTTGATTGACTGTGTGGAGTGCTGATTCCCATGTATTGTGATGAGAAATAAATTTTCTTATTTTAAGTTGCTGAGTTTTTAGCACTGTTGCCTATTCTATCCTTACTGATATACTGTCCCTGTGCAAGGTCAGGTGGTAGAGTTGGCATCTAACTCTAAGTCTCTCTAACCTTAAAGCCTACATTATTATCCCTAAATCTTGAAGGTCTCTGGTTGGTGGGATCTTGGGAACACAGTGGTTTTGAGGCTAGGATACCAGATCTTGAATCTAGGAGTATGACTAATCCCTAAGCTCATAGGATTGAGAGAAAGAGAACACAGGCTACTGATAATACCTCCTGCTCCTATTAGAAGTAGGAACTGGTTTGAGAGGCTGACCCCACAGGCAGAGACATCTGTGGATTCAATGTTAGGTAGATGAGTAGAGAAAAAAGAAGAAAAGTGAGAGGAGGATAAGAGTTGGTGACATTCCTTGTTACCACTGAAAATCAAGTAATTTCATTTCCAGAATGACAATGCAGAGTCATTGAATTTTTTCCGCAAACTTCCATCCTGGCTTATATTGCTGTACATGGGCAGGCAAGGCATCAGAAGTCACAGGTATCTTAATGTCAAAGACTTATTCATCTGGTGCAGAATAGAGTGACAGCTCACTGATAAATAGTATTCTTTTGGATTGAGTCACCTTGTCTGTATGTCTTGCAGTCTCAGCATCAAATCATCTCTCTCAGGCTTAGGCTTCAAGTGGGCCCTGGGTGATAGGTCCCTGTACCCTGCAAAATCTCTGGAGAACTTCTCAGCTCTCCTTAGGTTCATCAGGCCAAATTCATTGACTGCTTTAGTCTCTCCTAGGCTCCTAGAGACTAGAAGAGGGAAGAATGTTGTGGAGGATTTCCCTATATTTTCTCTTTCATATTGGAGCTTGGGATAAAAACTGGAACTCCAGGAAGAGAGACACTGGAATTTCAGGGTTCCCAATGGGAAAGAAGAAATACAAAAGTCACTTTTTTGGAAGTTCCATTTTATCACCTCTACCATGGTCATGATACCTACCTTACAAGGTTGCAGCAAAAATTAAGTGACATACACTTAGTATAGTGCCTGGCAGACAGCTAAATAAGTATTCATTCTCTTTTCTTCTATTCTATCCCCAACCATTTTATTCTTTGTTCAGATCTTGTAAGGAAAGTGTATTAAACAGGGCCATCTCATTTCTGAGCCACGCATCATTGAGAGATCAACAATTACAGGATTACACAAGTCATTGACACAAGTTTGTAGAATATACAACTCAACCAAGCATACCCAGTCTGTGGGGCTTGCCCTCCATCATTTCACTGTGTTCTTTTGGTTGCAACACACAGAGAATCAGTCAGGCTAGTACAAGAACTGTCTGTGGGGCAAAGGGGAGACAATCTCATGGAAATCCAAGAACAGCAGGCAAAACAGGGCCAAGCTGCATGGCACTGGAGGTGGAGAGTGGACTAGTGCCTCTAAGGATCTCAGCAGCAGACTTTAAGGATTTTCTCTAAAGTGTTCCCCAAGAAATGCCACACATATTGTCCCTTAGGTCTGCTTCTCTGTGGCTACCCACTTCTTTTCTTGCTAAAAATGGACTTCTTTTCTGTATACTCTGTCTTTTCTCTACCTCATGGGTTTTTTTTTCTGACTTCTAACTTGGTTCATTTATCACTAGTTGTGGCCTCTCCAGCTTCTCACAAATTTGTGACCTTTAAGCATCTGTATACTGCCCGATTCCATCTATATTTCCCAATTTAAATTCTTAAGAGTAGAATTGAGTTGGTCCAGTCTTCCGTATCTGGCAGATCTTTCTCCTGAGCCACATAATAAACCTCTGTCTGCCTTGGGGTCAGGTGTTCATGCTAGTATGGCAGGAGGGAGAATTTGAAGGTTTGAAGGAAGCCAGATGGCTGCATGGTGGAGTTTGGGTATAGCTGCCTGGAGCTGGGAGCTGCAGAAAGACAGTTTCCTGTAGAAATGGCTATGCATAATGGCACACATTCCTTGATTGGCATGTAGAGCAGAGATTCATTGAATTTTGAATTTTTCATTGTCCAATTTAGAGGTAGCCTTGTCCAAATCCTGTGGTTTACATATGAGGACCGGAAACTCAAACATGTACACTGATCTGCCCAGGGTTACATAGTAAGTAGTAGAGCAGAAATTAGAATTTGATTCAGTGTGTTTTCTAGTATGTTAGGTATAAATATTTTTAAAAATCTTGATGGCCTAGTATGTGTGAGGCACTGGAACAAACCGAAGGGAAATCCTTGCCCTTGGGGGCTTACATTCTAGAGGGGGAAGAAAGATAGTAAATCCAATCATGCAAAATAAGTAAATTATATAGTGTTAGAAAGTGACAGGTGTTATGGTGAAAAAAGAGTTACCAGGATTAGGAGTGCCAGGGGAGGAGAGCTATAATTTAAAATAGGGAGTTTGTACTTTACTGTATACCTGAAATGAACACAACATTGTAAATCAACTATACTCCAATAAAAATTAAAAATAAAATACAATAAAATAGGGAGTTCAGTGTAGGCCTCAATGGGATGATGAGAGAGAGCAAGTTCCTGAGAAATAAGGCTATGTGTATTCCTTCCTCTCCCCTTGGCCTAATACCTCGACAGTGGTGAGTATGGAATAACTGTTTATTGAACTGAACACCTGTAGAAACGTCCTGAAGTTTAAGGAGGACAAGAAAAGGTTCTAAGATTATCTTCTTTTTCTGGTATCTTCCTGCATAACTTCATTCCAGCAGCATGCTTCATGAAGCCCCCTCATTATCATATGAGTCATTGAAGAAATGTGCCCTTTCAGTACTCCTGGGACTATTAGACTCATGAAATGCCTTGTAAGCACTCATAATACAAAGTTGTGGGAAGAGATTTAATTAACATAGAAAACACAACTAGACCATTAAACACAACACGACCCAAAGTCTCACAGAATCCCATTCCCTTGGAGGCATTGGAACAGTGGGGAGGCTCTTTGTCAGTGGTGTGCTGGTAAATGTCTGACAACTGACTCTCTAGGGCAGGGAGGAGATTATGATTTGTAGGTTTGCCCATTTCTGTGGTGTAAATACTCTGTGGTTGATTCAAAGTTAAGTTAAAATGTGACATCATTGGGCTTCCCTGGTGGCGCAGTGGTTGAGAATCCGCCTGCCGATGCAGGGGTCACGGATTCGTGCCCCGGTCTGGGAAGATCCCACATGCCGCGGAGCGGCTGGGGCCGTGAGCCATGGCCGCTGAGCCTGCGCGTCCGGAGCCTGTGCTTCGCAACGGGAGAGGCCACAACAGTGAGAGGCCCGCGTACCACAAAAAAAAAAAAAAAAAAAAAAAGTGACATCATTGAACGTGGGCTTGGGAGGAGATGAGCAGTAGCACACTGTGATATAATATTTCCTTCATACAGATAGCATTGATGTAAGTAACCTTAGCATATCTAAATACAGTAAAATAATTAAGAAGTGATGAGTTTTGAGTATTTATTATCATTGCATTTAATATAATTTACTTAACTGAAAGTTTACATAATTTAAAATAATGTTTAGCAACCATGTTAAACAACCAGTTAGCACAAATTCTGGAAACGTAACAATTGGCTCTTGAGAGAAGTTGCAGTACACCACAGTTCCTGGGTCCTTCCCAGGGCATGCCGGTTCCTTGACAAGGACCAGTTCATTCCATGAATACTTGGGGATCAAATGTAAGGACAGCTCCATTGCTTCCTTGTCACCTCACTGTTCACATCTCCCCATGGCTGCCATCTGTGCCTTCTGCCACGTGACAGGAGTAAGTGGGGTTTTGTAAAGACTTAGGAGAGTGTCCTTTTGCAGGTTGGAGCCAGCTGCATTGGGCACATGCTTTTATTCTTCAGTGGAGGTTGATGTCTCACATCCCCACATTCTCCAGCCCTGGTGCTCGTGCTCCCTTTACTGTGTCCCACTGCCGTGCTCTGGGTTGTCAGATTTCAGCTGTTCAGCGAGCAGTTGTGGAGTGCACATTGTGTGCTACCTCCCCTCCTGCTTGTGTTACTGGGGCCCAGGCCCGGTGCTCTAACACCCATTCTCTCATGCGACCCTTAGAGCAACCCAACTAGATGTGTCTTAGTATTCCAGTATTACAGATGAGGGAACTGTGGCCTAGAAAGGGGAAGTGACTTGCCCACAGTCCAGAAGTCATGTCTTCAGTGAAACATTGCCTTTGAGATGTAATATGTAGGCAAACACCTGTCACCCCTCAGCTGGCTGCTGCCAGTGTGGACTTGTTTTGTTCAATTTAGGGGGACTCAGGGCTGTTTTCTGGTGTGCTCTACCACAGAATATCAGGAGGGGGATGTTTGGGTAGAAGGGCAGAGCTAGATTTTGGGTCAGGTCTGCTTCCTGGGAATGTCCATGACCCCATCGCCTTCACTCACATACACCTGTGGCCACTGGAGCCTGGCTCCTGGCTCCTGAAGGAGAATAGCCATTAGGAGGCCAGCGCAGCCTGTCCCAGTGCAAGCGCTGAGAGCAGCTGTGTGCAGAGCAGCCCAGGTGCCTTCCAACTGAGCAGCAGATGTGTCCTCTGGCAGCTTTCTTGAAGGCAAGCCAGTTTTAGCTACAGAGCAAATGTTGAGGACCAAGCAGGAAGAGGAGGTGAGGGTTGTATGAGCATAACGATTTATTTCCCAGAAAACCTGCATTCAAGTCAAAGTGCTCCTACGTATTAGCTTTGTAGACCAGGGTAAGTCATTAAAACCCTACACAGTTTCTCCTTCTGTGGAATGGGGAAAAGGTGAAGTATGAGTGGCTACCATTTATTGAGGGCTCTCTATGTGTAAGGTGCTGCACTCAGCATGCGCTCAACATTACCATACAAGATAGTTCCTAGAAAAGACAGCCCAGTGCCAGACACATGGTTAGTGTGAAACAAATGCCAGCTATTATTTTATTAATCCTAACAATCCTGTGATCAATAATAACGACAGAAAGAATAATTGTTGCTAGCATTTCCCGTGCACTTTCCATGTAGTCAGCTATTGTTTTAACTTATTAACTGAATTAACTTATTGAATTTTCCCAACTGTCCCATGAGGTTGGTTCTATTTTTAACTCCATTTGACAAATGAGAAAAATTGGAACACAGTTAAGTTAAATACATTGCCAAGGACACATAGCTAGAAAGTGACGTCAGTGATTTTATTGTCCCCACTTTACAAAGACAGTTACAGAGGCACGGAGGGGCTGCGTGGCATGGCAGGGGTCAGAGTCAGCAGAATCCTTCTCGGGGTTGTTAGGCAGGTGAAATGACATAATGGAATGAAAACTGCTTATTGAACTGTTGTTCTGTCTGCTTCAGCCAGGGGTGAGTAAGCTTCACATGTTCTGCTTTTTCTAGTCTAGATATACCATCTGGCTTGAGACCCTGGGGCCTTTAGGAAGTCCTGTTTGGACCTAGCTGATTACCTTGGTGGGTGTTGGAAACCAGTTTGGTATGTAGGTCCTGGACTTACCATCCCTTGGGAAAGCCCAGGAGTCGCTGCTTGTCTGACTTCAGAGCTGCTACCAGCTGGAAGACTCCAGGAGGGAGCTGACTGACAAATGACCACCATCACATGTAGCTGGGTTACCAGTGGTTACCCTGTGGGTCTCCTTCAGCCACAGTGACCATCTCCAGGTGCCTGAGCCCTTACTGGTACCCAGGACATGAGGCAGCTAGGCAGGGGGAGGGGACCTGAGGCCCTCAGCGAAGTGGAGGTAATCAGGGTGTCAGGGAGACACTCTCAGCCCCCTCTCTCCACTGGCGCTCCCCACATAACTTCTCTGCCACTTGGGAACTTTCTGTCTTCCTGGGATGGAGTAGGGAGGGGGGTTGGGTTTTTGTGGAGCGGTCCCAGAACCCCAGAACTGAGATGTTCTTTGAGAGCAGGTCAGTGTCACATGCCTCTAGGACTGTCTCCTTACTACATTGAGAGCTCCTCTGGGCAGGAGCAGCTTGGGGTCCCCCACTATCCTGAGTCAGCTCAGGGCCAGGGATGGTGTTGGGGACAGTCATGTTTCCTGAGGGAAGGCCTCTTGTGGTTATTGGGTTGGAACTTGGTGGTGTGGGTGGAGGTGGCAGTGGCAGCATGGTGTGTGTGTGTGTGTTTGTGTGTGTGTGTGTGTGTGTGTGTGTGTAAGGAGTTTTAGGGGAAGGGGAACCAGAGTCAACCTAGTCTGGAAAGGAGCAACTGTGCCAGGCTGGTTGTCCTGTTTAGCAAATGTGTACACTGCTGGTGTAGCAGGAAGGCTTTGAATATTGAATACAGCTGGACGTGGCCTTGACTGCTTGCTGCCTCTTGTACTGTGTGGATGAGATGGTGGTCATGCACGCTCTTCCTCTGAGCCTGTTCATCCCTAAAGGGAAGGAATCATTCCCCCGTGTGCTGGTCTGTCCTGGGTAGAAAGGGTGAGAGCCTTCCTATCTGTCCCACTGTGAGTGTCTTTTACCAAACGAGGGAACGAGGAGGTAGGGGAACAAGGAGACTGGCTCAGTGTCTCCTGGCTGTGATGGGCATTTACTGCTCCTTAATCCTCTGTGCCTGGAAACCCACGGGGGCAGCAGGGGAGCTTCTGACAGGAGATGAGGTACAGGAGAGGCCCAGCTTTCTAAAAATGGAGTCCTCACCAAGTTCTGCTGGAGGTTTGAGCTGTTCTCTTACTAAAGGGCATATAAATCCCTGCAAAGAGCACCAGGATGGAGGACAGAGATTTGGGACCCCGGCTTACATCATCCCTTGAATTGCACCAGGGGTGGGGACAAGTTTCACTGTTTAGGCATTTTTAAAAAATTAATTAATTGGGCTTCCCTGGTGGCGCAGTGGTTGAGAATCCGCCTGCCGATGCAGGGGACACAGGTTCGTGCCCCGGTCCGGGAAGATCCCACATGCCGCGGAGCGGCTGGGCCCGTGAGCCATGGCCACTGAGCCTGCGCTTCCGGAGCCTGCGCTCCGCAACGGGAGAGGCCACAACAGTGAGAGGCCCGCGTACCACAAAAAAAAAATTTAAAAAAAATAATTAATTATTTTACTTTTGGCTGCATTGGGTCTTCGTTGCTTCACGTGGGCTTTTCTCTAGTTGCAGTGAGTGGGGGCTACTGTCCGTTGCTGTGTGCGGGCTTCTCATTGCAGTGGCTTCTCTTGTTGTGGAGTGTGTGCTCTAGGCACATGGGCTTCAGTAGTGTGGCACGCAGGCTCAGTATTTGTGGCTTGCGACCTCTAGAGTGCAGGCTCAGTAGTTGTGGCGTATGGGCTTAGTTGCTGTGTGGCAGGTGGGATCTTCCCGAACCAGGCTCGAATCCATGTCTCCTGCACTGGCAGGCAGATTCACCACTGCGCCACCAGGGAAGCTCTCACTGTTTAGGCATTTGAAGGAGGTCCCACCTGGGTGCTCCCCTGTTGCCCCACCTTCCTGTCTCCAATCATTACTTGTCCTCCTCCCATAACCCCCTTTTTGAGACTCCTCTTTTGTCTTCTCCTTCAGATGCTCTGTTCTTCCTCCCCACACGAGAGTTCCCAGACCTTGTCCCTCATATCTTGCAGACCCTGCACTGCAGGCTGCAGCTGGATGTGAACAGGGTTTCGTCTGCTCAGGCTCCTGCTAAAGACAAGGGAGTAGGTAGCATGGGCAGGCGATAGACTAAGCTTCCTGGGGGTGGGCTCAGGGGGAGGGTGAGAACTGGACTTCAGTTTGGTGTCCCTCTGTCAGTAATGACTGAGCCCTCTTTCTTCCTGATTGATCTTAAGGCAAACGTCTGTACCAGAATTATTTTCTTATGAAGATCATACAGTCCAGTATAACATAAAATTCTTCCAATTAAAGTGATTTGACTCTAGACGTGAAATATTAACCTTGATATTACTGTGCTAATGCTATGTTCTCTTCCCAGGGCCTATTTTCACTGTAAAGGGACTCTGAGTCAAGGAAGATGAATTGAAACTTCCACAAAACCTGTCTTTGTCCCCAGTAGATCTTCCTTGAGAGGAATTGGTGGTGGGTGGAGATTCTCAGTTCATATATCCACAAATATGAGTTCCCTTCACCACCCTTATAGGATTTTACACTTTACAGAATCACTTCCATATGCTTTATGTGAATCCTTAAAACACAAGTCTAGAGTAAGTACTCTCCCCCATCACCAAGTTATAGATAGAGAATCAAAGACTCAGAGGGGTGACTGAGTTGCCTAAGGTCACACAGCTATTAAGCAGCTCAGAGTTTCTTGAATTGCCTCCTGTGCCCTCTTGCCTCTGCTCAGCTGGTCCAGCCTCCCCTTTCTGTGGGGAGGCCACCCACCACCAGCTAAGAGAGGAAGTGCTCAGAAGATACCCAGCTGCAGCTGGTGCAGAGCTCAGGGGGCTTGCTGTTCCTCTGAAGCTGACAGCAATGGGGTGGGGGTTAGGGGGAGCAGATGTCCTGTAGGCTGGGAGTTCAAGTCACCATGGGCAGCACGGGAAAACTGTAGGGAATCGATCTATCACCTGCCTTCAAGCTTGTGTGGGGTGGTTTCTGTGCCCCACCTCCCAGTGGATGGCCGTACCATCCACCAACTGCCCAGCTGGAAACCTGCTGTGATCCTAATATTCTCAAATCCTCACATCCTCTTGACTTACTGCCCAGTCAGTCACTAAGTTATGTCCTGTCTACCACTTCCATAGCTCTCCTGCAGTCCCCTCTTCTGAATCTCCATGGCCAGCACTCTGGCACTGTGTCTCCCTTCCCCAGTCCAGGGCACTCTGCCTCCAGGCTCTTTCCCTTCCTCCAATCTATCTATCTTCAAAGGAGTCTTTGCAGTGATTTTTAGAAAGAAAAAAAAAGTACAAATCTATTTGTGTTATTCTTTAAAATCTTCCACTGGCTCGACATTACTTTCTGAATGCAATGAAAACCCTTTAGCTGAGGCATTAAACTTCTTTTATTTTTATTTAACATCTTTATTGGAGTATAATTGCTTTACAATGGTGTGTTAGTTTCTGCTTTATAACAAAGTGAATCAGCTATACATATACATATATCCCCATATCTCCTCCCTCTTGAGCCTCCCTCCCACCCTCCCTATCCCACCCCTCTAGGTGGACACAAAGATCTCCCTGTGCTATGCGGCTGCTTCCCACTAGCTATCTATTTTACATGTGGTAGTGTGTATATGTCAATACTACTCTCTCACTTCATCCCAGCTTACCCTTCCCCCTCCCCGTGTCCTTAGGTCCATTCTCTACGTCTGCATCTTTATTCCTGTCCTGCCCCTAGGTTCTTCAGAACCATTTTTTTTTTAGATTCCATACATATGTGTTAGCATACAGTATTTGTTTTTATCTTTCTGACTTACTTCACTCTGTATGACAGACTCTAGGTCCATCCACCTCACTACAAATAACTCAATTTCGTTTGTTTTATGACTGAGCAATATTCCATTGTATATATGTGCCACATCTTCTTTATCCATTCAACTGTTGATGGACACTTAGGTTGCTTCCATGTCCTGGCTATTGTAAATAGAGCTGCAGTGAACATTGTGGTTCGTGACTCTTTTTGAATTATGGTTTTCTCAGGGTATATAAACTTCTTATGTTGGCCCCTGCCTGCTTCTTTGGCTTCACCTCCCCACGTCCATGTTCTGCTCTATCACATGCTGAATTTGCCAAGCTCCGTGCATTGTGTCATCTCCCTTCCTGCCCTGCTCACTCCTATTCCCCCTTTTGTTGTTACCTCCTCTGCAATGCCTTCCTCTCAACACCTCCACCGAGACTGGCTTGAGTGCCCCTCCTTGGTACCCCTCCGTGTTTATCCCCACAGGAGGGAGGGACTGAGAGAAGCTGGGAAGGTGGTTGAGAGTCTCCTACAATGGGGTGCCCAAAAGGCGTTTTAAATAGAGAGGCTACACATTTATTGTCAAGTTAGTTTGTTCATTTTTAAGTGAGGCGAACCACTGCAATCCTCTCCCTCCATTCTCTCAACTGTCAGTAAAGTGTATCAGTATTCAGGAATATTTGTGTGAGTGGGTTTGTGTGTGTGCCTGTGGGGAGGGCAGCACTGAGGAAAGGGCTTTGAAGTTGAACACCTGGATGACCCTGGAGACCACAGGTGTGAAATAAGATCCAGGGGAGACCTTGGAATGTTGGGAGCCCCTGGGGAGCCACGGAATCTCAAGGAGGCCTTTGAACTGCCTTAGGACATTGAGTGGGGATTTTGAGACCAACAATCGGAGGAGCATCAATCTCCCCCTGATATCTGAATTATATTAGAAATTAAAGCAAATCTCCAAGGGGAGCTGTGGAAGTAAGAATAAGATGCACTTTTGTGTCTTAATAATTTAGCTTCTGGGGAAGCAGTTGGGGTCAGGGGAAGAGGTAGAGTCTGGACATTCATCTTCCAGATACTTGTGGCTCCCTCCCCGACATCATTCAGGTCTCTGCTCATATGTACCCTCCGCAGAGAGGCCTTCCATGACCAGCAGAACTAATGTTTGCCTAAAAACAGTAGTTTCAAAAACCTCTATCTTAAAACTAGAATACTCTGAAAGGTGTCATGTTATTTATCTATCCATCTATCAGTCATCTATCTGTAATGGGCCATGTTTCTTTTATGCTTTCATTTTATTTATTTTTTAAACAGCAGTTCTTATTAGTCATCCATTTTATACACATCAGTGTATACATATCAATCCCAATCGTCCAGTTCATCACACTGCCACCCCCACCCCCCTGCTGCTTTCCCCCCTTGGTGTCCATACATTTGTTCTCTACATCTGTGTCTCAATTTCTGCCCTGCAAACCGGTTCATCTGTACCTGTAATGGGTCATTTGATTCAAGTAATATCAAACCTAGCTAATTAAATTCATTTAATACAATTAAACTCTGCTCAACCCTGCTCCCCCCACCCAAGAGAAACCTAGAATACTCTATGAAGGAAGGTCAGATCAAATCCAAAGTGCTACCTGTTTCGTTATATACTACAATCATCATCCATTCAGTCAGTCAATAAGAGCTCAGTGGATGCTGAAATCAGACCCTTGTCCCTAAGATGCTCATGACCTAGAGAAGGAACACGCATGGAATCAAACCAGAAGCACACCACAAGATGGATGTTACAGGAGACTTGGGTGGAAAATGCTACAGATGCATAGAGAAAGGAATCCCAAATTCTCTCTGGGAACACAAGAAATGACACTTAACCAGGTCATAAGTGAACAGGAGGATTTCATAGGTAGAGATGGGGCAGAACTTCAGGCAAAGAAAACAAAAAGAAAGTCATGTGAACAAAAACCATCATAACGGATTCTGGTAAGTTCCCTGTGACTGGGGTGTATGTCCTCTACACTAGGGTGTATATGAGTGTGACAGGAGATGAAGATGGAAAGATGGGCAGGATCAGGTAATGAAGGGCTTTGCCTGCTATCCTGTGAGAAATGGGAACCACTAAATTTTTTAAGTAGAGGAGTGTCATGATCAGATTTCTGTTTCACAAACATCGCTCTTGGAGCAATGTGAGGAATTAGACTAGAGGTGGGGAGACCTGTTAGGTGTCTGTCCAGGTAAGAATTGATAAGATCCTAAACCAGGGCAGAGGGGATGGAGAGAGGAATCTGACACTAGAGAGAGTTCAAGGGTAAAATTTGTAAGACTTAAGATAAGTGGGACGAGGTGGCAAGGAGGTTTCTTGCTTGAGTAACTGTGTAAGTGAGTAAATTACATCTCCCTTTCCCTTCTTTCTGACAACATCAGGATGACGATTAAACTATTTTATTATTTAAAAGTGTAGCCATCCTTAAGTTAAATCCTTACCGGTTTTGGTGAATTCTCTGCCTTTTAGGTCCATACCAGTCCAAGAGAAAGGCCAGAAACTTGTCTTCTCAGCCTCCTTTGCAACCAGGATCCACACACAGGAATCCAACTCTACTTATCAGAGATACTAGAATTTTTTTGGAGCCTAGTGACATGAAGAAGGGGTGCCACAAAATCCACTTTGGTGATGGTGGTCTCTGGTAGATGCAGTCCCTGGACGAGTCAGAGGCAGAGGTGTTAGAGATGACCTCCAGACCTTGCCTTTTCCATGAGGTGAGCTGGTGTCTCTTCCCAGTGGTGCAACAGTTATGTCTCCTCAGGGCAGCCCTGTGGTGTGTTTGGGGGTTATTCCTGGAGACATAACTTTCAGTCCTTCCAGGCATTCTATGAGTTTTCTAATAGCCTTTCATAAATCTCTTTTCTGCCTAAACTAGGTAAAATGGTTTTGTCTGCAACTAAAATCCCTAAGTGATACACTTCTCCCTGGTAGTTTGGCTGCAAGCAACAGAAACCTCCTGCCTCTGATTAAAATAGGTAACTGGTTACCTCAAAGTAAAAGTTACATGATGGCAGCACAATCATTATTACAAATATAGAGTAAGCCTTTACTTTGTGCCAGGCACTCTCATAAGTGCTTTATGCACGTACTTCATTTACTTCTTGCACAAATTATCTCAAATTTACCAATGAGGAATGGAAATATCCCAGTATCACACAGTTAGTAAGGGTTAGAATAGCCACTTGAACCCTGGCAGTCTGACTCCAAATCTGACACTCTATAACTACCCTCAACTATTATGGTGTTAGAGAAGCTCATCGTTTATGCAGCCTTATAGTTCATCCAGTCCAAGTTGTATCTTATACCTGATTTCCTTTATTGCACCCCCAAGTGGAGAGTGATTTACTCTCACTAGGGAAAGTGGGGGTATGAGATGGTATTAAGAGGTGGGGGGGGTCTTTGAGAGTTGATTAGATCACGAGGGTAGACCCCTCATGAATGGGATTAATGCCCTTAGAGACCACAGAGAGATCCCCTGCCCCTTCTGCCATGTGAACAAACAGTGAGAAGACAGCTATCTATGAACCAGGAAGTGGACCCTCACCAGACCCTGGATTGCTAGTACCTTGATCTTGGACTTCCCAACCTCCAGAACTGTGAGAAAAATAAATGTTGTTTAAGCTAAAAAAAAAATAAAAAAAAAAAAAAAAATGAGATTGAGAGAGAGAGAGAGATTAAATGGAGCAAGAAGACATCCCTGAAATCCCTCCATTTCTAGGAAGCAGGTACCAGGCCGTACTGGTTAGAATGTGTTTGGCTGCAAACAACAGAAGCCCCAATAAGTAGTGTCTTAAATCTTACAGATATTTATGTCATTATCAAGAAAACAGGGTGTAAGTAGTTCCAAGTCTGGTTAAGTAACTCCAGGTTATTTTAGATCCAGGCTTTTGTATCTTTCTATTCTGCATTCACAGAGGATTAGATTTTTAGCTTCAGGCTGACAAAATGGCTGCCCTAGATAGCTGCAGGCACTGTGTTTTTTCAAGACAGCTTTCAAAGTGGGAAGTTGGGTGTGACAGCAAAACCTCCTTTCCAAAAAGGTACTCAACTTCTAAAAGTCTCACTGGCCATACCTATGTTTTGAGTCCTCCCCTAAACCCAGTCACCAACAAATAGGAATGAGATTATCATGAATGGTTTAGATGACTCATCACCTGGAGAAGGGTTAGTCCTACCTTCCCTGAGTACTTTGCTATCTGCCTAACACCTGATCAAAATCTGGGTTCTGGATCAAGGAAGGGGGTGTGTGGAAGTTTGGCTGTTGGGTAGGCAGTAGATAGGGTCTGCCACAGTAGACTGTGGCATCAGGACACTGGGCTTCTGGTCTAGGCTGATTTGTTTATTTGCTTAAGAATTTTTAATTAGTGTTGAGTGCCATGTGATCTTTGGACCTGCCCATTACTTGCTGTGTATTTTGGCAAGTCATTTGACCTCTCTGGGCTTCAGCTTCCTTCTCTCTAAAATGAAATGGCCAAAGTAGATGATTTTGACAACAAACAACCCAATCCTAAAATGGGCGGAAGACCTAAAGACACATTTAGCCAAAGAAAGCATACAAATTGCCAACAACATGAAAAGATGCTCAACATCACTAATCATTAGAGAAATGCAAATCAAAAACACAATGAGGTATCACCTCACACTGGTCAGGATGGCCATCATCAAAATATCTACAAACAATAAATGCTGGAGGGGGTGTGGAGAAAAGGGAACCCTCTTGCACTGTTGGTGGGAATGTAAATTGATACAGCCACTATGGCGAACAGTATGGAGGTTCCTTAAAAAACTAAAAATAGAACTACCGTACAACCCAGCAATCCCACTACTGGGCATATACCCTGAGAAAACCATAATTCAAAAAGAGTCATGTACCACAATGTTCATTGCAGCTCTATTTACAATAGCCAGGACATGGAAGCAACCTAAGTGTCCATCAACAGATGAATGTATAAAGAAGATGTGGCACATATATACAATGGGATATTACTCAGCCGTAAAAAGAAACAAAATTGAGTTATTTGTAGTGAGGTGGATGGACCTAGAGTCTGTCATACAGAGTGAAGTAAGTCAGAAAGAGAAAAACAAATACCATATGCTAATGCATATATAAGGAATCTTTAAAAAAATGGTTCTGAAGAACCTAGGGGCAGGACAGGAATAAAGATGCAGACGTAGAGAATGGACTTAAGGACATGGGGATGGGGAAGGGTAATCTGGGACGAAGTGAGAGAGTAACACTGACATATGTACACTACCAAATGTAAAATGGATGGCTAGTGGGAAGCTGCTGCATAGCACAGGGAGATCAACTCGATGCTTTGTGACAACCTAGGAGGTGGGATAGGGAGAGTGAGAGGGAGGCTCAAGAGGGAGGGGATATGGGGATATATGTGTACATATAGCTGATTCACTTTGTTGTACAGCAGAAACTAACACAACATTGTAAAGCAATTATACTCCAATAATGATATAAAAAAATAGTAGATGATGTTGAGGTCTTTCCTCATATGCCACTCATACCTCTTCTGTCTTTTATAACAGGTTTACATTAAGAACTGTAATTTTTGCTTTAGACTAGTGGATATGACAAGCAATAGGATAAGCATGGTGTGTCTTCCAGGGTTTTACCCAAAGATTTGGAAGGAAAGCCTTTGAAATTTTTGTTTTCTGTTATGTAATTGTGGGCTTATTATGGAATATGGTGCAAAATGTTCAGACTTGGACAATGGCCACAACTCTTTTGGGGATATGTGTTCTTCTCTGTAGCTAGAAAACTTTGTGTGTAGCAATGACTAATGTTTTCTTAATTCAAAAAATGACTTAGATTATTTACATACCACTTGGATCTGCTTTCTAGATTAGAGGTTCTCAATCTCAGCACATGGATATTTCAGGCCAAAGAATTCCTTGTCGTGGGGGTTTGTTTATGCATTGTAGGGTGTTTAGCAGCATCTCTGGCCTGTACCCACTAGATGCCAGTGACAGTCACCTAGGTGTGACTACCAAAAATGTCTCCAGACATTACAAAATGTTCCCGGGAGGTCAGGGCAATTGCCCCAGTTGAGAACCAATGATGTAGATGGATTAATATTTGAATTCTTACTCTGCCTCTTATTCAGGATTAATAGTTCTGTGACCTTGGACAAGGTGCCTGATATCTGTAAATTTCAGCTCCCTTATCTGCCAAATAGGGCCAGTTCATAAGATTGTTGTCTGCATTAAATGAGGTCACAGGTATTGAGTTTAGTATGATACATAGTCTTAATAGGTCTTCTATGAATTTTAGTTCTCTTTCTCTTCAGTTTTCTGGGGGGATAGAACTTTCCAATTGGAAGCGATAGTAGAAGTTATCTTACCCAAATTCTTCATTTTATAAATTAATGAAGGCCATATAGATAATCTGTCTTCTCAACCCTGAATCTATCTTTATACTCAACTAATGCAAAAGAGACATATCAAAGTGGAATTGTACAGAGTAGATAGGTTCAAAGGCTCTTTCTTGCCAAGGTTGATTTATAAGATTCTTGCCCCTGTAGATTTCCTCACGATGTATTACCTCTGAGAGAATTCCTGAAGCATTAAATTCCACTTGTGACTCAGACTGAGTTCAAATGTTTGGTTTCAGGGACCATCAATTGTCTCTTTGGAAGCACTTGTCCCGTGCACTTTGAATGTTGGGGAATGTTAAACATTGAAACAAAACATATGGAAAATGAGAGTTAATGCTCTGAGCCAGCCAAACTTAAAAAAAAAATTTACAGTCATCAAGAACATATAACAGCTGTTCAAGAAACAGAACCAAAAAAAAAGAATCAGAAAGATTAATGGGTAACTCCAGTTTTGCTCTTTCTTCTCTGTCAAGGACAGGGCTATTCTGACGAAAAAGACTGGGACAAACTGATAAAAGGGACTAAATCCCCTGAGAGGGGAGATACGGGGTAAAAGCTGTCCTAAAAGAGTTTGTCGTCTGGACTAAGCAAATCACTGCACGAGCTATTGGGAGATTTGCTGGTGAGACCATACAACCACTGTTGATAATCTGAGGGACTCATAGAAAATAGGAATCATACTGAAGAACTAAGTATGGGCAAGCATCTTGAGTTCTAGGAAATACGATTAATTTTCCCTCCCCACACGCACGAACTATGAATTCATGAGTTTGGCACCAATCCTAGGCAAAATTCCATAAAAGATTATTCTATTAATGCCTTATGAGTGCTTACAAATTAAGCAGAAATGCCTCTAAGTCAGTAGCATTTCAGTAGAACAAGTCATGCCAGAGTAATCTAATTTCCTTTTTTGATTAGGGCCATTAGAATGGCTGAGCAGGATTATAGAGTGAGCACAGAATATCCAGATGACAGCAAGGCAAGTCTCTTGTGACATCATTGAAGGCAAGATGAGGAAAGATGGGCAGGATACAGATATCATGCGGTGGCTGCATACTTGTGTCCAGTGAATAACAATTAATGGATGGATAGTGATAAGAAAGCAGATACCCAGTGGCTACTGCAGGACATTGGCCCTGGGCCTGGGCCTGTACACACTTTATTAGCATATTAACCAGATCAGACAATGAATGTGCCATACCCTCGGCTCTCTGGGAGATCTACTTGGTCCATAGGCTTTAATGAAGTGATAGATGTGGGTAGCCATGGTTTGTGCCAAGTGACCCCAAGTTCCAGGGTACAGCTTATTGAACTCATTTCTCTAGGGATATGTGATCCATGGTATTGATCCTTGGAGATCTGTCCCCTGACTACCTCTCTAGTCTCATTTTTGCTGCTCCCTTCCCCATGCTCCCAAGGTTTAGCCATACCAACCTGTAGTAGCCTGCACACACCAGGTTGTTTTATGCCCCCTTTATTTTGTACATTTTCCTCTATCAGACTTTAGTGCCTTTCTTTTCTGCCTACTACATCTGCCTGACAAGTTCTTACTCATATTCAAGACTCAGCTAAACCTTCCTGTCCTCTGTAAAGCCTTTCCTTTCCTTCCTTCCCTTTTCTGGCACCATTCCTAATAAATTCTTCTTCATCTGAATTTTTGTACTTGTACCCACAGCTGTTTAATAATTATCACAATATATCAATAACTTATTTACTTATCTATTTCTCCTGCCCTCTGTTCTCTACCCCCACCAATTATTGCCCATACTAACACTTCCAGCTCATTGAAGACAGGGACTGGATCCTATCCAGAGCCTGGTATATAACAGAGGCACTCAGTAAAGGAATTATGAATGAATAAATAGCTTGTGTAAAATCTGTTATTCTGGCTCTCTATTACTGAGTTTCAGCCTGCTGAGAATCACAATTACATTTCTATGTATCCTGGGTGCTTAGATGCAGCTTTCCAAAGGATTTCTTTAAAATACACCAAAGAGGATTTCTTTCCCCTCTAGTCACCTGCTATGTTAATAAGGGCTTGTAAATGCATTGAAGCAGCGACAGGATCCTTTATCAAGGTACACACAAACCACACTACAGCAACCTTACAGAGCTTCACAGGGCTGTTAGTGCCTTGATTCACTGGGAAGCACACACCAAAAGCCCAATTTTTCAAGGCTCCCCTCCTGTGGCACCCAAGAAAGCACATCTATGTGACCTATTTATCAGGAAGCATTTTTAGGAGTGTTGTCTGCACTTTTGAAAAGGGAGTTGAGCCTTATTCATCTTACCTCTTTCCTTGACTCAGAAAGTAAGTACCACCTTATTTAAATGCAACTGGATCAGGGAGGCATGAAGAATAATTCAGCCTTCCTGGTACTTTAGGGAGTGTCTAATTATTATGGGAAGATCTGGACCTTTTAAAAGAATGCTCTGTGGTATAATGAAAGAATTAAAATTCAAATGGGGGCACCAAATGCAAGTCAGCAGGCGTTTATGTCTGTGCCAATTATTCAGTTCTAAATAGCTAGACCAGGCAGTGTTTGTTGCAGGTTGGCAGAGTTGCTTGACTGGAAGACTGGCAGCCTGGCTTGCTACCAATGTCCCTGAGTCCATTCTGGTCCCCATGTAATGGGAGTTGGCACTTAACACCTCCAAAATGCAAGGGATGATACTCCACTTGTGATCCTTCACACTCAGAGCCAGGACTGGCCTTACACGTAAATTCCTGCCAAGTCAAGGGGCAAAACTCCTGGGGTTCTGGAACAGGCAGAGCAGGGTGTGAATCTGCAATGAATCGCAGCATCTGAAGGAAACTCAGACCCAATTAATCACCTTTAAAGGGGCATCTGAATTGATTAATAATGTATATATACAGACTTTTCTGTTTTGATCACAAAGCAAGTGTGAAACACTTACAAGCTTGTAATCCTTATTATATGACACTCTGGCCTGTTTGTGGAACTTTCATCTGAAGCTCTCATAGTGCTTAATGGCTAGTGCTTATTAATAATAATAATGTCATATGTTTCGGTAGAACTTTCCACTGTGGCCTCCATGTTCTCATAATGCCATGGCTAGGAAGCTCTAGAGCAGTGGGATCCTGCTTTGTAGTTGAGAAACGATGGTTAGAGGGCTCAATAGAGTGTGAAGATAGTAGAAACTTAACATGCTTGTGGCTGTTTCTACAGGGGAAGTGTCATGGTCGAAGATCCCTGCAGATATCAGGATGGGGCATGCCTTTTATTTGCTGTGGTTCAAGCTCCCCACTTTTGGAGACAAGAAGACACTGGATCACACTCACTGCTCTTCTCTATTTGTCATTTGAGGTCTAGGGGCCTGAAAAGACATCTGCAGGACCTAGAGAAGGTAAGCCTGGGCTCAGAGAGAGAAAAAAAATGTGTTCAACACCTGCTTTTAGCCTCCTTAGAATAACAAGAGCATATGAAGTAATCAGGGCTTTGTGGAGTCCACTTTCAGAAAGAATAGGGTGAAGATAAAGTTAGATCCATGACTTAACACTGTGATGGTACATTTTATGTGTCAACTTGGCTGGGCCACAGTACTCAGATATGTGGTCAACCACTAGTCTAGATGTCTCTTTGAAGGTATTTTTTAGATGAGATTAACATTTAAATCAATAGATTTGGAGTAAAGCAGATTACAGATGGTCTCTGATTTAGGATAATTCCATTTACAATTTTTCGACTTTATAATGGTGTGAAAGCAATACACATTCGGTAGAAACCATACATAGAACTTTGAATTTTGATCTTTTCTCAGCCTGGTGATATGCATGCAGTAGGATACTCTCTCGTGATGCTGGTCAGGGCAGGGGGCCGCAGCTCCCAGTCAGCCATGCGATCACGAGTGCAAACCACGGATATGCTTACAACTATTCTGTACCCACACAACCATTCTGTTTTTCACTTTCATATAGTATTCAATAAATTACATGAGATATTCAACCCTTCATTATAAAATAAACTTTATGTGAGATGCTTCTGCCCAACTCTAGGCTAATTTAAGTGTTCTGAGCATGGTTGTGGTAGGCTAAGCTAAGCTATGGTGTTTGGTAGGTGTATTAAATACATTTTTGACTTATAATATTTTCATCGAAAAAGTAATCTCATCATAAGTCAAGGATGATCAGTACCCTCCATAACGTGGGTGGACCTCATCTAATCAGTTGATGGCCTTAAGAGGAAAAAAGACTGAGGTCATCTGACAAAGAGGGAATTTGGCCAGCAGGCAGTCTTGGGACTCAAGCTGCAACATCACCTCTCCCCTGCCTCTCCAGGTGCTGGCCTGCACTGCAGACCTTGGACTTGCCAGCCCTCACAATCACATAAGCCAATTTCTTAAAATCGATCTCTCTCCCCCCACCCCCCAACCCCTACACTTCTGGAGAACCCTAACTAATACACATACCATGTACTAGAGTAAGTTCAGTTGAATTAAAGAGCTAAATGTAAACAAACAAAAGGGTAAAAGTACTAGGAGGAAGTATTGATAAATATTTTGGCAGAGGTGGGAGGGAGTGAAAGCCTTTTTTCTTTTCTCTTTTTTTGGCGTGCTGCACGGTATGCAGGATCTTAGTTCCCTGACCAGGGATCGAACCCGTGCTCCCTGCAGTGGAAGCATGGAGCCCTAACCTAACCACTGGACCACCAGGGAAGTTCTGAAGGCCTTTTTAAAGAATGCACACCACAGGCAGAAATCATAAAGGGAAAGATGTACAGATTTGACGAGAAGAAGTCCGTATCTTCTAACTGTCCAAAAGTATCATAAGCATATAAAAAAGTAAATGATTAACTGAGAAAAATTCACAATATATGTTTCAGACTAAAAGTTTATTTAATGCACAAAAAACTGCCATAAAGGAATAAATAAGCTGACTATCCTAATAGAAAAATGGGTAACAAAATGCAAGTCACAAAGAAAAACAAATGACCAGTAAACATAGAAACGTATTCAATATCGAAGAAATGCAAATACAAATAAAATGTAATTTTTGCCTATCAGATGATCAGAAACTTAAAAGGATGCTCATATGCAGTGTTATGAATGATGTAACTAAAGGGACCGCTATTGGTGGAATGTAAATTAGAACACCTTATCTTAGACTTCCTTAGATTTCCATGCCTAAGATTAACAACAGACAAATGTGCAGACATTTATGGAAGTATGATAATCCCTGCAATATTTATAATAGCACACACTTGAAAACAACCTAAATGTCCATCAATGTGGTCTTAGTTAAATAAATTATGATAAATCTACATAATTAAAATTGACTTGTGAGTTATATTTATTTAACTAGGCAGATACCCATTATTTATTAAGTAAAAAGGAGAGTTACAGAAAAATATGGACAGTACAATCCCAGTTTTGCAAAATATGTATCATACATGTATATAAATCAACATTCTTGAATAGAAGAAAGACTGGAAAGAAATACACCAAAGTGTTAACAGTAGTAGATGGAGGGATTATGGATGACTTAAATTTCTGTTTGTGTGTATGTGGTGGAAAATGGGGAATGTTATCTATACAATTTTCTACTATAACTCTATATTACTTGTATAATAAGAAAAAATGTTATTATTATTATTTTTACAGTACAATATGAACGGAGTGGAAGAGGTGACAAGGTGGGGGTGGGACCAGTAGAATTAGGAACTAAAAATCAGGGGCAACAGTTTCCAGATTTGTAAGAGTTCAAAAACTGCTGTCCTGGTCTCACATTTGTTATTTTTGTCATTCTTCTATTTCCCTCACTTGATTTGGCGTATACTTATGAAAAATGGGGCATATTTTGGGGAAGGAGAGAATGGGGGAGGCAAAGAGACTGTGTCCTGTTCATAATGTACCTGACAGGAGTGAGAGTGGGAGGCAACCCTAGAGAGGGGGCATACAGCCTGGAAAGAGTAGAGAGCAGACAACCCGTAGGGCCACAAGAAGGAGACATGTGGAATGGCCACTCTGAAGGAAGCAAGAGAGTTCTACCTACCAGGAGGTAGGAGTTTGGGAGCAGGCACATATGGGGTAGGCCCATCCCAACTATTTGCTGGCCTTGCAGCAAAAGGCCCATATACATATCTCCAGATGTGCACTAAAGTTTGAAAACCACTGCATACTCTATTCACAAATATCCAGCAGCCCTGCATGTACTTCATAAGGGGAAAATTAAAGGATTCTTCTCTGGAGAAACTGTTCAAAGCTGGAAAGCTTATATATACTGACACCCCCTGTGAAGAAAGCCAGCTTGCCCAGCAGTCAAGCCCACCATTTAACAAGCCTTAGCCATGCAAAAACAGCCTCCGTCAGCATTTTAGTTCCTCATGATTAACCATGAATGGACAATCAAGTATCGTGAAATATTTAGGGAAAGCCTCCAACATTAAAAAGAGAGACCAAACCAAGTAGAGGGGAAAAAAATACAATATATGGAGCAATACCTAAAAAGTTTAGAACTAAAATTCTCTAAAAGGGAAGAGAAGATACTGCATCCCTTAAGCAAGAGCAGAGTGCCATGGTTTAACAAAAGAGGTACAATCAGAGACCAAAACAGAACATATAGAAATAAAAAAATATGGTACCTGAAAGGTTTAGGGATTCCCATGACTACCCACACATTCAGTGATTCTCTAGAAGGACTCAGAGATGGTTGTAACCATGGCTATTATTTATTACAGCAGAAGATACACAGCAGGATCATAAAGGGGAAGACACATCAGGCAGAGTCTGAAGGAGTCCAGCTCAGGCTTCCAAAGTTTTTCCTCTGGGCAGCATGGGGTTGCTGTAGAGAACATGCTTTGGCTTACAGCAGTGAAATATAGAAACCTGTACCGTGTTTTTGCCAGATAAGCCCTCTTAAGACTCACAGTTCACAGCTTTTATTGCTAGTCATTCAAGTACTCTCTGCCTGCGCAACCAGCCACAATTACCAAAGTTCCATACTCTCAGGAGAAAAGCAGGTGTTCATCCTAAATCACATTGTTTGCACAAACCATCTAAGGCTGATAGGACAGAATTCAGTGCCTCAGACACTCAAAACGCTTTTATCACTTAGTAGCATGGAGTGCATACCAGAGACCAAGTTCCCAGGAGCCATCTTTAAAACCTCCTAGAGATAGCACCATCAGGCTTACTATGTTAACTCTTTCCTGAAGAGTGAAACTGAAAATTCCATAGAAAAAAATGAAAGACAAAATTCAAAAAAAATCTTTTGAGAATAGGATGGGAAAAAAGATAAAGCAATAGAAAATAGAAAAATGATAAAACTAGGGAATCAGTCCAGAAAGTTTGACATCTAAGATGAGCAAACAGAAAAATATAGATGGAATAAAAATCATAATAGAAGAAACATTTCCAGACCTGAAGAACCAGAGTTTCCAGATTGAAAGAGTCCATTACCAACACAACCCAGTAGAGGCCCATGAAGAACAGATTGTGAGCTGTACTAACTGCCTTAGTGTCTGGGACCTCCAGCTATACGAAGCTGACATGTTGCCCATCATTTGCTCTTCAACAGTTCATTAACATTTCAGTTGATTTCTTTTTACCTGCTTATCTGACAACCACCATTTTTTTCCATTCTCTGCCAAAAGCAAATATTTATGTGTCTTATTTCTCCTTGGAGGAGTTTGTTTGGAATTCGTGTTACTCAGTTGCCTCGTGAACTGAGCTCTTTGATGTTCTCAAAAAGAGTTATCATTTTTTAAAGATTTTTAAAAGGGTTGGAAATCTTTTTTTTGTGTAGTTTTATACATCCTAAGGGGAAGTGGGAGTTGCATACAGATTTAGGACCAATACCTGCTGCCATGCCTGGTGTTTCTAAGCCCTAAGACTTTTCTGGGAAAATTATTAAAGAAATTAGTTCACATGTTATCAACATCTCCATCTTCAGCAACTGTGTTCACAACTTCCCCTGGTTTGCTAAGTCACTGAGGAAAAAGCATCTCTGTTTTTTATCTTCCAAAAATTCAATGGTCTCATTTATCCTTACTTTTTCTATAGTCTTTATTCTTGTGAGTTTTTAAAATTAATTTTTGTTGGAGTATAGTTGATTTACAATGTTGTGTTAGTTTCTGTTGTACAGCAAAGTGAATCAGTTATACACATACATATATCCACTCTTTGTAGATTCTATTCCCATATAGGTCATTACAGAGTATTGAGTAGAGTTCCTTGTGTTATATAGTAGGTTCTTGTTAGTTATCTATTTTATATATAATAGCATGTATATGTCAGTCCCAATCTCCCAATTTATCCCCCCTCTTTTCCCCCTTCATAGCCATAAGTTTTTCTACATCTGTGACTCTACTTCTGTTTTGTAAACAGTTTAATTTGTACCATTTTTTTAGATTCCACATATAAGAGATATCATATGATATTTGTCTTTCTATCTGACTTACTTCACTCAGTATGACAATCTCTAGGTCCATCTTGTGAGTTTTTAAAAAACTTTTTAATTCCTTTATTATCAGTTTATTTGGGTTTGGGAAGGGACTGAAACTAAATATACATTTTCATTCTGTCATGTTTATATTGGATAGCTGAACACAACTTATGTGGAGACTGAACCATGACGTGACTTAGCTTTATGTAGCTAAGATACATAAAGTTTTTTTTAAAAATAAATTTATTTATTTATTTTTGACTGCATTGGGTCTTCGTTGCTGTGCGTGGGATTTCTCTAGTTGCAGCGAGCAGGGGCTATTCTACGTCGCAATGTGCAGGCATCTCACTGCAGTGGCTTATCTTGTTGCAGAGCACAGGCTCTAGGCACACAGGCTTCAGTAGTTGTGGCATGCATGCTCAGTAGTTGTGGCTCGTGGGCTCTAGAGCACAGGCTTAGTAGTTGTGGCTCATGGATTTAGTTGCTCTGTGGCATGTGGGATCTTCCCGGACCAGGGATCGAACCTGTGTCCCCTGCACTGGCAGGTGGATTCTTAACCACTGTGCCACCAGGGAAGTCCCCTTTTTTTTTTTTACAGAACATGGAGTTTTAATGAATTTTTCATACTGCAGTGAAGACACTGAACACTTAAAAACAATTACATCAACACAATAAAAACACCGGCTTCTACACAACACTTATAAATGCACACTTTTCCCCCAAAAGAAACTTTTTTTCACAGATTTAAGCAACAGATGATTTACATACATTATTTACTTTATTTTTTTAAGAAAAGAAATTATTTTAAAACACTGATATTTTAATTTTTAATAACAATGAGGCATCTCTCAGCAACCCTCTACACCTAAGTATACTGGGACACTACTATTGGGAATTACTGAGCCAGTCAAACAGCTTCGGAATTTTTGCTAAACTTTCCATTTTATTTTCCTATGTAACTGTTTCTTTTTTCTTTTTTAGCTTGAATTATTGAGGACATTTTCTCAGCTCTTCATTTTGCTCATAAGCGCTCTATTTTCTGACTAACCATTGGTATGTAAGTTGTTCATGGGGTGCGATTGGTACCTCTTTTTGGTCAACACCATTTGGAGACTAGTGATCCTCATCTAACAAAGGATAGAAGGCCAAAGACCTCAGGGTTCTTCGGTGAAGGCCCTAAAAAGAGGGTGTCAGGCTGTAAGTGGGCATGTTTCCTCTCTTCTTAGGGAACTACAATATCTCTCCTTTGTCTTAGAGTTCAAGTGGTCTTACAGCTTATTAGTAAAGAGAAGTTATTCAGATAGTTCTTATTTAAGACATCTTCCAGCAGTCTGGAGGTCAAGAAAATCTTAATAAGTCAGTCATATTTTATAGTTTTATTCACTAAGATTTATTAAGATGAAGTGGATTTCTATGCATCTCTCTATTACAAATACAAAATGAAATTTTTTTTATCATGGTAGAAGACACATAATACAAAACTAAAATGAACTAGTTTTTTTTTTTTTTTTTTTTTTGTGGTACGCGGGCCTCTCATTGCCGTGGCCTCTCCCGCCGCGGAGCACAGGTCCCGGACGCACAGGACCAGCGGCCATGGCCCACAGGCCCAGCCGCTCCGCGAGCACGCGGGATCCTCCTGGACTGGGGCACGAACCCGTGTCCCCCGCATCAGCAGGCGGACTCCCAACCACTGCGCCACCAGGGAAGCCCAAATGAACTAGTTTTTAACATGAAAAATGTGTACAACCTTTGTAGAGTCCCTTCCCCTCTCTGGGCCTCAATGTCTTCAATTATAAAATGAGCTTCTAGGACTAAATAATTTCTGAGGTTCCATTTGTTATTTTTTTTAGCAGTTTTATTGAGATGTAATTCACATACTATGTAATTCACTTCGTTAAAATGTACAGTTTGATGGTTTTGGGTGTATTGCATTGTTAATTTTTTTAGTTGTGGTAAATATATAAATATAAAACACAAAACATAATATAAAATATATATACAAAAAATATAAAACATAAAATTTCTCTTTTAACCATTTCTAACAATGTAAGTGTATAATTCAATGGCATTAATTGCATTCCCAGTGTTGTGCAACCATCATAACTATTTTAAAAACTTTTTTTATTATTCCCAAATAGATAATTCTATTCTAGATAAAACTCTACAAAGACCCTCAAACCCAAACTGGAAAAAGACTAATTTAAATTCCCAATCCCAGTGTTATTAGGTCTGTTATGTGCTATCACGCATTTATGTACACTCTGAGTTTTTTCTAAGCCCCATCACAGGCACATTAATGGCTCTAAAGAAAGTCAGAGCAAAAGGGGAGAATGAAATGTGGGTTTTAGTTGGATCTTGTGATTGTGAGCCACCAGAGAGTCTTCATACTCCCGTCAGCAGGTTTCAGTTAACTTTCAAATTAAGCCAGATGGCTTTCAAAAAAATATCCACTACCAATTGGTGAATTTGGGAGCTTTTGGAGGCTGTATCCACACATTCTCTCCAGGAAGTGACTGGAAAGCTGTTATGGATACCCCTGCTGAGAGAGGCTCCGCATGTCCCTGAATATTCCTTCAGGGTTTGTGAGTTGTTCATAGCACAAGAACTGGCTGAAATTTTCCTTACACATTGCAGTACCTTCTTTGGGTTGTTGCTGGATTAATATCTCCATGAAATCAGAGAGAAATAAAACTAGAGAAGTTGCATCTGTTTGTAAATTGACCACATAAATTCAACTTGCTGTCCTTGTGAAATGGAGCAGGACCCTATGGTCCTTGTCTGCCATGTCCTCAGCCTGCCTTTTGTCTGTGAAAAAACTTCAGCCAAAGAATGAGTTTAATCAGAGAAGTGAGAAAACGCAGAAACAAAGGAAAACAGTCAAAGGAGACCTAGTAATAATAATAATGTAGTCATTAAGCATAGTCAAAGACCTGTAGTTCCTCCTCAAGTGCTACAGATAATATTCTGAGCCATATACTGTGAGCTGTCTTATAGGTACTGAAACCCCCACTGGGTGGAAGAAGTTAACTACATGATGACTAGACTGCAGCCATGACATAAGCTGCCACAATTCCGAGAATTTGCCTCAAAGAAATGGAAACAAACTGACCCTGGAACTGACTAACTGTACCTAACACAATCAAGATGATGCTGGTCAGACCACCGATGACCAATTTCAAGATGACAGTCAGAGCTGACTGTGCTGTTTCTGCCTGTAGCCCCCTCCTTCTGTCTATAAAAGCTCTTGTCCACTGGTTGTTGGGGGGGAGGGGAAAGGGGGAGTTGGCCTTTGGATAGGAGTCTGCATGCGCCCTCCCCCCACAACCCCCATTGCCGGCATCCAAAATAAAGCAAACTTTCCTTTCCACCAGCTTGCCTGTTTATTGGCTTTTGAGCGGCAAGCAGCCAGACCCCACTTTCAGTTACACTTGGAGTTGCCATCTCCTTCCTTCCTTGTTCTTTCTGAAGTCTTTTGGGGACACTGCTCCATCCATTATCATCCAGAAATTGCATCAGTGAGTAGAAGGCTTAGGGAAGTGAGTTCAGCTGCCCTAAAATAACATGAGGTGCCTTTTTAGACAGTAAATTCTCCACCACTGGGTGTTCAAGAAAATGTTGGATCATTAGGTATCAAAGATATGGAGATTGTTCATGGAGGTGGTAGGGCATTGAGAAGGATGATCAATAAGGTTCCTTCAAATTCTGAAATTGTAAGACATTGTGGGTAGCGTTGCATAGTGGTAAAGGATTTGGGCTTAATCATACAGACCTAGATTCAAATTCTGGATCCTTTACTTAATTAGCTATGTAGCTTTTTTAAAAAAATATTTATTTATTTGGCTGCATCGGGTCTTAGTTGCAGCACACGGGCTCTTCATTGTGGTGTGAGGGATCTTTCGTTGCAGCGTGCAGTCTTCTTTCTAGTTGTGGCACACAGGGTCCAGAGCGTGGGCTCAGTAGTTGCAGCACGTGGGCTCTCTAGTTGTGGTGTGCGGGGTCTAGAGCATGTGGGCTTTGTTGCCCCCGTGGGATGTGGGATCTTAGTTCCCTGACCAGGGATCGAATCCGCGTCCCCTGCATTGGAAGGCAGATTCTTAACCAATGGACCACCAGGGAAGTCCCCACTATGTAGCTTTAAGAAAATTATTTTACCTATTTTTATACTATCTTCATCAGTAAAATGAGTATAATCATAAGATTAAATAAATTCATGCAGGGGAATGCCTAGAACAAGTGGTTGGCAGTTTAATGCATACTTAGTAAATGTTAAGCATTATTATGATTTTTATAAAAATAGTAAGAGCCACAGCTTTTGAAAAATGAATTAAAAGTTCTGTGCTTATAACCTAGCCCTGCTTCTGAATATCCATATGACTCTGGGCAAATCACTTCACATGTCTGGGCCTTTGTTTCCTAGTCATAGATGTTTAGATACCCTTTCTTTAAAGACTCCTGAAAGGTCTTCCTTTCTTCCTTCTTTCCTTTCCTTTTCTTTCCTTTCCTTTCCTTTCCTTCTTTCTTCTAGTCAAAACACTAAGATGAGTTTTATGGGATAGTAGTTTCTTAGGAACATTAAAAGACTGAAAGGCAGCCTGGCCTTATGGGCAAAGTACTGAGCCAGGTGTTCAGCCTCTGCTCTGAGTATTGAGATATTAATTTTGTGCTGTCTTGATATGCAACCTTAGACCACTGTTCAATAACTCTGTGGCTAGGTTTGTCCAACAAAATTGGAGGTAACCACCTCTGCCTTCTCTTTGCCAGCAAGGAATGGTTTGAGGTACAGTGGGATAAATTTATTAAAGCAGTTTGGGGACTTCCCTGGTGGTCCAGTGGTTAAAACTTTGCGCTCCAATGCAGGGGGCCTGGGTTCGATTCCTTGGTCGGGGAACTAGATCCTGCATGCCGCAACTAAAAGATCCTGCATGCCACAATGAAGATCCCGCAAGCGACAACAAAGATCCTGCATGCCCCAACTAAGACCAAATGCAGCCAAATAAATAAATAAATAAATATTTAAAAAAATAAAGCAGTTTGATTTTCTTTGAGATAAAATGGTCTTTGCTAAATGTAAGGTCATATTATTTTTATGAGCTAGAGAATCACTTGGGAATCTATAATTGAAAAGGTTAAATCATCTCACTTTTTATATCAAAATTGAGATCTCTGAGAGTGCTTGAAGAGGGATGCTAATTTTTGATTTCACAAGGAGAGTGGAGCCATCGATGATCTATTGCCCTTTCATTGTTGTTGCCATTAAACATCAGTTTTCCTGCCTCTATATAGGAATTCTTAGAGTGTATGGTTTGCTTTTTGGACAATTTTTTATTCTACTCTTGTGAAACTGTTCTTGTTCTTATGTTACCATTTGTGAGATTCCTAATCCACTGGAAAGCTGTGGGAGTGCTAAGGATGAAGAGAATGGTGGAGGTGGTGGTTAAGTCTTCTGTCGTATCTAGGCTTTATAATGATTGGGTCATGAGCAAGAAGAGGGAGTTATCCAAGTCTTACAGGATCAACTGGGGTGTTTCTCCAGAGATTCATATGGGGAATTTGAGTAAGCTGACATCCAAGAGGGTTGAACTTGTACCCAGATGAGGAGTAGGTAATAAAAAAAGAGGAGAGCTTGAAGAGTCTATGTAGAGAGGCTCAAATTTCCATCTATGCATGGGAGATCTGATGTCTCTGCCTCATTCCCTGAGTATCTCTCTCTTCCATAATTCCAAAACCAATTTTCTAATCCATACTTCTCTATGGGGCCCCAACCCAAGATATCCAACTGTGGGTTGTCCCACAGTTACCTCATACATGTCTCATACTGGACTTAAGAACTTTCTCTACCTCAAGCTGTTCTTCCTCTTGTATTTTAATCTCTTAGTTCAATCAGCCATCCAAATATCC
This sequence comes from Kogia breviceps, assembly GCF_026419965.1. Lineage (NCBI taxonomy): Eukaryota > Metazoa > Chordata > Mammalia > Artiodactyla > Physeteridae > Kogia > Kogia breviceps. The sequence continues at coordinate 27,728,308 of NC_081317.1, forward strand.
AAGCTAAAAAAGCTGCAGCCATCCTCCACATTTCCTTCTCCTTGACCCTGCACCACTCATTCAGTAGACATTTACTTACCATTTACTACGTACCATTGCTAGATATTGTGCTGTAACAGGAGAGACAAAGATGATTAAGACATGACCCTGAATATAAGCAGTTCAGTTCAGCAAAAGAAGCCAACAGGCAAACACAATACAGTCAGATACAAATCCTTTTTTTTTCTGTCTCTTAAATGATTCTTGAATCCATTTCCCCCTCTCCATTCCCACTGCCAATACTTAAGTTCAGAGCTTTTATTTGGCCCAGATTACTGTAATTATCTGGCATAGTTCCTTCTTTCCATTCCTATTCTGGAAATACCCTACTCCCAGAGTAATTGTTTTAAAGACACACTCTGCCTCAACCAAACACCTTTCCAGTTTTACCTCCCAGCATTCCACATGTCACTCTCTATACTACCCCTCACCTAATTTTAGTCATGAGAGCTTTTGTGGCCTTGAGCATACTATTTCTCTGCCTAGAATTCCCTTCTCTATATAGTGGATTTTTATTTCTCCAGTTTATGTCCCTTCCTCCATGAGTCTTTTCTCAAGTACTTAGACAGGACTTAATGCTCCCAGAGGACTCTTTATACCTCCATTTATACCATCAATTATGCTACATGTTTTTGGATTCATGTTATTATTATTATCTTTTACTTTGTTTTTTTAGTGTTTTCTCACTGGCCTGTACCCTCATTAAAGGAATATATCTTACTCCTATTTCAGTCCCCAGCAGCCAGATTAATGATTGGAATAGAGTAAATGCTCAGAAATATTAGAAAGTTGAATTGCTCTTCATGAAGCATGGATGCGAACCAACCTGGTTCTACAGTAAGATTTAGAACCAGGAATTGCTGACTTCTGAGGCACTGGATTCTGGAGTTGGCTTCTGGCTGGGATAGGGTCACCATTACTCTGAGCTTCCTTCTGCCTTTCCACAAATGGATACCATAGCAGAGTCCAGTTTTCAATAGGAAAAGGCAACTGCATACCAGACCAGGCAATAACGTTAGTGCCTCTTATACATCATTTAATATAGTCCCAATAGCCCTATGAGGGAGACATTCTCATTCTACAGGGAAGAGAAGCTTATGGAGTTAAGGGGCTTATTCAAGACCTTACAGCAATTATGGGTTGAGCTGGATTTTGAACCCAAGCCTGGCTGACACAGAAGCTGCTTTCTTTGCACCATTCTATACTGCTACAAATTATAGGTCATGGTTTGAGTACTTGGTAATTGTTACTACATTAGGGTTAATAAGATTATCATATAATGTCACTGGTAAGAAATTGACTGTTATTTGGTGAATTACAATCCTGTAGAGCATTAACCTGGGAAATTAAAGATTTCTGAGTTTGGGTATCTAAATTACACAGTTATTTGAGCTCATGTTCTAGATTGCAAACAGGAATTCTGGATTATAAAGAATTAGAGTGATAGAGTAATGCCTTGTTTGCCACATTTATAGACCCCAACTGAGTTTCTCCACCATCAGGTAGAGTAACAGTGGTTATTTCATGAGGTTAAGCAATATAGGTAAGCTATCATTATTAATTAGGAAATGATTGTTGACAATGAAGGCTGTGAATAGCAAATGAAGTATTAAACTCTCAGGATGCTAGACTCAGCAGAATCCTTTCATTTTACAAAATGAGGCTGAGAGAGAGAGGCAGAGACACACCCAAGGTCAAGTAGCTACCTAATGCCAGAGCCGGGATGAGAGAATCCAGGCCTTGATTGTTAGAATAATGCTTATATTACTCAAGCTCCCTTTGTAGATCTGAAGGTAGTTCACAGCCAATCTGGACACATCAGTACAAAAGTGTACTTGTTTTCTTAAAGTAAATTCACTTTAAAAAAAATTGTTCAGGTTCCTCTTTTCCTTATGCCTTGGTGATTTCATCTATAGATGTCAAAAACTAATAGTTTTTATACCCCAATCTATGTAGGAACACAATTCCATTGTATGGATGTACTAGACTTATTTACCTATTCTCCTATTGATTGACATTTAAGTTGTGTTCAGTTTTTAAAATTGTAAACAATGCACATGGTGAACTTTTAAAATTTTATAAACTTATTTTATTTATTTATTTTTGGCTGCGTTGGGTCTTCGTTGCTGCGCTTGCGGCGAGCGGGGGCTACTCTTCGTTGCAGTGCACGGGCTTCTCATTGTGGTGGCTTCTCTTGTTGCAGAGCACAGACTCTAGGCACACAGGCTCTAGAGTGCAGGCTCAGTAGTTGTGGCGCACGGGCTTAGTTGCTCCGCGGCATGTGTGATCTTCCCCGGCCAGGGCGCAAACCCGTGTCCCCTGCATTGGCAGGTGGATTCTTAACCGCTGCACCACCAGGAAAGCCCTTAAATTTTAGAATGTTAAAGTTTTTAGCTTACAGTTGATTCATTGATCAGACATTTATCAAGCTTCCATTCTGTGCCTGGCACTGTACTTTTTTTTCTTGTAACATCACCAGTTAGAAGAACAAGCTCTGCCTGTCAGTTCACAAGATGAAAATGGGATTTCTTGATTAACTGCCCAGCCCATAATAAACTTCATCATGAGAGCTATAATTTTAAGAGAGCCTGTTCTGTACAGCTACTGTGCCAGACATTTTACAAGCATTTATCCATAGATATGTAACTAGTATTCTCATTGTACACATGAAGAAACCTAGTCCTAGAGAGGTTAGATAAGCTCTGCAAGGACACATAATGAATAAGCAATAGAAATGAGTTCATTCATTCATTCATTCAACAAGTTTTGTTTTGTTTTGTTCTATTTTTCTTGGAGGGTCTACTAAGTGCCAGCCATTATTCTAGAATCACATTGGGAAGTAATACAATGGTAAGTAAACCAGATATGGGGCTTACACTCTGACTGGCAGACAATAAATAAGTAAATAAATGTAGATATTCATAATGTGTCAAATTGTGACAAGTGCTATGAAGGAAATTATTGGGTGCAATGGCAGAGAGTATTGGGGGACAGAGTGAGCAAGACAGCTGCTTAGATTGGGTGGTCAGAGAGGCCTTTTAAAGGAGCTGACATTCAGCTGAAAGCATGAAAAGAGTAGGCAGAATTCTTCCAGCAGAGGCCACAGCTGGTTTGAAGGCCTGTAATGGGAAAAATCTTGGCAAACTCTGATGTGGCTGCAGGGAAGCTGGTGAGGTCAGGGTGGCCCAGGATGAGGGTGGAGAGAAGGCAGCTTTGATACTGCAGAATTTCCTAGACCATGGGTAGGAATATGCATTCTATTTGCCTTGGAATGGGACAGCCATCAAAGGTTTAAGCAGGAGGTGAAATGGTCTTATTTATATTTTTAAATAATCACTTTGGGGGCTTCCCTGGTGGCGCAGTGGTTGAGAGTCCGCCTGCCGATGCAGGGGACACGGGTTCGTGCCCCGGTCCGGGAAGATCCCACATGCCGCGGAGCAACCAAGCCCGTGAGCCACAACTACTGAGCCTGCGCGTCTGGAGCCTGTGCTCCGCAACAAGAGAGGCCGCGACAGTGAGAGGCCCGCGCACCGCGATGAAGACTGGCCCCCGCTTGCCACAACTAGAGAAAGCCCTCGCACAGAAACGAAGACCCAACACAGCCAAAAATAAATAAATTAATAAATTAATTTTTTAAAAAAATAATCACTTTGACTTTTCTGTGAAGAAAAGGTTAGAGAGAGGAAAGAGTGGAAGTCCTGAGACAAGTAAGGAGGACATGGAATCCAGGTAGCAGATGACCAGAGCTTGGGCTTGGGTGGTTGTATTAAGGAGGGAGGGAAGGTGGTAGACCTGCCTGTTTCTCGGTGGTGTAAATGGCAGGGCTGTGTGACCTTAGTATCTGCCTCTTCCAGTGCCACAGTAATTGCAACTCGCTGTCTGAGAATGGACAGGTCTTACGGAAGATTCTTATTTCTGGAATCTTTTGAACTCTCTATGTTGGCTTCTGAAAGTTGAATACTCTTTTCTCTCAAAAGACCAAAAGACATGAAAATGTCTTTGTACTCAGTTCCACCACCCACATTTGTGAGGCACTGGTAAAACACTTCTGCAAACCAGGGCTAGTGCTCACACTGACTCCTGACTTCATGCATTTTGCAAATGCACAGCTCAGTGAATGTGACTTCCTGCTGTTTGTGGTTTACAATGCTGCAAGGCACGACTTTCTATGAGGCAAAAACTGATAATGATCTCTTATTTTAAGTTACAAAGAATTGGGTGGTAAAAGGAGCGAGGAAGGAAACCCTAAATGCTTTGAATGAATTATTGGATTTATAGCATCTAAAGTGACATTTCTTTTTTCTTCTTTTTAATTTTTAAGTATGTTTTAAAAATTATTTTTCCCTTTTCTCAAAAACAATGAAAATTTATTACCAGAAAATAGGAAACTACAAAAAAGAAGACCCACAATTCCACTTACCCAGAGATATCCCCTCTAATGCTTTAGTGTACATGAAGGTAACTTTTAAACAACCAATTTGCTTTATTTTTACTAATATTAAAAATCAATCATTCTCATTATAGACAGTCTAAAGAATATAGAAAATTACAAATAAGGTAATTTGTCATCCAAAGGCAGACATTGGTAACATTTTAATATGTTGTCAAGTCTTTTTAGTGTGCATATTCTGTATAATCGATATACCATCTATTTATTTTTCCACTCAATATTGCGACCAAATAATTTTTCTATGTTATTACAAGCTCTTCATAATTATTGCATTTAATCACTACATAAAACTGCAATCTGTGTTTGCTACAATGTGCCTTGAATTCCTAACTGTAAAACAATACATACGTAAAGTAAAAATAATACCAACCTCACTGGATTGTTGTGAGAATTAAATGGCTTAAATGAGTTGATGAGCACAGAGCCTGATGCATGGTTAGCGTTTAATCAGTGTTAGCAGCTATCATCACTTTCTTCCTACGAATTTAGTCTACTTCATTTTTCATTGTTTTATGTAAATCCTTAGTGAAAATCTTGTCTACAAAGCTCTTTCTGTATGGATTATTTCCATTTCTTTTAGAGTTAATCCCCAGAAGTGAACTTACTGGGTCAGAGGGTGGGCATAACGTTAAGAAATTTAACACTGTGTTTGCAAGTGTCCCCACAGGATACGTTGGACATATTGAGATTTGGATTTTGTTACAAGGGTCTGCCTTGTTGGCAATTGCTGTGCATGTGTGGGTGGTATCACAGGAGATGATCTACAGGGTTAATAATCTGGATTTAGAATAATATTGATTCTCAGTTGCAACATAGAGGAGAGGGAGGCATGCCTTCTTAACTGGGTGTAGCAGAACCACCTAGGGAGCTTTTTAAAAAGTTTGTTCCTTCTTCCCTCTTTTCAGCATCCTTATGCACCTGCCACGGCAGCATGGGGCATGCTTTTTCCTTCTGAAAAAAATCTCACCATCTTCTCTCTTCCACATCACTGATAAAATAACCACTTTACAGATAGAAGTGTATCATTTCCTTTACATGTGTTAGACAGGAAAATTTTGAGAAGCAATCCGTGGTTTAGGTGATGGCAAAGAGTGGTTAGGACTTGGTCTGAAGCAAAAGAGGAGATTGTATCTGTCAACTTGGAGAAAGATGGCTTGGTGCATGCCTGTGGCTGCCTGTAGTGGTCCACAGCTTTGTTCTGGGCCCCACTAGGAGACTATGTGCTGAATTTAAAGTGTGTGGTGCTTAAGGCTGCTGTGGAACCACAGTTATCCTTTGTTCAGCTCTGAGATCAACTTTCAGGCCCTGGGCTGTTCCCTTTTAATTCCTCCATCTCCACCGTGGTGGACTCCTTATCAAAGCTGCTGTTCCTCATCTTCCTCAGCCAGCCTGACTACTGATGGCACACAGCTTTTTGGTTTCCCCTTTCCACGCTGTTCAGTTGGGGCTTAGCTCACCCCAGCCCCAAGTCTGGCCAGACTTTTCCATCTCCTTGGCCACAGTGATTGGTTCAGAGGTGGGCACATGACCCAAACTGGAGGGTTTTTCTTGGAGCTCTCAGGAAAGACAGAAGAGTCTTCCTCTGAGGTGCAGGCTACATGGATGATGTAAGTGCCAGCTGCTGGAAGCCACTGTGAAACTTTCCGCCCTAGGAGAGCATGAGGCCATATGCAAAGAGCAGAGCGAGAGGCGGAAGGAGCAATCGGGAGCTCCAGGACACTGCTTGAGCTCCTGGTCTTAGCTGTAGAAACCATAGTCTCTTTTAATACCTTCTGACCCCCTTTTTTGCATTTTGTCCACTCCCCACCCCCCACCTCTGGCAACCACCAATCTGTTCTCTGTATCCATGAGCTTGAGATTTTTTTTGTTTTGATTTTACATATAGGTGAGATCATACTGTATTTGTCTTTCTCTGTCTGACTTATTTCATTTACCATAATGCCCTCAAGGTCCATACGTGTTGTCTCAAATGGCAAGACTTAATTCTTTTTTTATGGCTGAATGGTATTCCATTGTATATATTACATACTACATTTTCTTTATCCATTCATTCATTGATGGACACTTAGGTTGTTTCTATACCTTAGCTATTATAAATAATGCTGCAGTGGACATGGGTGCATATATCTTTTCCAGTTAGTGATTTCATTTTCTTTGGATAAATACCTAGAAGTGGAATTGCTGAATTGTATGGTACTTCTATTTTAAATTTTTTGAGGAGTGTCCATACTATATTTTATAGTGGTTATACCAATTTGCATTCCCACCAACATTGCACAATGGTTTCCTTTTTTTTTTTTTTTTTTTTTGTGGTACGCGGGCCTCTCACTGTTGTTGTGGCCTCGTTGTGGAGCACAGGCTCCGGACGCGCAGGAGGCTCAGTGGCCATGGCTCACGGGCCTAACCGCTCTGCGGCATGTGGGATCTTCCCAGACTGGGGCACGAACCTGTGTCCCCTGCAACAGCAGGAGGACTCCCAACCACTGCACCACCAGGGAAGCCCTACAATGGTTTCCTTTTCTCCACATACTTGACAACACTTGCTGTTTCTTGTCTTTTTGATAATTGCCATTCTAACAGGTGGGAGGTAATAGCTCATTGTGGTTTTGATTTGTATTTCCCTGCTGATTAGTCATGTTGAGCATCTTTTCATGTACCTGTTGGCCATCTGTATGTCTACATTATTTTACATGTTGATGAGTAGATAATATTATTCACACTTATAATTCCTTGCAGGCATGGACACAGGTAGCACAAAAATTGTAAGTTCTTAAGAAATATTTGAGTATTAAGTATTAAATAAATGAGTGAATGAGTCAATGGCATAGTATCCTTAACCAATTTGGTTTCAGAGACAGAGTTGTTGTTGTTGTTGTTGTTGTTTTTGCGGTATGTGGGCCTCTCACTGTTGTGGCCTCTCCCGTTGCGGAGCCGCTCCGCGGCATATGCGATCTTCCCAGACCTGGGCACGAACCCACGTCCCCTGCATCGGCAGGCGGACTCCCAACCACTGCGCCACCAGGGAAGGCCCAAAGCCAGAGTTTTAAAGATTAAATCATTAACCAAGAATGGGCAGGATAGGTTGATCCATGGCATTTAATAAGATTGTCTGTTAAGAGTTCTAGATAAATTCAGGTGAATTGAAATAAAAAGTTCCAGCTAGTGACAGAATGGCTCAGAGCTGCTTCAACTGTGCATCAAAGCAGCATTTCCAGAAACCTGGCACTGCCCTCATTGTTAGGACTGAATCTTAGGAGCATTCTTATTTATACCACCAGCACCACAGTCTCTGTCCCTTTTTTGGTTTCCCAACTGTCCTAGACAGGAGTTTCTTCATAGGTGACACCACCTGACAGAAATGAGAGTCCCAGGACATTCAAACCATAAAGCCCTTCAGAGAGCACAGCTAGTAAAAAGATACGGACATATACTAATGAGTGTATGAAGGCCCAGAAAGGTGGATTAACTTGCCCAGTGTTACACAGTCTGGGCAAGAACTGGGTGTGAACCTACATTCCGTGACTAACTGTGTAAGACTCCTTCCATACTACTAGTGGTTTCGAGATCTGGAGGCACACTCACAGGACCTGCAGGAGTGGCTGTACTGCAGACCCATTAATATGAAATTCTGGGGGACATAAAGCTCTCCATTTGATTTCAATATGTAGTAAGTTTTGGAACCACTGCAGGATCCTGTGTTTTGCTCTTAAACTTCTAAGACCCTTTGTGACATCAACCCAAAGTGTGAGACTCAGTTCCAGTCTGAGTAATGCCCTGATTTAGGGACAGCTCGTTTTTCCCATGCTTTATATGAATACTTAGACAAACAGACCATGGAAACATTTTATTACTTATAAGCAATCGCATATCCAATATCTCAAGTGTCCTCCCAACAATATTATATTATCCCTATATTTCCCCAAAGAAACAAACACTCAGAGGGGGAAAATCACTTGTCTGAGATCATCCAGGCAGTAAATAGCAGTTTGAACCTAACTCTCTCACTTCATATTATACATTGTTCCACACTTTCTTTTTTTAAATTATTACTTATTTTTTTAATAGGTACATCATGCACAAGGTAAAAATCCATGAGGTACAGTGTGTGAAAAGCAAAGTAAGACCCCCCCCACCCTACCCTGCCCTCGTCTGCTATCTGTCCAGTTTTTCTCTCTGAAGACACCGCTGTTACATGTTTCTGATGTGTGCTTTCAGAGGTTGTCCATGCATTTTGAAATGCACGCATATGTATTTGTCCAGCCCCACCCTCATAAACGGTAGCTTAAAATGCACGCACAGCACTTTGATTGTTTTTTAACAATATATTTCACCTTGGTATACACAGAGCTGCCTCGTTGTTAAATGTTGCATAGAATCCACTGTCTGTGTGTCATATGTTATTTGACCGGTTTCAGTTTGAATAACATATATGTTGTTTGTAAGCTTTTAGTATCACAAACAATTCTGCAGTAAATATCCTTATACACATATCATTTCAACATGTGGGATTACATCTGTGAGCTTAATTACTAGAAATAAGTTTTCCAGTAAAAGGATATATGTATATTTAAAATTTTGACAGATCTTGTCAAATTACCCTACCCAGAGGTTGTGCTGTTTTGTACTGCCTACAGCAATATATGAAAGTGCGTATTTTTCCACACTCTTGGCTACAACGAGTTATTAGTCTTTCAATCTTTGCCAATCTGATGGGTGAAAAAATAGTAACTCATTGGAATTTTAATTTGCACAAAGGTACTTTTAAATTTAAAAAGTTTTAGGGGATTGAACTACAGAGTGAGATTGTGAAATTCCAGAGTACTTGAGCTATGGTTTAATTCCATTTTGGGGAAGCAGTTAATATAGTCCTTCTCCTTAAGCTTGAGAATGATCTCTGAAATTTGGAATTTTGCAACCTTAACAGTTCCCTGGTGTGGGTTTATTCTAAAGGGAGTTATAATTATTGAATTGCTGTTATGCATCAGTTCCTCTATAGGTGCTTTCATGTATGTAATCTCATTCACATTAAGAACTCCTAACAGCCTTTTGTGGTAGATATTATGACCCCCAGGTTTCAGTTGAAGAAAGATAGCTCCAAATACTTACCCAAGGTCACAGGGCTAGCAAGAGGAAGAGGTACTTACAGCCTGTACAACCTGATTTAGAGCCTGCACTTTTCCCCCATTATACTATGTTAATTCTAAGAAAAGGACAAAACATGTATAACCCTAAGAGGTCCCTTAGTCCATGCAGCTCATTCTATCCAGTTACATTTAAAGCAGAAACAAGAGTCCTTCTAAAGAGAGTTATTAAAAATGAATTCTATTCTTTATTCAAGTCTGTTAAGGAATATTGAAGGGGCTTCAGTTTCTAGCCCTGAACTGTGCTTCTCAAAAACTTCCTCAGTCCAGATTCTTTTCCACCCTGAACCTGCTCTGGAGTGTCTCACATCCCAACCTCCCCTATTCCTCATCTGTCCCCAGCTCCATCTTCTTCTCTTCCTCCTTCTCCTTCTAGTTGTGATTAACAAAAGACCACCCATATGCACAACATGAGATCTACTCTCTTAACTTTTAAGTGTATAGTTCATTATTAACTAATTAATAACATTAATTATTAACATTAAGCGTAAAGTTGTACAGCAGATCTTTAGAGCTTTTTCACCTTGTGTAACTCAAACTTTATACACATTGAATAGCAACTCCCCACTTCCCCCTACCCCAGTCCCTGTCAATCACTGTTCTACTCTCTTCTGTGAATCTGACTACTTTAGATACTGCATATAAGTGGAATCATGCAGTATTTGTCCTTCTATGACTGGCTTATTTCACTTAACATGATGCCCTCGAGGTCTGTTTTTTTCTATGTCCCCTGTTTCCACTATATCCCAGCTCTTATGTAATTCAATTTGATATCTTGTTAGGTTCTTTCTCTGTTTCTTAGTCATATATATCTACCCATTCTACAGATTCTGCATCTCAAAACACAGGAACTGGCCCAGCCAAGAGAGAGGGAGAAACTAAATGGAAAAGAACACACATTCTCTTATACAAAGAGAAAATTATAAAGCTCACATGCTTATTGAATTTTGTTAGAGCCATTAATAGATGTCTTAGACAGAAGACTTAAAACTAGAGTTTTAACTGGGAAGATGAGAGTAAAGGTCAGATTGAAACAGAGAAAGGAGGTACAACTGGAATATGTTGGGTCCTAGCACTGCAGTATCCATTGTGGTGGCCATTAGCCACATACGGCTATTGAGCATTTGAAATGCAGCTAGGTCAAATTGACACGTACTGTAAATATAAAATGTAGATTGGATTTTGAATGAAGACTTAGAATGAAAAGATTTCATTAAAAATTTTTAATGCTGATTGCATGTTGAATTGCCAATATTTTGAATACATTGGGTTAAATAAAATATATTATTAAAATTAATTTTACCTGTTTCTTTTCACTTTTTAAAATGTGGGGCAGGGAGAATGAAAATTATATATGTGGCTCACATAATTGGACAGAGCTGTTATAGAAGGATTCTGTGTAATCAAAGGGCAAGATGAGGGCAAGGTGCTAGGGCTAGAAAAAGTTGAGGGACTAGGAAGAGGAAGAAGGACAAGTTGGGGGAAGCAAGAGGGTCCTGAGGTCAGACGTTTCCAATTTCTCCATTGTCTAAAAGCTGTCCTAACTGTATTACATGCACATTACAAACATAAGCACAGTCATATGCATATTTTATTATATTTTATAGTTAATTCCATAATTTGGCCTTCTGGGGTGATTTCTCCCTTTTTCTCCTTGACTTCTTTATGATGAGATAGAAGGGTACTGTCTTGCTAATAATATAAACTTCATCAAAAGACAATGTTCCAGAGCCTCATTTTCCTTAACTGTAAAATGGGAACAAAAATCTCGTCCCATATATTTAATTAGGTTTTGTGAGGGTCAGTTATAAATTAGAAACTGTTTGACAAATAAAAGTGGTTTTTCTGCGTTGTCATTTGAGAGAGCCAGGGGTCGTCCTCCATTCCATCAAATCTGAGAACATTATCTGAATCAAAAGAAACTTGAAAAGAATCTGCATAAAATTTGGAAGATTTGGAAAATTATGCTGCTTTCCTTTCTATGTTCAACTACATATTTCTGATAAATTGGAGATGGTGATGGGTGGAGAGGTGGATTAACTGAAGGTGAGATTGCAGGATGCATGATGGGCTACTGAGGGGGAATTCACTCAGCAGCGGCAATGTGGCCTAGCATGGGTATGAAGGGTGGTTTTAAGTTCAGCATGTCGTAGACAGAATAATGGCCCTCTAAGGATATCCACATATCAGTTCTCAGCACCTGCAAATGTGTTACATTACATGGAAAAATGAGACTTTGCAGATGTGACTAAGTTAAGGATATTGACATGGGAAGGCTATTGGGGTGGAGGAGGATGGGACAGTGAAATCACAAGAAGCCCTGTAAGAGAGAGGCACGAAGGTCCAAGTCAGAGAGAGAAGATGTGACAACAGAAGCAGAGATTGGAGTGATGTGCTTTGAAAATGGAGGAAGGAGTCATGAGCCAAGGAATCGGGGCAGCCTCTAGAAGGTGGAAAAAGAAAGAAATATTCTCCCCTAGAGCCTCTAGAAAGGAACACAGCCCTGTGGACACCTTGATTTTAGTTCCTAAGACCCATTTCAAACTCTGACCTTTACAAGTATTAGATAATGTTTGTGTTGTTTTAAGCCATGATGTTTGTGGTTGTTTATTACAGCAAGTATAGGAAAAGAATACACTGAACAATCCTGAACCATGAGTACAGCTTGTAGAGAAAAAGAATTGTGAGGACAAAATGGAAGAGTTCTTTCGATAAATTCTGTAGTACTTTTAGAAGCCACATGTGGGAAAACCTCTAACTGAACTTATCACAGGAAGGGGTCACATATTCCTTCTTATTTCACAGAAGCATTGTTGGTTGGACTACATTGTCAGGGCTAGGCACCAAAGAAACAGGGGGGATGTTGGTGATGGGAATGGGCTCTGGTTCCAGGAACATAGAACAGCTGCATATTGGGACAGCAGGAGGTCATCTCACAGAAGGGCCTCTACATGCAGATTCTCAGCTGAAGATTCCTGCCTCAGTTGCTATACTAACAAGGGTCTAGAATGATATTGTAAGTACTCCCTGTCCACTCTGGGAGTTTCCAGAAGTACCCGAGGAATACTAGAATTAATGCTAGTATTAAGTACCTGAGGAGTATTAGTATTTCTAATGTATTAGAAATCCTACTTGAGTAGAAATGCCTTTGAAACTGGTGAATATCAGGTATGAATGATAAGGTAACCACATTTATTCACATAGGTTGATGCAGTTGGACCATTTGCTTTATACTACTACAGTGGGTGGCTTTTTGACTTGGACTTTTAACACTGGCACCTGAAAATGGGCTCAAATTTAGGCCCAGAGTATTCTGAAATTCCCCAACGTTCTGAAAACTAAAAAAGTTATTTTTATTTGGTGGCAAGTATAGACATGAAATGACATGAAACTATTGTCTTTATTTCTCTCACTTGGTATGAAATGCATACACTTCACTGCAGAAATAGTAATGTGTTTGATTATGAGGTGCTGCTCTAGACTTAAGGGTGGAGTGTTATGTAATATATAGTAAATACCTGCTATCTCCTTAAGTCTAAATCTAAAACCATTTAACCTTAAGGGTTCAGATAAGGGATTATGGAGCTGCAAATGGGACCAGCCATTTGCTGGGCATACTGGACTGGATGGTGTCCCCCCAGAATTCATGTCCACCTAGAACCTCACAATGTGACTTTATTGAGAAATAGGGTCTTTGCAGATGTAATTAGTTAAATTAAGACAAGGTCATACTGGATTTGGGTTGGCCCTAAATCCGATGACTTTGTGTCCTTGTAAGTGAAGAAGCACAGAGGAAAAAGGCCATGGGACAATGGAATTAGAGACTGGAGTGATGCAGCTACAAGCCAAGGAATGCCAAGGACTGCCAGCAACTATCAGATGCTAGGAGAGAAGGATGGGTGGTTTCTCCCTCAGCTTCTGGGGGAACCAACCCTGCTAACACCTTAATTTCGGACTTCTGACTTCCTCTACTGTGAGAAAATAAATTTCTAAATTTTTTAACCAACTAGTTTGTGGTAATTTGATATAGTGGTCCTAGAATATTAATACACTGGGCTAGAACAAATTTAGTTGTAGGAATAACAATTGGAGTTAGAATTTTGAAAGTTTGACTAATTTATTCAACAGAATATCTCATTCAGTAAAAGAATGATAGCGTAAGTATAACTTACGCTGTGATATTACATTCTCTTTTTAACAATGTTAATAGGATATTCACTGCAACACTGCTTTTAATAGAAAACATTGAAAACTAATTATATAATTATAAGGAATAGCAAAATCAGTTACAATACATCCATACTATAGAATAATAATCAGCTAAAAAAATTCATGCCTTTGAAAAGCCTTTAATGGCATGAGAAATTGCTCATGTTGGGTTGAAAATAGGATACGGGAGTTGTCAGAGCTCATCCCATTGTACATGCTATATTTATGCATTTCAGTGTCTATGTGACACGCTGAATGTATCTCAAAAAAAATAACTATAAACAGATATTGAATTCTAGTCAATAGATTTTTTTTTATAGTGACATGAGTTTCATGAGTGGCATGAAACTAATTTCTGTGTATCTTAGGCTTAAGCAAGTAAGTAGATATATTGAGGATAATGGAAGCCAGTTTTTTCACTCTTGAGGAATGGAGTTTAAAGTGTGAATAGCTGGAATTTGAGAGTATTCTCTGAAGTGTTGGACTGGAACTGGGGGTGTTAGTTTGGATTCATGTTTTTTTTAGTATATATATTTAAAATATATTATGTATAGGTAGATGGATATAGAAAAATTATAATTATATAGGTATAGAAATAATTATATGTAGATAGATAGATAATTTCTAGCTCTGTCTGCTGAGAGGGCCTAGAAGAAATGACCAAGTAGTAAAAATGAGCACACCTAGCACTCAGAACTTGGCTTCTAAATACCACTTTCCAGTAAAAGGAACTAAGACTCCTTGGAAAAATAGCTGACTTCAGGACATGGTTGGGGAAAGCACAAGATAAATCTGGATCATCTTGTACAAGAAAGAAAGGAATTTCTTAAAGAACAGCAAGAACATATCAAAAGGGCACAGAAGCCAACTTGAAGAGTTCCCACTGGCTAAATATGGGACAATTTGTGCATCAGGATAGATAATGATAGTAATGGATTATAACCCATTAAATAAAATCTATGAGGCCATACTTATATCAATAAATGAATAAATGAGTAAATAAAAAATGAGAAGGGAGGAGAGTTCTTTCAGTAGGATACCAACTGCCAAATATAGAAGGAATGATGGAGATAGAAAACCATTAATGGATGCTAAAACTAGTGGATGAATGAGGTTCACTAGCGGGTTTAATGAGGAATGGAATGTTTACATAGTCTCAAATCATCTCCTCATAGATCACTTATTAATTTTAAAGGAAAATAGTCATGTTAGGGTGGAGAGAACTAGCTGAGTCTACTAAGTGATCAAAGTTAACAAACCAATATTATTTGTCTCCTGGTGAGATGCACTGAGAAGGATATAGCATTACTTTGGTAGAATTCTTGCCAAAATGGCAAAACCTGAATTTGATCAGACAAATCCAAATTAAAGGACATTGTACAAAATAACTGGCTGGTACTCTTCACAAATATCAAGGTCAAGAAACACACACAAAAACAGTGAGGAACTGTTCCAAATTAAAGGAGATTGAAAATTGTGAGAAATGCACCTAAGATTTGATTTTAGACCAAGAAAAAACTATCTATAGAGGACATTTATGGGACAACTGATGAAATTTGAATAAAGATTGTGGACTGTGAATTGCAGCAATTTTAAATTTCTGGATTTTGATAGTTGTACTGTGGTTATATAAGAGAATCAATGTCCTTATTCTTAGGGAGTACGCACTGATTTCTCCAACTTACTCTCAAATGGTTCATACCAAATAACATGCATAAATATAAATTCACATACATACATAGAATTATAAAACAGATGAATCAGCTGATTGATGAATCTGGGTAAAGGGCATATGAGGGTTCTTTGTACTATTCTTGCAACTATTCTCTAGGAAACATTTGAAATTATGTTAAAATGTTATAAAAATAAGGTACAAACCTCTTGTAGTATGATTCTAAGTTTGAAAGGTTAAAACATTAAAATATATTTCTTTACCTTATTTATATACATTGGAAAAAACTGGAAGGAAATACAATAAAATACTTTCAATGATTATGTCCCCGTTTAAGTTTTAGGGGTTACTATAAAATTTCTTACTTATATTTTAAAAATGTTCTGTTTTCCTACTACACTTGGAATAACGTCCGATGACTTCAAATGTCCATTGACCTCTTCAGAGGGACGTATTGTTTATCACTACATCTAAATAGCCACTCTCCTCTTCCCCATCACATCCTGTCCCCTTTTTCTGGGTTTGCGGTGTCAGCTCCTTTTAATGGCAGAATGTTGGAAACAAACAAACATCCAATCTCAAGGAAGGAGTATATATATTATGATACAGCTATATTCTGAACTATCAGGCAGTCTACACTCTGGAAAATCTGTATCATGTGTTATTTCCCAAAAAGAGCTTGGCCCTCCTGTTTCCTGGCTTGCCGTCAAGCTATTAGAATAAATTCCTTTCTTCTTTAGCTTTCTTCCCTTTCCTTTTGGGCAACTGGAGATAGCCAACAGAACCCAGAGTTCAATTTCCATTGCTTCTTTGCTTATTAGCTGTACAACTTTCATCATCTTTCAAGTAATTGAAACTGTGAACTGTAGTTTTTCCATCCATAAAGTGGGAAAAGTAGTAGTGCCTCGAGGGGTTATTGAAGGATCAAGGGGACGGAAGCACTTACCGCCTTAAGCAAAGCACCCACTTCACTGTGAGGGTCAAATGTCGGTTCTCTTGAGAACTCTTATTTACCCCTTTTTGTGACATCCACATGGTCCCCAGGCAGAACTAGCTGCTTAATCCTTGGTGCTCCAGTGGCTTTTTCTTCTTTTTCCTATGAGAGCATTTGCCAGGGTGGGTTGAGATTTTTCTTTTTATAAGTTCCTCTTCCCTAGCTGGGCTGAGAGCTTTTCCATGAGCACAAATGGGCCACTTTTATCTCTGTATCCCCAGTGCCTAGCACTGAGTCTGGTGAACAGCAGAGCTCAATATAAGCCTATAGAAAGTGGGGAATTCCAGTTCTAACGACATTTCTCCCATGAAATCTTTGGATACTCTAACTAGGAATAATTTTTCCCTCTGGTGAGAACTGAGTGCTCTGATCACATTCTGCCTTGAACTGTAGTTATTTGTGAGTATTTTTTTCTTTTTAATTTACCTTTGCACCCCCTCATGCAGGACCCCAGTCATATGATTGCGGGAACTGCATCTTATTCATCTCTGAAACCCCAGCAGTGTCTGGCCCATGCATTCTATCATTTGTATAAGATACAATTCTTGGGGCTTCCCTGGTGGCGCAGTGGTTGAGAGTCCGCCTGCCGATGCAGGGAACACAGGTTTGTGCCCCGGTCCGGGAAGATCCCACATGCCACGGAGTGGCTGGGCCCGTGAGCCATGGCCGCTGAGCCTGCGTGTCCGGAGCCTGTGCTCAGCAACGGGAGAGGCCACAACAGGAAGAGGCCCAGTACGGCAAAAACAACAAAAAACCCCATACAATTCTTGAGCAAGGAGCAAGAGATATGACTCAAACATTTAATATACAATACAATTCTTGCCTTTTTAATGTAGGCCTGTTCAGCAAACCACTTGCCTATTGCACAATGAATCCGAGGGTGGGGTTGCTTTCAATGTTAAAATCAGTCAGGGTTACCAGAAGTCATTCACCTACCTCTGAATAAAAAACATTAATTCACAACTTACCTCAAATCCAGCCCTTTCTGTTTTACCAAGAATGTCAGGATAAGAATCTGAATCATTAAACATATGCAAAATAAAATACAAACTCTGAGCAGGACAAGGGTTATTGGAACTGATGGGAAGATAAAATCTGGAATAAATGATAGGATTATAGTTCCCAAGTTCACAAAAGTTTTTAAAAAGTTGTCTGACCTTAGTGGCAATTATGTTACACTACTACCTATGGCTATTTAAGATTAATTGCATTGGTTGGCATTATGTTATATTAAACTTACACTGTGGATATAGAACAGCTGAACAGAGAGATTTGCCGAAGTCCAGTAGCACCTTGGTGAATTTTTTTATCTATTGAACAAATGTTTACTGAGTTTCTATCATGTGCCAGCTCTATGGTAGAAATGGCTGATAAGAGGTATATATGACAGACCCTGCCCTTGCTTTCATTTTCTTCTTTCTTGCTATTAAGTAATCCAAGTTGATTGTATTTATCCTGGTCACTAAACTTGCAGATTTGCCGTGGGAATGAAGAGAATATTTATATAGCATTCAGATGTTTTGATAGGTACTATGTAAGAACTCTGTATGATTAGTCGCCAGCACAATATTAATGTGTTAAAAATCAACCATGAACTTGCATTTCTAAGGCCCTTTTGCTTTTGACTTTAATATTTCTTAATAGACAAGTCCACCAACTCTCATTTGATTACCAGTTTTAAAAATTAAACTTGTTTTCACCATTTAATAGAGAAATAGTGTTTTGATTCTTCTTAGAATATAAATGCTCCACTCTGAGTGATGTTTCATAGAGTTGTTTTTCTTTAATATCCATATTTCCTCCTCAATCTCACAGAACATTAGAACTAGAAGGGTACTTGGGTATCATCTAACCTAATGCTGGTCAAACGTTTCAATTCTTTGCATAACATTTGAAAGTGCCTAGGGACTTCCGTGGTGGTCTAGGAGCTAAGACTCTGCACTCCCAATGCAAGGGGCCTGGGTTCAATCCCTGGTCAGGGAACTAGACCTCACATGCTGCAACTAAATATCCCGCACGCCACAACGAATATCCCGTGTGCCACAACTAAGACCCGGAGCAGCCAAAAAAAAAAAAAAAAAAAAACTTTCCCAATTAAAAAAAACAAGTGCCTCTTTTCTAAAGACCCAAGGTTCTGGAAAATTTTTGCATACCAAACTGTATTTCATTATTAATGACTAATATTTCATTTTTCTCATTTTCATTAAAGACGTTACTGCTAATCATGGCTTCCAATTATTATGAGGCAATTAGAATTATGGCAGTGTGGCTATTGATTCTGGAACCCAAATTACTTGGGTTTGAATATCCCTCCACCATTCACTAGCTGAGCAAAGTTGACCAAATTTCTTAACTCTCTGTGCCTCAGTTTCCTCATCTGTACATGAATGATAACAACAGTACGTATCTCATAGAGTTGTGAGGATTCCTACATTATTGCAGCCCCCAAAAAGAAAAGGGTCCCTTTGTTATCTTGTCAAACCTAAAGAGGCTTCTATATACTATTAGGTTTCTAATAAAATATTAGAAATACTTTAGCTTGTGAATACTCATTACTACCTTTCAAGACTCCAATGAGTTTCTAGGGAATTGCTATTTGAGAATAAACTTCTCTTTAAAGATGAGGAACTTGAAACTCAGAGAAGTGAGCTGCTTGAGGACTCCCAGCTTGTTAGGGCCAGACTGGCACTGGAGCCTGGAACTTCAGATTGGAGGATTGTGCATCTATCAGGCTAATTAGAAGCCTGTTCATAAAGGTCACAAATACACCCAGATCATGTGGTGTGAAACAGACATAGGATGGGAACATTAGAAGCACTTACTGTCCTGGGTTCTGTGCCCACCGAAAGCAACCAAGTATTGAAATTCCATTTCATTTGGAATAACAGAAGCCCCTTGACATCTATAAGGAATATCTCCAGAATTTGGAGATTCCAAATTATCAAATATCACTGCAGAATATAACTTCCTTCAGAAAATGCATTAAAGGATAACCGAGGAGTTAAGTAACCCTATAAAACCCTTAATAAAGTCTATAAATATTACACTTTTAAAATAGATACTGCCATAGAAATAAAGTTGACACTATATGCTAATATTATTACTGAAACAAAGCAAACCATGAGCTTACCTGAATGTACAAAACTTCAGGGATGACGATGGGTGCCAATGACTGCTGCTGCCCAGTGAAGGGCTGACGGATGGAGCAGTGATCAGGAGTGGCCACGCGGCAGGGTGAAGTCAGCAAGGCCCAGTACAGAGCTCCCCCACTAACTGCAGACTCTGGGCCCTCAACTAGACTTACTTACTGGGTGCTGAGTGGCCTTCTCAGCCGGTCCCGACGGTTTCCCAGTCCTGTCTCAACCTACTACCCATAACTACCTGTCATGAGCCATCTGGGAAGCTCCTGAGGAGTGGAGATTTGAGAATGATAAACCCAAGGATGCCAGTGGACTGTTGTACTTAGTGCTGCTTACTATTCATATATAATGCTGAAGGGACTGTAAATGGATACACTCTTTGGGAGGACAATTTAATATTTCATTATTATAAGTTTTAAAAAATATCCATTTCCTTTAATCAGTAAATCTACATCTAGAAATCTACTGTATGGGAATAATTAGAGACACATGGACAAAGAGATATTCAGAGCTGTCTAGCAGCAGTATACTATAGCAAAATATAGGAAACAATCTCAATGCCCATCAACAGGGAACTGATTTTAAAAATTATTGTATGTTTATACATTGGAAAACTGCACAGCCATTACAAACGACATCTTCGGGTAAAATTTATTGATGTGGGAAAATACTTATAACACCGAGTCAAAAAATCAGAATACAAATCTATACATGCACATTATGATCCCATTTATATCGAAAACTTTATGTCTTCAAATAGAAGATTGAAAGGGAATACACCAAAATATAAACAGTGGTATATTTAGAGGTGGGATTATAAGTGATTTTTATTTTTCTGTATATTATATCATTTCTACACTAAGTAGGTAGTACCTTTTATTTATTTATTTATTTATTATTTTAAAATTTTATTTATTTATTTATTTTTGGCTGCATTGGGTCTTTGTTGCTGTGTGTGGGCTTTCTCTAGTTGTGGCGAGTGGGGGCTGCTCTTGGTTGCCGTGTGCGGGCTTCTCATTGCGGCGGCTTCTCTTGTCACAGAGCACGGTCCCTAGAGCACAGGCTCAGTGGTTGTGGCTCACGGGCTCTAGAGTGCAGGTTCAGTAGCTGTGGTGCATGGGCTTAGTTAGTTGCTCTGCAGCACGTGGGATCTTCCTGGACCAGGGCTCGAACCCGTGTCCCCTGCATTGGCAGGAGTATTCTTAACCACTGTGCCATCAGGGAAGCCATGTAGTACCTTTTAAATCAACTAGCTTTATTAAATAATACATCTACATATTTACAAAATTAAATATGGAATGAAAAGAAATCCAGACACTTAGTTCCTCTTCACATAAACAACACTATTAACAGTTTCTTGTGTATCATTCCAGAGTTTCTATGGTGTAGGAGTGGGGTGTCATGTGTGGGTATATATGTGTGTGTCTTACATTCATTCCTTAACAAATGGAAGAATACTGCAAATACTGTTTTATATTTCACTTTTTTCACTTAGCAGTACAGTTTGGAGATCATTCCACACTAGTAAATATACAGTTACTCGGTTGGCTGCCTAGTATTCCCTAGAATGAATGGAAACATAATTGGTTTAATCAATCCTCTATTGATGGAGGATTTAAGTTGTTTACTATCTTTTGTTATTACAAACAATGCTACCATAAACAGCCTTGTCTATGTGTCTTTAAGCACAGGTACAGGCATATCTGTACAGTGAATTCCTTGATATAGAATCATTGAGTCAAAGGCTTATACAGAAAAAATACATACTCAAATTTTAAACGTTTATTTAATGATCATAGCGCATGATCCAGAAAGTTTTTTTAAAAACATAAAATATAGTAATAAAAAATATAATAATCCTAAATATCTCATTTATTTTAAAATATGATTATTTTGTTTCATTTATCATGATGTGTCTTTCCACTATAAAATAAACAGCAATTTGTTGCTGTTTACTGCAGAAGCTATGTCTATCTTGCCCGTTATAAGTATCTCCAGTATCTCCAGTATGAAATGGTGTCTGGCCCATCCTAAGTAATTCAACAAATACTGATGGGATAAATGAATGAATGAAAAAATTTAAATGCAGTTTTCATTACTGGTCACTCATAATAATATCACATCCTTGTCTTAAGTCAAGTATTCTAGAAGCAGAGCCTGAGACAGGGTTTTGGGTGTGAGGGACTTATTGAGGGCATGCTCCTCACCCTGTCTGTAAGGGAATGAGGAAGCAGGACGGGACAAGCAAGCAGTCAGGTAAAGATGTCACCTCAGGTAAAGTCTAGCCTTGGCCTGACCCAAGGGGAGCTCTGGAGCAGAAACTGCACCACAGAGTTGGTCCCATCCTGAGGTGAGGTGCTGGATATTTTAACCCCACATCTATCAGCTTTGGGGCTGCAGGCTGAGAGTGAGGGGAACATAACCTCCTAGGAGAGTCAGCTCCTGTGCTGCAGAGGGCAATTTCTGGAGACAGGAACCATAGTGAGTCATTAGCAGTGAACATGCACCGCAGTTGGGGGATAGCCAGGCACCAACAGGGCACCAACAGTGTCCACTACACCAACTCAACCACTTCCTAGTTTTATTCACATAAAAGAATTAATTTGTAAATATACTCATTGTTCCTCCTAGCTATTGATTCTAAAATTCCTTACTCCTTATCTAATATACATATATGTGCAGGAAGGTAAGCAAATAAATTCGTCGTTTCCCCTAAATAATAAAGGTTGGCACAGTATTATCTTCTAATAAAATGTGCTTGCTTCCTTTAAAAAATATACTCAACACACAGCAAAATAAATAAAATATTTAGCAAAAGAAAAAACGAGTTAAATTTAGTTCAACTTTTGGCAAAGAACTAAGTAACACTTTCATGTTCTCAAGTACATATTTTCCTGATTTGGACTTCGTTAATGGATTGTGATTGGTGATTGTGCTTGAATTTTGACAAATGTCAGTGTTTTTTAAAAAAATTTATTTTATATTGAGGTAATGTTGGTTTATAACGTTATGTTTCATGTGTACAACCTTCTATTTCTACTTCTGTGTACACTACAATGTGCTCACCACCAAAAGTTTAGTTTCCATCTGTCACCATTCAGTTGATTCCCTTTACCCATTCCCCGTCCCTGCACACCTTCCCCTCTGATAACCACTACTCTGTTCTTTGTATCTGTGTGTTTTTGTCTGGTTTGGTTTGTTCATTTATTTTGGATATGTTTGTTTTTTATATTCCACATATGGGTGAAATCCTATGGTATTTGTCTTTCTCCATCTGACTTAATTCACTAAGCATAATACCCTCTAGTTTCATCCATATTGCAAATGGCAAGATTTCATCTCTGTTTATGACTTAGTAGTATTCTTTTGTAGATATGTATCACATCTTCTTTATCCATTCAACTGTTGATGGGCACTGAGGTTGCTTCCATTTCTTCGCTTTGTAAATAATGCTGTGATGAACATAGGGGTGAATATATCTTTTCAAATTAGTGTTTTTGTACTCTTTGGATAAATACCTAGAAGTGGGTAGTTCTATTCTTAATTTTTTGAGGCATCTCCATACTGTTTTCCATAATGGCTGTACCAATTTACATTTCTACTAACAGTATATGAGGGTTCCCCTTTCTCCACAAACTCACCAACACTTGTTATTTTTTGCCTTTTTGATAACAGCCATTCTGACAGGTGTGAGGTGCTATCTCATTGTGGTTTTGATTTGAATTTCCCTAATAATTAGTGATATTGAGTACCTTTACATGCATCTCTTGGCAATCTGTGTGTTGTCTTTGGAAAAATGCCTCTTCATCTCCTCTGCCCCAAATGTCATTGTTTTACAGGTTTTCTTTTTCTGAGGTTTCTGAAATATTGGCTTCTAGTTTCAAAATGCTCCCTGTTTTGGCAGCAGTTAGCGTAACTCCAAACACACACCAGAGGTGACTGATAATTAGAAAGAAACCTAAAGATCGATTAATCCAAAACTCTAAGTTTACAGGTGTAGAAACTGAGGCTCAGAGAAAGGAAATGACTTAGCTAAGGCTGCATGTGTGTTAGAGGTAGAAACAGGGTTGGACCCCGGTCATCTAATTCCCCTTCTAAGCTCTCGAAATGACTGACTACTGGTTCCCACAAAGGTACATTAAGCCACAGAGATGGGTATAGCTTGGATTAAAACTTCTTGTTTCTTTTTTATAGTCTTGACAGTTTTTTCCCAGTGACAATCAACTCTGGAAAAAACCCAACAACTTTGGGAATGAAAATTTTCTGTGTACCCACTACAGTGTATTCAGGTGTGAAATGGGACAAAGATCAGAACAGGTTAGACTTGGATGCTGTGTGGGGAAATTCCTTGACACCTGAGCATTTTGGATTATTCAGGAAATGACTTAGAGACTTGGCTTTCCTCTGTATTGTTGCTCTTGGAATTGCCATGAGGCCAGGGAAAGAAATGGGTCTCACACTAATTATTTACAACAACTTTCCAGGGGGGTCAGAGTTTGTCCTCCGTGAACAGATTTTAAGATCCCAGCCCTTCTGCATCTTCATCCTAAGGAGGCTGGGCTCTGACAGGTTACTCTGTCTCAAGGGAGCAGTGGAAGTCTCAAGGCGAGACATCGACACAGAAGGGTAATTACAGTCTTTAAACAGAATAGGGTTATACTTAATTAACAGAGTTGCTTGGTCCCTAAGGGGTCAACACTTGCACAACTTTTTTGGTGGATAAGAAGGAAGAAAGCAGACATTTCTAAGTCTAAGAGGATGTTTGGAAGTCTTTCTTGGGCCTATAATTTTAAGAGGGCTGTGTGGTTAAATGCAAATGTATGAGCTCAGCCCTCTTGAGCTCTGACCTTCCAGGAAGGAGAAAGAAGCTCATTTTATAGACAAGGAAACAGGCATAGAGGGGAGGTGACTAGCCAAGGCCACAGAGCTGGTAAACAAGTCAAACCTGAGCCATAAAACCTTAGCTGCTACTCTGCCTCCAAGATGAGCAAGATGCATTTCCTAGTGTTTTCTTCCTTTCTCATCCTCTAGATAATAATAAACTAGATAAATCAAAGAAAGCATTTGGTATGACCAAAGTAGGAGTCTACCTTGGTTTCTTTAGTTTGTTTTATTGTGTATTTTTGCCAAAAGGTATAAACCCATTTTGTTTTTTCCTATCCCAGGCAAAATAGGCTCCATCCCTCACATCTTTGCCAAAGGCCACCTCCTTGGGAATTTCTCATTCCCCTGTATGCTAGGATTCTCCCCTTTTAAACATTCAGGTCATTTCTATGTTTATAAACTCCATATTTGTATCAGGCCTGCTCTGAATTTTCAGGGTCTGGCATCTAGTAAAGGCTCAATAAATGCTGGCTGTAATGAATTCAGGTTGACCTGAGCAGGGCAGTGGCACAGTGAGCACCATGAGACAGCAGAGTTCTCGTGGGCTCAGCTGCTCTGGGAGGCTCCTTCCTCCTACAGCCCCTGGATCCAAGTGACATATCCACAGCTCAGTAGCGAAGAGATAGACAGGCCCAAGTCTCAATAGGCCCAAGGCACAATACACAGGAGGCACTTGTCTAGCTTCTCTACTATTTCTGAGCAGGACAACTCTGCTCCTCCATGCTCTGTGCTGCCTGGAAACCCTCCAGCCAGGAATCATTCTTAGGTTTCAAGTGCATAGCTCTCAGTTCCCCTTCCCTTGAGAGGGTTAGGCTTTGGTGCCTGGGACGACATGCCCCATATTCTCTCTGAATAAAATAAAATTAATACCCTTTGCCCAATAGCATTTGCCATTTATCAATCCCTCCTTTTAAAATATATATCATTACATTTTCTTGCTATCTTTAAAATTATCCTGTGAGCTAATTTTGCACCCATTTTACATATGGGAAAACCAAGGATTGGTGAGGTTAAATAATGTGCTGAAATACACACCCCAGTAAGAGCAAGGACTCAAACCTGGGACGTTTGACTCCAAATCTCATGTTTTCCCCACTTGGGAACAAAGACCATATCTCATGCACTTTGTAACCTGTGCAGTGCTTCATAAAGAGTCCTAACCCTTACTGAATGGAATGAAAGGGCTTTCCTATTGATAGAAGCCAGCTGCACAAATCACACCCAAGAAGCACCATGAGAGGCGATTCAATAGGAAGGGTGTTGTGGACCAGGGCTTGACTATATCCATTTTCTGTATGCCTACTGCTAACCTTATGGGCCCAGTAAACCTTTCACCAATGATTCAAAATGAAGAGTTTCCGATTCCAATGGGACTATAAACCTCATCCGTGTGCTTAAGGCTGGGAAATATTTTTCCTAAAATATTTGCACCTCACATTGAAATTCTTCCATTCCTTATACTTTATTTTTCCTCCTTTATTAATTCATTTTGTAAATATTTATTGTCTACCATGTGCCAGGTACAATTCTAGGCACTTCATCCCATCTCATCCTCTACCTTCCTTCATCCATTCATTCATTCCTTGAAGTCACTTATTATTAACTGTGTATAAGGCATGGATTTTCATTTGTTCTACATTTTTATTGAACTATGTCTGGGATAATTAGGGAAGAAAGTGAGAAATTTAGTGGCAGTTTTCCCAACCAGCTCCAAGTACGTGCCCCACGGAGATGGCAGTGGGGAGAGTGGGGTGGTTAGGTCCAAATGCACACAGCAGTGAAAGGAGTTGAGTTTCAGCCATGCCTTTTACTGACTGTATGATGTGGGGAAACCACTTACCGTCTCAAGAGTCTTGGTTTTATCCTCTGCAAAATGAGGATTACACCATTTACTGCATGGGGCTGTGGAGAATCATATGGGAATTCAAGCAAAAGTGTCTATTCTAGCAAAAGGCTCACTGTGGCCAAAGTTCTTAGCACATGAAATGATGATGTCAGTCCCCAAGCAGCTTTCTTCCTGCCAGCACCACCAAGCAGGCGGCTCGGAGGCATCTCGACAACATCGGGCAGCACATGATCTCCCCTAGTCACCTCAGAGAGGCTGTGAGGCAGGGTTACGTTAGGGCAAAAGGCAGTCCAGTCACAGCCTTTGTCTTTATCAGCCTGAGCAGCAACACAGTCTTGGAGCACAAGGCAGTGACATTCCAATTCCCTGACTGAACACTCAAGGAAGGGGGTTCTTGGAAAGAGATGAGGGTGGGAGGGGGCTGACTGGCAGATCGGCAGCCTTTTCTGCTCCGCTTGCACTTCCCTTTCAGTAGTTGCCTGTTTCCCAGACCTCTTCAGGAGAAGAGCTGAGCTGCTTTTGTTTTTGTGATTCTGAGGAACAGCTGGGGCACTGAGGGGCAGGTAGGGACAGGAGGAGTGTATTTGGTCCCCTGCCCGTCCCTGGGAGATGCACTTTTTGCCTCACAGGAAACCCTATGCCTTCCACATGCATGGAGGTGGGCCAACTCCCCGATGTCTAGGACTCAGAATGGAATTTTCAGGAAAGCAAGGCATTCCTGCCCTTTGAAGCTCCCATCCTGTTTTCCATCTGTGTGCACTGCAGTGTGGGTGCTCAGTATGTGTGCTTTATGAATGGAAGTGTCCTCATCTGGGAAAAGTCACAAGAAAGAAGTCACTTCACCTACTGGCAGACACAATTGCAGCTTCCTTCTGGGCTAGTCTGGGATTGAAAATGTGTTCATTCAGTTATAAACTCACCCAGTAAACACCATATTTTACAAACCATGAGCAGTGCACGCTGTCCTTGCCCTCAATGAGCTAACAAGACAACTGTCTCCTAGAAGGGGTCGTCACTTTGTACTTCTGTAATGGAAACCTGCAGTCAGTGGAAACTTCCAATGATGAGAACATCTTTTCTCTTCCTCATGCCTGGGCCACTCATCCCATAGAGCTTGAAGCTCTCACATAGGTCTGTGGGACAGGGGATGGGGGAACCTGACCTTGAGCTTTGAGCTTTTTATCCTCTAAAATGGGGCACAAGATCTCAACTCTGCTGGTCTCTCTGTGATCACAACACAACTTTCTTGAGTCTCAGTTTCCCCATCTGCAAGAGGGAAATAGTAATACTAGTTTCACAGGTTTCGGGTAAGGATGGAACCAGGAGGGTGCCTTGTAAAATGCTCTACACATGTGGGTTATTAGCACTACGGCCAAAAAAACCCCACCTCAAACCAGGGACCATTTGTAGAAACTGCCCTCTATTGATTGGATGACCTTGAGCAAATTATAAATACATGAACTCGCTGTGGCTCAGTTTCCTCTTTTGTAAATGGGAGGCCACCTTGTCTGTTCGAATGCAAGATTGAAAATAACGCCGTGGCATGCCCAGCACCGTGTCGGGTACATAAATGGCGCTCAGGCGGTGGTTCTCTCCCCCGCACCATTCCTTGACCTCATTTCCCCATGGAGGACTGAGTGACAAGCATTTTCCAAGTCTGCTCGACGCCCCCGCCGCCCCATCGCCTCCTGCCCTGCCCCCTGCCACATCCGCAGCTCGAAGAAATGTAGACTTGGAGAAACTTGCGAAGAAGGGAACCAGCCGCCGGAGCCCGCGCACGCGCGCCTGGGCCGCCGCCAGGATCAGCGCCTGCTAGTTACCTTTCACCTAGTTCGGCCGGCGAGCCGCGCGGGGTAACTCGAGGGCAGACGCGGAGCCCAGTGCGCCTGCGCGCAGCTCGCTCCCAGCCGCCGCTGGGCAGCCAGAATGTCTATTTTTTGGTGGTTTCCGTTCCCCTCTGAAATGAAGGGTGTGGGCTTTGTGGATGTGCCCTAATTTCGAGGTCTGTCGGGGCTGGGCACAATCTCAGGCCGGCGGGGCGACCGAGGCCCCCTGAGCCGTCACCCCCGCGCATCCCTTTGCCTCGGACACCGCATAACTTCTCATCCCCCTTCTATCTGTTGTCTTCACGTTCCGCCTTCTTCCACAGCTGGCCGCGATTCAGCTCTGGCGTCTCGGCACGTCATTTTCCACAAAACGCGGTTATGGAGCACACACCCGCGGAAAAGCCACGTGGGCACAAAGTTAAAAGTTCCCATTTCTGCCAGGGAGGGGCCCGGACCTAACGACAGGTTTGAAGTGAAAAGGAGCACATTCTTGGGTTTTTTTGGTTTGTTTTTTCTTCGCTTTTCAAGTGGCTACGTTGAAGATAGCTGAGGCTGCCGCGCGCCTCGGGGTTACTGCCGGGCACCGGGCGGGGCGTGAGCGGCGCTGGGGGAGGGAAAGACTTCCTCGCCTTCAGACGCCGCAGTCGCAGAAACTCTTTCAATCATCTGGCGACGTTTTCAGTTTCCAGTCACACAATCCCAACGACGGTTTTCAAGAGTCCTTGTTATCTCTTCTGCTTCAGGGTCCTCCCTCTCCTGACATGCCACCGATTTAGGGGCAGGGAACACGATCTAAGATACGGAATAAGAACCAGATGCGTGCAAAAAACATACCTCTTCTTCCTGTGGCCTGTTCCCGTCTTCCTTCCTCTGGTTCCTGCAGTACAGCAACAAACCCAACCATCGACCAGAGTGATTTAGGATAAGCCCGGTTCCCTCTCCAGGATGGGTATCCTCACGTGTAAGATGTAGGGGTCAGTACGGACGATCCCCCAGGCCCTTCAACATTAAAGTTTAGGTGACGAATCTTAAGATTTTCAATTTCATAATGTTATGTCTCCTCCATTTCAGACAGGGCTAGCAGGGTATGCTGTTAAAGAGAATTAACATCAGAGTTACAACGTTGTTCCGTGACTGGACATTTTGAGATTTTCTAGGTTTCCTTGAAATGTCGTGTAACTGTCTCAACACATTACATTTAAGGTTAAGTATATTAGGTCATTTTCCCAATGTACTAATACACATGAGGGCACCTACCCCAAATTATATTTCTTTGACTCTGCCATTGCCTCCAGCATGGTGTATAATGCAGCCAGTTTATTCTCTTAGTGAGAAAAAGAAAATTCGTGACTAGCAGGGATAGGGGTCTTATGCTTTCATTTTAATATGAATAGATTTTTAAAACTCATGAGCAGATAAATATATCACGTGAGGAAAAAATGTGAAGGCTGAACATAGAGAAACCATTTAGAACAATGTTAACTGATAAATCCTAAATGAGTCTATACATTTTAACAGAGATTAGTATAAAGTGCAGCACTTAGTTAAAAAATTTACTGACATACTTTATGTGGAGGATGGAAATAAAGTAGCAATAAATACAGACCTTCTTTACATTTCTACCTTATGTAATCCCTATGAAAATGCTGTGAGTTGACTACAAAATAATGGTTTCCATTTTGCAAAGGAAGAAACGGGGGCTAAGAGAGGTTGAACATCTGGCCCAAGGTCACACAACTAGCATGTGATAAAACGAAATCTAGGGTTTCTGAGACCAGGCCTTCTGTTTGAGGAGAGTGCCTTCCAATAATGGGTTGGGGTGTGTGTGTGTGTGTGTGTGTGTGTACTCAGGCGATCATGGAGGTGGGAGTGTGCAGAAGTGGAGAGAACAGATTTGTCTGGAGGTGGGCAGAGGATGGGCATTTATAATTATAATTATTATTATTACAGCTGATATTTATTGAACTTTACAATGTTCCAGGTACTGCGTTAGCACCTTGCATTCATGAATTCATTTAGTTCTTTTAACAACCTTATAAGGTAAATAATATTATTTTTTTCAAATTGATAAGATTTTATTCTGAAGACAAAATATAAAATGAGTTTCCATATAATGGTAATATTCATGTGTCCTTGTATTGGATTTTTTTTTTTAAAGCAGGTTCTTAATTAGTTATCTATTTTATACATATCAGTGTATATATGTGAATCCCAATCTCCCAATTCATCCCACACCCACACCCCACTTTCCCCCCTTGGTGTCCGTACATTTGTTCTCTACATCTGTGTCTCTATTTCTGCCTTGCAAACCAGTTCATCTGTACCATTTTTCTAGATTCCACATATATGCTTTAATATACGGTATTTGTTTTTCTCTTTCTGACTTACTTCACTCTGTATGACAGTCTCTAGGTCCAAACACATCTCTACAAATGACCCAATTTCATTCCTTTTATGGCTGAGTAATATTCCATTGTATATATGTACCACAACTTCTTTATCCATTCATCTCTCGATGAGCATTTAGGTTCCTTCCATGATCTGGCTATTATAAATAGTGCTGCAATGAACATTGGGGTGCATGTGTCTTTTTGAATTATGGTTTTCTCAGGGTATATGCCCAGTAGTGGGATGGCGGGGGCGTATGGTAGTTCTATTTTTAGTTTTTTAAGGAACCTCCATACTGTTCTCCATAGTGGCTGTATCAATTTACATTCCCACCAACAGTGCAAGAGGGTTCCCTTTTCTCCACACCCTCTCCAGAATTTGTTATTTGTAGATTTTCTGATGATGCCCATTCTAACTGGTGTGACGTGATACCTCATTGTAGTTTTGATTTACATTTCTCCAATAATTAGTGATGTTGAGCAGCTTTTCATGTGCCTCTTGACCATCTGTATGTCTTCTTTGGAGAAATGTCTATTTAGGTCTTCTGCCCATTTTTTGATTGGCTTGTTTGTTTTTTTAATATTGAGCTGCATGAGGTGTTTATATATTTTGGAGATTAATCCTTTGTCCTTTGATTCATTTGCAAATATTTTCTCCCATTCTGAGGGTTGTCTTTTCATTTTGTTTATAGTTTCCTTTGCTGTGCAAAAGCTTGCAAGTTTCATTAGGTCCCATTTGTTTATTTTTGTTTCTATTTCCATTACTCTATGAGGTGGGTCAAAAAAGATCGTGCTGTGATTTATGTCAGTGTTCCTCCTATGTTTTCCTCTAAGAGTTTTATACTGCCCAGTCTTACATTTAGGTCTTTAATCCATTTTAAGTTTATTTTGTCTATGGTGTTAGGGACTGTTCTAATTTCATTCTTTTACATGTAGCTGTCCAGTTTGCTCAGCACCACTTATTGAAGAGACTGTCTTTTCTCCATTGTATATCCTTGCCTCCTTTGTCATAGATTAGTAGACCATAGGTGTGTGGGTTTATCTCTGGGTTTTCTATTCTGTTCCATTGATCTATATTTCTGTTTTTGTGCCAGTACCATATTGTTTTGATTACTGTAGCTTTGTAGTATAACCTGAAGTCAGGGAGTCTGATTCCTCCAGCTCCATTTTTTTCCCTCAAGACTGCTTTGGCTATTTGGGGTCTTTTGTGTCTCCATACAAATTTTAAGATTTTTTGTTCTAGTACTGTAAAAAGTGCCATTGGTAATTTGATAGGGATTGCATTGAATCTGTAAATTGCTTTGGGTAGTATAGTCATTTTCACAATATTGATTCTTCCAATCCAAGAACATGGTGTATCTCTCCATCTGTTTGCATCATCTTTGATTTCTTTCATCAGTTTCTGATAGTTTTCTGAGTACAGGTCTTTTACCTCCTTAGGTAGGTTTATTCCTAGGTATTTTATTCTTTTTGTTACAATGGTGAATGGGATTGTTTCTTACTTTCTTTTTCTGATCTTTCATTGTTAGTGTTTAGGAATGCAACAGATTTCTGTGCATTAATTTTTTATCCTGCAACTTTACCAAATTCATTGATTAGCTCTAGTAGTTTTCTGGTGGC
This sequence comes from Kogia breviceps, assembly GCF_026419965.1. NCBI lineage: Eukaryota > Metazoa > Chordata > Mammalia > Artiodactyla > Physeteridae > Kogia > Kogia breviceps. The sequence continues at coordinate 27,760,516 of NC_081317.1, forward strand.
ATCTTTAGGATTCTCTATGTATAGTATCATGTCAACTGCAAAAAGGGACAGTTTTACTTCTTCTTTTCCAGTTTGTATTCCTTTTATCTCTTTTTCTTCTCTGATTGCCATGGCTGTGACTTCCAAAACTATGTTGAATAATTGTGGCGAGAGTGGACATCTTTGTCTTGTTCCTGATCTTAGAGGAAATGCTTTCAGTTTTTCACTATTGAGAATGATGTTTGCTGTGGGTTTGTCCTATATGGCCTTTATTATGTTGAGGTAGGTTCCCTCTATGCCCACTTTCTAGAGAGTTTTTATCATAAAAGGGTGTTGAATTTTATCAAAAGCATTTTCTGCATCTATTGAGATGATCATATGGTTTTTATCCTTCAATTTGTTAATATGGTGTATCACCTTGATTGATTTGCATATATTGAAGAATCGTTGCATTCCTGGGATAGATCCCACTTGAATGTGGTGTATGAACCTTTTAATGTGTTGTTGGATTCTGTTTGCTAGTATTTTGTTGAGGATTTCTGCATCTATATTCATCAGTGATATTGGTCTGTAATTTTCTTTTTTTGTAGTATCTCTGTCTGGTTTTGGTATCAGGGTGATGGTGGCCTCATAGAATGAGTTTGGGAGTGTTCCTTCCTCTGTGTTTTTTTGGCAAAGTTTGAGGATGGGTGTTAGCTCTTCTCTAAATGTTTGATAAAATTCACCTGTGAAGCCATCTGGTCCTGGACTTTTGTTTGTTGGAAGATTTTTAATCTCAGTTTCAATTTCATTACTTGTGATTGGTCTGTTCATATTTTCTGTTTCTTCCTGGTTCAGTCTTGGAAGGTTATACCTTCTAAGAATTTGTCCATTTCTTCCAGATTGTCTATTTTATTGGCATAGAGATGTTTGTAGTAGTCTCTTATGAATCTTTGTATTTCTGCTGTGTCCATTGTAACTTCTCCTTTTTCATATCTTATTTTACTGATTTGAGTCCTCTCTCTCTTTTTCTTGATGAGGTTTATCAATTTTGATTAAAGAACCAGATTGTAGTTTGATTGATCTTTGCTATTGTTTTCTTTGTTTCTATTTCATTTATTTCTGCTCTGATCTTTATGATTTTTTCCTTCTACTAACTTTGGGTTTTGTTTTTTCTTTCTCTAGTTCCTTAAGGTTTAAGATTAGATTGTTTATTTGAGATTTTTCTTGTTTCTTGAGGTAGGATTGTATTGCTATAAGCTTCCCTCTTAAAACTGCTTTTGCTGCATCCCATAAGTTTTGGATCGTCGTGTTTTTGTTGTCATTTGTCTCTAGGTATTTTTTAATTTCCTCTTTGATTTCTTCAGTGATCTCTTGGTTATTCAGTAACGTATTGTTTAGCCTCCATGTGTTTGTGTTTTTTACGTTTTTTTCCACGTAATTCATTTCTAATCTAATAGCGTTGTGGTCGGAAAAGATGTTTGATATGATTTCAATTTTCTTAAATTTACTGAGGCTTAATTTGTGACCCAAATGTGATCTATCCTGGAGAATGTTCCATGTGCACTTGAGAAGAAAGTGTAATCTGCTGTTTTTGGATGGAATGTCCTATAAATATCAATTAAATCTATCTGGTCTATTGTATCATTTAAAGCTCGTGTTTCCTTATTAATTTTCTGCCTGAATGATCTGTCCATTGGTGTGAGGTGTTATTATTATTATATGATAATAACACTAGTATTGTGTTACTGTTGATTTCCTCTTTTATGGCTGTTAGCAGTTGCCTTACGTATTGAGGTGCTCCTATGTTGGGTGCATATATATTTATAATTGTTATGTCTTCTTCTTGGATTGATCCCTTGATCATTTTTTTAGTGTCCTTCCTTATCTCTTGTAACATTCTTTATTTTAAAGTCTATTTTATCTGATATCAGTATTGCTACTCCAGCTTTCTTTTGATTTCCATTTGCATGGAATATCTTTTTCCATCCCCTCACTTTCAGTCTGTATGTGTCCGTAGGCCTGAAGTGGGTCTCTTGTAGACCCCATATATATGGATCTTGTTTTTGTATCCATTCAGCAAGCCTGTATCTTTTGATTGTAGCATTTAGTCCATTCATGTTTAAGGTAATTATCAATATGTATGTTCCTATTACCATTTTCTTAATTGTTTTCGGTTTGTTTTTGTAGGTCCTTTTCTCCTCTTGTGTTTCCTACTTAGAGAAGTTCCTTTAGCATTTGTTGTAGAGCTGGTTTGATGGTGCTGAATTCTCTTAGCTTTTGCTTGTCTGTAAAGCTTTTGATTTCTCCATCAAATCTGAATGAGATCCTTGCCAGGTAGAGTAATCTTGGTTGTAGGTTCTTCCCTTTCATCACTTTAAGTATATCATGCCACACCCTTCTGGCTTGTAGAGTTTCTGCTGAGAAATGAGCTTTTAACCTTATAGGAGTTCCCTTGTATGTTATTTGTCATTTTTCCCTTGTTGCTTTCAATAATCTTTCTTTGTCTTTAATTTTTGTCAGTTTGATTACTGTGTGTCTCAGCGTGTTTTTCCTTGGGTGTATCCTGCCTGGGACTCTCTGTGCTTCCTGGACTTGAGTGGCTATTTCCTTTCCCATGTTAGGGAAGTTTTTGTCTATAATCTCTTCAAATATTTTCTGGGGTCCTTCTCTCTCCCTTCTCCTTCTGGGACCCCTATAATGCGAATGTTGTTGCCTTTAATGTTGTCCAGAGGTCTCTTAGGTTGTCTTCATTTCTTTTCATTCGTTTTTCTTTATTCTGTTCTGTGGCAGTGAATTCCACCATTCTGTCTTCCAGGTCACTTATTCGTTCTTCTGCCTCAGTTATTCTGCTGTTGTTTCCTTCTAGTGTATTTTTCATTTCAATTATTGTATTGTTCATCTCTGTTTCTTTTTTAATTCTTCTAGGTCTTTGGTAAACATTTCTTGCATCTTCTTGATCTTTGCCTGCATTCTTTTCCCAAGGTCCTGGATCATCTTCACTATCAGTATTCTGAATTCTTTTTCTGGAAGGTTGTCTATCTCCACTTCACTTAGTTGTTTGTCTTGGGTTTTATCTTGTTCCTTCATTTGGTACATAGTCCTCTGCCTTTTCATTTTGTCTTTCTGTGAATGTGGTTTTCATTCCACAGCCTGCAGAATTGTTGTTCTTCTTGCTTCTGCTGTCTACCCTCTGGTGGATGAGGCTATCTAAGAGGCTTGTGTAAGCTTCCTGTTGGAAGGGACTGGTGGTGGGTAGAGCTGGGTGTTCCTCTGGTGGGCAGAGCTCAGTAAAACTTTAATCTGCTTGTCTGCTGATGGATGGGGTTGGGTTCCCACTCTTTTGGTTGTTTGGCCTGAGGTGACTGAGCACTAGAGTCTACCCGGCTCTTTGGTGGGGCTAATGGCGGACTCTGGGTGGGCTCACGCCAAGGAGTACTTCCCAGAACTTCTGCTGCCAGTGTCCCTGTCCCCGTGGAGAGCCACAGCCACCCTGCCTCTGCAGAAGACCCTCCAAACACTAGCAGGTAGATCTAGTTCAGTCTCCTATTGGGTCACTGCTCCTTCCCCTGGGTCCTGATGTGCACACTACTTTGTGTGTGCCCTCCAAGAGTTGAGTCTCTGTTTCCCCCACTCCTGTCAAAGTCCTGCAGTCAAATACCCCTAGCCTTCAAAGTCTGATTCTCTGGGGATTCCTCCTCCTGTTGCCAGAACCCCAGGTTGGAAGTCTGATGTGGGGCTCAGAACCTTCACTCTAGTGGTGGACTTCTGTGGTATAATTTTTTTCCAGTTTATGAGTCACCCACCCAGTGTTTATGGGATTTGATTTTATTGTAATTGTGCACCTCCTACTGTCTCATTGCAGCTTCTCTTTTGTCTTTGAATGTGGAGTATCTTTTTTGGTGAGTTCCAGTGTCTTCCTGTTGATGATTGTTCAGCAGTTAGTTGTGATTCCGGTGGTCTCACAAGAGGGAGTCTCTTGTTCGCCAGGATGAAATGTCTTCTAGACTCTGCTGTGTACCTTCCACTCTCTCCTCTTTATAAATAGGACCTAAATAATATTATTGGCTCTTTTTGAGCAGCCAAGGAAACTGGGGCCTAAAAAAGAGAGGTGAGTTGTCCAAGTTCTCACAGGAAGTGGTGAAACAAGGATTCACCCTGAGACTGATTCCAGAGCTCAAGGAGAACCTTTGTTCTAGGGGTTTCCCTTGGCTGAAAACTCAGGATGAATTAGCAATGAACGCGAGCTCAAAGGGATCTCAGGTTGCGTGGCTAGAAATACAGGGTAAAGAATGAAGTGAAGGGTCCTGCTCTCCTATGTGTTGGTCAGAGGCCACCTGGGAGGCTGAGCTTAGATCTGGGCACCATCTATGAAGACATGGACACTTACCATAAGATGACAGCCAGGAGCTGGGGGTTATCCAAGAAGAAGGGCCCATGGAGGAGCTGAATTTGGCTCCTCTGACCTCTGCCACCACCTTGGGACACTTTACATTCCCAAGCCGAAGCACAATATATGAGGCAATGTGCTGTAGTGATAACAGCAAGGGATTCTGAGCCAGATCCACAGTTTTGACTCTGCTCATCCCTTCCCAGCTAGATCATCATCTTCCTTAACTTCTCTGAACCTCAGTTTTCCCAGTTATAAAGTGAGGAGAATCAGACCTACCTTGCAGCATTGCTGTGAGAATTTACTGAGATAATGTATGTTTAGTAACCATCCTCTCTCTGTTTCCCACCCCCATGCAAACACAGAGCAAGGATGATTTTAATCTTTGGCCAAATAGTTTAATGAAGTCCTTAAAAATGATAATTTCACATTTTCAGCAAGGTATTTATGAGGCTGAAGTGGTGGTCTTTAAGGGTTTGGCCAGGTTTTTTTCTTTTTTTTTTTTTTTTTTTTAAGTAGTGGACTGGAAAGAACTTAATGGATTTGTCTGTGTAATGGAACAAGAAGAATTTGGAATCTCAGGCATCTGAGGCAAGGATTGAGGAGGAGAGATAGTATGGGAAGGGAAGAGAGAGGAGGATTTAGGATTCTGGCAGAAGGCTGAATCCTAAAATGTGGATGTGGTCAAAGACGTTATAAAGAATAGGGATGACTGATACTGAATTTAAAATTGATTGGGTGTTGTAACATAACCCTCCCTTTTCCCAAAGGTTCAGCAAAGTTTGCTACATATAGGAACACCTTGATAAACTTTGTGTGGATATTAATTTGAGTTAAACATTTGGGGACACAATGTATAGAACAAAAGAGTCCTCAAACAGAATAATTCTGAAGAAGCTGGTATTTAGAGCCTGAGCTAATGAAGAAATATAAGGTACCCTTGGGAATTCAAGGAACTCTCAAAGTCTGTCTAGCTGTAATTGGCCTTACTTTGCACTGCCAAACTGAGGCAAGGCTGCTCCCTCTCCTCTGCGTGCAAGCACAATTCTAAGCTCATTGACCACTGGTGATAGAAGAGGTTCCCTCAGACCAGGAAGTTATCAGACAAGAAAGTGGAGAAGTAGCTTCAAGTTTGGAGGCTTTCTGCCCATGGATGAAGGAGCATGTATTGGTATGGTTAAGGAAGACCCCCTATCCCCAGGCTGTTTGTTTCCCATGTTGGAAATTCTCTCAAGGAGATGGTAGTTTGCAATAAGTGAGTGGTCTCCAAATACTGCTGAAATGTCCCAAAGGCGGTAGAAGTAAGAGAGCCTTTTGAGGGATGGGATGCTTAGGATGGGTGGAAGGCAGCGCAGGGGCTCTAGGGGAACATGTGAGAGGGTGCTGTAGGAGGTGTGGGCTGCAGAGGAACCGGGGGATACCAAGGACACAGGGTCCTCCAAAGCCCAGGAAAGCTGTAGCTTAGCTGCTGGTAGGAATGCACTACTCTATCCCACTCCTAAGCACCCGCCCTCATTGCAGGTCCCCCAAAGCAATCTCAAGTGGGCTCTTAAGGCCTTTGAGAATTGTGGAGGGCCATGGAATGGTCCTGAAGGGAAAAACATTATTGAGACCTAGCGAATGCCTCCCCCACCCCCACCCTGCCCCACACAAAGCCCTGGTGGCAACTGTAGCCATAGACTGACACTTATTGGAGAGGTCAAAGAAAGGTAGTATGGTAAGACAGACCCGGTGCGGATACTGCTATTAATTACCTTCTCTAAACCTCAGTTTTCTCAAGTATGAAATGAAGATAATGACACTTAACTCACAGGGTTATTTGTTAGATAAAATGAGACATTGCAGGTGAGCATGTTTTGAAATAAATACACTACAGAAATGTTATTTCTATTGCTGAGAAACCATTTTGGGGGCATTGTTTATAATCAGTCATCTCAATTTCCAGCTATATTTTGGTAGTGAATATCTAACGTCACCCCAAAAGAGAAATCAGTAGCATCAGCTGGTTCACTATCTTATATATATTCCATAATTTGTTACACTGAATCTTTCCACTGTGCTACAAGCCAAAAAGAGAGATGAGGTGAGTCAGCTGGCCACTAGGGAAAGTGCTTTCTCATCTATTAAAGTATCTTCCTCATCCATCAAAAGGCTTCCCTGTGATTGGATGCTTTTTTCATTTGTTCTCCCTTTTCTTCCTCTGACAAGTCTCTCTGTCCTTCATTCAAATTGTAAATAATTTCCCAGATACAGACTACCATCTCTTGAGTCCTTCTCCACCCATCCCATCAACTCTTCTTTTAGCAGTGATGCATTTTTTCCCTCTCACATTCTGGCACCCCCAGCTCCCAAATAGAGATATTTAATAGCCATTCCTGCTCTATAACAAGAAATCAATATACTAAAGGAAAATATAGATTTCTGGGGTGGAACAAAAAGGTTCTAGGAAGCAGAACATCTGTAACCTTCATAAGCTGTGCCAAAGCTTCTCATAATGAGACAATCAAAGTTCGTTGGCATTTTCCCTTGACTTCTTTCGCTTCATGAACATTTAAGGTAAAGAGCTGTGATGACTTGTTTTATATTCATTTGCTAGATTCAGAATTACCAAATACATTTGTGGGAAATACGGGAATTTAACAATACGCAACTTGGAATCATCAGTCATGAATGCAGCATCATCAGAAGGCAAATTAATTGTACTCAGTGTGTAAAGACTGTGGGCCTGAGGAAGAGAGAGTATCCTTTTTTAAAATTAAAGTCGATATGAAGCCTATAAAGTGATAAACACTCAAAACAGTTAAGGTAGTTTATTCCTCGCTTTAGTACCACTCGAACCTGCTATTGCTTTAACTTCCACCTCATTCGAATCTTCTGTCCATAACCAGACCTAATAATAGCTCTAGTTAGTGAATATTTGTTTTCTTCTGAGTATTGGGCTTATTTACTTACTGTATCTCATTTAATCCTCATACCATTATGCAAATAAAGTATTATTTCTCTCAATCTTGAAAATGAAGTGGAAGCAAGGGGATGTTAAGTAATTTGCCCAATGTCACCATTCTTTCTTTCTTTTTTTTTTTTTTTTTTCGCAGTATGTGGGCCTCTCACTGTTGTGGCCTCTCCCGTTGCGGAGCACAGGCTCCGGACACGCAGGCTCAGCGGCCATGGCTCACGGGCCCAGCCGCTCCGCAGCATGTGGGATCCTCCCGGACCGGGGCACGAACCCATATCCCCTGCATCGGCAGGCGGACTCCCAACCATTGCGCCACCAGGGAATCCCCTTCTCTGATACTGTTTTAAAGTGTGTTTTCAAGGCCACGTTCTTTCCAAGTTTCCCACACATCTCTTCTCTTCCCCTTCCGTGTTCCCCTTTGCTGGCAGTCTCTTCCACTCACATCCCTGAGTGAAGTCTGAACCCTCAGTTCTCTGGCCTGCCTGCCTCTGCATTCACTTCCATAACAGGCTTGCCACCCATAGGAGCTCAGCCACCACTCTACCGAGAACACTCTCCTCTCTAGTTCCTGTCTTGTGCTACAAGTCTCTCCGGTTTCTGACCTTTCTCTTCTCTGAGATCTTCTAGCAGTGCTGGGGAGCATGTTAAAATGCAGATTCTGATTCAGTAGGGCTGGAGCGGGGCCTGAATGTGTATTTCTGACAGGCTCCCAGGTGATGTTGATGCTGCTAGCCCAAGGGCCAAGCTTTGAAAAGCGAGAATCTAGCTTGTGAGCTACCCCAGAAACCACCTGACCAGCACGGCTCTGATCCTGCAGCCTTTGCAGCAGCCTCCTGAGTCTTTTCAGCTGGGCTTTAGGCCCTCAGCCCTGGCCCTCTCTGATGGAGTCTCTCCTATGTCTATTCTACCCCTTTCTCCCTGTGACAGAGCCTCCCCTCCCCGCCTTTGGTGGCTATCTGGCCCGGTGGAATGAAGACATGTCCTAGTCCCCCCTCCAGCTGTGTATGGCCATGAGACTACATTCTGGAGGTGAGCAGAAGTGGTCTGTGTTACTTTCAGGAAGATTCCTTAAAGGGAGGGGATATACCCTTTTTCTCCCTTCTTCTTGTTGGTTGCAGTGTAGTCATGGTGGCTGAAGCTCAACAGTCACCTCAGGCCGTGAGGCAGGTGTGACATGCTGAGCATGGCAGAGCAACAGCAGAGAACCAGCCTGAGTTCCTGGTGCCATGGAGAGCTACACCCGCTCTGCACTGACTGCCCCCAGACTTCTTCCACATGAGTGGGAAATGTAAGGTGTGCTTGTTTAAGCCACTGATATTTGGCTTCTTCATTTCTCACAGTTTAACCTGAACCATTTGGTCCTGCTCACCACTGAACTCCCCTCCTTGCTTGTGTCGAGGGGCGGCAGCTGGTGTGCTCCACCTCAGCCTCTGAGAAGTATGGTGGTTTCAGCCTCACTCCAGGCTCTACATGGGTCACGTCTCCGGAGGTCTTCTCCATTTCTGTTTTCCACTACACTCGTTTCCCCTCCCGAACCCTGTGTCAGTGGTCCTCTAAGAATCATGTGGTGTCCTTTGAAATACAGACTGCTGGGCCCATGCCTGGAGTTTCTGGTACTAGGCCTGGGAGGGGGCCCCCAGGAATCTGCATTTTAACATATACCTTCAGGGATTTTGGTGCAGGGCATTTGTGGACCACATATTGAGAAACACTGCCCAAGTTTTGTTTTACTTTGCTAATTTATAAAATTATGAAATATTGCAATCCCATACAGAAAAACAAAATGAATAATATAACAAATACTTACAACGGAGCTTTGTCAAATTTTATTTATTTTAACTGTTGTAAAGTATTTCACACTTTTATAAACCAAAATTTATTCTTCTGTTGATGGACATTTAGTTTTTTTCCAAATTTTGGGCTGTTACAAATAATTCTGGAATGAACCTTCTTGGATATAGCTCCTTGTGCACACTTGGGGGAATTTAAAATACACTGTACATAAAGTTTACCACCTTCATCACAATTATAAAGGGGACTTTACATACATGGTTCTACCTTGAAATCTTATAACAACCCTAAGAGGCTGCCTGAAGGGGTAGTAACCTCCACGAAACCCTTCTAGCATCTTCCTCCAATTGTTCTTATCACCACTCGGTATGTTCCTTCTCTGCATCATACACTCAAGTGTCTCCCTAGTTCACACTGAAAACAACTGGCATGGTGGATATTGCTAGTTCCTGTCTCATATCCATTCGTCCTTCTTTCGTTATTACCAGAACATCAGTTTTGTTTGGGATGGCAGCATGCCCAGTTTTTTTAAAAAAAAAAAAACAAACACATTACTCTCTATCTCCCATGCAGCTGCGCTGGGGGCAGGGTTGGGGTTGGGGGGACTCTGGCCAGTGAGGCTACTTGGGAATCAGCAGGGGACTTTTCTGGGCAGCTACTGGAAAGTTCTGCTTTCCTCATACCTGTGCTGTGCCTTTTCTCTTCTTTCTCATCCTCTTCCTCCTCCTTCTTTTTATCTGAAACAAGGGTGAAAGGCTGGAGGTAGGGCCCCTGCATTGACCCATTGACACTGAGGCCATGTGTGGAGTCTGGTGAAGCAAACAGACAGGGAGCCTGAGTACTTGATGGCATTGTGGAGCCTCCATACAAACCTGAGCACCCACAAGAGAAAGAAACCTGTATTTGATTAAGCCTTCACAGTCAGCTTTCTGTTCCATGCAGGCAAATACAATCCCTAACTGCTACTTAGAATTTCACTTCACTTACTCATGTTTGCCCTATCTTTCTTTCAGTCTATTGTGGACTGGAGATCTCCCTTCCATTAGAACAGATTCTTGGAGTGTGCTGGTCTGAATATAGGTGATGATAGGTGAATGGTTTTGGCTAATTAACTAAAATGTGATCTTTAATATGGTAAATTCCAGGCCATTTGAGGCTATCCCCAAACCATTTAATTGAATGATTCAGATTCTCTGTCACAAGAGATTCTAATTTTTTCTTTAATCTGACTGTTAGAAAATAGCTCTGATAAAGAATGCAAATGATTTCTTACACCTGAAATACTGATTTAAACATTGTCTTCATAAACATAGACTTCTGTGCATTTAAGTTTTAAATAGTAACATAAACCCTAACACTTAGAGTAAAGATCTAATATAATAATCTTATATAGATTATTTCCTTCAAAACTAGGATTCACTTCTAGGGTTGGAAATTCAAATAATCTAGAAAGAGCTTTTGATAGTTCTGCTGAAATGTATCGAGACAAATTGTGCCATTTTGAATAGTGTGCATTAGTGTCCACTGACATTTCATTTGGATCCTATAAGCGTTTTCCCGACAAACGCACACTTATTTTTCTGCTTGGCTTCTGTAATGCCAAGCTACCTCATAGGAGGGCTTTGAAGAAATACTAATGAATATGATTGTCATGGACTTTACAAATATAAAATGCTACCACAATGCACAAAACAATGAAGTGGCACCATATGTCTGAAATATGCCGTTCGATGCAACTCTAGAAGAGGCACTGAAGTCTTGTAAAATAGTCATCTAGCTATGTTCAGCGGACACCCAAAGCCAAAAATCTGCCTTGTGTTTTGGAAAATTAATTTTTCATTTTTAATTGTTACTTTTTAGTGGTGTTTGGTATCATCTTACCTCTAATTTAAACAATAATTCACTTGAGAATATCAGGTTCATACTTATAGTAAGTCATTTATACAGAATGAATTATACTATTATAAATGAATTAATAGTTTATAATTTGTAATAGATTACAGATGAGCTGTTATTCATGAAACTTTAAAAAACATTAAAATTCATCTTAAAAAACAGAAATTAGGGCCTGATCTCCCTCCAAATAAGGCATTTTTTGCTTTTCCAGTAACACAGTTCATTCATTAATTCAACAAATAGTTAGATGACTACCATCAGCCAGACATGGGGACAGGAACTAAGGAGAACTGTGGTGAGAATTAAATGGCACAACATATATGGAAACATCTGGTACACTCTTGGTTGCTACTCAAGAGAACCAAAAACAGAGGGGCCTCAGAGAATAGAGGAGGCAGTCTAGACTGAGGAGAAGATGGAAATAATGCCATAGTCTGTTCTGATAAGGGCTTTGGAATGGAAGGTGAGAACTTGGGGATTGCTCCCTATAACAGTGGTCAAGCCACTGCAGTGCCGGAGGAACAGAAGTGAGGCCAGGGAGGACTAGAACTGTAACGCTCAATGAGATAGAGGATTTGGAATAATGAATCAAAGGTGAGCTTCCACCATGTTCGGTCTGCAAACATGATTGCCCAGTGACCACCTGCCCTGATCAAGAGGACTTTAAACTGACCTTGGTCGGGGAGGGGGAGAGGCCTAGATCAACCTGTTAAGCAAGTTACCATGGAGGAGACACAGTATTGAGAGAAGAAAAAAGGTGTAGGAGTTTCCCAATGAGTCACATGAGAAAATAATTGGGGAGGGAGTTGGAAACAATACAATTCTTAGAGCTTCAGATATCCATATGCCAATAGGATGTGCATAGGTAATAAACAGCATGCAATTGACATGATAACAGAGGACAGTGAATACAGTCTCTTAAGGTGCATTGAGCTGTGGTAGTATGGGAATCAACCCACTTGCTGCCAGTCCCTATTGTCAGATAAAAGGACTTCTGTGATACTGAATGTGAATCATTTAGCACGGTGCCTAACACAGGGTAGTTATTATTTGGAATAGAAAAAAATAGCTATAAAACCCTTGTAAATTCCTGATCTTCTCTTCACCCCTACTCCCATCTCTGTAAATGAACCATAATCTATCCAGTTTTGCAAGCCTAGAAACCCAGCACCCTCCTGACTTTTTGAAGCACACACCAAATCTTGTTGACTTTAACTCATAAATAGGGCATCAGTGCATTTCTCTGTCTCTCCACTTTAGTACATCACCATCATCTCTGGGTCTATTCCAATAGTTTCCCAGTGAGTCTCCCCCAGTTCCACTCTTACTCCACTCCCATCTATTCTTTACCATGCAGTCAGGGCCTTCGATTTAAAACAAAATCCATTCATGTCTGCTATGTAAAACCCATCCCCTGTCCCCCATCATTCAGGGTAAAGACAAAGACCACACTTTAACAGAGCCGACAGTGCCCATGTATTCTAGCCTCTACCTGCCTCTCCAGCCCCATCTCTCTGTCCTTATCCACCAACTTTCAGCTCCTAAAATATGCCAGGCTCCTTCTTTCCTTAACATCTTTGAAGACATTATTTGTTTGCATAAGACGCTTTCCTCTGTCATCTTTGCCCAGTCCACTCCTACTTATCCTTCAGATATCAGTTTACCTGTTGATTTTCTCTGAGAAAGCCTTCCCTGACCACTGGGTAAGGGAGTTCTCCTAGAACACATACCTGTAGCAGCCTCTGCTTTTCCTCACCACAGTTTGTAACTAGTTTTTATAAAATTATTTCTTTAATGGCTCTTTCTCCCACTAGACTATGAACAACATAAGGGCAGGGGCTATGTCTGTTTTGCTCACTGTTATAGCCCCAAGACCTAGCAAAATGCCAAGCAAATGGTGAAATACTATGTATTTGATACATAAACAAAGCATCTATGATATACATCAGATTTAAATATTAGATTAAAAATTATGATACAGGATGTTGATAGTGGGAGAGGCTGTGTGTTTTGGGGTGGGTAAACAAGGAGTATATAAGAACTCCCCACCCGGAACTCAGTTTTGCTGTGAACATAAAACTGCTCTAAAAAATAGTCTATTAAAATTTTTAAAGCTATTATGCAAAATTTCAAATGTATGCAAAATTAGAGAGAATAGTGTAATGAATGGATCCCCATGGACCCACCACCTTAGATCTTAGTATCATTTGAATGTTCAGGGGGACAAGTGAAATAATTTCTCTTTAAATTGACTTCAGATTTTACAACTGACATAAGAATAAAATGATTGACATTTATATATTCTGTGGAAATTATAAATGATAAGTTTTTAAAAAGCATAATAAATATGTCTTCACATTTGGGACTTTTTAGTCCCTAAAGGGTCCTAGTGCACTCTCACAGCTATCTGATTTCATAGTGCGTATAGCATTGGCCAATTCACTATGTCATTTGGACATCAGAATGCACTGGTCCCCTCAAGAGCATTTGAAATCAACATGAAAAAACCCTAATTCATTCCAATGACCACTCACCCTCACACTTCAGCACTTTTAGACAAAAGCAAAGACAATTAGCCACTGTGAGTTACACACACACACACACACAGAGCTTTGAACACAGAATGACTAAGATGTTTACCCAAAGAAATACATACAGTTTCTTGAATGTGTTGGGCTGCTTCCCACCCCCTAGGTCTTTTCACTTGCTGTATCTCTGTCTAGGAGATGCCCCTGGCTTGATCCAATGGACTCCCACTCATCCTTCAGCTCTCAATTCATGACCCCTCCCCTGAGGAGCCATCGCTGATCTTCCTACTCTCTCCCTGACATAGATGGCCTTCTTTGTGTTCCAGTATTATCCTTTGCTAACCTTTGACCCTATACTTGATTGACGTTTTCTGTCTTCCAGTTGCCTGTAAACTATGTGAGAACAGAACCATTGAACTGTATAGAGAAGCATTATAATGTAGGGATTAAGCAACAACATATAAGCTTCAGAGTTTATGAAACCTGGCTTCAGATTATGATCCCAGCACTGGGAAGCCTTATGCAACTGGCTGTGAAGCCTTAGGCAACTAAGCTGAGCCTTTGTGAGCCTATGTGAGCTTTTGTCACATTTTAAGTGACGATACTAATACCTACATCGCAGAGTTGTCATAGGGTTATGAGAGATTATGAACATAAAGCATTTAGAAGAATGAGTATCAAGGACATAGTTACTTCTCAATAAAAATATGTTGAAAGAAAGAAAAAGAAGGAAAGGAAAAAGAAAAGGAAAGAGGAAGGAAGAGAAGGCCCACGCAAAAAACAAATGGATGAAAAATCCCCACATTTGTTAACCATTTTTAATCTTGAGGGTTGCTCTCCTCTATTTAGTTATGGCGAAATTAGAGGGACTTTTACATTTTGAAGCTGAAATTTGTCCAGTGCACTCTTCCTTTTATGAAGAAAAACATGCTTTTTAATTCTTTTAAAGCCATTACTCTGAGGGGGAACGCACGGATTTGCCTTTCCATCAGCTGATGTGATTTCCATCTTTCAACTGCTCATTTGTATCCTTGGGCTCATTCATTTTTGATGGGCTTCATAGTCTTTATTAATCTGAAAATTATATTTACTGGGCACCTACTAGTACAGAGAATTACAGCTAACACAATATTGAAACAACATGGCCTTTTCAACTTTGCTTTCTTATCACCCAGGAGTTGGCAACACTAAGTGTGTGTGAGGTGAAGTGGTGGGTTAGATGACCCAATGTGTGTAGCTCATGTACTTGGGCATCTTGTTTCTGGAACAGGGGCTCTGAATAACAGGTACTTTTATCTTTCTCAGAAAAACTTAATTTTGAGCTCCTGCTATATGCCCGGCACTGCTGTAGACACGGCAGGGGACAACAAGGGAAGTAAGACTCAACTCCAGCCCTCAAGGAGCTGACTACTGAGTAAGGGGAATTAGACACGGAGATAAGAACAAGCTAAAGAAAATGTCACAGGAGAAACACAAGAAAGTACTTGAGGTTTCAAAGGAGGGAAAGGGCATATCAGGTTGGAGATATTATAAAAGACTTTACTTGCTCATCCATTCAATGAAAAATATTTATTAGGTGCCTATTATAAGCCAGGCACTAAGGTAGCTATTAAGAATAAGAGATAAATGACCCAATATTCCTAACCTCAACGACTTAATAATAAAGTGGGAAGGACACATATGTAAACAAATGATAACATTCCTCCATTCGTTCATTTATTTAACATTTATTATCTGTTAAGTTCCAGGCTCAAGGATGAAATAAACGTGGTCCTTCTGGTAAAAAGAACCCATAATATAGTTCAGGTGATAGGCATATAAACAAAAAAATTCAATCCAGTGTGTTAGGTGCCAATGTTAATTGTGAAATCAGAAGGTGGAGGGTGAAGGGACAGTTAATTCTTTCTGGGGTTAGGGAAGTCTGAGGGGAACACAGTGGAGGGGATATTAGAGGATGAAGGACTTTGCCAGGTAGTTGTAAAGAGGGAGAAGGGTATTTGAGGCAGGCTGTACGACCCAGCTGGAATAAGAAGCAAGAGTCAAGATGTACTGGAGATGGAGGCTAGATTGTGGAGGGCGTTGAAGCCCTGCAGCTAGAAGAATGGAATGTCAAGGAACTTGTTAGGAGACCAGAAAGATAAAAGCATTCAATTAGGAAGAAAAGCATTCCTCAGGAAGAAGTTTCCTCTTCTTGGATTTTGATAGGTGTAAATAATGGAGAGAAGGAATTCCAAGAAGAGAAAACAGCTTGAGCCAAAAGCAGAAAGCTCACGCATACATACGACTGAAGAGAGTGGTGAAAGCCTATGGGAGCAGTTTTTCCTGTGTGTCTAATTCCAGACATGCCATGTGTCTGGCCCTGACTCTGACCACTGTACAAATTTTTTTTTTTTTTTTTTTTTTTTTTTTTGTGGTACGCGGGCCTCTCACTGCCGTGGCCTCTCCCGTTGCGGAGCACAGGCTCCGGACGCCCAGGCTCAGCGGCCATGGCTCACGGGCCCAGCCGCTCCGCGGCACGTGGGATCCTCCCGGACCGGGGCACGAACCCGCGTCCCCTGCATCGGCAGGCGGACTCTCAACCACTGCGCCACCAGGGAAGCCCCCACTGTACAAATTAACACAGCAGGGATAGCCCCCATTCACTCCTCTCTCTTCTTCAAGGTTCAGTGTTGGGGATTCAGACTTTTTTGAAGTTAGGAGACCAAACTTGTTTTTAAGGCCGCCAGATCACATGGCTTTAGAGCCCTGTGAAAGAAAGGGCCCTGAGGCTCCAATGGACTGACCACTAGACCTGTCTCCTCCTTCCAGACTGACCTATACCAAAGCCTCTGCCCTGCGTTGGCGGCTGGGAAGGCCCAAAAGGAACATGCCTGTTTTCTCCTTCTGAGTTTGGAAGTGACTGAGAAGTAAGACTAGGAGGCAGACCACTGGAGATCAAAATATCAGCTTTATTTATTGATAAAGCTGACCTGCAGCCAGCTGGGTTCCCAAAATGCCCCTCCTGATCTTCGCTTACCCTTCAAAGCTGGCTTAGCCATGCTCACACGGCAGAACAGAATGCAGGTGTCCTGTGCACAGGCTGGCTCTAAAAGGATTCACAGAGAGAGAAAAAGCAGGGGCAGATTCACCAGTAGGGTAAGTCACCCCTTCCCTTGGGGCAGGGAGAAGCCGGAGAGTTCCTTCATACTTTTCCATTTCGGGGAAGTGACTTGGAAATTCTCTTCTTTCTGTGGAATGTGAGAAGCAGGGAATAACTATCGACGCCGCCCCCCTGCCCCCCACATCCCACCAGACACACTCACACTAACTTCACTCTTTTTGCCTTGTAGGATTTTTATTTTCTACTGCCCAACTAAGCACTTAGCTATTTACTCCGAAGTGGGAACCCTTTCTCTCAAGTCTGCAAGCTCCTTAAAGTCAGAATGCATCATCTGGTGTTTTTAAAAAATCTCTTCCCTCTCATAGAGACTAGGAAGAAAGACAGAAGGGAAGGAAGGAGTGAGGAAGGGAGGGAGAGAGGGAGTGAAGGCAGGAGGGAGGAGTAGCCCTAGGCTGTGCTGACTCTGACTGCTCCTCAGCTTTCCCAGCTCCAGCCGCCCCCCAGGCTCTCTGCTCCCACAGCTGGAGTCAGAGGCTTTAGCGCAGGCTTTGGGACCAATCCTGAGGGCCGTGACTCCTGACCTAGTCTCAGGTCACCCTGTTCATAGAAGGGGGCTCCTGCCGGCAGCTCAGTCTCTGCCAAATAAATGTCTTGCTTACATTCTGCTTATTCCAAGTGGCCCTTCTGGAGGTTGAGTTCTCTCCCAGAACCTTCACTCTTAAGGTAGAATCCTTGTTTCTGGCCTCCTCCTGCACTGCCTTTCTGGGCTGATTCTGCCCCTGATAGGGTGATGCTCCAGCACCCTCTTCCCTCCTCCCAGGCTCCCCCTTCTTGATGAGCCCTTCCCTGACCATTTGTACTATTCACAGCAAGTCTTGCTGGGTTTTGAGCCCCCAGCTTCCCTCTCTGATTTGGCCTGTTTGTTGTCGCTAGATCCCTGGTTCTGACATCAGGAGGATGATTTCGTTGAACAAGCACAACAGCAGTAACACACATCCAAATGAGGGCTGTCATTTGAAGGAGTCAGCTGGGAAGTTTGCATTACATGTCTAGTCCAGGGATGCTGCTATTGTTCCACTTTGTATGTGGGGACACTAAGGCTCCGGGAGCTTTGGAACGCACTGAGACCACACATCAAATTACAGGAGCAGCTGAAACCTCCCCCTCTGCTCTCCTTCCATGTGATTCTCCTTCCAAGGAGCTTACAGGCCACAGAAATGATCTCATAACTCTGTAGCAGTAGTTGTTCATCTTTTTAAAATCATGGAGTCCTTGGGGAATCTGATAAAAGCTAAAGACACGATCCCTCAGGAAAATACACATACACTCAAAATTTCCACACACACCAGGATGAGAACCCCTCTAAACAAACAGACAAACAAACACCTTCCCCCAAATTTCAACAACTATTATGCAGCATGATTGTCTTCCTCATCCTCTAGACTTTCATCCCAAATAACTTCTGGCTGTTCCCAAATATCAAATCCCTGAAGGAACGAGATGTTCCTTCCAGTGCTGAGGAGGTCCAAAAGAATGTGCTGTAAAACTCAAAAGGCATTTCCACAAAGAGCATTCCAAAGATGTCTGAAGAAAGCCAGGGTCCCTGGAAAGCACAGCTTCTCCAGATGACCACCTGGAAGAGGATAGCATCTGTGTTCCCGTCCTGGTTGGCTCTTAAACAATCAGTCCGTTTCCCCGTCAGGCAAAGCTCACAGAGAGGCTTTGGTGTGATAACTTCCCATCTGCTAAGTCAGTGAGGGGCAATTCCAAAGCTTAAAGGATGCTTCCTCCATGCCGCCTCAGGGGCCTCTCCAGGCAGTTACATGCTTCTTCCTTCCTGTCCCAAAGCTTTGTGTAAATCTGCATCTCTACTCTCATCTCTACCTCTGCCAACAGACTTTGAGCACAGACCTGAATGGCAGACACTGGATTCATGCGTGTCATCACTGGACATTTACCAAGAGACCACCATGTGTTAGCACCGCAGACACCATGGTGAACAAAACAGTGCTGCAGACTCTCAAGAAAGGCAGACAAACAAGACGTAGCATGCCTAATGCTATCCTCTGGGAAATACAGGGTGCTTTATGGTTCAACCTGTCTTTGGGGAAGGGCACCTTTTAAGCTAAAATGTGATGTATATCTTTCCAGAGCCCAGCACAAAGTATGTGTTTAATCTTAAACATTTCCCTCAGCAAAATCCTCTGTTTGCTGGAGGGCTCACTCGCTGAGGGCAACTGCTTACTAATTTAAGAGAGGCTGTGGTGAACCCGAGCTTGACCATTTGGAAAGGCAACTTGCATCAGGTTCAGCTGGTTACCTCCTTTAGCTGTTTGTGAGACATTTGTGAAGTGGTGGAAAAAGCAGTGGATTTAGAACTCCTGGAGGCTGTGGTCCTGAGGCTTTGTCACCAACTACATTCCTGAGTTCTTGGGTCACTCGGTGTCTTTTCGTATATTGATGTCACCTTCCAGAGCAAAGGAAGCTATGAAGCCCTGTTCAAACTGAAACGTGTAATCTTTCTATCTATCCATCTGTCTAATCTATCACCTAGCTGGTTCCAGCTTTGCAGGAGGAGGACGGGGTGACTAAATTTCAGAGACCTGCTGAGGGCATTGCTTTGTGGGGCCTGTGCCTCAAGCCTTTTACTGCCTCACATGACATGGATGTGGCAGGGAGGGGGCAGTTTGAATTCCAGGCGGGCTAAAAGGCCTTGGCTGAGAGGCTCTAACAGATTTCACAACACAGCAGAGAAAGGCTTCCCAAGGAGAGATGGGAGAGGGCGGGTGTGCGTGTGGCTGCAATTCTGCACATTGGACCAGGCCAGGAGAAGGGAGAGTCCCGAAATGCAGGATGAGGTAGGGCGAGAAGACAGTCGGACAGCTCCCCTTATCTCCCGGCTGACAACCGTGCTCCCGCAAGCCGTACCACCTCAAACTGGCCTAGGGCCCTACCTCTGTCCCCCGCCCCCCAACGCGCCCGGAGAGGTGCGGGTAGAGCAGGCCGGCTTGCGCATGCGCGCCGCTGCGGTCAAACACTGAACAGAGCCCATGGCCTCTCCTTTTATCTCCTGTTGTGCCTCGGGCTAAATCCACAGCAGCTTCAGAAGTCCGTAGGCGGCGGGACGCGGTGGAGGTAGGAAGAAGAGTCAAGAAACGTTTGAGCCGAGAACTACAACTCCCAGCAGACACCGGGTCGGCCACGCCTTCTTGTGGGTGGGACCGAGGGTCCCCCGCGGCTTAAAGCGGCGAGATCCCCTCGCCGAAACTGTTGGGTGCGGAGCGCGCGCTTTCTGTCCTGAGCTGGGCAGAGTGGGGAAGCGGTGGTGTCTTTCCGTTTTTGTCACTTTGTACCCGAACTTGCAAACACCACAAAACAAATAAACTACAGTCAAGCGCGTTTAGAGGCTTCTCTCAGGTTCGGCAGCTTGTTGCTCCTGCTTCACAAATTCTGAATTTTCGATTTAGCAAATGCTAAAAAATAGCTCGCTTGTTAAATTTCTGTAAGACGAATTATTTTCCCAACCATGTAGGAGCAACTTTATTTTCTAGTTTGCAGGTGGCAGTGGCTAATGTTTAATCTCACTTTTTTTTTTTGTAAAGACTCAATAAAAGGGGAGTCTTAAATCTTGCAGTAAATCATCCTGAAAAAGTAAAAGCTTATTTGTTGATTTGATAAATGTTCTACTTTAATTTTCTAAGTTTTAACTTTTGTAATGAGGTGTCTTTAAAATGCAACATACTTGAAATTATGTTTTAAGGTGTAGATTTTAAAATGTACTTTTAATTGTAACCTAATCTTTGAATAGGATGTAGAGGGGTGAGGTTTAAAACTGCTACTCTGCTTCCTGCTGTAGGGAAGAGAAAAGTGATGACCGTTAGCATGAGGAATAGCTACCAGAATAGTGCTATTGGGGGCCTAGGTCCTCATGACTATACTGGGTTTCTTGAACAAAGTAGTTTCTTGTATCAAGAACTGACAGTTTTACTGGGTTAAGGCACTAACATTTAAGAACTTTCCTTTTCTCTTCCTACCTCAAGATCTAACCCTGATTTCTCACAGCCGCTAATAAGCCACCTCCAAATGCCAACAATGAACTTTTGTTTTTTGCAAACAAATACATTTTAAAGGCCTCAAAGGGAATCAATTCAGAACTTGAATGCAGAATAGTTTTAGAGTTTTTTGGGGGTAGGGGCATGTCTCAACTTTAGCCTGCTGAGATTTATGATTATGTATGCTTTCAGTCTGTGTAGTGTGGCATTTGAGGATAATATGAAATTGGCCGACTTTGCCAAAAATCAACAATCTGTGTAATTTTTATTTGTTCTTTGTGTGGGGGGAGCTCAGCAATAGGCATACTGAAAACTGGTAATAATAGTTGGTGTATAGCGATTTTTGAGAAGACTAGAGTGTAGCTATTGTGCTCTAAACAAACCCTCCATACATTCTGAAACATTAAATAGGGGAGAAAGCAATACTTGTGATATTTGGTAGTATTTAAAATTTCCCCAGATCTCAAATGTTCTCTTTACAGTCACGAACAGAACATGTTTTCTGGCTATCAGCTCTTCTATTAAACATTCAGTTTATCAAGTCTTAGCCAGCAGAGTAAGACAAGAAAGCATAAGATATAAGACAATGTTATTGTGTACAAGAAAATTTCAAGAGAACATACAGAGTATTGACACTTTTAAGAGAAGGCAGCTGGAAATAAGGGCAATATATAGTAATCAAATTTATTCCCATTATCACCAACAAAGGACAAACATCAATTTGACAAAAGATGCCACTTACAGTAGCAAAAAAAAAAATTAGGAACCTAGAGTAAATCTTAAAAAAAGATGTACAGGATTTTAATGAAGGGAAGTATAGCACTTTGTTGAAAAACATTAAGAAAACATTTATAAATGGATGGATACATTGTGTTCATGGATGAAAGGACTCTATATTCTTAAAGCTGTCAATTCTCCACAAATCTATACCTTTAATGTAACCCAAATCAAATTCTTATTGCATTTTTAGTGTATGTATGTTTACATACACTAAGTAAATATTTAGTGTATTGAGAATTCTGTGTGTGACTTGACAAGCTTATTTTAAAATATATTTGGAAGATCAATGGTTCACGAATAACAAATTTTTAAAGAATAAGGTAGGGGCCCTACTACATATCAAGACTTCTTATAAAACTGTAGTAATAAGACAATGTGGTATTGTTGCTGGAATAGGCAAATAGAAAATAGGTCAGGGCCTGTGCATATAGGAGGGCTTATGTGATATGTCACTGGGAGAAGATGGACTATTCAATAAATGGTGCTTAGAACATTTAGTTAACCACATGAAAAAAAATCTCTCTCAACATACTAACTAAATAAACAAATAAATACATTCTGATGGATTAGAGACAAATTTGAAAAGCAAAACTTTTTTTTTTAAATTTTAGATGTTCTGCTATATATCTTTATGAACTTGGTCTAAGAAAGGGTTTCTTAAACAAGCTACATAAAGTTTAAACCATGAAGGAAAAGATAGGTAAATCTGAGTATATTAAAAACAAGTAAGTGGGAATTCCCTGGTAGTACAGTGGTTAAGACTTGGGCTTTCACTGCTGTGGACCTGGTTTTGATCCCTGGTCAGGGAACTAAGAAGATCCCTCAAGTCGCACGGTGTGGCCAAAAAAAATAAAAATAATAAAAAATAAAAGCAAGTAAGCAAACAAAACTTTTGTACATTAGAAAACACAAGTGAAATGGCAAGGCACACACTGGGAAGACATTTACAACTCAAAGAGAGACAAAAGATTAGTATTCAGAACATTTAACTACTAAAAAATCACTTAAAACAAAGACAAATGTTACAGTGTAATGATACAATATAATAGTGAACTAAGATATGTCTTGGCAATTCCCAGCAGAGGAAAACCGAATGGCTGATAGTGAGATGTTCAACCTCCCTGGTAATCAGGGAAATACTGATTAAAACAAGAAGAAGACAGCATTTCACATTTATCTGATTGGAAAAATTAGTAAGACCAATAATATCCAATGTTGTCAAAAATGTCAAGCAACAGGAACTCTCATTTACTGCTGATGTTAGTGTAAATTGGTTGAGTTTGACAGTATCATGAAAAGTCAAGATTACAAAGCAATTCCACTTTGGACATACATTCTAGAGAAACTCTTGTACGTATGCATAAAATGACATGTTGGAAAATATTCATAGCAACAACAACGATGATAATCCAAAATAGAAAACAATGAAAGTGTCCCTCAAGAGAAGAATGGATGAGTAAGCCAAGTCATTCAATGGAATACTATAAAGCAGTGAAAATGAATGAATTAGAACTACATTATCAACATGTATAAATCTCAAAAAACATGATTTATACAAGAAGAACAAGTTATAGAATGATGTATACAATGTCAGCATGTTACTGTTTACAAAAAGTTTGGAACATATGAAATAATACTAGTTATTGATTATGGACACTTTCATATGTAGAGAAAGTATAAAAAAATACATAGGATTAATAAACACCAAATGCAAGGGGAAGGAAGGAAGTAAAATTGGAAGGAGCTTCAAATGTGTCTGTAACATATTATTCCCTTATTTCTTGAAATTGTCCATTTAAAAAAGGAAAGAAAAAGATGGACTGACCTGTCTGGTGAAGTGAAGTTATACTTACATTTTCAAATAACTTTCTGAGTTTTCTTTATAATTCAATCCAATGAGCCATCACTCTCTCTCCATAGGGTCCCTTGGCATAGAGGACTAAGGCATGGTGGGGTCTTGCTGACAGCCATCTGCCCAGCTTTCTACCTCCACATTTCTACAGCGCAGTGGGACTAGTGGAGATAACATGCTTAGCTGGCATTGAGGAGTTTAAATCTGGCTGAGAATCCTTATTCTAGGAGCAGGATGGGTGCGGCCTGAGAGCATGGCTCTCTACCGCTGATCTCTGGTGGATGCCAATAAAAGCTGCCGTTTTAAGCACTTAAACACCTCATCTCTCTGTAGGCATCTTCCAATCAAAATGGGCAAATTAATCTATTAAATCCCAGATGCTAGTGGATGGCAGCTGAGCCAAATTCTTGAATGAGGGTCTCTTCCCCCCTCTTTAATTGGTTTTCAGTTTTAGAAAAGGTGCTTTTGGGGGTAGGCAAAATGGGTGAAGGTGGTCAAAAGGTACAAACTTCCAGTTATAAAATAAATAAGTCCTGGGGATGCAATGTACAGCATGATGACTATAGCTAATAATATCGTATTGTATATTTGAAGGTTGCTAAGAGAGTAGATCTTAAAAGTTCTCATCACAAGAAAAAATATTTTTTGTAACTATGTATGGTGATGGACTTATTTGTGGTGATTATTTTGCAACATACACATATATCAGATCATTATGTTGTACACCTGAATTAATATTATGTTATATGGCAATTATATCTCATTTTTTAAAAAGGTGCTTTTAGAATCATTTGTTAAAGGGTTGAAATGACAAGAAAGCCACCTGCAGAGAACATAATATACCTTGCTTTACTAAAGATACTTAATTGTGAAGATTCAATTTGGCTGCAAATTTTTAATCCTTGTTTTCTTATTATTTTGGCAGCACAAGTCACTATCATTGGCTATTGAAAAGTGTATCCAGTCTTTTTTTGCCCAAAACAAGAGCGCTTCATAGGACGTATTGGCTCTTTACCACCTTCACCTTCATACCTTGACTCACAGGTCCTCCTGGATTCTCAAGTGATGCATATGACCTTGGAATGCTTTTCCATTTATCAGCAAACAAAGCTTATTAATTAGACACCCACACTGGCACAATGCTCCATTGAGCACCTGATAGATAAGTTTTAAAAAGACACTGTCTTTGCCTCACAGGGCTATTAACTTAAGTAGTGCCAGTTGTACAGGCTGTTGGCTCTTCATCTTTGACCACACTGTCACTGCTCACCCCTTCCTAACCTCCAGATTGCTGGAGATGTTTGAGCCCAGGACTGTAGGGTCTCCACCACCTCCCTGAGCCATGAAGCAGGCATTCACTACATACTTTGGCTGAAGGTGGTAGGAAAGAATTTCTCTGTCTTTAGGAAGAGTCTGCTAAGCCTTTGCCATGGGCAATTGGCTTTTTACCTTCTCAGCTGTTTTTTTGTTTGTTTTTCTTTTTACTTTTTTTTACTTTTTTCCTTTTAATTTTTAAAGAATAGGTGACAGACAATATATTAGTTTCAGGTGTACAACGTAGTGATTTAACATTTACATACGTTACAAATAGATCACCAAAAGTCTAGTAACCATCTGTCACCATACAAAGTTAGTACAATATTATTGACTACATTTCCTATGCTGTGCATTACATCCCCATGACTTATTTATTTCATAGCTGGAAGTTTGTACCTCCTAATCCCCTTCACTTCGTTTGCTCAACACCCCTCCCACCTTCTCAGCTGGTTTTAATCACATAGTTTTCTATGAGCAAAAAGCCAGCTATAGCTTGTTTCCATCGAGTTGCACCCAGGGAAGGGGAAGTAGTCCATTTTAGACCACAGCATAGAGCTCCACCAAGCAAAAGTCACAAAGGCAGGACCTGGAACTAATAACCACCCCCAACATACACACTCAAATTCATTTTATGGGGCTTTTTCCTGTAAGTAATAAAGCCACAAAGCATTCACCTGCGTAAACATGATTAAGCTCTAGTATCATACAACTGAAATAAATACCAGCAGTTGAGAGAAAAAAAGTTCTTGGTTAACAGAGATATGATAAACACAGTTTAATATGAGGATTCGATTTCCACCAAAAAAGGAGAGCGATGATCTTAAGAGTGGGTTTCTATCTTCCAGCTTGTTACTTTAGTTAATCATTTTATAGCCCAGGCTGCCTCTGTCTTGGTGAGCCTGACTTCCATGGTTTCAGACTCCGAGACAAGTGAGGAGAAGGACTTAGCTCTCTCGAGGAGTTGATGTGGTGGGCCTTTCCAGTTTGAAAGAACAGGCATCCAGGCAACTGGTACTGAGGGT
This sequence comes from Kogia breviceps, assembly GCF_026419965.1. NCBI lineage: Eukaryota > Metazoa > Chordata > Mammalia > Artiodactyla > Physeteridae > Kogia > Kogia breviceps. The sequence goes on from NC_081317.1 coordinate 27,786,158, forward strand.
CATGGTGACTTGTGCAGCCGTGTGTGGGGTTAGAGGGGGCCTGTCAGCAAAAGGCACTGGATGCCCCGTCATCTTCCCAGGAAGTTGTGAGAATTCGGTTTTATTTCTCTTTTTTGCTGGTGGAATGTAAAGTATTATTAGTCATCAGATGCCAACTCTCCACACGCATAGTGGACTCCATGGTGAATGGGGGAGGGGAGAATTTATTTCTTTGGTTTCATTCTCCCATTTAGAGAGCTAGGAAATTAAATGGGCTTCACAGCATGGTCATTTCTGATTTGCAAACCCTCTATTCACGTAATATAAAAAAGAACAATTTCCTTCTTTCTTTTCTTCTTTCCATTTTTTCTCTCCCCTACTTCTCTCCACGCTTCCTTCGCATTCACCTAATCATCCATCCATCCACCCAACCGTCCACCCAATATTGACTGAGTACTTTCTGTGCACCACGCTCCTTAGACCAGTAGTTATGGTCCAGGAATAGAGAGGGTGGAGGCCTATTCAAGGTCAGAGGCAGTGGGGATAGAGGGTATGGCAGAGAAATGAGGGAGCTGACAAGACATGACACCCAGTAGTAGGTGAAGGGTGGTGATGGAGTCAAAGATAACTTCTGACTGGAAGCCTCCCCCCCCACCACCATTTTGCAGAGTTCTACAGTCTCTGCCAGTAACTCTGGAACTTGGGTACCACCTGAAACAAACAAAATGTGGTAAGTACTGCAGTCTTTCTACATGTAATTTATTATGCATAGACATACCACCCCAAGGTTCTTCTGGGCAAAGTTTCACTTGATATCTTTAGTCAACCAATATGCTACCACACAATGATTGTGTATCAGTTTACATAATTCAAAGCTATAAGAAGCTTAAATGGCTGAAAAGTATAAATTTTAACTAAATTTTTGAACCCCCCAAATCATATAAGAAAAACTAGCAAAACACAAAACAATCAGATAGTCCAGGAGACCAACTCTAAAGACAGAGAACATTGATGAAGGAGAGAGGGTATTGGAAATGAGACACATAAAAATGCCTTGGGACCAATCATATAGAAATGCTGAGGGCAAATCATTAGCAAACCTGGAAAAGCATTGCAATAAGTATTTGTTATTACAAAGAGCACCTCAACGCAGGGGTTAAAAGTGTACACTAAAGATTGTCACAGTAGGAGGATTTCTCTGGACCGTCTGTTTGAGGCACTTACTCTATCATAAGAGCTTTTACAGGAGACACAGGCAGAGCTCAGAGCTGCAGAGAATATGCACAGGAAGACAGCTCAGTACAGACATCTCTATGCGGCTGAATCTAATCACAAAGAACCATAGGTTGCTCTCTCAGGAGCCTGATTATTGAACTCATTCAGTGCATCCAAGAACATAACTGCTAATTTTGTTTATAATGAAATGCATGAATAAATAAATGCATTAATACTCTAGTAAAATCTATTAAAGTATGATGGCTGGTGGAGGTGCAAAGCACGAGAGGAAGACAGGGAAGGGAGAGTATTCAGCTGGGAAGGGCTGTGGTACCACACTGGTTGTTACCCTCCGTGTCCCGGGACGTGGCACAGATATTTACACCGGCCAAGGAAGGCTGACATTCTCCCCCTGCGTGTTCTGCTTCCTCGGGCAGGCACATCTAGTAATTTCAGAACAATTTCTAGTAATGAGAATGAAAGCAAAAATAACAAGAGAGGGGAATGCAGCTAGCCGAAGTGGAAGGTAAGTCACCAGCATCCCAATCCAGCAGGCTTCCTTCTACCTCACACAGTGACTTAAACTCTTGCTTCATTTATTTTTATATACATCAAAATTCACTCTTTTTAGTGTTCAGTTCTATAGATTCTGAAAAACACACAGAGTCACGCAACCATCACCAAAATTAAGATGCAGAACCGATCCATCACCCCCCAGAGTACCCTGTGCTGCCCCTCTGTAGTCAACCCTTCCTCCCACCTTTAACCCTGGAAACCAGTGATCTCGTTTTTGCTCTTTAGTCTTTTCCAGAATGACATGCAAGTGGAATTATATAGTAGCATAGCAGCTTTTTAATTAGGGGATTTAAAACAAAGCGAAACAACAAGAACAAAGCCAGAGCCTATTCCCTGAATATTCTAGTCAAGCAAAATTTACTGTGCCAGACTCCTCACATCTTCCTAATGCTTCTCAAAATATTTTTCCTGATTGAAGCAACTTTTGTTTCTCTTTCTCCCGGTCCCAACCCTCAGTTTGCTTAAGAATTTGGGGGCAGCTTTGCAGTTGTTTCCTGTGTGGCGACGGTTGTGTGTGTTTGACTCTACAGAGAGACCAGCTTTGCAATATTCTGTCTGGAAAAGAGGCAGGGTTGTGTTTTTCTAGAAATGTTATAAATTAAGCCTGAACTAAAGAAGAGAGCTCATTTCATGGAGTTCCATTAGGATTTTCTTGAAAGAGCGCAGACAAGAAGGGTGTAGGAAGCACAGTGAAGCATGTAAAAATTATTAAAACTCTAAGCGTCCTCTTTTATGAAGGTCAACTTCATACATAAAGGTACATAAAATTCCTGAAACATAAAACTGTGAGGCATGCAAAGGAGAGCCAACACCTGTGGGTTTGTTGGGATATGCACACAAACGCCATGAGGCAGACAGGCCAGCTCTAGGCGCAGCATGAGTTCACCGCCTAACTCTCCATCACCCTCTCTACTCTGGCTCTTCATGATCCAGAACACATTAACTATAAAAACAAATGGTACGAGAGCTGGATTTTACCTTAAATTTCCTTTGGCTATTACTGGCTATTACTGGTAATAATAAATATTATTATTATTTATTAAAAACAGGTTCAGGGATATGGATTTGTTTTGTTCCATTCCATGAAGTATGGAAATGATAGCACTGCCTACTGGGGATAAGGATGGAGTGAAACATAGGCTGCTTCCTGTCTCCTCCATCTTCACTGGTGGTACTTATTGTGCATCCTCTCTGCACTAGGATAGTTGCTGTTTGGCTGGTGCTGTCTTAGTATAGTTAACTTCTTTCCATTATGCCACCTTGCTTTCCTAGCCTATTATTAAATCATTTGCATCAAACCGCTATGTATGCCTGCTGGTTGGGGCTCTGCCGTTGTGCTTATCACCAGTATTAGACAGAGGAGCGGTGAAGGGCACCAAGGGAAACACTATATAAACACAGTGTTGGAGATAGTGGCCTGGTGACCCATGGGGACAACATATGCATAAGATCCCTGTATTTTCTCAACTCTCAATTTGTGACAAAATCAAGGTCCCGACAAGACATTAATATATATTTTTATTTGTGAATGTATTATATACAAAGTCTTACCCAAATATCTTACGATTTACTAATAAAAATAAAATAAAATTCAGTTTTACATGCAATAAATCTAACTTTTAATATAGAAAAAAGTAAATTCATGAAAACGATGGGTTTGATGTACAATCTCTGGCATCAGGTGGTGAAACAGATGGTTTGTAAGCACATAGCAAAGAAAACAGCATGGGTTTACTAAGAGCAAGTCATGCTAAACCAACCTTGTTTCCGATTATGATAGGGTTGACACTGATAGAAAGGAGAAATTCCTTAAAATCAGTGTATCTTGATTTCAGTAAGGTTAAAATGTTTCCTTGAGGACAAGATGGAGAAAAGTCACCTAGATGGTAATGCAGTACAGCTGTTGCTGGTTAAACAAGTGGTTAATGAGCCAGGGCACCCTCGAGGGAGGTATATAGTGGTATGTCATACGACTCTAATAGTTCCCTGATTTTATCAATAACTTGAATGAAATCTGTACATACCTTTACTCAACATTTTCAGAGATATTGAGTACAACGAATATCAAAATCAAGATTTTTTAAGAAGAAAAAAGCAGACTGGGACAACTCGCCAAACTAATAAAAGATTTTTAATAAAGACAAATGTAAAGTCCTAAACCTGTGCTTTAAAAAATGCACAAGTATAGAATGGGGGTAATTTACTTCTTGTTAGTTCATGAAAAGAAGACATGGATATTTAAGTCAGTTTCAAAAGTAATGTGAGTCAACTGTATAAAATGGTTGCTGAATAATACAAGAATAGTGTTGGTATCAGATGGAAATGGCCATCCCGCTGTACTTTCTTTTTTTTTAAAGGATTGGATTTTTAAAAAATTAATTAGTTTGTTTATTTTTGGCTGCATTGGGTCTTCCGTGCTGCGCGCAGGTTTTCTCTAGTTGTAACGAGCAGGGGCTACTCTTTGTTGCAGCTCACGGGCTTCTCATTGTGGTCACTTCTCTTGTTGCAAAGCATGGGCTCTAGGTGCGCCTGCTTCAGTAGTTGTGGCTCGTGGGCTTTAGAGCGCGGGCTCAGTAGTTGTGGCACAAGGGCTTGATTGCTCCACAGCATGTGGGATCTTCCCGGACCAGGGATCAAACCCATGTCCCCTGCATTGGCAGGCAGATTCTTAACCACTGCGCCACCAGGGAAGTCTCCAACTGTACTTTCTAATAGTCACACACATCAGTAGAATTGTTTCTAGAACCATGTGTCTGGTTTTAGGAAAGACATTAACAAACTGGAACAGACTCTGAGGATCTGACTGTGCTGATTTGAGTCCGAAGATCCCATCGTGGGACAAATAGGGGGAAAGAAGCAATATGTACTGAATGTCTACTTAGAGCATAAGAGAGAAGGCAAAAAGGCTGGAGGTAAAAAGGAGGATGGAATAAGAATAGGTGAGCTTCCTACAGGTTTAAATATAATAATAAGTAACTGTGTAGGAAGTGGCTCCAGAACACAAGTTATCTAGGATAGGGAAAGAGTCAAGTAGGACATTCTACTCCTCTCTTGCCCGGAATAAGGGTGAGGAGTGTGTGTGTGTGTGTGTGTGTGTGTGTGTGTGTGTGTGTGTGTGTGTAGATAAGTAGGTCGCTAGGTAGTGATGAGAGTGTATGTCTTAGGCAATTTGTGCTGCTGTAACAAAATAACACAGACTGGGTGGCTTATAAACAACAAAAATGTATTTCTCACAGTTTGGGAGGCTAGAAGTTTGCAGTCCGGGTGCCAGCATGATTAAGTTTTGGTGAGGGCCTCTGCCAGGTCGCAGACTGCTGTCCTTTTGGTGTACCCTCCCATGGCAGAAAGAGGGTGACAGAGCTCTCTGGGGTCCCTTGTATAAGGACAGTATTCCCATTCAAGAGAACTCCACCCTCATGACCTAATTACCTCCCAGAGGCCCCACCTCCTAATACCATGACCTTGAGGCTTAGGATTTCAACCTATGAATTGGGGTGGGGCTGGACACAGACATCCAGTCCATAGCAGCATGTGCTCCTTCTCCCCCTGCTCCAGTAATGGCTTCCCTCGGGACAATCCAAGTTGTCCTCATCATTCCATGTTCATTCTTGTCACTAATTTAGTGCCAAGCCTTATGGTAGGAATTGGAGATACAAGGCTGAATAAATCCATTTTCTACATAAAATGAGCTCACAGTCTGGAGGGGCAAATGGGCATGGTGCCTGCAAGTCGGCCCACTGAGCTGAGAAGCCAAGTGAGGAGTCTAGGGTCACTAAGTCCTCAGAGCAGGGACTAAGAGTCATCTGCAGAGACTTTCAGAGCTGGAGAGGATTTGGGACACTTGCTTGGTGCATGGTTTTCAGACAGTGCCTGGTGGAATCCTTGGCCTTTTGCAGAGCTTTCTTAGGGGTTGCTGTGTGTGAGAGGGAGATCGAATCAGAAGATATCTGGGGTCCTTCCTTACTCACATTTCAAGTGGAGCAGCTCTACTTCTGTTTTATTTGTTTGTTATCCATAGATGAATTAACTTGCAGAAAGGGTACTGCTACGGCTAAGAATTGAACCACACCCTAAGGCCACACAGGAGAAGAGTGAACAGCGGGCAAAAGATATTGTGATTTGCTTGATGTGATTACAGAAATGTTTTTGTTGTATACCTACTATGTGCTTATAAAGACTATTCATTCAATGGTTTATTGAAATACCTAATAAGCCAAGATCCTATGTGCTTCTAAAATTATCCTAAGATTTTTCCTCAGAAGTTTAGCTTTTTCGTAAAACGCCACACTCCACACTCCATAAGGGCAAGAATTTTGCCCTACTCATTTTTGTTTCTCCAATGAATAACACTGTGCCTGATACATATGGGCATTCCAAATGTTTGCTGAATATATGAGAAAGGAATTAAAATAATGTATTTATTGGACCCAGAACAGATCTTCTAACTGATTATGGAAAAATAAAATAAAATTCTGAAAACTTGATTCAATTTTCATGAACCTAATAAGCTGGAAATATATATATAGATACATTACACTCATTAGCAGTAACTATAGCAATCAAACTACATATTGATTGGTGTTGGAGAAGACAACATTTGGCTCTGAAGCAGTGTTGTTTCCTTCATCTGTGTGCACCCAGTCTCCCATCCCTTCTTAGTGAATCCTGGAATCTAAGTCATAAATAATAATAGAATTCTGCCAAGGATACTTCTCACAGGAGGGATATGTAACTTCCTTTCCTGTGATGCACTGACTCACTAAACAGCTACACTTGTGAATTCCAATTAGCAACAGCTTTTGTTCTTTCTGGTCAGACTTTTTGGCAAATATAAAATCTTCAGGATTCCTTTAGCCATTTAGCCATTTCTAAGTGTAGGCTGGAGGCCTTCAGACATGCCTAGAGGCACTCAGTAACCAACTGATGCATGAAGGTCTGGCTTGGGCTTGGCCAGACTGAAGCCTTGACATTGTGGTTCTCCTCCAAGAAGGTGCCTTTTGGGTGTGCCATAAAGACAGCATGACTAGATAGTGCATGGAGAGGGTGCTTTTTCTAGTTTTACCAAAAGTGTTAACCTGTAAATCTGTGACCAGTGCTTGCGTGCATACACACACACACACACACACACACACACACACACACACACAAAACCACTGAAATATTCATGAAAAGAATTTTTAGTAAAGAACAGAAGCCAAGATTTTATAGACCAAGAAGGGGAGGTATAGACCAAGAAGGGTAGGGGTGATGTTCTTGGAAGGAAGTTGACAAGCAGTAGCTATGAGTTATCCTGAGAAAGCAAGGAAAGGCCCCCAGAGCTATGGGAGCTATTAAGGGCCCTGCTTTTGCTTAACAATTCATAACTCTTAAATTTTATACAGTCTTTTAAGGCTGCCCCTCTTATCTAGAGTAAATGGATTATTTTACACATTGTTCCTCAGACTCACATTCATACATTCTGAGACCATGACTTTATAGGAGAATGTAATTTTCCTCATTCTGGGCAACTGAGTTCTATAGCTAAAGACACTGAGACAAACCTTTAGTCAAGTGTAGCCTGGGCATATTGCTTCTTCTCCCATGAATGTGAAATGGTGCTGGAAGCAGAAACCCACTTTTTGCCATGAGACATGTCAGTGGTGCTTGTTTTCTTCAAAATAAATCCCAAGTCTCAAAGATGGCCTCCATCTTTTCAGTGAAGTTCGTCCTCTGAAACTGCTTTTCAGAAACTGGAACCATATTTTATTCTTTCAACCACATTCATTACATACGGAGCACCTATCATATAGCCAGGTTCTACAGATACATTAGTTAACTGACCACTGTCCTTATCTTCAAGAGGGTACTGGGAAAATGAAGAAGTGTTTCTAGTATGTATTGCTGCCTAAGAAGCCACCCAAAATTAATGCTGAAAACAAAACCAGTAATTTGTTTTGCTCACAAATCTCTAATTTTGGCAAGGGTCAGAGCAGGAGCTCATCTCTGTTCCACATCTTCTGGGGAAGTTCAAAGGCCAGGGCCTGGAATCACCTGAAGACTTCTTCATTAACCTGTATGGAGGTTGATGCTGTCTGTATGCTGACATCCTAGCTGGGGCAGTAGCTATAGCACCACAATATGGCCCATCTGTATAGTCCTTCCACTTCTTCATTGCCTGGTGATCAGGCTCCAAGAATGAGCCCAACAGAAACCAGCAGAAATTGCATGGCTTTTTCTGACCTTGCTTCAGAAGTCATACAGCATCACAACAGCATGCATTCTGTTCCTCCAGGCAGTGACAAAAGCTCACTCATGTTCAAGGGGGAGGGGAATTAGACTCCACCTCTTCATTGGACAAGTGTCAATATATAGACATGTTTTGAAACTACCACAAGAAAATAGACAATTACCATGAGATGGAAAAGTGGAAAGAGTAAGCACTGGGCTTGAGCAGAACCTAGGGTTAACACCTAATTCAATGGTGGGGGGGCAGGAAGGACTTCCTAAAATAAATTATATTTAATCTAATTCCTGAGGAGTCAGTTGAGATTAGTCAGGAGAATGGGGTAGCATGGTGGGAAGAGTGGTACATGTAGAGAAGAGTATAAAAAACTGAGCAAGTTTACATAATTACAAATAATTTTGGAGAGCCAGATGTAAAGTATGAGAAAGAGTGACAAGGTATGAAGCTAGAGAGGTGGCTGTGAAAGGCCTTGTAAATCATTTTATGGGTCTGGACTTTATCCTGCAGGCCATGGAGGAGTCATTGAAGTGTTTCAAGCAGAAATGACATGATCAGATTTGTATTTTATAAAAAAAAAAAAAAAAAACCTCAGCCGTAGTGTAGAAAACTTATCATAGAGGAGGGATGGGGGTAAGACTGGCAGTAGATGACCAGTTCAAAGGCTGTTGGAGTATCCAAATAAGAGATGATGATGGAGTGGGTTAAGGTCATCCTGATGGGGGTGGAGAACAAGTGACAAAATCAGGAGATCTGAAGAGTTAGAACTGATGGGACTTGGTGATTAATGGTTGGTTGTTGGGAGAGGAGTCAAGGGTAAGAGCAAGACTTTTGGCTTGAGTAAGCAGGTGATATCATTCATTCTTATATGGGACACAAGAAGAGGAACAGTTTTGGGGGGATGGGAATATGGGATGCTCATGAATTTGGGATTATGGGATACTCATGTATTTGGAATTATGGGATGCTATTTTGAATTTGGAGTGATTGTAGGACATTCAAGTGGAACTATTCAATAGGCTGTTGGATATGTGAATAGAACTTATATAGGAAGACTGGGCTTTGAAAAAAGATTTGAGAGTCATCAGCGTATAGAATTTATAAATGGCAATTTCAGACGTGGATGAACAGAAAAAAAAGAAAGAAAAGAAGAAACCTTGAGGTTCACCAATATTTAAAGAATGGGGAAGAGGAAGAGAACCCCACAAAATGGATGGCAAAATAAGTCAAGAAAGTAGCCAGATAGCCAGGAAGTGTGGCATCATGGAAGCCATGGAAAGATTGTTTCAGTAATAGAGGCTATAGAGAAGTCAAATAACTTGAGAATTGAAACAGCTCCTGGGTAACTAAGACAACTGGGCCCCTGACGTTCTCTGTTTACTCCTACACATTTTATGAGGTTAATCTCAGGGCAATGGGGTATCCCATGTAACTGTCAAAATCAACTCCAGTACCATCAATAAGTAATATGGAATTTAACTGAAGATTTTGTGGGGAGGCGGAGGTGTAGTTACATACTACCTAGCAAAACTTGATGAAAATCTTCTTTATCCAGCTCTGTTCTTTCTCCAAAATTTCTCTTCCTTTACCTCTTCTCACTTCTGTATGCACAAGCCTCTCCAGTTTCTTCAGTACCACCATCCTCCAATATTTTATCTCTTTTCTTATCTTGTCCTCTCTCCCCTTTGCACTTTGTTTTGTAGGGCCATTAGTAATAAACAATTTTTAAAGTATAATGGTTATGTTTAGCAACCTGGAGTTTCAAAACAAATTAGGCCAAGAACAATTTTAGTGTAGTGGGATGGAGGGCACATTACAGATGTTAAAAATAAGTTAGACTTCTTGTTAAACATGTTAGACTAACCATATACATTTAACTCCATTCCCTTTTTAAACCTCACTAAAATGACAGCTGTGGCTTCCATGAAAATTGTACTCTTCAGATTCCCTGCTCTTAGGAGCATAACTCACCAGAGGCCTTAGCTGCTACCCCCTCTAGATCCACCACTACCTTGATGCCAAGGCCATACTTCCTGTGAGCTGTTCCTGATGGTACCTGGTAGGGATACTAATGCAAGCTCACTACCATGAGACTCCTCCAGTGGCAGACATTGGCTTGAAGGCTCTCCCTGGCCTGATCAAATCTTTCTTGGAACCACAATGTAGTTCTGGACTCTTCCTACTCAATCCTCAATTCCTTCCCTCGTTCCCCCTGCAGGCATCCAAACGGCAGGGCAGTTGGAAGTCTCTGCTTCTCCCCTTTCCCCCAAATAAATCTCTTGTATATATAATCCCATCTTGACATCTGCTTCTCAAAGGACCCAAACTAACACTATTGTAAAATTTAAAAGGCAGAAATTCACAAGGAAAAAGAGATAAGGTGACAGTAGGAGATAAATGTCAACAAAATTCTGAAAGATAGAAAGTTGGTAGATGAAAGGTAACTTACAGACTTACAGAGGAGAAAGATGAAACATAGGTGCCAACAGAGAGGCTAGCCAACAAGAAGCTGACTTGAGTTGCAGAGTCTTCAAAAGGCTCAAGAATTAGAGGCAGAAAGCACTGGGGTGAGGCTGAAAATACAAAGAAATTGGCTGAAAAGTCTGCATGAAGAGTAATAGATCACCAGATTCCTTCTTTCATGACAAGAATCCAAGTGAACTACCTCTCTTATTACCCCTGTAAGGAGACTGGAGATGCGAATCTTGGGAATACCAGACACAGTGGAAGGGTGATTAATTGCAGATCTACAAGCTGGTGAGAACTCCCCCAATCCCTAGCAACTAGCAACTCTCTCCTTAAGAAAGACTCTCTGAATGTCGATAGCCAGGGTTATATCTCCCAGATAGGAGATTAAAGAATTCTTCTCTGGAGACACTGGTCTACCCCAAAGAAAATAACTAGAGATACTGTCTTTTGGAGTCCCCTAGACACAATCCCTGTGGCCAGGTACAATCATCATATAGCGAAATCCACCATTCCATATGCTGAATCTCCAAAAGACATAGACAAACAAACAGAAAAAGATAAAAACAACTCAAAGGAAAAGAGCAACAACACAGTGGCAGGAGGAACATTTATGTATAAACCTTTTAGTTACTAGCTTCAGAGAAATAAGAGTAGTTTTGTAACCATGAAACAAAAATAAAATTCTTTAAAAAAGGAAGTCAGAAAATAAAAATATTTTGGAAATTAAAAATAGGAAGTCAGAAATAAAAAATTAAGTGGATGGTTTGATGAATAAAATTGTGGAAATATCTATTAAAGTAAAATAAAAAGTCAGTGAGATAAAAATAGGAGGAAAAAATAAGCAAAAAAAAAAAAAAAAAAAGGGAAGATCAATCCAGATAGTCAAAATTTGAGTAAAAGCAACTTCCAGAAAAAGAACCAAAAAGAAGAAAAAAAAAAAAGAAGGAGGAGGAGGACAAGAAGGGCATTATCAAATAGAAGAAAATGTCCCAGAATTGAAGTCTATGTCTCCAGGATAAAAGGGCCCACTGAATGTCCAACACAATGAATGAAAAAAGACCTATACCAAGGCACATTTTGGTGAAATTTCAGAACATTGGCTCAAAGAGAAGCTCCTAAAATCTTCCAGTGAGAGAGGGAGAGGAGAAAGAATAAGAAACTGATCACCTACAAAGCATTAGGAACCAGAATGCCATCTAACATCTCAGCAGCAGCCCTAGACTTTAGAAAACTATGCAGCAATGTTTTCAACATTCTTAGGAAAAATGTTTTCCAACCTTAAATGCTATAGTCAATCAAACTACCAATAAAATATGAGGCTAGAATAAAGATATACAAGATCTTTAAAAATTTACTTCCAAAGCAACCTTTCTCAAGAAGCTACTGAAGGGTATACTCCACCAAAAAGAGAATAAACCAAGAAAGAGCTAAGTGGAGTGACTCGATACAGGAGAAATGTGAGTCCTTGTATTTAGAGGCCTCCAGTCAACTCACACGATCAGTTTAGACTCCCCTGTGTCCAGTTTCAGCATTGCAAATTTGAGACTCTAATCCTTACACAATTCTTTTACTAAGGTCTAAAACCCTTCTTACTGTCAATCCACTATTATAATGACCTGGTCCAATAATTTCCTTAGTTAAGTTATTAACTCACTCACTTACTGAGTGCCCACTGTAGTATAGCTGAATTTGAAGAGAAAATATGGGGAAAAAATAGGCATGAATGATTGTTTTTTTCTTTCTCTTTGTATTTTTGTTAAGCCTTCCTTTCCCTGAGGTCAAGGTCTGATTTGAAAGAGGAACAGAAAGAATGTAGATAAAGGAATTTCTCCCACTTTGAATTTTGTATAAGATAGGTATATGCATACATATCATTTGAGATGCATGTGGAACCCATTGCATGTGCCAAAGTCCTGGAGAGTAGGACTTTAAAAATGGCCTCTTTCTCCCAGGGAAACTATTGAGACACAAGTGGTGCTGCAAACTGTATTAATTTTCTAAAGTTCATATATTTGAAATCTTAGATTTAGCATTTAAGTCCTGTACCTCTAAGTGCAGAATTTTTTTTTTGCCTTCAACCTGCTTTGGGTTTGAGAGATTGTCTGAGTTATAGGAGGCCCAAATATTTAGCAATATTGGGCTCTGCACATGAGTTTCATAGTTTTGATGTGTATTCAAGAAACTGCTGGTACTTGTAAGGCATGTTGCAGATGCAGTTGATGCCATGCTTCTAACCCCTCTGTCTACCTATGCTTACTGGCACCTGCTGTAGAGAGTTTCCAGAGCATAGACAGATTCCCACCCCGAGCACCTGCTTCCCTTTTCTCTGCATAAGTGTTTTCTTGGCACCATGAAGAGCTTGTAGAGCCTCAAATTGGCTCAGGCCAGAAGTGCAGGGGCATCAGCATCCCTAGGGCAGAGGGCAGTTCTCAACTAATGGGAGACGGAAGTTAGTGGATATACTCTCCAGTCTTCCCCTCCACCAGTGGAATGATTCTGGGCAGTGCTGACTCTGCTTTTGCATGACTTGAAGTTGGTTGACCTTGGGTGTAGGGGAGCAAAATTTGCCACTCCAAAATGTGTCTCCTTGGCATGAGGATTATTTTAGGCTATTGTGTTTTTTTAAACATCTTTACTGAAGTATAATTGCTTTACAATATTGTGTTAGTTTCCAGTGTATAGCAAAGTGAATCAGCTATATGTATATATCCCCATATCCCTTCCCTCTTGCGCCTCCCTCCCACCCTCCCTATCTCACCTCTCTAGGTGGTCACAAAGCACTGAGCTGATCTCCCTGTGCTATGCACATGCTTCCCACTAGCTATCTATTTTAGATTTGGTAGCGTATATATGTCAATGCTACTCTTTCACTTCACCCCAGCTTACCCTTCCCCCTCCCTGTGTCCTCAAGTCCATTCTCTATGTCTGCATCTTTATTCCTGTCCTGCCCCTAGGTTCATCAGAACCATTTTTTTTTTTTTTAAGATTCCATATATATGTGTTACGGTATTTGTTTTTCTCTTTCTGACTTACTCCACTCTGTATGACAGACTCTAGGTCCATCCACCTCACTACAAATAACTCAGTTTCGTTTCTTTTTATTTCTGAGTAATATTCCATTGTATATATGTGCCACATCTTCTTTACCCATTCATCTGTCAATGGACACTTAGGTTGCTTCCATGTCCTGGCTATTGTAAGTAGTGCTGCAATGAACATTGGGGTACATGTCTCTTTTAGAATTAATTATGGTTTTCTCAGGGTATATGCCCAGTACTGGGATTGCTGGGTCATATGGTAGTTCTATTTTTAGTTTTTTAGGGAAGGTCCATACCAATTTACATTCCCACCAACAGTGCAAGAGGATTCCCTTTTCTCCACACCCTCTCCAGCATTTTTGTAGATTTTTTGATGATGGCCATTCTGAGCAGTGTGAGGTGATACCTCACTGTGGTTTTGATTTGCATTTCTCTAATGATTAGTGATGTTGAGCATCCTTTCATGTGTTTGTTGGCAATCTGTATATCTTCTTTGGAGAAATATCTATTTAGGTCTTCTGCCCATATTTGGATTGGGTTGTTTGTTTTTTTGTTATTGAGCTGCATGAGCTGCTTATAAATTTTGGAGATTATTCCTTTGTCAGTTGCTTCATTTGCAAATATTTTCTCCAATTCTGAGGGTTGTCTTTTGGTCTTGTTTTTGGTATCCTTTGCTGTGCAAAAGTTTTTAAGTTTCATTAGGTCCCATTTGTTTATTTTTGTTTTTATTTCCATTTCTCTAGGAGGTGGGTCAAAAAGGATCTTGCTGTGATTTATGTCATAGAGTGTTCTTCCTATGTTTTCCTCTAAGAGTTATATAGAGTCTGGCCTTACATTTAGGTCTTTAATCCCTTTTGAGTTTATTTTCGTGTATGGTGTTAGGAAGTGTTCTAATTTCATTCTTTTACATGTAGCTGTCCAGTTTTCCCAGCATCACTTGTTGAAGAGGCTGTCTTTTCTCCATTGTATATCTTTGCCTCCTTTATCAAAGATAAGGTGACCATATGTGCATGGGTTTATCTCTGGGCTTTCTATCCTGTTCCATTGATCTATATTTCTGTTTTTGTGCCAGTACCATACTGTCTTGATTACTGTAGGCTGGTTGTTTTAAGAAACAGAAGACTCAGGAAATTGTTGTTGTTGTTGTTGTTTTGTTTACCCCCCCCTTAACTGACTAAAAGAATTTAGATAAAGGGCCTGGTCCAGGAAGAGCACTAGCACCAGAGATATTGACAAAGAATATGGGCTAAATATGGCAGAGCTTGGGGACCAAAGTCCTCTCCATGTCCCATTGTCTCTGTGAGGCATAACAAGCATATATTTACCAAACATTTGTTTTTCCCATCTTCCTTTAAAATTGTTTTTATCTCCTTTGAGGTCCCAACATCCTACCCCCTTCTCCTTCTCTCAGATGACATGTAAATACAATTGCCTAACTTGTCCTTGGGCCTCATATTCTTATGGAGTTCCCATTTGTACATAAATTTGGTTTTTCTCCTGTAATCTGTCTGTGTCAATTTAGTTATTAGGCTAGCGAGAAGGACCTAGAAGGGTAGAGGAAGAGTTTTCTCCCACAAGAGTTGGCATAGCTGGCAGGATTAACTTCACTGGCTGACAACACTACTTGCTCTGAGGCTACTACTGCTAAAAGATCCAGCCAGCAGAATGTAAGAGTTTTTACCACATCAGTCTCCCATATCTCTGCCTACAGGGTCTGTTGGAAGCCAGAATGGTAAGAGTGCTTTATTTCCTTTTTCTAAATTTAGATTAGCAGGAGAAAATACTTGTGGAACTAGTTCCTTAGGTCACAATGACTCTGGTAAAAGTTTGGTTAATGGCTACTCTTGTTTTTTTTTTTTTTTTTTTGCGGTATGTGTGCAGTACGTGTTGTGGCCTCTCCCGTTGCAGAGCACAGGCTCTGGACGCGCAGGCTCAGCGGCCATAGCTCATGGGCCTAGCCGATCCGCGGCATGTGGGATCCTCCTGGACCCGGGCACGAACCCACGTCCTCTGCATTGGCAGGTGGACTCTCAACCACTGCGCCACCAAGGAAGCCCTACTCTTGATGTTTATTGATCCTTTTCCTCCCAAAGATGGTCACTGATTTTCTTTGTCTGTTGTGTTGTTTGTCTTGTTCTATATATTGAGATCTTAGCTTTATGACCAGTGAGAACTCTCTTTGATCTCAACCAGCTAGAAGGCACAGGTACCAGCATGTATTTGGTGGTCAGTCTAGTAGACTGGGATTCCAAACAGCTGTAGCCAGTTTGTCAGAACAGGTAGCAACCTGGGCTTGCAACTGGTGTCTCTTTTGTTCGACAGTGCTAGCTCTCAGGGGGAATTTGTCACAAGTCCAAAAGGGGGGGGACCTTGTCTTCTCAACCTTTGTTGTCTTGTTAATGCTAGAAAAGTCTTATTCCAATAATGCCTGCCTGCTGTCACAGGTTAGTGGGTCTATGACTCATATTCTTGTGGGAAACCAAAGATACCATTTGCACTGCACTGTTCTTAGCTCATGTGACAACAAGGTCTTTGCTTTCTTAGACTGATTCTGGGAGTAAACTTCCTAGATCTTATAAGGGCTGCATCATTTGCACTCTCTTGTGGGATGCCTCTTGCATCTTTGGTTAAACCATAAAAAGGTTTATTGGTTTGAGTCACTATTTCAGATTAATATAAGATCCTACTCATCAATGGCCAGATAATGGATCCTTTGAATTGGCTATATTTTAAAGAAGAAAATAATTTTTTAGAGACCTCCCATCCTAAACAATTTTCTTATTGATATAACAGCTAGCCTTAGGGACATCCTTAATAAGGTAGAAGGACAGAAATTAGAACAAAAATAAAAGTTTACTGAGACCCCTTCAGATTTGCCTTCAGATATTTGCAGATACTGTGAAAAATCAGAACATTGGAATTACAATTGTCCTGTACTTAAGAAAAAGGAGAAAAAAGAACAAGGGGAACTATTTGGAAATTTGGACAATAAAAATAATTTTAAACGTCTAAGAACTATGGTCTTAGAAGCTATAAATATCTACCAAAAAAAAAAAAAAAAAAAGATGACCAGACAAAAATGTGTGTTCCACCCCATTTGCAGCTAGATATAAATGAAGAGAAAATGTGGGTTAAACCCCAGTTGTAACTAGGGTCCTACCAAACTTCAGCCAGCCCTCAAGGAAATTACAACCTAGAATTATAATGGCCATTATGAGCAACATTCCAATTAGATAAGATCATTTAAAGGGTTCACTTAAAAGCAAGGGCTCCCAAATCAGACAAAGAGAATGGGATACATATTTTAATTGGTATGCAGGAAACTTCAAAAAGCTTCTAAATTCCAAAATAGCTTTGTTGAAAGATTTGTTATAACAGGCAGAAAATAAGCTAGAAGTCCACTGGTCTGACTGAACTCGTGACCATAGCTGATATTCAGAGCTAATAAAAAAAAAATTTAGGCTTCATCCCCTGAGTTAAATGCACCCAGAGAGAAAGAAGAATATTCCAACATAAGTGGATAGATATGTCAGTCCTTTGATAAGCAACTCACCTCACAGATTTGTCTCAAAAGACTTATAAGTATTCTGGTTTTAGGAAACCAAATTCTTTCTTGGAGGAACTTGCTTTCCTTCCCTGTGCCTCTGAGATGTAAACATTCTACAAACTTCAGGGAGGTAATTCTTATGAGAAGAAAAACAAAAGGGGAGAAATTGTCATTTGAAAAATTAAATGAATGAAAATTCATATGTCTTCTTCACCAATATTAGTAGTAAAAAGTTTTAGCCATCTGAGCAGATAAACTTAGCTTTTTCCAGTTGCCAAAACAAAATTTGCATCCAACTGTTCTTTTGTAAACCAGTAGTTTTGTACTGTTGTGCCTATCTCATGATTAAAATTTTTTTAAACAAAAGCTATAAGATCTATGTTTGTGTCTATCTCTATGTTTATGTATGTGTCTATATATGTATGTTATAGAGGTGTGATCGTTTTCTAACTCTGGATGGTATTACTAAAATTAATTTGTAAAAGAGCTCTTTTAATTGGTTTAAACAAACAAGTGCTTATAAAAAATTCTCAAAAATGTAATGAAAACTAACCCAAATGTTTTTCAAGTTCATGTGATCTAGGATTAATCTTTAGAAAATAAAAGTTTAAATTTATTGGTTTCATTAAAACAAGCATGTCTTTAGCATTACCAACATTAAGTATGCTATTTTTATTCTACCTAGGTTTACTAAAAGACAAATAAGCTCATGTTATCTCTATCACAAAATTTTTTAGCCAGAAAAAAAAAAAAAAGCTTGAGTTGATGGTTGACTTTGTTTAATGTCTCAAGAAGTCTTTTTTCCATAGGTAATCTAAACATAATTGTTTAGAATAAATAAAATTAAATAGATGTAAGTAGGATCAATGTTTTTAGGTAAATTTTAAACAATAATCATGTGTTATGGTATATATACTTAAAAACAGCTTGCAAAATCTTTTTGGTTACTAGAAACCTTAGTGTTCTGCTAAGTTGAGTTAAATGATGAGTTAAGTTAAATTCCTTGAATATCTAAATCACTTCCAAATAAGATAAAATAATGAAACATTAATTGCTAAACAAGTCTAACTTTACCTACTTTTGACCTCTTATTAAAGAGGAACTAAAGATGTTTGTAAACCTGTTTTGTGCCAACTGAAAAAATTGTGTTATGAGGAAACATGTTTCTAGAAATTATTAAATGTATTCATACATTTGTCAATCAAAAGAATGCTGGTATAACAGTTCACAGTTTCTTACTTCTTAGTTTTCACTAGAAACTAAGGCTTCTAAGGGTTAAGTATTCTAATTAATATACATGATTAAAGCTACTAGAAATAATAAAGGAAACAATTTTGCATGCAAGGAAAGTAGAATATATTTTGGGGTGGGAAAATGTGTGAGGTAGGGAGATACTTTCTTTGTTGAGGGAAATGCAAGCGATTTTGTCCTAAAACTGATTATTTGCAATTTGGAAAGAAAACAAGGGACAAACTAAAATGGCTGTATAGAAAGTAGTAGAAGGCTTGTGGAAAAAAGAATATCTGGAAAGAAATTGTATGTGTGGTCAGGGCTGGCTAAGACTGGAATGAATTTACTTAAGTAAATGAGATTTAATATCAAAAGTAATCTGTTACAAAATTAGAATTTGGTTTTCTCTGTTAAAAGAACAAAGTTGTATTGGACTATTGGTCTACTCTTGATAAGAAATTGTAAAAGGATTTTCTTTATTTTTTAAAATAACCTGCCTAGAAAACAAGGATTCTATGTTTTGTCAAAATAATTTCCTGTGTTTTTTGTCTTCATCAGGTCTTTGATTACTTAAGTAAACCAAATCTTTCTAATATTAAAAGAGTTAAATTTTGCTCAGAACTATATAACTTTCTATATTTGCCTATAAAATCTTTGTCACTATGGTTAAGTGGATAACTAACATTTTTCACAGTGATCTGTGATCCTATTTGACCAACTGTTTTAAAACCTTTTGATATTCTTGACAAACTTCCCAAAACCAAATTCTAAATGAAGTCTTTTTGACCTCAAACTAACTTTGAAATTTTCCAGAGGGTCCCTGGAATATTTCAAAAGATGTATTCTCTCTCCTTATAAAAAGGGACATGTTAAACTGATTAGACTTATTTGGTATGTTAAACCATTGTCAAATAAGAAGCAATACTAAGCCTTCTGTATGTTTTGTCTCTATGAGTGTACGTTATAAGTGTTCCAGAAATTACGTGAAATTCCTAAAAATCTGATATGTCCTGGTATAATGTTGTCATCATAATTTCAGGCATCTTATAATGTTGTACATCACAAAAATAACTACACTTCCTTATCAAATGAACTCTAACAATAGGCATTTTAAGTCTTTTATTATTTATAGACAATTATTATTTTACTCTGTCTTGCAAATATGTTTCATCTTCAAAGAGATTCAAATATGCTTCATCTATCTTCAAAAAGATTCATGGAAGGGACTCTTAACACATATTCCAGAATACAAGTTTCTGATGAACTTTCAGATTGTATCACTGAACTGGGTAAGAATTTACAGAACCCTAATGGAGAAACTGATAGCTTCATAAAACTGCTAACAAAAGATCAAGATCAGGCTTCCCTGGTGGCACAGTGGTTGGGGGTCCGCCTGCCGATTCAGGGGACACGGGTTCGTGCTCTGGTCTGGGAAGATCCCACATGCTGTGGAGCAGCTGGGCCCATGAGCCATGGCCACTGAACCTGCATGTCCGGAGTCTGTGCTTCGCAACGGGAGAGGCCACAACAGTAAGAGGCCCGCATACCGCAAAAAAATAAAATAAAAAAAAAATTTTTTTTAAATAAAAGATCAAGATCAACAAGAATTAATTACCTGGGACTGAAGGGACTGATGAGGATGATTATAATTTTTTTGTGATATGTTTTTGTTTGAAATATTGCTGATTTTTAAAAATATTTTGTTTTCCAGATATAAGGAAGCCTTCCCTCTTAAGCTAACTATGACTTAGAGCAATTTGGTAAATTATACCTTTATAAGTAGAATTGAGACATTTATCTTTTTCTCCTTAGCTGATTCCTCCAGAATTCAGAAATTCTCCATGAGTATTCTTATTTTCATGGCAATGTAATTATTTGCATAAGTTCAGTAAAAATCTGTTCTTCTTGAAACAGGACACAGTTGGAAACATTGGTTATATTACCAGGACTTTGACTGGAATGTCATATTTGAGAGAGCATTCATAGACTCAGATTTGCCCACACAGCTTTAAGGAACTAAGGTTGATTTTATGGAGCCAATAAAGACCCTTGAAAAAATAGCCTAATACCTTGCTTAGGGTTCCCAGCAGTCTTACCAGGTGAGTAAGGAAGGTTACTCCCTGGCAGGTGCAGGAACCTCAAGCTCTTTTGGGGACCTCAAGAAGAGAGTAATTCAGCCAAATCTATAGGTATTGCAGGCAAGTCTAGTGGTGAATTCTTGGCTTGGCTTCCTAGCCTCAAGAGGCATTTAAAAGTGCAAAGCAAAATTCCTTATGAAAAATTCCAGCAAAGCAGATATAAAAGAGTCTATATGATCAATTACTATTCTTGCTGCACTTTTGTAAATGACCAGGACAAGTTTATTGAAACTAGACCTATTTTTGCCAACAAATTAGTTTAATTTGGCTGTCTTTGGTAAAAATGAGGGTGATTTTAGAGAGAAAAATTAAGTTTCAGTGATACACTTGTAGATATTAGATTCTAATATTGTCTATTGTCTTTGAGGTTCGTTTTCTACACGTAAACTGTTCTAGCTCCTGAATTCTTCTAGTTGCCTCATATCTGGCTACAGCCCTCTCAGCTAACATTTCCAATTTCTCCCATCCTTTTCACTTGAAATCATTGAGAACTAAAACTGCCCTTTTGGGCTTTCCTGGTGGCGCAGTGGTTGAGAGTCCGCCTGCCGATGCAGGGGACACGGGTTCGTGCCCCGGTCCGGGAGGATCCCGCGTGCCGCGGAGCGGCTGGGCCTGTGAGCCATGGCCACTGAGCCTGCGCGTCCGGAGCCTGCGCTCCGCAACGGGAGAGGCCACAGCAGCGAGAGGCCCGCGTACCACAAAAAAAAAAAAAAAAAAAAAAAAAAAAAAAAAAAAAAAAAAAAAAAACTGCCCTTTTTTCTGAAGTCCTGCAAACTGAAGCTAAGTGATGATAAAACCTTCAGAGAAATTATCACAACACTTCATGTTTAGACAGTCTTCTTCATGCCTGTTGCTGTGTGGGCCAGTCAGAAAGTTTGCCAGTACGCCTGATGACATCATCAGAAACATTCAATCTACAAACCAGGAAAATCTGATTGACACTGCCTGCCCTCATTCCATCTAAAATGCTTCAAGCTGGACATTTAGAAATCTTCTCAGCTGGCTGCCTTCAGAAGTCTGAAAATGGGATTATGGTCTGCTCCAGTCACTAACCATTGTTTTTCTTTTGTTTCCATAAGAATGCCTCTAATTAGCCTGACTGCTTCTACCATAGACCTAACAGGGGAGCCTCACTACATCAATGTCTCCTGAAATGAGTTTAACTGAACTGATCTATTGTCAGAACTAAGAGACTGATTCAGTAAGATGAAACAATCTACCAATTCAACTTTTGGACTGTGAAACTTCTTGGGGAACTTTCAGTGGTGGGACTGTAGGGGAACAAAATATTCCCATCCCCCACCCTCCCACCCCCACCCCCAAGATGTGTCTCTCTGGCAGGAGGATTATTTTAGGCTGGTTGTTTTAAGAAACAGAAGACTTGAAAAGTCTTTCTTTTTACCTCCCCCTTAACTGCCTAAAAGAATTTAGATAAAGGGTCTGGTCTAGGAAGGGCATTATCAATAGAGATAGCTACAGAGAATATGGGCTCAGTGTGGCAGGGGGACCTTGGCAGGGCCTGGAGATCAAAGTCCTCTCTGTGTCCTATTGTCTCTGCATGGCATCGTAAACATTTGTTTACCAAACATTTGTTTTTCCCAACTTCCTGTAAATTGTTTTCCTTCCCTTAGAAGCCCAAAATGCCTAACCCCTTCTCCTTCTCTCAGATGACATGTAAGTCCCAATTGCCTAATTTGTCCTTGGGCCTTATACTCTTTTTTTTTTTTTTTTTTTTTTTTTTTTTTTGCAGTACGCGGGCCTCTCACTGCCGCGGCCTCTCCCTTTGCGGAGCTCAGGCTCCGGACGTGCAGGCTCAGCGGCCACGGCTCACCGGCCCAGCCGCTGCGCGGCATGCAGGATCCTCCCGGACCGGGGCACGAACCCCTGTCCCCTGCATCAGCAGGCGGATTCTCAACCACTGAGCCACCAGGGAAGCCCGGGCCTTATATTCTTAAGGAGTCCCTGTGCATACATAAATTTGGGTTTTCTCCTTTTAATTTGTCTTGTGTCAATTTAATTATTAGGTCAGCCAGAGGAACCTAGGAGGGTGGAGGGAAAATACTCCTCTTCAACAATAGTGAGTGCCCCCCTTAAATTTTGCACCCTGGCTGCCTTATTCACTCCTCCCTGGTCCTGGCTCTGATTCTGAGGCAAGTTCCTCACAGTTTCTGAGAGGGTTTCCAGCAGGACTGAGCCCCAGTAGCTCACAGTTAATAACCTACTTATTAACATACCTTTTACTGATTTTTCTCTTTTCCTTGTCACACTTTCCCTACTGCCTCACTGGTGCATCCCGGGATTGCCTTTCAAACCAGTACCTGCACCCATTTCCTTTTCAGCTCCTACTCCTGAAGGAATTTAAACTAAGGCAGGCATTGCTTAGAAATGGTGTTTCCTCTCCCCACCCCCACCCCATATACGATTTCTTTAAGCTTATGATCAGCTTATGATATGATTCCATTAGCTGTAAAGGTTTGTCTTCTCTGAGACAGATCTGGGACTCAGATGTCCTGGTGCTCAGGGTTAGATGGTTACATCCTTCCAAAGACTTCTTTGTACAAGTTCAAACACATACACGTGGGCACTTTTCGTTTTGGGTGATTGAGGAAAGAGGTGTTGGATGTTGTTGCTCCTGTTTTGTTGTGTTTTGTTTTGTTTTGTTTTTGGTGGAGAGGCATTTGGGGAGGTGTGAGGGAAGATAAAAAGCATGGAAGGATAGGAAGGCAGGAATTGGCTGGATAATTTTCTCAGACTTTCCCTTCACTTGGGCCTATGGCTAAGGGCCTGGCTGCGAGTCCCTGTGGGAATGGTGCCAGGGCAAGTAACAGAGTCTGTGTTCAGACAGACTGGGAAGCTTGAAGTACACACAGTCCTGCTTCAGGACAAAGGTGGCCAAAGGCAGCACACAATGAGCAACACACGCCCTGTGCCCTCCTTTCGCATCTCAGCCCCAGCCCCAGTCCCCAGACCACAGTACTTGTTCTGGCTCAGAGACCAGTCTGCAGAAATGCACAGAACTTGGTGGAGCATCAGGGAAGACCCAGGGCAGGACATGGCAGCTGGACTAACAGAGAGTCTGCATCTCCCATAAGGGGCTGGTGGGCTGCAGCCTGTCTCTGAGCAGGACGAAGCACAGGACCCTGGGTAGGGAAGCCTTTGGGAGGGGGATAAATTCCTGAATGAGCAGGTAGAGGCACAGGACTGACAAAGTTTAGGAGACTTTAGCCATGTGACCTAGTTTGGACTCACAGGTAGGTGAAAACCTGGGCTATTCAGCTAAGTGATGTTTGCTCTAAGCTTGCTGGCATCAACCTGTCCAGCAAAAAGCCTGGGAGTCAATTATCCTGGCATGCCAGGATAATTAGCTCTGTCACTAATAATAATCTTGGGCATGTCACTTGACTTCTTTGTGCTTTAGTTTCCTTCATCTTATAATGACCTCATTGGGCAAGATGAATGCTTAGGTTCTTTTTGAATACTAAGATAACCAGAGTTCTTTCTCTAGAAATTGCTGTTGGACACACGGAGTCCTAGAGAATGTCCCACCATGTGGCTCCTGCCTTGGAGTTCAGAAGTGGCCCGTGGGCTTGGGATCCTCTTTCTCTTATAGTGCTCTTGGGTAAAATGTCAGGTTATGGCCAGACACAGTGGAATTGAAAAGGAGTGTCAGCTGCAGCTTTTGTGAATGTCTACTTTGGAACTTTATCTTAAATGTTTGAGAGACAACTCTTTTTTTTTTTTTTTTTTGAATTGTATTTTATTTATTTTTTTATACAGCTGGTTCTCATTAGTCATCAGTTTTATACACATCAGTGTATACATGTCAATCCCAATCGCCCAATTCATCACACTACCACACCCACCCTGCCACCACTTTCCCCCCTTGGTGTCCATATGTTTGGTCTCTACATCTGTGGAGAGACAACTCTTAAATTGATGTTTTATTGTCCTTGATACACCATACCTTTGTTGAGTTCACTGTAAATCATAAATTTGAGCATGAAACACAGGTTGCCAAACTAACTATACCCATTTGTGTTTAGTTTGGAGAACTCGAAAATGCCATTATTGATACTATGTATAAAATAGATAACTAATGAGAACCTACTGTGTAGCACAGGGAACTCTACTCAATGTTCTGTGTTGACCTAAATGGGAAGGAAATCCAAAAAAGGATATATGTATACATATTGCTGATTCACTTTGCTGTACAGTAGAAACTAACATAACATTGTAAAGCAACTATACTCCAATAAAAATAAATACATAAATAGATAGATAGATAGATAGATAGATAGATAGATAGATAAATAGAAAATGCCTCTTGCAGCTGTCTGCTTATTCCTTGTCCAGCCTCTGACTGATTTCTGTCCCATGCTTATGTGACACCTTTTTATTATGTTTACTCCACACAGAGTTGGCTGATGATTGTTTCAGAAAGTTAAATGGCTTGCCTCCAGTGGAGGTGTGACATCATGGTGTCCCTGCTTCCAAGAGCGGAAAGTCCACCTCCACAGTGCCATAATCTGTGGGCCCTGGGCTGAGACTTCTCCACGCGAGCTGCCTCGCCTGGCCCAGGTTGTGATCTGGGTGGCATGGCTGAACTGACTGTGAACTGTCCATTTATTTCTGATTGGCAGCCAGGCTGGACAGTGATCAAACAAGACCATTCTGACAATACAACATGCTGCTCTGTTTCAGAAGTATTTTTAAGGAAGGATGTTGTCCTGGGGGTGCCCAGCAGGGCTCTTGAAAGCAAACAGAAATCACACGTGATCTAATCAGAGAGTCAGTGAGTGGGAAAGTATACTTTTAAAAGTATACTACTAATTTCTGAATATGCCAATACAATCTAATAACAATACTATCTAATATTTATTGAATGCTGCCTATCAGCTATGTTCTGAGTATTTCTAAATATATTAACTCACTAATCCTTACCACAAACCAGGCAGGTCCTATTGTTATCCTCACTCTATAAATGACAAAACCGAGGCACAGGGATGTTAAATGACCACACAACTACTGAAGAGTCAAGACCTGAATTTGAAACCAGATCATTTAGTTTCAGTGTTCACACTTAATTGCTCTACTTTTTTAAGAGTAAGGATGGGGCTTCCCTGGTGGAGCAGTGGTTGAGAGTACGCCTGCCGATGCAGGGGACGCGGGTTCGTGCCCCAGTACGGGAAGATCCCACATGCCGCAGAGTGGCTGGGCCCGTGAGCCATGGCCGCTGAGCCTGCACGTCCGGAGGCTGTGCTCCACAACCGGAGAAGTCACAAAAGTGAGAGGCCCGCGTACCACAAAAAAAAAAAAAAAAAAAGAAGAAGAAGAAAAAAAAAGAGTAAGGATGTTTTCGTCTCATCTATGTAGCAAATATAGAAAGGAATGTTGTTAATTATATTTCAGGCCAAATTAGAAGTGGAGGAGACCTAAGGAAAAAACCATGTTTTTTCTTTTTTTGTATTTATATGAGATGATGGCAGTAAACTAAACTTATTGTGATAATCATTTCACAACACATTTAAGTCAAGTCCTATGTTGTACACCTTAAACTTAGTGCTATATGTCAATTCTATTTCAATAAGACCGAAAGAAAAAAGAAAAACACTAAGAGAAAGAGAATGAATGAATCCACAGTGAATCCAAGCCCTCTGATATGGCTTCTCAGCCCTCATGAGCTAGCCTTGGCCAGCCTCTGCACCATGTATGCTGCCACCTCAACTGGGTGACTTTTCTGGGCCCCAGCCACAATAGGAGACTCTGTACCTATCTCGATTTGTTCACCTCCTTGTGCTTTTATGCTTTTATGCACGCTTCCTGGAAAGCTCTTCTTCCAAGTCTGGAGAAATCTGCAGCTTTTTAGACTCGACTCAAATGTTAACTCCTCTGTGAAACTTTCTCAGACTTTTCATGCTGGGTTTTTGCTTGTTTGTGCTTCCTCAACACCTGGCTTATCCTTTCGCCATAGCCTGTTACAAAACAAAAATTCAGCCAAGTAAATGTGAAAATCTAATTGGCTTTATTGGGCAATTCATGAGTGGGGCAACATCCTATCTAGCAAGTGGATGGGTGCTCTGAGGGGTTGTACAAAATGGAAGGTTTTTATAAGAAGAAGTGTGGGATGAGGGAGCTATTAGCAAAAGAAAAGAAAGAATTGTTTTTAGGCCAGGACATCTTTTTGGGGGTGGGAGGGAACAGCAAGGGTTTTATCATGCAGACTGATTCTCCTTCCTCTTGGGTGTGGAGAGGGCCCAAGTGGTAGATTACTTCACTGGTGCTGAATAGAAAATTCCAGACCAGTTGATTGATTATGTTTCTGGTGTAAGTTGAAACTGCAGTTACGTTAGGTATGAAATCTAGTTTTGGTATCATGGGCTTTAGCACAAGGGATGCCATTTTGGGCCTGAGTTTTTTATTTTTTTCATTAACAGCTTGCTTCAGGTAATATTGAAACTGTTTTCTCTCTCCTCACTAAGCTGTGAGCTCCTTCAAAGTGTGGTAGCATCTAGCAGAGTGTGTGCTTCATAAATGTTTCTTGAAATAATATTGAAACTGTTTTCTCTCTCCTCACTAAGCTGTGAGCTCCTTCAAAGCATGGTAGCATCTAGCAGAGTGTGTGCTTCATAAATGTTTCTTGAAAAAACCGCATAAAGCAAGTATTCCTGTCAGCAGACAGAGTAGGGGATCCCTGGAGAAAGAGAATCAGGCATGGCTTTCTTTACATAAGAGAAGCCATTTTTGGCCTAAGCTATTTTGTGATCTAAGCCTGGCCACAGTGCTTGCCCTTGAACAGGTCTCAGTAATGATTGATATTAAGGGAAGTGAGGGAAATCAGGGACAAAGGAAAAACAGTCAAGAAAACAGAGTTCAGCAGTAGGACAGAGTCCTAGTTCCTCCTCAAGGTATATACAGATACAGACCTTTGAGTTCTGCAGGAACTAGGGCGCCCACGGAGGTGGAGAATGGTAACTACATGCTGAGATCTGAGACTGGTCAGAACCTAAGGAATAATGATGTTGACCTTTTCTGACCCTCCTGACTTCAGTCAACTAAAGCTTGGACTCTGTTGGACTCTGTCAACCTTTGCCCCAATTCTATGCGGAATTCTCCTCTGCTCCAGCCCCTTCATGAATGTGCATGTACCCTTAGTTTAAACCTTACCCAGTTTTGCTATTCAGAGACATACTGCTTTGGGAAAGATCCCTGGTGTTCTCCTTACTTGCTGCAAGTAATAAATCCATCCTTCTCCCTATCTTTGGCTTGACACCCACCAAGAGGTGAACCCACTTTTTGGGTAACATTCCCATCATTAGGTCATAATGTGCACTCAGAGATTCTGTCTTCAGGCTTATGTAAAGAACTTTATTTGGGGTTCTAATTATCCTGATAATTTTTCAGTCCTTTCACTTATTTTGGCTTGTTTGCATAAATTGTTGACTTTATAAACACTTGACTCTTTGACAATGAGAGTATACTAACATATGAATTAAGCAACCACTCTGATGATGGTGATGATGATAAAGTATATATATACATATGTTTATATGTATATATATACACACAAGTAACACCCTTATTTTCAGGGCCAACCATGACACCCTCCCTTTTCATTCTACCAGGTAGGCAGGTATTCACGTAGAACCTGTTGGAAGATATGTTGTTCCTATCCTGGACATGACAGGAGTTTGGAATTTTTGACACAACTAATGAGAATTGGAGGTTCTAAAACAGAGTTATTCAGAGTGGGATTTGTTTGAGAATAATTTATAAAATATAGAGAAATCACTGCTTGATTTTACTAAAGTGAAAATCACAACTGATTATAATTTTTGCCTTTGCTACAAGTATAGCTCTGCTTCTTCCCTAAACGGTTGCTGACCTGGTCAAGAACGCCTTGCTCCTTGTGGCTCAGGTCCCTCAACTTCTTTTACCTTTCCTCCTCCTTCGTCATAGAGCTTACCATCTCCTGCTGCAACGCTTTCATATTCGGTCATTTGTTTTGCTGCAGATCCTTCCAGACTCCTTTTCCACTCGTAGTTTTTCTTTACTATGTTCTTTTCCCTTGTTCAGTTTACTCTCTTGCATATTAATTTTTTTCTCTTCTGTGGTTTGTTTCCTTGATTCTCACCAACACTGGACCCCTAGTATTGGAACCCTCTTCCTCCATGGTTATCCTTCAGATCACCTTTAAGGCCATCTCTGCTTAGCTCAGCGTAATCCTATTTACTCACTAAAACTGTCCTTTGGGGTGTGCGGCATCTAAATCAGGACTTCTAGTAATTAACTCTTGATTTTTAGAAAGGTCATTTTCTTGCTCTCGGGGCTTGGATGAGAAGGGGAAGAGATGGAATTTTTAGCAAAGTTTCACGAGGGACAGCCTCTCTCCACACTCACTTCTCTCCTTCCCCAATCAGAACAATCTCCTTAGCCATGAAATATCTTGGCCGTTTTATTTTAATGCTCAGCAGAACATTTTACACAATGTTTTGATGTGGTTGTAGAAAACTGATTCCTGCTGATAGAGAAACACTTCGAAAAAAAGTTTTAATTTTCAAACAATGAATGTAAGCTGGCTGCTCTTACCCTTACCCCACTTCTGAGACTCTCCCCATGGGCTGGGGTGAAGGCGACTGGTAAAAATAAAATTTAATGTTTACTAATGTATGCAAGTGTTTGAAGAAATTTTTTTGCATATTTCTATAATCTTGAAATGGAGAAGGAATCTGTAAACATCAAAGCCAGAAACCCTAAAGGAAAAGACTTATAGATTTAACAAAGTAAAAAAAAAAAATGATGGCAATCTGGGGAAAATATTTGCAACACGTGTAACATTTGAAGAGTTAAAACACTTGGTTTACAAGAGTTTAACAAAGGAAAAGTTGAACACTTGGATTAAAAAGGTCAATAGACGTATGAAAAGGTGTTCAATCTTATTAGTAATCAAAGAAAATATAAATCAAAACAATAGTAAGTTAGATTGGACATAATTTTAACACTGATAAGAATATTGATTGAAAGATGAAAAACTAGACATATTCATACCAATATACACCTATTAGAAAGGCTAAAGTAATGCTGACAATACCTAGTGCTGACAAAGATGTGCAGCAGTTGGAATCCTCATACACTGATGGTGAGAATGCAGAATAGAACAGCCACCATGGAAAACAATTTGGAAGTTTCCTGTAAAATTAAACATACACCTACCATATGACCTAGTACTCTCACTCCTGGTTATTTATGCTAGAGAAATGAAAACTTATATTCAAACAAAAAAACTGTATAGCAGTTTTATTCACAACTGCCCAAACCTGGGAAGCAAGGTCCTTCAGTGGCTGAATGAATGAGCAAACTGTGGTATATCCATGTAATGAAATACTACTTAGCAATAAACCATCCCCTCCAGAACAATGAATGGAATCATCTTTGGATGAATATCCAAAGCATTACACTGAGTGAAAGAAGCCAGTCTCAAGATGTCTTAGATGATTCCATCCGTATGACATTCTTGAAAAGACAAAAAATTGTAGGGACAGAGAATAGATCAGTGGTGCCAAGGGTTTAGATGTAGGGGAGGGGAGTGTGCCTATAAAGAAACAGGACAAGTGAGTTTTTGGGGAGATGAAACATTTTTGTATCTGATTATGGTGGTGGTAACACAAATCTGTATATGTGTTAAGATTTGTAGAACTGTGTACTAAAAGAAAGAAATGTAAATGTTACTCTATGATAATTAAAAAAAAAAAAGTAGGCATTCTCACACCCTGTTCATGAGAGTGCATTGTGCCAACTTTATGGAGCATAATTTAGCTATATGTATCAAAATGTAAAATATGTCTATTCTATTACTTAGCTATCCCACTTTTGCTGAAATATTCTAAGGAAAAGTGCAGCCATGAACATTCTTGTACTATCTTTGCACACATGCATTTTTTTATGACTGCAAAAAAGAGATACAAACTGTAAGTCTATCTCTGGAGATTTGATT
Source organism: Kogia breviceps (assembly GCF_026419965.1). Lineage (NCBI taxonomy): Eukaryota > Metazoa > Chordata > Mammalia > Artiodactyla > Physeteridae > Kogia > Kogia breviceps. The sequence goes on from NC_081317.1 coordinate 27,816,561, forward strand.
TCAAGTTATAATAATACATACAGTGGAATATCATACATTTAAAATGGTATAATCTATACTTGTTTACATGGGAAAACATCTATAACATTATGTAGTGAAAATAAGTTAAAAATTAGTGCTATGCAAATATGTGTGTTTATGTAAAGTTTGCTTATGCAAATATGTAAAAACAAAAATAGTTTACAAATAATGTGTATGGCATGAACTTGTTTTTTATTTATTTTTATTTTTAATTTATTTATGTTTTTGAACTTGTTTTTTAAAATGAGAAGTATATGTCCAAATTTATTCACGGATAAAAACTCTGGAAGAATGTGCACCAGACACATTGACAGAAGTCACCTCTGGGTAGTGGGCTTATAGTGATTCCCACTTTCCTCTTTGTACCTTTTTCATAGTCTTTTTATTTTATTTTTTTTTTTTTTTGCTGTATGCGGGCCTCTCACTATTGTGGCCTCTCCCGTTGTGGAGCACAGGCTCCGGACGCGCAGGCCCAGCGGCCATGGCTCACGGGCTTAGGTGCTCCGCGGCATGTGGGATCTTCCCGGACCAGGGCACGAACCCGTGACCCCTGCATCGGCAGGCGGACTCTCAACCACTGCGCCACCAGGGAAGCCCGAGTCTTTTTTATCTTTATACTTTTGTTATAGTCTGAATGTTTAAGTAGGAGCGTGTATTACCTATACGTTTTTAACATTTATTTTGATTTTTACAAAAACCCATGTAAAGTTTGAAGGTTTGCGTTTTAGACCATGATAAAATTTTCCCAAGTCAAAACAGATGTATTCAAACATTATGTACTCCACAAAAATATCCTGCCCAAATCTACTACAGAAGAGAGCATTTAGCTGTTTATTGCTAGGACTGCGGACACAAGCAATATTATTTCCACTGTTGAACTTTTCATCCGTCAATATGTGTGGGCTACTAACACACTTCCTCATTTTGGGGGATTTGTCTTTGATATTTAAAATGTAATTCTTGGACTCAAGGAACATAACCTCAAGGTATTTATATGATTAAAAATCAAATAATGCACCTTGTTTAGTATAAAGTATGATCCTATGCATATGGTGATTGGGAGGATAAAATGGAAAGGTTATCTATTACTAAATTTAGAAATTATGTCCAGATAGATTGATGGTTGATTTAAATATAACTTCTTGTCAAGCATCTGTTTTTAGAATCAAATTACTATGACTCTACAGTTTCCTTGAAGTCTCAGAGTCTCAAATTTCTGTTTGCCTTTGTATGGTTTTAAGAAAATGAAGAGTGTGAAACTGCAAATATAGTTTTCATTGTATCATATTTTATATGACACACTGGTCATTTCATAGAAATATAAGGTGGCAAATTGTCTGCAGAAGAAATCATTGTCATTATCTCATTGAATCCCAAGTCATTCAAAACCATCTCCCACACACTGAAGATTCATTTGAGAAGGCTTTTGTCTCCCCTGCTGCCCACATGTTTTTCTGATCCATCTCTTCTCCAACTTTGCCTTATTGACCACCCCCAGTGGAATGCTGACTGTTTTTCATCTTGCTTCCTTTGTTTATCTCTAGGGTTTAATTCAATAAACAAAGTGGCTTGGATCAAACTTTGGGCTCTTATGGGTTTGGACGTGTTCTTTGGTCTCAGTTTTAGTTACCAGGAGGGAGTGTTGCTTCTGACCTCTTTGACTCTTCCCTGCTGATTTTACTAGGCCTTTGATACTAGTAAAGGGTGAGATTTTTGAGGAGGTGTTCTTGCTTTTGTTAGAGGTGGTAATGCCTTTTGTTGCTTTGTGACTCAAGTTGCATTCAGTTACAATCACAAAGATGTGCCTTAAAAAAATCAAATTCAAACTAGCAGAAGTAGAAACCCAGGGTTTTGATCTTCGAGGAACAATGTGACTCTTATTATTGATGCAAAAATAGCAAATAAGAACCCTCATCTAGGTTTGATTTTGCAAGATTTAGGTAATTCATTGCCTACTACACTCACACTCTCAGCCACTTCTCCCAACACATTCTCAGGATGTATAATGGACTAGTGTGTCCACTCCACCACACTCCCCCAAGAACTTCCAGGCCAAGGGCCCACAAGCTCAGAAGCCTTTACGGGGAGCAGGTGGAAAAGAAGAGTAAATCAGGCTGTTTAAGAAAAACGGATTAGTGGGGACTTGGCTAAGGTAGAGAGAGCATATTCCACCTAGAGAGTGCCTCTTTCCAGCATCGGCCAATTGTTGCTCTGTGGGAATGGGCCTCGGGTGGTCAGAGCTTCCACTCTTCCAATAGAAGCAAGAAATAAAGATTTTGTTGTGACATTTCCAATCTCACCAACTATTTCCAATGAAATACCAACACACTTTAGCCCAAACCACGGGTCAGAGAGCTGGAAGTGGCTATGGGCCGCCAGTGTGCAAATTCTGATTCAAAACTAAAGTGCATAAATTTTGGGAGTCCAAAAGCAGGGTGCCGATGGAGGCTGTTCCGAGGTCAGGACCAGCATGGACACAATCTCAGCAGTGAACAAGGGTATGTGGGACTTTGAGGCACCAATCAGTGGTACTTCAGTGGTACTGCTGTGTGCTAGTGACAGGGCAACTGGATGCTGAAAATTAGAGGCTGACTGGCTTCTCTAGATCTCTGTGGAAGCCCCCAGGGCTCTTAGGCAGTTCAGGGGAAGGGGGGGGGAGGAAGGAAATCTCAAGAAAGAGATATTGGATTTCCTGCTTAATAGGTAGGCAAGTGGGGATTTGAGTAATTAAATAAAAGGTGAAAAAGAGATATGACCGTATTTGAACTCTAGGCTGGCAAAGTGGTTTATTCTGGTTAATCTAATTGAAAATATCAATTTAAAAATCCACAGATTGGAATTTTGGAAAGAAGTCATATTTATTAAGTTATTACTGGACATTGAGGAAAGTTATATTGTTGTTTGGAATAATAGTATAGTAACATAATAAATGGCATTAATAATAACAACAGCAGTCTTTTATTTATTATTTATTTTGGCCACACCTCAGGGCATGTGGGATTGGACCTGTGGCCGCTGCAGTGGAAGCATGGAGTCCTAACTACTGGACCGCCAGGGAATTCCCAACAACAGCTGTCTTTTATTGAGCACTTACCACATGCCAGGCACAGTACAAGCACTTCACATGTACTAGCTCATTTAATACCCATAGATACCCTATAAGGTAGTTTCTACTATTACTTCCATTTGATAGATGAGTAAACTGAGGCACAGAGAGGTAAAGTAACATGCCCAAGGACACACAGACATGTTGTACAAATAAGGAGTTTTCACTTAGCAATGGCCTCCTAGGATTGGTTTAAAATCCTCTCACTTTAAAAAAAAATGTATAAACCTACTCACTAAAAAGTTCTAGCTGTCTTAACAATTGCATCTCTCCATATTCTCTTCTGTTCTTTGTTACTGTGTATACATTCTTCTAAAATATGTCAGGGTTTACTGTTTCCATGTGGTAATTTATGGTTTGCCTTTCTGCAGTTGTGAACTATCCCCTCTCACTACTAATCTACAAACTCTCTTCTTAATGCCATTTTTCTTAGGTAAAAAATACCGTATGCTTATCCTAGAAATTTTGTAAAATACAGACACGTATGGAAAAATTAATCCTAATCCCACCATCCACAGAAAATAGCTGTTAACTTTTAGGTGGCATTCTTTCCATTCTTTTCTATACACATATAGTCAATGAAAAAGACTACAATTACACTGCTAACTATTTTTACGGAATATAAATCATATATACACATAGCTATAGCTTTGCTTTTTTCAGTTAACATTTATCATGAGCTGTTTCCCATATCACTACCTTTGACAACATTATTTTTATTTTTAATGACTACATAGAATTCAATCATATGAGTTTACCAGAATTTATTTTAGAATCTTAGATGATTAATAACCATTAACCATTAGATGATTTACTATTTTAAAAATGTTCACTCCTGGAGATAACATAGTACAAACATTTTGAATATAAGTCTTTGACCATATTTTTGGATATTTCCTTAGGGTAAATTCCTCCAAGTAAAATTACTGGGTCAATAGCTCTTAACACATGTTGCTACGTTGCCTGTCAGAATGTTGGGGCCATTCACACACCACTAACACCCTCAGTTTTTATGATCTTCACTTTTACATCACTCTCCTTTTTCCTTAACCTCTCAGTTTATTTCCTTATATGTCAGAACTGGGCCCTCCATTGAGCTGTCTTTTCTCATTCTAATAGTGTGTTGAGGGCCTCCCATCCCCAGCAGTAAGCAACCAGATGTGGGGACTTGCTGCTGAGCTTTGTTGGGTAACGGAGCCAATCCAGAGGAACCAGCTTTAGGGTCAGCTAAACTGACCTGTGGGAAGCCCCAGGCCTCTGGGAATGGAGCCCATCCCCACTAATTTACATACCGTGGATGATTCTTCATGGGTAGGTTTCCCGGTCGAGTAACCAAGCGAAGAAATTGCTCAGATTTCACTGGACAGCATCAGTCACCGGAAGCATGGCAATGAAGAAGGGAAATGAAGGCCTGCTTCCATGGCCTGGTCACAGCACAACAGCTAGACAGTGTTGTCTTTGAGGGGGCACAAACATTCGTTCTATCAAGACAGTTTCAGAAGCTATGGAGGGCGCTGGTGCAGGGACAAGTCAAACCAACACCAGAACACCAAGGGGACAACAAAAAAGGGAAGACCATGTACTACAGAAGGAATCGTCTCCAAAATGCTGAAGAGGAAAAAGAGAGGCTTGCCTCTCTAGCGGCCCAAAAGAAAAGGGAAATCTGGAACATTTCCTAGGCTTTCTTTGTTTTTTAATGACTTATCCTCTTATTAATATGTCAGAGAGAAGGAAAGCTCCTGGCTAAGAAATAACAGTCCCTCATCCCAGAAATCACAGCCAGGAATATGGATTCTTAACAAGTGTCAAGAAAGCACTCTGAGTAGGGAGAGAAAAATGCAGATACATCACTTCTGTTATAATAAATGCTTGATTTCTTTTAATCCCGAGTCCAATTATTTTCTTTTCAAACTTAAGGGTACTGTCTGCCCTATTAATTAAGGGTATTTGCCTATTAATTTGTATACTTAAAAACTATCTGCCTATAATATTTCTCTCTCTCTCTCATCTACCCTCTACCCCACTCCTTTTTATCTAATGAATTCTAATCCTCTCTCTTCTCTGTCCCTCCTGCTGTTTGAATAATAGCACAGCAGAGTTAGTCATTTAATCCCATCCCTCTCCTTCAATAATCTTACACAGGAGGACAGGGCTGGAGATGAGAAGGATTTCCAAGTAGGGAAACTACAGGAGCAGAGATGCAGAAAGTTTGTGGAAGGGGGAGTGGGTAGATAGGGATGGGGGAATGGAGGAGGCTTCAAAGGCCTTTTATGTCATGTTTGCAAAGGTCTTTGTAGGTTTTCTTAAGGGACTTTGAGGGATTGTTTCTTTGTAAGCAGTGGAGAACCATAGGAAGTTTTGAAGGGGAGAAAGATATGATTAGATACTTTTTGTTTTTGTTTAGGCTTGCTTAGCTTTTTTCCCTTCAAGCAAAAATCACTCCATTGTGGTAGGAAAGATAAGTAGGAGGAGGAAGAAACTAAAGGCAGGAATAGCAATTTGGAGGTTTCCCAGTCCTTTGGCTTGGATTTAGACAAGTGGAGATGGAGAGTAAGGGACAGATTTAAGAGATATTTAGGAGATTCAGTTGGCCTGACTTGGGTGCTTTTTAGGATGAGAAGAGAAAGATGAGGTCAGAGAGATGAAAAGTCAAACAAATATGACTCTGATTTCCCACAGTCAATGTGTGGATGAGGATGTCATTAAATGAAATTAAATCATAAGATGCATATGGAGGAGGGAGATTTAAAGGGAAGATAAAAAAAATAAGTATGGGGTTTAGTTGCAGAATGTCCTATTCAGTGTTGTGGTGGCAAATGTTAAAATTGGCTTTCCAAAAGAAGAGAGACAGAGAGACAGAGAGACAGAGAGACAGAGAGACAGAGAGACAGAGACAGAGACAGAGAGAGAAGAGAAAAGAGAGAGAAAGAAAAGAAAGGAAGAAAGGAAGGAAGAAAGAAAGGAAGGAAGGAAGGAAGAAAGAAAGAAAGAAAAAGAAAGAAAGAAAGAAAGAAAGAAAGAAAGAAAGAAAGAAAGAAAGAAAGAAAAAGAAAGAGAAAGAAAGAAAGTATAAAATAAAAGGAAGAAAAGAAAGCCCTGACTGTATCAGATTTCAATGGTGTTAATATTCCAAACCATGGGCTGATTTTAAGCTCACCCTTTAGAAGTCACAGAGTTGGGAAGAGATATACATACACAGTCAGCAGTTCTGAGCTGGAGCGAGCACACCACTGGTCCCACTGGATGCCCCACCATGAATGGGGGGCGTACCATCCCGGAGCCTAGCAAGGAGATGAGAGCTGGCGGCACAGGGTTTACGTGAAGCCAAGGGAAGTGGATCATGTAAAAATAAAAAGAGAAAACCAGTATTAGGAAACATTATACAAGGACAGAGGAGTCAGGAAAAGAGTCGTTAAAGAGGCAGGAGGGTCAGAAGAGAACCAGATTCAGGAAATAAAAGAGATGAACTTGTTTCAGGAAGGAAGGTGTGGTGGGTAGTGTCAAATATCAGAGATCAGGTAGCCCAGGGACTTAAAGGAGGTCATCAGCGTTACCCATTCAGCAGTCTTTCTGCACTTGAGGTATTTTTCTGTTTTTCTACATGAAAATATTTTATAATGGTAAGAAAGAAAGCACATATACCCTGCTCTCTCTCTTTTTAAGGAGGTCATTAATGAATCTGGAGAGTGGTGGGGGCCAGAGTTTGCCTGAAATGGGCTGGAGAGCAAATAAAAGGGAAGGATAACAGATGAAATCTTTTCAGCAGTTTGGCTGTTAAAGGCAGGAGAACTTGAAGGGAGGCAGGTTGGATAGCTGGCTTTTAAAAAGAATTATAGCTCATTGATCAACTAGTAATTCAGGGGAATATGTCTGTCTATAATCCAGACTAACTTGCTGATCCCAATGACAAGCAGAACAAACATCTTACTCAAGTTCAGAAGCAGTAATGATTTTGTATCTTGCTACATGTCAATAGGAGTCACATTAATAAAGAAGGGGATTGCATTGGTCCAATTATATTGAATTTGTAGGTACTGAAAGCCTATGCAATACATGGTTTACTCCACAAATAATGGTGATTTCTTGTATTCTTTGTTTGTTTGTTTGAATATCTATAGCTTGAGGATTTGTTTCTAACCATGAATTGGAATTAAACTGACTCTATTATGAACTGTAGGTCCTTTTATTCCACTTTACATGAAAGAAGGATTACCTATTTTTTTTCTTTAATTTTGAGGTACCTGTCATTCTCCAGGAATTCTCAAAAAGTCCAGCTATTAGGTCTTAATTGTAACAAATTCTGCTTGAGAAGTTATTTTTAGAATATTTTCTGTTTTATTCTTCATTGACTTCCTGTAATACTCTTATTTTTTTCAGTTTCCAGGAATCAAACAGTATGCTATACACATGTGTGGTGAAAATCATTTATATTTTAAATAATGTGTGCATGTACATTTATGTAGACAAGTTAACAGATATTATATATCAAAACAATTTCCAAGCAAAACCTTTTAGGTAATCCCTAATTTAAGTCTCAACAGAATGAAAATCTGTAGCTTCATAACCTCTAGCAGGGTCTCCAAGGCCACAGCTGCCTGAATTCTGTAGTTAAAAGATTCCAGGGTCATCTCAGAATAGAACTTCAAGACACCCAGGCTACATTGACAGAATCAGCTTCTCCGGAGCCACAGCAACAAAGAAGGGCTATTCTACTTGTTTGGAAAGGGTCACCTAGTGTGGGGTCCTGGAGTGTTGATGTTGGTGTTAGCAGGAATTGAAGGACTTGGAGGAAAGCTCGCTGAAGCATACTCTGGAACAAATCGACCTGTGACATTCAGGGAGAGAATTCATGCTTTTACACTTTCTCAAGGGACACATTCTCTTAACCTCTAACTTTTGGAATTCAGTATTTTTGTCATGTGAACCTGTCATATTTGCAAAGTGTGGGCTTGGTGTCAGCAGCCTTAGGTCCTTGTGTTCCTTGGCTAAATCACTTAGACTCTTTGGGGATTTGGGCTCTTTTACTGGTAGAAATCAACATGATTAATAAGCATATTTCAAACATGATGTTGTGTTCATGTATTCATTGCAGAGGTGAGGAGATTCTTGATACCACAGGTTGTTCTTAGTTAAAAATGATCACATTTGGCGTTGGGGCCATAGACCTGTGTATTTAGAATCAATGGCTGTCCTCTCTGGGGCTTTTATCTCCTTCTTGGCCTCATCTCCTTTCTCCAACAGTCTATCTTTGTCTCATTTGTACAGAACTTACTGTCACTCATTCCCCAAGAGAACAATCTGAGGGATTATTTTAGTAGGGGGTGCTCTTGGAAACTATATATAGCCTTCAGTTCCAAAAAGAATGCTTTTGGTGGTGGGATTTCAAGCACTGTGATAGGTGGCTGGTGGGGTGGGTGGGCAGGGAGTAGAGAGTCAGAGAGACATATGCACTTCCATAAGTCACACTTGGAATGGTAACACCTCCAGGAGCTTTCCTTTATATCCAGAGGGTCAGAAAGATTACTTTGAGCTCTTGGCTAGACCTGGAGTTTTAAAATTTTGGCATGGGACAATCTTTATAGGCCATTTTCTGGTACCAGAAAATGACATCAATAGTCAGCTACCAACACCCTCTTTGTTTACAGTGCCATTCTTCCCAGGAGCTCAAATGAACAAAATGTGCTTTCAGAAAACCCCTGTGAGGCAGGGAGAGCATATATATTCTGTTTTATGGACAAAGAAATGGAGGCAGAAAGTTGTGAATCATGTGGTTCAGTCAAATTTGACCCTAGAACCCATTCTCTTGACCAGGGTTGTCCTTTGACCCAGGCAAGAGGAACTCTTCTCGTGGGCCCTGGGCTGCAGAAGGCTTGGCTGTGGCCCGCCTCAAAACTCATCCCTTCCTAAGGGTGAAGAGTCCACAGGACCTAGGGGCCAGGCCACCACAGTTATGAGTTGCTGGGACCCCAGAATTCCTTGCAGTAAGGCCCCTAAGTGCACTTCCAGGGCTTGCATGGGCCCCCTCCCTGGATCCGTCCTGAGTGTTGACAGAACCACTGACATGTGGACCTGGGTTCAAATCGTAGCCTGGACTGTAGCATGGAGGGGCTTGTGCAGCTAGGGGCTCACATGCACACCTGGAGGTTCTTCTGGAATATGATGGAGCTGGGGGTGGGAAGAGAAGTTGGCTAGGGGCCAGCTCTCCCACTCTATCTACCACTTTCTTAACAAAACTTAAGTCAAAGGGTGAGGAGTCTGAATGTGAATCCTCCCTTCCAGTTTGCTCCAAAGGTATCTTTGTCAGGTAGGAGAAACTTGTTTTACAGTTGGTTGGCTTGATTTATGAGTTAAATATTTAGACTTAAAGTATGTGGGCCTCCATTTGTACTCTTGCTTCTGTTCCTCAAGTGTTATGGGTCATCTTGCTCCTGATTGTCAAAGCCAAAGCCAGAGGAAGAAGGTGGAGAACTGGAATGGTTATGTAATTTTACAAGACTGCGATTCTCTAGCTGCACTTTGCGAATCAGTAGAAACCTAAATACAAGCCATGTGTATTTATCTATCACTGGGACGCTGACCAATATGATGAAAATAAAAAGGGGGCTGGTCCACATTGCTCGTTTTTTTGTGGCCTTTCTCCTCCACCCAGTTTGCTAAGAGAAGGAGCAAGACGCTTTTCAGGGCTCCTCCCGGGGATCTGGGAGGCCCAGGCTGGGAACCCCAAAGGCAGTAAGTCGCCTCTTGAATTCCAAAGTCAGGGTTTGTGGTGGAAAACAACACCAGTCCAGAGGACTATCCACCCTCTCCCACACCCTGGGCACTTGAAAGGAAGAAAAGACTAAAGGGTTGGCATCCCGAGGGGTTGCAGCCTCGTGGTCTCTTCCCCTTCCTCCTCCTTCCTCCGCCCCCTAAGTCCCTCCGACTGAGTAAATGAACAAAGGAAACAAAAATTGCTGAAAGTAAGAGTTTAGAGGAAGCGATGTTCACTCGTGCTGTTGGCTGCCCTGAACCTGGGTAAGAGTCTCTGTTAGGCGCAGCCCCTAGCGTTTCCAGCTAGTGCTGGGCTGGCCGTCCCGGCAGGGGCGAGGGGCGCGGACCCCAACCAGCACCCTCCGCCCCCAACCCCAAGCGCTGCAGAACGTCGCCCGTTTAAGGGGCGGGGCGCGGCTCCACGTGCTTTCTGCTGAGTGACTGAACTACATAAACAGAGGCCGGGAAAGGGGGCGGGGCAGGAGGGAGAGAACAGGCTTTGACCGATAGTAACCCCTGCGCTCAGCGCAGCGGAATCTATAAAAGGAACTAGTCGCGGCAAAATCCCGGTAATTCTGAGGAAGAGTGAATGCGGCCGGGGCCGGAGGAGCGGCGCCGACACCTCTCTCCCCGGGCGCAGGTGGGCAGAACAGGGGCCGCCGCGTGACCAGCGCCGCCACAGCCCATTTCTCGGCGGCGCTTTGCTCCCTTTCCCCCACTTCTTTCCCAGAAGGGTTTTTCAAGGGGTGGGGGAAAGATCCGGAAACAAAAAGTGGAAAACAGGTAAGAGGCTCTCCAGAAACTTGGGCTGGGGTTATTGTTTTGTTTCAGGGTCGAGGGGACTTTGGGAAGCTCTGGGTTTCGGGGACTTTAGTCCGAACACCCCCACGTCCCCACCTCCTGCAGCGCAAATGGGGGGGCGTAAGGGGGGGGGGAGGACGTCCTAGGACGAGCTCTGGCGACCCAAAGACGCGGCGCCGCTGTGCTCAGGGTTCGCCCGGCGTTGGAGCCCGGGGAGCATCTTTGGGCGCGGAGACCCGAGCGCAGTACCTGGGGCGCAGTGGAATCGGGGGCTTCTGGTGGTGCTGGGGGCGCTGCAGCCGGAGTGGGGAGAGTGGCAGGTCTGGCACTGAGCTGTTCCCTTTGTTTGGAAGCGCCTGAGCCGGCTGGAATCCTCTCTGGCTGCGGGTCGGCCGGCGCCCACCCGGACAAATGCTAGCCCTCAGTCTCCACTCCGTTCTTGCGAGTTGGACTCTGGTCTGAGGATCGGTCCCCTGCGCCCCCGGACTGGAGCGGCGCGTTCTTGTTCTCCAAGAACGCGACTGGGAGGTGCACCAAACCGGGTGCATAGCTCTAGTGCTCATTTGAGGCCTCGGGGGCTTTGTTTGGGTCCTTTCTACGGTCTCCGTACGCTCCCCGGAGCTGGTATCCCTGACGCAGCTGGGGCGACGAGAGTTCTGTTTCTTTAAAAAACGTTAGACTTAGAAGGAGGGCCTGAGGAAACCTGGAGCTGAGGTGCCCATTCCCCTGTCCCCCATCTTCTTGCCCTTTGCTGCTTGTCTCTTGGGGCAGCCTCAGGCCGGGCACGGATGGGGAAGCTGGGACGAGATGGTGTAGCGGAATGACCGAGAGTAACCCCGGCGGGCGGTGCAGAGCTCGCAGCTCCGCTGGCTGGCTGCGCTCCGCGGTTGGGGGAGGGATGGCTGGGCGCCGGCTGCGGGTGGCCACGGGGGGACTGATCCACAGCGCCTCCTGGCCGGGTGGCCTGGGAATCGGCTTCTTGGCCGGAGTGAGGTCGGGCTGTGCGAGGCGTTGTCGTTCGAGGGTTCCGACCGAGATGCGGTGAAGACGGGTGTTTGCAGACTGGAAGGAAACCTGGGGAACAGGCGAAAGCGCGTCTGGTTCTGTTTTGTTACAATGGTTCCTAACTCCCAGAGCGTTGCTAAATGGAAGGTTCTTGGAGCGTGGGCCAGTGCCAGGGTTGTGTGTAGGTGCCTCTTTTTAAACACTTATCAAAAAGAAGGGAATAAACAAGATAAAAGAAAATAAGGAGAGAGAAAGAAAAAGGGAGAAAGAAATGCGGCCCTGCAAAAGCGATACCATCAGCTTTTAAAACCATCACTTTTCAGTGACACGACAAACTGATCGAGTAGTATATACATTAATATAATAGAGGACAAATTTGATATTTAAAAAATTCTTTGGTGATGAAAATCAGCAAGTCACTTTCTAAGGCCCGGTCCCCACCTCCCCATAAAGAACACCTCACAAAATTTTGCAAGTTCAAAAGCAGAGTTTTACTGGTTCTTTTAACAATAGTTGGGGACCCAAACCTAAGTTTTGATCTTCTTTTCAGACAAAATTTAAATCACAACTACAAAAGTATTTAGTTTCTCATTTCCCCTTTTATTAATATTTCAGCCCATCTTCCTCATACCTACCACAAAATTAACGGAGGCTTTCTTTTGTTCATATCGTTCTCTTGAGGCATTTCTCCTAAACGAAAGTGTGAAAGCATGGAGAAGTTTCCGGAGTAGAACCTCTTCTGATGGTATAATAATTTTCAAGTACAAAGTTTTCATTGTCAGCTTGTTGCCCAAGTGCTCCTTTTATAGGAGCTTTAATGCTTTATGCACTAATTCATGATAGAGTTTTGGGAAAACATTGGATACACTGAGCACATTAGTATTTACTCGAGAAAAAGCAGTAGAATCAGAGTGACCAGGCTTCGATGACCAGAGTTCATTTAAGGGGTAAGAATTTCTACTGTAGTCAGAGTAATTCATTAGCCCCCTTGCAGGGACCAGTCTAGTGTTCCAGAATGACATATCTGATTGTGAAGGGGATACCTGTGATATGTGTCTCCCCTCCAGATGAGCATTTGAAATCTCAACCCTCAGTTTACATCTAAATAGAGGCCTGTAAGGGACCCTGGACACCTTTTGACTTAGGGAATATTTACAGTTCATGTGAGACAGTGTGAGACAGTAGTTTAGGATTGGAAAAGGGTGATTGGGGTTTGGTTGTTTGCAACCTCTGCTCTAGGAAACCTTAATGCTTACATTATTAAAAAATGAATGAAACCAAATGAAACTCAGCAACACAGCTTTTTATTATCTTCTGTAGTATTTACCTTATATGGAGAGAAGTTGGAATATTTTTCCATCAAAAATTTTTTTAGGGGATCTTCCTTCCCATAAACCAATTTGCTTATGCTGTATTCAGAGTGATTGTAAATTGTTAATATCTATGCTATTTTAATTTTTAGCTCCTAAGATAAATGGACATTACCTTAGACTCCTTAATTATGAACTTTTTAAAGAATCTATTAAATACCAATAGACGTGTGGTTTTTACATTTCTAAAATGCTCTCAAATCCAAATACATTTTTATGTACTATCTGGATGTTAAAGGAATAATGAAAGTGTAATACTCCTTATGGTCAATTACCTCAGTATCAAATTTTAAAGATCTTGCTGAAAATTTGTTTTAATTTAACTATTCTGGGAGACGGTCTACACTGAAACTGAAACCTTCTTCATATTTGCATGTGGAAATAATCATAAGTGCCAAAGTTATTGCAATATTTATTTAATAGACACTGTTAAATAGCACCAGGTGCCAAGTACTGATACAAATGTTTTTCAAATACTATTTTAATTTTTACAACAAATCCACTTATTATCCCTATTTTGCAGACTGAGAAACGGAGAGGGTAACTAACATGTCCCCAGCCACACACCTTGCAAATGGCAGAGCTAAGTTTTGAACCCAGCCAGTGAGCCCCAGATTTCTTTGACTCCCACACTAAGCAGCGAGGTGGTACAATTTCAGTTGCTATGGGCAGAGGACTTAGTGAGGATGCTCGCTGAGTTCTGGTATACTCCTCTGCTCTAATCTTTATCAGAATCTGCAGCCTGTGTTATAGTTCCCTTGTTGCTATGAGTGGGCCAGCCAAGTTCTCTTCAGCTTGTTGGGACATTTGTTGTGTAGGGATTGCAACACCATGGAAAGGACAGACAATAAAATTTACTCAACTCTAATTCTTTACTTGGTTTACAATGAAAAATTTACTCTCGTTTTAGTCAAGTATTTGTGAGTAGGTCTATGATGATCTTGAAATCTTTTCCAGTGTGATGGATAGAAAATGGATAGAGGATTGGGCTGTAAAAGTATAAGGAACAAAAGAAAAAGGGAAGGGATTTCCCTGTGGCCCACTGGCTAAAACTCCGAGCTCCCAATGCAGGCGGCCCGGGTTTGATCCCCTGTCAGGGAACTAGATCCCATATGCCACAATTAAAGATCCCACATGCTGCAACTAAGACCCGGCACAGCCAAATAAATAAATAAAAGGAGAGAAAAGGGGAAGAGGACTATTAGTTAGCTGTCAGTCTTAATTTTGGTGAATTTTTAAAATTGGTTATTGTACAATATGACTTCTGCTTGTTTTATCCCTAATTATGTCTTGGACCTTCTGAAATAAACCGTTTTTCTGTTACTGCCATTACTGTCTAGGAATCAAATTTAGCCTTTTCTTAAGGCATCTTTCTCTGAAAGTACATACAGTTTCAAAGTCAGCTTAATAAAAGTGAAATAGGATGGGAAACTCTTTTTCTTATTAAATTGGTGTAGCACCTTAGAAATAAACTCTTAGGAAAGATTTCTTCTTGATAAAAGCTTACATTATTGTTGATTTACCTTATGCTGGGTGTTGTTTCACACGTAATAATTTAGTTCATTTTCATGAGAACCACATGAGGTGGGTTCTGTTATTATCTTCATTTTACAGATGGGGAAACTGAGGTATAGACAGGGTAAGTAACCTGATCATGGAGTTTGTAAGTAAGTAGTGGAGCTGAGGCTGCATCCCAGGCAGTCTGGTTTCCATGAATTTACTAATAGCAGGGTAAGGACTTCATTAAAATATCAAAGTTTTAACAAATGAAATACTAGCAAAAGGCAAAAAATGAGTCTCACTTTTCGTTTGGATATTTCCAACTGCAAATAGTTCCCTGGGTAGGTAACCAGCATAGGACTTGTTACAGAGGCACACTTTGGAAATATCTGAAGCCAGAGGAAGAAAATCTCATATGTAAAATTTGCTTTCAGATAGAACCTTTGGTTGTTCTGCATTCTGTTGAGACGATAAGCTGTATTAAAGCAAAGATCATTTACTCTGAGGAACATCAGACTTGGTTCCTAAAACAAAAGAAAATTTGAGATCCTGTCTTTTTCCATTTTGAAAATCTACTCTAAGACCTGATTTAAATGCCATCCTCCTCATAAGCTCTCCTGAATTCACACCTTCCTGCCAACACAGAGTTAAAATTAATTATCCCCTTCTTTCTTGCTCCCATAGGATTGGATCACAGCGCTATGCATGTCATGGGTTTAATTGTGTTTTTGTTGTTGTTTTCATTGTTGTTGTTATAGTTAACATTTATTTGTCTTCTTCTTGAGTGTATGCTTCTCCAGGAGGGCTTTGATTCATTCTCCTAGTCCTTAATTCACCCTCCTTGATATGGAAGGGGATTCAATAAATGCTGACTTAAACAACTCAAAGGGAATGGGGAACTGATGTTGGTTTTCTATATTCTAAAGATGAATTAAAATGATGGGATAATCACAGAAAAGCTAGGAGTTCATTCTTTCCCTAGTGGAGTAAAGTGGAATGAGCCTGGTGAAATATGGGACAGCAAAACTGTGGATTATTTTGCTTCAAGAGTAAGTAATAAAACAGTTTCTTGCGAGTTTTTGAAAAAGCATGAACAGAAATGGGAAGTAAATATAATTTGTGATGAAAAATGTGTCATTAATGAACTATTTAAATGGACGGCATGTTCGAAACTACAGAAAACAGTATTGCAAATGCCTAAGGCTGTCTCTCAAAAGGAGAGCCCTATTGATAAAGAAATGAAGAAAGGACGATCAAATGAGTATGAAGGTTCTATGATCCTTCAACCATCCTACCAACAGCTGGTTAATATTCCTTTTGAAGAGTTAAAACCTGGACAACTTGAAAAGACTGAAATACTTTATGTTTCAAAATGTGTGACATTTTATGTGAAGTTATCTAAAAATAAAAAGATTTTATCAGATTTAACAGTATTAATTACTAAAGAAGTAAAAACTCCTTTTTTAGCAATGGAAAATATTGAAAAAGGCTTAGAATGCTTGGTAAAATCTAAAAAAACTTTGAAGTGGTATTGATCAAAAGTAGAAAAAAAGTGTGTTGATGAGAAGGTGCTTGTTTTTTTAGTCATCATAGTAGGTATGAAATAGTGCCTTTATGTAATACCAAGGTGCTTACTAAGGAAATCAGAAATATTCCAAGACAAGCTGTGCCTTGTAAATGGATTTGGTTTGAAAATTTTAGGAACATGCCATTTGAGTCCACTGTGTGTTTAGTTGCTCATTTGGAAATAAAGATTTTTTTTCTGAGAAAAACAAAAACCATTTTATAAAATATTTTAAATTCATGTATTCTAGAAATAGAATTATATGAGGAAAAACTCTAGTTAAGTTTAGGTTTATGACAGACTGAGAAATATTAGTATGTACCTAGGCCAGTTTACTTGTAGAACAAACAATTCTGACTCCATTCAGCTTCATTTCTCTTCTTGAGGCAGCTGTGATTTGAGAAAGTGCTGTAGTCTGTGACATTTCACATTAAACTACTTATATTTGCACATTAATTTATTTTTTTAAAATAAGAATGAGATAATTCACTAAGTGGTTTATAATTTAATTACTTAAAAATAGAATTTAATTAAAAAAACCCCCAAATAACCTTTTATGTATAGGATCTTTTATTCATTTTGTGTGTGTGTGTGTGTGTATTTGTTTAGAACTGCAACATTTTCTATGCCAAATCCAACTTCCAAGAAGCATTTGGAAGTCAAAACATTTTATTTGGCTAGTCCTGAAGTCAAGATGTTTTATGATAACTGGTGTTTAGTTCGGGACACTTCCTAGGAAGAATTTTGTATATAAAAACTAATCAGGGGCTTCCCTTCCCTGGTGGCGCAATGGTTGAGAATCCGCCTGCCGATGCAGGGGACACGGGTTCATGCCCCGGTCCGGGAAGATCCCACATGCCGCGGAGCGGCTGGGCCCGTGAGCCATGCCTGCTGAGCCTGCGCGTCTGGAGCCTGTGCTCCGCAACAGGAGAGGCCCGCATACCACAAAAAACACAAAACAAACAAATAAACTAATCAGTGGCTATCAATTATTGGGAGAGGATTTTTGACTACATAGAGAATATGATGAAAGCTATGGATTCTCTCTAAAGAAGAAATGTATACAGGCATGTAGACTCCAAATTTTACATATAATTACATACAATTTGACGTAATTATATTCTACACGTAATTTGAGAAACGCACTAAGGACTCAAGTGACCCTGGGCAAGTCATTTTACTTTTCTGAGATACAGTTTCTTGGTTGATGAGATGAAAGAGGCTGAGTACATGACTTTTAAAGAGCCATTCAAGCTTTTACGTCCTCTAACTCTATGTCTGTATTCAGGAAAAAGGATGATTCTTTGATTGGAGCTGCCCAGAGAAATGTCCTGAGGGACAGACTCGGCATTAGTGTAACAGATCGTGTGGGTTTTGAGAGGTGGGGTGGGAATACCCAGGAAATGCATAAAGAGCATTTTTGTTTGTTTTGTTTTGTTTCTGTTTTTTTTTTTTTTAATGAGTGTTTTGATGAGAGTGATGATGGAAGAAAAGAAGATGGTGGGAGGAGAGGAAGGTAGAAGACTGAGGGTGTTGGAATTGCCTATTTAATCTGCATTAGGTGGATGAAGGTTTGAATCATAGAAGCAAAAGGGGAGTTTCATCCGAAATGCAAGAGAAGGAGGGGTTGGTTGATCTCAATAAATTTCAATGGAACAAACACGATGTAGTGAGACACAGTGAGACATTTGTCTAATTTCCGACTCAGCATCTGGAGAATCTCTCTGAAAGAAAATATTCATTTGGACTCTCCATTCTGGACATCTCCATTTTGAGTATAGGTTTTGCTTCTTATATTGCAGTCTTGTTAAAGCCAATACGTGATAGGAAAAAAAAAAAAGCTGACTTTTAAGACTCATTCATCCTCCAACAAAGGATGAGAATTGGACTAACCTTATGAAAATATTTCTAAATATCTCAGAAGACTTTCACTGGGTGTAGATGGGCAAGACACAAAGTTTTCTAAAGCATTGCTCTGAATTAGTTGTTTCAGAGATCATAGTAGATTAGGACTAGAAGGAAGAAGAAGGGGAAAAAAAAGGAGCAAGAGTTTTCAGGATTGGGGCAGGCATGGGAGGAGGGAAGGAACTGCTAAGAAGTTGTTTGGGTTTCATATCCCTATTTACACTTGCTTTGCAAAATTTCTGTGGGATGCCTAGTTGGGAATAGTTTTGCCAAGAGTCAAGCCAAGCTTGTTTTCTTGAAGAAGCCAGTCCCCAAGGAGATGACAGCTTGAATTCAATTGGCTCTGGTATTTAGATGATCCAAGTTTGACATAAAAGGCAGCATTGATGGAAGCAGCAGCTTTCCTTGGAAAGGCAGAGAGAATATAAAGGCCCAGACTGATGGCTTTATTTTTTTTAAAAAAATATCTATCTCTCTATCTCTATTTATTTATTTTGGCTGTGCCGGGTCTTAGTTGTGGCACATGGGATCTTTTAGTTGCAGCATGCGGACTCAGTTGCAGCATGCACGCAGGATCTGCAGAGTTTTACCAACTGGACCACCAAGGAAGTCCCACAGACTGATGGCTTTAGACTGATCTGTAGACTCTTCTCCACTCCCAGATGCAGGGTCTTGGGATGAAAGTGGCAGTTTACCTTAGCTGGGGTGAGGTGTGATTTCAGGTACTGGAAGAAGGAAGGAAGAGGATGACATAATATTTTAAAAATGTGTCTGTGTGTGTGTGTGTATCTGTCTATGGCTAATGTACAAAAAACACCATTAAACTGAAATTCATTTCTTCAGCAAATATTTTTCAAACACCATGTAAAATACTAGGTGCTGAACAAATGTCAAAAGACTTTAAGGATCTGCTACCATGATGATCTTTAGCTTGGCATTCAAGGCTCTTCGACCTAAGACTGACCATTTTGACAGCTTTGTCCTGGACTTTAAGAGGCATCCACTGCTCTGGATTTTCTCACCGGTGATGAGCATGTAGTCTGACTCCGTAACTGTCTGTTAACTGACTCTCCCTCTATGGGTTTTCCTCTTTTCTCTGATTTCTACGTAAGAACCCCTTCCTGCTATTTTTTGGCTTCTCATTGTTTTGGAATCTCACAACCATGCTTCGTGGTCGGTTTTTGTTTGCACTGTACCCTCTACTCTGATTCCTCACTGACGGAAATTTTACCTCTCGACCATGGGTAGATGAGCTTAGCGTGGGCTAAGCCTTGCCCTGCATTACCATACTTTCTCCTCACTGGATCCTGTGGTAGGCAGCGTGTAAGCCCCTCAGATTATTTCAATGGACTCACACTTTTGTAATCATGAATACATATATTTTTTAAAGTTAACTTTATATTGGTTCTCTAAATTGAAAACTGATATCAGTTGTCTCAAATAAAAGGTAATTTTAAACGTAATTAGAATGAAAGCAAATTATTTCTTAAACAGTCTGTCTAGAAAGTAAACTTGCTTTCTAAAGGCACTGACTTTGAGACTTGCTCTCACTTTGTTAAAAAAGGGAAATTAAGCACGAGTTAAAGAGACATTGAAGAGAAGATCAAACAGAAACTTTCCCCTTAATGTAATACAGTTTTTTACAAAGGCTAAAGAAGTGCTCAAAAGAATGTTTTCTCATTGTGTGATTGAGTGTTTAATACTGTGCCTGTCCATCCCCTAAAATCCTCTACATGGAAATTAAGTACTGCTTAAATTCATCTTGTGTAGCTTTCCTGCATTTGGGGAAATATTGAGGTTGCCCCATTTTTCAGATGGTGCACCTGATACAGAGACTAGTTAAATAATTTGTTCCTGGTTCACATGCTTCCATAATGGCAGAGCCGGGGGTTCAAACTCGTGTCTGAAACCCAAGCTCCAGTCAGTTTTCTGAGACTCAGAAGATCTTCTACTCCAGTTTGTTTATCATAAAAGCTTGTTTTCTGTTCTGTGGCTCACAGTTGTAGAATGTCTTACCTAAATTGACTCCCAAGCAGTCAGTAACTGGAACTTAAAATCTTAGCTTCTTGCCTCTTTAATCCAGGCTTCTCGCTACTATACCAGAATTTATAGGGTAGTATTTACAGTGTCCTTTTAGGAGAGAAAAAAGAAATTAGGTCTATAAGTCTGTCCTTTCAGCTTACAATGGACACTGAATCTTTGAATATTGAACTGACCTCATTTATTCTGTCTGTTGGTCCAATTTGAATCTTAATAGGTTTTTCAACTGGATTTTTTTTTCTTACTCTCTTAAATAAACATTGCTCTTTGGTTGTAATTTCCTTCTGATTTCCTTTCAAATCAGAAGGAAACCTCCACAGAAGTCCTAAAGGTTGAATCTTTCCTGGGGACCGTTTTGTTTATGCAAAAGTACAAAAACCCTATGCTAATTTTGGCCATTTAGGATTAATTGTGATTAAAGGCAGTTTATCAGGTCTTTTTTCTTTTTTTTTTTAACTTTAAGGATTGTGTTAGTTATAGTAAGGACCTTGAGTTCAAGATAAAGAAAGCCTTTGGTCAAGTAGTGTTTATTCAGTTGACAGTCCTGTTGCTGGATTTGCAAATTTAGTGGAATTAGTGCCATTTTCCAGTTTCCAACTCCAGTCCCATTTCACACGATCACAGTGTGGCTTTCTCCTTGGCTGTCTGACACCAGGTTCTGATGGCCTCCATTGCGGGGAGTGGATATGCCCCTGGAGGCTGCAGAGACCAGCTAGGCACTCTGTCCTCAGGTGGAGCTCCACTGGGGACTCTGTGCTCACCTGATGTAGACACTTAGCACACGGTCGCTTGGGAGATGAGAGTGTGTGCATTTTTAAATGCCAGTGTCAACCGCAGTTGAAAAAAGAGCCTAGCAGGAGTTCCACTCAATAGTTTAGTTTCAACTTTCCTTAAGCACTTTTTAATCTGGCACATAAAATATTTGATTTGTGAAGATCTTAATGACAGTAGCACTTTCTAGAAGGAATACTGAAAATTATGATAATATTGGAATAATAGAGATCATTTTCCTCTGGGAGCATCCTCCCAGACCTCTAATAGTGGAGTTCATGTTGCCATTATTTGTTTTTAAAAGGCTAACATCCTTCATTTTTTGTTTCTCAGAATCACAGGTAGGTGAATTTAAACTTGTGATCTTATTCCTCTTTAATTCAGCGAGGCAGCCAGCAAAGTGGTTTGTTTGGGTTGTTATAGAGAAGAAGTTCATTTACGAAGCTGGAAGGGCAGGGCTTAGACCCTGTACCTCTGTGCCTGCCATGGAGTCCTGACTACATCCTCACCTACCTGGTCAGCTGGTCCCCGCTGGGCTGCAGGGACAGAGGCATCTCGGACACATGACACGTGCCTGCACTGTCTCAAGAGCTGGCTGGTGAAAGAGGACGTTCTGGAGAAGGTTGCTGGGTTTGGTCACATTCTCTATGAGCTAGAACTGGAAAAGAGCCTGGAGATAAGATAACTTGTTTTGGCAAGAGTAAAAGGAATAAAGTGTCGAGGTAGAAAAATTATAACCAGGTGTTGATATGCTTCCTTGAGTGAGTTCTTGACTTGAGCCTATGGGTTTAGAGTTCAAGGCTCCTGAACAATGCTGACAGTCCTGTATTAGTGGCTGAGCCCCTAGGGGAGGTATTCTTGTTAGCTGGCATGTTTACTTGTTTGCTGCCATGTTTACAGGGGTTCTAGAGCCTCAGTCTGGCAAATTACAGACTCTCCTTTGCTCACATGAAGTCCATGAAAATGAATGTCCTTCCCAACAAATTAGAGTGGCTTTGGGGAAAACCAAATTAAATGTACTCCTGTTTAACCTGTGTTTCTTTGAACACAGCTGGAAATTTTGTCATGGTTTGGGGCTACCTGAACCTGTGCTTTCAATGACATTTCTGACATGTTACCGTGGTGAACCTGCTTTAACTAATTTTTCCCATCCCTGAGGTCTGACTTCAGAGGCTTTCAAATTCCACAAATGTTTCCGAGCACCAAGTGGTCCTGGGCTCTGGGCTCAGTGTGGCAGAGGATGGTAAGATGTTGAGACACCGTAGCTTGCTGCACATGGCTTGCAGTTTAGCAGGGACCACCTGAGAAGTTGGTACACTGGAGGAGATGGTAGGGAGAGCTGAAGAGATGGAGGAATTAGAAGGCCCAGATTGCAAATAGGTAATTGACCTGGAGGCTGGAGGAAGTGGGCTGGAGAAGAAAACTGTGCTGGATGCTAAAGATGTGGAGGACGGCAGCCTGCATGGAACAGAGGAGCTGACTGCCCCCAGAGTGGGAGAATAGTATAACTGGGTGGTAGGGTACCCAAACAGGGGTTTATGGTACAGCAATGGCAGAAGTGCCATGAGGATACCAGCGTAACCCTTTCACATCTCCCACTGAGCTGGGCACTGCAGGGAGTTCCAGTGTGTTCTAGAAAAGCCCTTGGGGGAGATCATGCCGTCTGCGGACAAAGAAGGGAGAAGAGAGATTCCTTTAATAAACTGCCCATTTTGTGCCCCATCCTTGATGAATGCTTTACCCTGTGAAGTCAGCAGCACCAATCATTGTAATAGCTGCCGTTTGCTGGATACTTCCTTTGTTCCAGGAACGGGCTAAATATTTTATATACATTATTTGTTCTATTTAATGGAGAGGATACAGGGACTCAGAATCCCTAGGGTCCCAGAGCCGGTGAGTAGCAGTCAGGATTCAAAACCTGCTTTTTCTGACTCCAACACCTCCCTTCTGTCTCCTGGGCCAGTTAATTCAAGAAAATAAGAGTTAAGGACGTCTGGGGAAGTTTGCTGCACAGCGGCATTGGCCTGCAGGAAGTAGAAGGCAGTGAAGGGATTTGGGTTTCTCTGTCCCCAAGTCCTTTGAGCACTGTTATGGGAGATTGAGATTGATATATATATACTAATATGTATAAAATAGATATAACTAATAAGAACCTGCTGTATAAAAAAATAAATAAAATAAAATTCAAAAATTCAAAAAAATATAAACTTTTTAGCCTGGGGGAAGGTTGAGCATCTGAAGATGTTGACCCTTCTTTTTTTTTTTTTTAATTTTTATTTATTTTATTTTTGGTTGTGCTGGGTCTTCCTTGCTGCGCTCGAGCTTTTCTCTGGTTGTGGCGAGTGGGGGACACTCCACATGGTGGTGGTTTCTCTAGTTGCGGAGCCACGGGCTCTAGGCACGCGGTCTTCAGTAGTTGTGGCACACGGGCTCAGTAGTTGTGGCTCATGGGCTCTGGAACGCAGGCTCAGTAGTTGTGGCTCACGGGCTTAGCTGCTCCGCAGCATGTGGGATCTTCCCGGACCGGGGATCGAACCTGGGTCCCCTGCATTGGCAGGTGGATTCTTAACCACTGCGCCACCAGGGAAGCCCGACCCTTCTGAGATGTAAACCAAAGTGGTTGTTTTGCAGTCACCAAGCCTTTTATCATAAAATTCTCTTGGAAAACCCTCCTCCAGCAACAGGGAATATTATCCGGTCAAGTTTTTCCGCAAGTAAAGGATTGCTCATGGAGGTGGGCTTGCTTGTGTTTCTGTATCACTCACGGTGTTTGTGACTTTGATAGTTCCTTCCCTGCAGGGCCCTCTTGCTTTGGCATTATGATTATGGTTGAGAAAATTTTGTTTTCTGTAACATGTAATGTTGACGGGTATTTCATTTCTAGGAGGAAGGTTCATTTTTCCTATATGCTACACATCCCCAACCAGGGAAAAAGCAAATAGTTGTGTTGTTTGCTGAAGTCTTCCTTTGAAGGTTGCTCTGTGTTTGTTTAGTGGAAATCAGCAGGGGAAGAAGGGTTATCTCTAACATTTTGTCAGGATTCCTCCATAATTCTACAACAATGAAACAAGAACTTGGGGACAGGACAGATTTGCTTTCAGAAACCCTGGATCTTGTCAGTTTTAGAAGTCCTGAGATTGTTTAGCTGGTAACAACTGGACTGTTGAGAGTGATAAATAGAATCTTTGGTTGTCCAAATATCAGTGACATGATAGAAATAGATTTACACTTTTTGAATCTCCTTTAAAATAGAATCGTTGACAGCATGAGGAATTATGCTTCTCAAAGGCTCGTTACAGATTTGTACAGTATTCATGTATCTCTTCTAGCTTCATGTTTTTATGTATTCATGTCATAACTCTCATTTTGAAAATTAGCTATTAGCAAATACTTTTGTCCAGAAAATTGAATATATATTTCAGGGCGAAACAAGAATGTGCAGATATCTGTAAACTTATTGTTACTAATAAGTAAGTATGATACATTTGGTACTTTAAAAAATATACCCTTGAGTTACAGATTGTTAGAATTGATAAAATTCATTGGATCTGTATTTTTTAAACAGGTATTGTGATAGCAGGGCCTCTTCTAGAATGACAGGAATCTTCAAGAATGATAGAATGGCTTCCTTTTATCCTTGACTTTTATCTTGGAGGATTTCTTACATCTTTTTTCCTCCTTAAATTTGGGTATTAAAATGTTATGGTTTAAGGGCTTCCCTGGTGGCGCAGTGGTTGAGAGTCCACCTGCCGATGCAGGGGACACGGCTTCGTGCCCCAGTCCAGGAAGATCCCACATGCCGCGGAGCAGCTGGGCCCGTGAGCCATGGCCGCTGAGCCTGCGCGTCCGGAGCCCGCGCTTCGCAACGGGAGAGGCCACAACAGTGAGAGGCCCGCGTACCGCAAAAAAAAAAAAAAAAAGTTATGGTTTAAGTAGGAACACAGTTTCAGGGGTCACTGAGTACCAGCCCACGGCCTTTCTGCAGGCCTCTAAGGGTCTAGTGGCAACTAAGGACAGTTTCACTGAGTTTGTGGGTCTGCAATATGGTTGGGGAATGCGAGGGGGTAGAATTTCAGGATTAGCATGAACGACCTTACAGGTAGAGAGCTCAGTGGCAACTGGAGACTGGAAAAGAAACTGAGGCAGTCAGATTAACTTCAGCCTTAATAAAACTGATGGCTCAGCTTGGGAGAGACCACGGGGCGACTCCACGGGGCGACTCCCCTCCTTCCACCACAGCAGCCGTGTCCTGTCTTCAGTCATGGGTCCAGTGAGCCTTTTCCAGCCTGGTTTTCTGACTGTCAGTAACTTCACTAGCCTTTCCCCTGAATGTGGCTACTGATCCAGAGACATATACTCAGAGAGGCAATTAAAGAACAGACCTTTTCCAAGCAAGCGTGCTCTGGTGGGCTTACAGGTTTCATATTTTCATTCTTCAGGACCCTCTACATCTCTCTGGAGACGAGATGCAGCAACACCTGTGATCCTTGCATTTGCATCAGCATCTCATGAAGAGGCCATTCGTTGAGCTTTACCGCCAAATGTAGCTTTTCTACATTTACTACAATATGTGATATAGTTAAATCCTGCCGTAAATCCACCTCCTGCTTTTGTTAACGGCTAGTTATTTATTGAGATAAGACATCTAGAAACAGTTTTGTCAGGAGAGATGCTGATCGCTGTTGTCACAGATTTCAACTTCTACCTCACTTCTGGCGACTGTGGGGAAATTTGTCCAATGAAGAACACACACACAAATTTATCTATTTATCTATCTATTTATTTATTTATTTAAAATTTAGAGAAATAGCTGCCATAAAACCACTGGTTTTGGAAGGTGAAAATTAGTTGCTGACTGCATATTTGCAGTGTATGAACTATTTGGGTAGAACTGACGGGAAAAATGTGTTCAGAAGAACAAGCAGGAGGAGGAGGAGGAATATAGTA
Source organism: Kogia breviceps (assembly GCF_026419965.1). Taxonomy (NCBI): domain Eukaryota; kingdom Metazoa; phylum Chordata; class Mammalia; order Artiodactyla; family Physeteridae; genus Kogia; species Kogia breviceps. The sequence goes on from NC_081317.1 coordinate 27,842,341, forward strand.
GTGGGAAAGTGGGAACAGTTGTAGACAAGTTATTTCTTGAGAAACCTGGGGGCCAGCTCTAACTCTAGGGGGTGAGTCTGGGCAGGCCACTTGCTTTGTGGGGCCTTGGCTTCTCTATAAGATTGGGGTGTGGTGGGAGCGGGTCTCCAAAGCCACAGTGAACTCTTTCTATCAGCTGGGGGATGGCCTTGTGCAAGATTGTCCTCTTCTGCCTTGAGGAGCTGACTTCTCTGGTCCAGTGAGAAGCGGCGGCTGTGTGGTCCCCACTGGAGACCGTCCTCTTCTGGAGCAAGCAGGCTAGAGGGTTGGCTCCCACCCTTTGACAGAAGCTCAGTCTCAGGTGCTCGCAGCGTTCTTGCAGGAAGGAAAAAGACCAACCAACCCTTGGTTACTGCACAAACTAAGAGTTTCGGGTAGCACTGTAAACATGTGCAGTTTTTTTCCTTACTACGTTTCTGTAGACAGATTTAATGCTCTAGGAGGGTAGAAGGCAGTCATGGGATGTAGTTCCTGTTTTCCTTTTGACTTCACTAAGTGGGAAAAATCCCTCCCACCTTGTCTTTCCAGCATGTTTGCCTCTTCCTCTCTCTTTCTTTCTTCTTTATATTTCTCATGCTCTTTGAAACTTACATGTGAAGTTCAAAAGGGCCAAATGTTTTGGTGAGGAAGGGGGTTGGGGGAGCAGTGCAGTAGGTGCTCATTGGAGTCATCATTTCCCCCATGGCACCAGGCTTCCTGTAAACCTATATTTTTTCTTTTGCCAGCATCACTGAGTCTGTCTGACATTTCAGGTTTTGGTTTAGGGAAAAGTTAAAAGAATTCATGATCCCAGCTGTCACTTGGTGACCCTTTTGCCAGTAGCATATGGCACACTCTCATTTCACTGTCCTAAAGAAAGGAGTCACCCACCGCTTGTTACTTTCTGCCTGCTCACTCTGCTTTATTTTTCTTCATGACTCCTATCACCCACTGCCGTAACAACACACTGTTATTTGTCTGTTTTATACCTCCTTGCTAGAATAGAAGGTCCATGAGAGCAGGACCTTTGCCACTTTTGTTCACTGCTGAATCTCCAATGTCTGGAACAGCACCTGCACATAATAGGCATTCAGTAAATATTTGCTGTGGCTAATGGCAACCTTGCAGAGTTAAGGCTGCAGTTGTTTGTGGAATGAACAGGGGGTGAGGATTTTATTCACTATTTACCTTCCTAGGGAATCACACAATAGTCAAGCTTTACACTATTGTGTAAAGTACTTAGGTCTTCCAAGGCATTATTTGACTTGTGGGGTATGTTAATTTTTGTCATAGAACAACACGTTTTTGGGGGGAGGGAGATCAAGTTATTGACATATAATTTACATACAGTTAAATTTAGCCTTTTTGCATGTACAGTTAGATGGGTTTTCATAAATGTATATAGTATATGTATAACCACTACCACAGTCATGGTGTAGAATATTTCCATCACTCAATGTTCTTTGCAGTCTGTCCTCTCCCCCACCCCCTGGCAACCACTGATATGATTTCTGTCCCCATTGTTTCACCTTTCCAGAATGTCATACAAATAGACTCATACGGTATGTAGTCTATTGTGTCTGGCTTTTTTCTCTTAGCATAAGGCTTTTGAGATTCACCCATGCTGTTGCATGTATTAGTAGTGTAGTCCTTTTTTTAATTGCTGAGTAGTACTCCATTTTAATTTATTCACTAATTGATGGACATTTGGATTGTTTCCATTTTGGGCTATTCTATATAAGACTTCTATAGATGTTCACATACAGGTCTTTGTGTGAACATATGCTCTCACTGCTTTTGGGTAAATACCTGGGATGGGATGGCTGGGTTATAAGTCTGTGCATAATTTTACAAGAAACTGCCAGAGTATTTTACAAAGTGCCTGTTCCATTTTTCATTTCTACAAACAATGTGTGAGAACGCCAGTTGCTCCTCATACTAACACTTTACAATTTTAAAAATTGCAGTAGTTCTAGTGGGTATGCAGTGGCATCTCATTGTGGTCTTAGTTTGCATTTCTCTGCAACTAATGATCTTTGCTTATTTGAGAAGGTCATGGTTCAGCAGGCTGTGGTATTCTCTAGGTATTAATAATTTTAGAATATCAGTGGCACTTGAAGTGAATTTTTTTTTTTAAATTGGCCGAAGATTTGAACAGTCGCTTCCGCAAGGTCATACTGTACAAAAAAGGTTAGAGTATGGAACTATGTTAAATTTTGGCAGATCGTGATCCACCTGGGTGACTGATGCAAAGACCTAGAGAGAGGGAGCGCCTAGGACTTGGCATGAAGGTTGGGAGAAAGCAGATTTCATGTTTCCTCTGGCTTGGGACGCCTTAGCTAAACCTGTTAGTGGGAAGCCTAGGTAGATTCAATTACACTTTCCCAGATGTCCCAGGAGTCACCTGGGAAGCTCAGCAGTCCTTGTGGCCGGCACAAGTGTGTGGTGAGCATAGAGCCCCTTCCCTGGGGACAATTTGCCTGAATCAGTTAATCAAGCTTGAGAAACCAGTTATCACGGGGCCCAGGAATGCCACCACCCTTCCATCCTGAATCCCTATTTCTCATGCCCATCCTGTAGCTAATTAATTGAGCAAATATTCCCTGAGGGCTTACTCTATGCCTGATACTCTTTTGCATGCTGGGGAAAACTGCTGTGAAGAAAGAGGTCCCATTGGGCTTCCCTGGTGGCGCAGTGGTTGGGAATCCGCCTGCCGATGCAGGGGACGCGGGTTCGTGCCCCGGTCCGGGAAGATCCCACGTGCTGCGGAGCGGCTGGGCCCGTGAGCCCGTGAGCCATGGCTGCTGCGCCTGCGCGTCCGGAGCCTGTGCTCCGCAACGGGAGAGGCCACAGCAGTGAGAGGCCCGCGTACCGCAAAAAAAAAAAAAAAAAAAAAGAAAGAGGTCCCATGGACTCAGAAAGTGGCAGAAACGATGCAAGCGAAAACAGAGGCTTCCCTGGGTGCACCTAGGAGGGGCTCCTAACCGAGTGTGGTCAGGACAGGATCCTAAAGTCGAGGTAGAGTTGGCCAGGCTGACAGTGCTGGGAGCAGCAGCTTCAGGACCTGGAGCGCACAGGAGTCCCCGTGGTAGGAGAGAGGGCAGTCCATTTGGAGCCATGGGTAGTTCGGCGGGACCTGGTTTAGGAGGTGGGGAGTGGTGAGAGAGAGGAGGCTGGAGTCATTGGGGAGACCAGCTAAACCAAGGTGAGGACTGGACTTTATCCTCAGGGCGGTGGGGTGCTGGAAGAGGTTTTAAGTGGGCGAGTGGCATACCTGCAACTTGGGTTTAGTGGAATAACTTTGGTTGCTCTGTGATAAATGGACGGAGGGGGCAAGACCAGAGGCAGGGAACCCAGGGAAGTGGCTGTTTTGGTCACGCAGGAGCCAGAAGAGGGTGGCCTATTGACTGGCCGTGATTGTGAAGTAGGACCCTTTCCAGCCAGTAACTGGAAATGTGCATAAGGGCAGAAGCGAATGTGCTACTAGCTTTGAAACATTGAGAAATCTAGTACATAGTACGGCCTTCTTTTTGGTTTTGGTTTGTTTGTTTGCTTCCTTGAAAAACTGATGTAGAAATGTCCCTTTGGCTTCAGTTTCCTGAGCAGAGGAATTCCGGCTTTGCCAAACCCTCCTCTTTGGGCAGAATTGCTCCCAGCAGGGGTCATGGTGTTCTGAGGTGGGAGGAGGGGATTATGCCGGAGGCCGAGAGCTGTGTCAAGGTGGGTAGGGGAAGCAGGGCAAGAAGCCTGCCTGTCGGTCCCCAGCGAAGCCAGAGCAGGACCTTCTACTGCTGCCACAGGCTGCTTCTCGCTGACTTCTCTGCGCGTCTCCTGGAGGGTCTCTGAGGCCGGAATCCGTGTCTGGAGACCCAGAAACTCTGCTTTAGGAAAATACTCTCCAAAAATCCTCCTCCTGGCCGTTCTCTTCTCGTAAACATTCTATAGAGGCGTGTCTTCTTCTCCTCTGAGATTCTCCACTCAGATTTAGGGGATTCTGTGTCCTGGTTTGGGCCTGGGGGTCTCTAACACTAGGCCATTCTGATTTCATCCTTCCTACTTTGCCGGAAACCCACATTGGATTTGCTAAAAATAATGGAGTAGAAAAGATTGTTTAGACAGGATATAACCATTTCTCTGTTAGAGGGTACTGACAGACCAGAGAAAGAAAAGTGGGGAGAAGGGAACTCATTTCTTTGGCACTTACAGTGTGCCATGTACTTTGTTGGGGACTTACTTATATTGTCTCATTGAATATGACGCAAGATAGGTATTGTCACCCCCATTTTATAATGAGGAAATTGATGTTCAGAGAGCATAAAGATTTGGCCAAGGGCACATGGTTGGGAAGCTGGGCCTAATTCCTGTCTAGGCTCTCTTTCTGCTAAGTTAATTTTCCTTTTTTAATTACAAACTTGTGTTTCAACTTCCTCATTGTTACCTTGGGGATCTTAAAAGATTCTTGTAGCTTCTAAATTAACTAAATGATTCCTGGAGAGCAGCTTTTGCATGAGAAAAATCTAGCTAATTATTTATTTCTGTGTTTCTGGAATGTAAGCCCTGTCCTAGGCCACTTTCAAAATAATTTGGGATTGCAAGCACGCAGCTCACAATCAAATTCTGGCTCTCAGCGCTTGGAGGCCAGTTGCCATCTTTAAACAACAAATTGCGGATGGACACAGTGCTGATTTAACTCTTCTTTTTGGAGTGAGAATTTTTTTCGGGGGGGGCGGCATCTGTGTTCATCTAGAGGTTTGCTGAGCAAATGGTAAAGAAAACAAACAGGGGGACTTCTCTGGTGGCGCAGTGGTTAAGACTCCACGCTCCCAATGCAGGGGGCCCAGGTTTAATCCCTGGTCAGGGAACTAGATCCCACAGGCACGCCACAACTAAGAGTTCACATGCCACAACTAGGGAGCCGGTGAGTCGCAACTAAGGAGCCTCCAAGCCGCAACGAAGGAGCCCGCCTGCTGCAACTAAGGAGCCCACGTGCCAAAGCTAAGGAGCCCAAGAGCCACAACTAAGGAGCCCACCTGCTGCAACTAAGACCCAGTACAACCAAATAAATAAATACATCAATAAATAAAAAGAAAAAAGAAATAGGTCCTAAGACTTGACTATTTCAGAGGAATCCCTGATTCGTTGGCTTGTCAATGAATGAATTAAAATACATAATAGTAGAGTCAGTCCTTCTTCTCAGACACTGCAGACTCCTTCCATTGCCTCTTCTTTTGTAAAAGTTTTTAATCCAGGTCCTTGTGGGGTGGGGACCAAGACGGTAAAATCCTGCTATAGATCACCCTTTGCATTGAGGTCTGTCTGGACCCACAGATGTTTAGTCCAATACTTGGTTTTCTATGCACGAGTGGTCACTACATTCTTAGCTGTTTTTGCTGTTTGTTCCTCAGGCCTAATATCCCACCTCTACTCCACTAGAGGCCACAATGATTAAATGAACCATTTTAGAGGTAAAGCCGGTTTCTGATTTCTGCTAAGGGTTCATGACTGTGAAGTGGCATCAGGGCCTAGCTTTGACCTGTGCATCCTTCCCTTCTTCCAGTTTTCATTTTTCACCCTTTCCCCAACTTTAATTTTAGTATGACTACCTGGGATTATTCCAGTATTAAATGAATACTATTGTTGAGGGGGCAGCACGGACACACAGAAGGTTGTATCCCCTGTTTATGAGACACCCCCCCCCCCCCCCGCCCACCGCAGGATGGCAAAACAGTCCTCCAAGGAGGCACCTGTGACACCTGACAAGGAGTAGGCGGGCCCTGTGTGCAGGTGTAGCAAGGCCAGAAGTGTGCATATGTGCGGACAATGGGAGCCTGTCAGTTTCACAGGTGATGCTCTCCTCTGCCTTAGCTGCCTTGTTTTTCTCAATGAGATACATGTTTTCTTTCCACACACACACACACACAGCACTGGGGTTGTCCTCATCACTTGGGAGCCAGGTGTCCGTGGCATTTCCTTGGTGTTTACTCACACCATCTAAGACATCATCACATCTAAGACACGCTGTGACTTTCCAGATTAGGAAACTGCTTTATCGATGGTGCCGTTTATCACCAGAAGGACTCAACTATGGGGCTAGATGAAAATGTAGTTTGCTGCAAATTTCAGGTAATAGCGTAAGTCACTCCAGGTTCAAGGCAAAATTTATAAATGCTGCTGACATTTTCTGAGAGGGGAGGCATTTTCTTAGAGAAGGGAGGCAGGTCTCTGGGATTCCAAAATGCCCTTTGCAATCTCAGGGTTTTGGCCACCTAAGGTTGCTCACATAAGTCTGCCTTCATAAGTGCATTTTTCATTCCCAAATGATCACACCAGTGTGGAGCTCAATTGATTGGGATAATAATGACTCACTCCCAGGCTACTGCCAGAAAACCTCCAGAATCCCTGTTTATCAGAGACCCCAAGGCTAGAAGTTGGGAACTCATGCCTTATGGAGAAGTAGTCACGAGGCAGAGCTGGGTTTGAGGGCTCAGGTGAGAGGGCTGGTGCAACAGCCCTCACTGGCGTATAGCTTTGCAGCAAAAACTGACAGCGCTCTCCTCTCTTGCTTTATCTTTCAGTTAATGACCAGCCACAGCGTCCCCACTGTGAGCTCCGGCCACTTCCTCCACGGGCTCCCGAGCCTCACGCAGGCTCTGTGGTGTCGGCTGAGGTAACATGGCTTGTTGGCCTCAGCTGAGGTTGCTGCTGTGGAAGAACCTCACTTTCAGAAGAAGACAAACAGTAAGCCTGGGTTTCTCTGGGGGTTCTCCCATGCTTTTCTTCCTGATTTTGAGTTGGGAGGGGAGGAGGGGGGAAAGGGAGTCTTCTTGGTTTTCTCAAAGTGATTGAATGAATCTGGCCCTGGTGGACACGGGACTGTATGTAGGGTCCTGATCGAGCCCCGTTGCTTATCACAGGGGGCAGGTTGGCAACCAGGCAGAAATGATAGCTTTGGTTTGTGCTAGTACCCAGGCCTGGGTTCTGACCTCTGGAATCTGGCACAGAATTGTCCCTTTGCCATCTTCCTCTTAACTTTTGCTGCAGCCCTGGGGGCCACCTAGCTCTCCAAGAGCATCTAATGGTTTCTGGGCAGTGGGAATGAAGTGAGTTCGTGGCCCAGCTCTTAGAGATCAGAGGCTGGATCTGTTAGTGTCAGCGTGGACTCTATCCTGTCAGCTTTGACTGCAAGCCTAGAGGAATATAAAGCTGAGATTTGTTTTATTTCTGGGGAGAGTTCTAAGCCATTCACTTCTGGATGGGACAATGATCCTTTCAGTAATCCCGAGAAGGCCATCTTTAACTCTCAGGTGAATGGTATTTTTCCGTGAGAGGATAAAGGCTATAAGGCCCGGTGATCTCTCTGAAGCTCCGACATCAGCTCTTAGCTTCTCCCTCTCTGACCACTCCTAGAGATTCCGTCCAGTCTCCTGGGTTTAGCTGCACCTCTCTGTAGTAGGCTTCTAAATGTCTGTTTCCTGCCCTGCCTTTTTCCCTGAATTCTAAACCTACATCCCCATTTGGCTGTCCTCATGAAGCTTAACACATCTGCAACTGAAATGCTCATCTTTCTTAGACTCAAAGAGCTATAAGGGATCTTGGATATAATTTAATTCAGTGTTTCTGAAACTAGACTAACGCTTGGCCGGCCCTTCTTTAAAAGAACAAAAATGTCAAGGTCCTCCTCTGTTCACTAAATTTATTCTTTTATTATAATGTTACTTAAATATGAACATATGTGAAACTAGATATAAACCCCTTATTCTTACAGGCCATATGACCCATACAAACTTACAAATTAAATGCAAACAAAATTGCAAAACCAGTACTGTTAATGTAGTAAGGCAGCTGACACTGTTTAGCTGAAGCCATATTATAGGTAACAATGTGACTATGGTAGTGAATGCTTATTCATTTGAGTTTGGACAGTCTATATTACTATGTGCTAATGATTCAATTTTCCAACCATTTTTTCCAGTGACCTTCAGTTGATATCATTTGGCTTTTATTTGGTCCAATCTCATCATTCACAAGTTGCGTCTGCATCTGTGCCTTTCTCATTTGTCTGCTACAATTATATTGGTGCTAACACAGTCACAAACACAAATATAAACTTAGGCTTGAAATCTTGTGCCAGAACGTGGTTATAACGTAGGCATTTAGAAAAATCCAGATATGTTTATGCACATTTGTTTAGATGACCATTGAAATGAAAACACAAAATTTTAAAATCCTGACATAGAACTCAGATATAATCCCTCATGGATATGTGTGTATATGTGTGACTCTAATAGAGTTGGTTCTCTAAACCACTGTCAGATTGCTCTTCAGTGGTATTATTATTTTTTCTATCTCAAGTCTTGAAGTTTCTAACCTCTTTCTTGCCTTTGCCCCTGCCTCCCATGGCTCTGCCCAGGTCCTGGTGTTCCAAAGACCTATACGTTCACCTCCTAATCTCATTTCTTAGCTACTGTGTGGTCCAGGTCCCCTGCCTCTTCTCATCATGGTGGCAGCAGCCCACGTGATGGGCGACTGTCTCTGCTGTGCTGTGTCCATTAGCCGGTGAGTAGTGGAAAGAACTATATCATCTCAGTGATGCAAGGTCTCAAGGGCAGTCCCACCCAAACCTGTCATTTTACAGATAAGAACACTGAGGCACAAAGCAGGGAAGGGATTTCCTCAAGGTCAACCAAGGAATCAGGAGCACAGGGTCCTGGAACAGGCTATGGGATTGGGCCATCCAGGCTGGGCCAGTCTCTACTAGTCTTGCTGCTTCTTGCTCAATATTGCTTATCAGTTTAAAAAGCATTACGAGTAGTGAGATAGGCGGGCTTAGTCAAAGGCAGTGTTTTGGCCTTGTGGCAGAGTTCTTGTTGAAAGAGTAAGAAGGAGACAGCATCCTGACACAAAAGGGCTTTTCTAGGTGTTACACCTACTGCCTGCTAGCTTGTCCTCCCTTCCTGATTTCTACAGGAAATGTATTTTGCCAAACCAGAAACAAAGTGCGGTTTATTTCAGGTTGCACATGCTTAGGTTGTCAGAACTGGAAAGATCTGACCTGCTTCTTGTACAGCTGATGGGATTGGGGTTTGGGGTAGGAGACAGGGGTCCAGAGTGGGTGGGTCATGGGAGTAACACCAGAACCAATTTCCTGGTGGCCCTACAGGCACAGGCCCTTTTTTTTAGCAGGCTTTGCCTTATCTGCATGAAAGATTTAATGCCCATGGATCTCAAGTGCTGGCTGTAGCTACTTCCCAATCCACCTGGCTTGGATCTCTAAATATATTGTTTTATAGACAGTGGAACCTGTTTAGGGTTTTGGTACCACTTTGTTAGCTCACATAGCCAGAACAAGCTCTGCGCAGTAGGCAGGGGCAGAAGTTAGCAGCTCCAAATAGTTCTTGCCCACAGTGTATGGAAAACCATTGCTTGATTTCCTCCTTCTGAGATCCTGGATGTACACACTTGGCCCCAGAGCCTGGCACCGGGGATATGCTTAATAAGTATTTGCTGAATGGGGGGGGGTAAATGCGTTAAATGGGCCATTAGTTTACAGGTCTCAAAGAGGCTCCCCTGCTATAGGGGCCTTGTGTGCAGGGAGATGGGAAGAAAGATGTAAAAGCTGGGTGCTGAACAGTAAACCCCGAGCAACCTTCCTGAAAGGCGGCTGTTTGCCCTTTCACTCTGTGTCCTTGTTTGCTAGTAAATCCTGGGGACCTCTCTCTTGTGCTCCCATTATGCAGACTTATGGGGTCCATCAGCCAGGGGTAGATTTCCGCTGTTCCTGTTGGGCAAAGAATACATTGAAATTGAGTTGCATAAGTTGGGTGCAAAGCTCAGTTTGGGTCCAAAGTAACAGTTAACTTGTGTGGGTGGCAGTCACTGAGCACAAACAGGGCTTGGGACAGGAAGGGCGAGGGGCTTCAGAGTTCTCCGGATGCTCATCTGGTTTTAGGCCGAGCCAGAGGCCAAGGTCACCATGGAACAGATGGGACAGAGTACGGCCATATGGCCTCTCTTTTTTGCCTTTGACATTAATTTTCTCATTTAGATCTGTCTAGCTATGTGTCTGGGAAAATAGATAATTCTAATTTCTGCATGTATCAATATTAGAGTATCAGTATTTGGGGATTGTTTAATGACAAGGAATAGGCTATCAACTAAATAAAAATTAAGACTCCTCATTTAAGAGCCACTAGAGAATCTTATAGCATAGACGCAAACTTTCTGCACCTCCACCCAGCTTCCAATTTCACCTGATACATTTCTTTCCTGTCCTTAGTCCTGGCCTGGCATTGCTGGTTCAAATCCAGATAAGAATTCTAATTATTATCTAATTCTAATTCAATTCTAATTCCAGCTTGGCCACTATATGTCTCAATGGCTCAGGGAAACTCATTTTTCCTGAGTTTTAGTTTCCACTTCTTTGGAATGAAGAAAGTTAGAACAAATAGCCATTTATTGTTTCCTTTGGATAGATATTTATTGAACATCTACTGCACATAAGATAGTGTGCTGGGTATACAGGCAGGATCCCTGCCCTCATAGAGCTTACAGTTCAGTGAGGGAAGCAGATATGAAGCACATTATCACATAAGTAGAAATCTCATAACAAACTGTGATAAGTGCTATGAAGGAAAAAAAAAAACAAACTGTCCTACTATGTTAGGTACTACCAGGCTGTGGATAGGGAGTTAATTTAGAATACAAGGTCATGACATTTAAGCTGAGAGCCTTGAAGTTCGAGCAGCAGTTAGCCAGGGGAAGATCGGGAGCTCAGCCGTCAGGCCACCGGATTCCAGGCAGAGAGACAGAGGGTGTGAAGGCCATGGGCCTCACGCATGTTCTGGAGTCAAAGAACAGGAAAGCCAGTGGCACTGAAGGAAGACTGGCTGGGGGTGAGTTGGGAGTCAGCAGGGGCAGATCATGCAGCCGTGGAGCTGAGCAAGGGCAGCTAAATTTTATTTTATGTGCAGAAGGAGTCCCTGAGGTAGATAGGTCATGATGACAAGGGTCAGACGGTGTGGTCCTTGGCACTGAGGGGACTTGAAGGACGACAGCCCAAGGAAACCATTAGAATCATTACATACATACATACATAGCATTTTGTGCTCTGTTTTCCTCTTTCATTTAACATCATTTGGCGTATGTGTTGCCATGTTTCCAAGTAATTTACATATTTATAATAATGATTCTTGATGTGTAGGCTGTGTTTTGTCCTTTTGAAAGTACTTTTGTATCCGTTATCTTCTTGATTTTCACAGCAATTCTGAGAGGTAAGCATTACAATTTCTGTTCCACAGGTGAAGAAAGTGTTATAGGTTAGTAAATTAGTAAGAGGAGGGGCTGGATCTTTTGGGCCCAAATCTGCCATGGGATAATGCCACTGACATTCCTGGTAGGATTACAGTAATCCATCAATGCAGTTTTTATTTTGTAAGTTCATACCCTATTGCCAACATTCAGATGTTTCCTGTGTTTGCTGTTATACATAAACTACTATAAAGACTTTATACATATAGCCTTTTCTTATTTTTATATTATTTCCTTAGGCCAAAATCTCAGAAGTACGATTCCTAGGTCCAAGGAAATGGCCCTTGACATATATGATCAGATGTCCTTCTGAAGGATCAAACCAATTTAAAAATCCACCATCACCGCATGAGGCTTTAATACAGTTCTGGGAGGGCAGGCGTGGTTTTCAGATTTCTTTTTCCCTCTAGCATTTCTCTGATTTGATCTTTAAGATTTCACTTTAGGGCTTCCCTGGTGGCGCAGTGGTTGAGAATCCGCCTGCCAACGCAGGAGACACGGGTTCGTGCCCTGGTCCGGGAAGATCCCACATGCCGTGGAGCAACTAAGCCCGTGAGCCATGGCCGCTAGGCCTGCGCATCCGGAGCCTGTGCTCCGCAATGGGAGAGGCCACAACAGTGAGAGGCCGCATACCGCAAAAAAAAAAAAAAAAAAAAAAAAAAAAAAGATTTCACTTTAATTTTTCCAGACTTAATTGAGGTATATATCAATAAGTATTTTTCATCGTGATGCTGATATAGCCTAGAGTGTGCTATTGCTTTGGTGAACATCCTGTTAACTGGGAAAATTCATTGTCTTACATTTTACGTTTTTAACCTCTCAGAATAGTCTCTCATATTTCATCTTTTTCTTTTCCCCATTGAATCGTGTTACCTTATCAAGTTCTAAAAGTAGCCTAGCACTATATTAATGTCCCAGGGACATTGGGTAATGTCTAGAGACATTGTTTGGCGGTTACAGTCCTGGCCAGGGGTGGTTGGTACTGTTGGTTCTGGCGGGCGGAGGCCAGGGATGGGGGAAACATTCTTCCATTCACAGGCGGTCTCCTTACAACGCTTATCTGGCCCCACATGTCAATAGTGCTGTTGAGAGAAACCCTGCTCTGGAAACGCTCGCTCATATTATCCCCATGTTGTTGCTGAGGAATAACGAGGTGGAAGGTCCCCAGAGCAGCTCAGTGTAGCAATTTACTGAAACATCAGAATTTTTGTTTTAATACCCAACCTAAAAGAAGGCTTCTGAGTTTCTAACTTTGGTAAGAAGCATCTTTTGAACATGGCGTTCGTCTCCATCTCCTCTGCCTCGTGGTGTGGGCAGGTGTGGAGGTAGGTGGGTAGGTATTATCAGATTAAGATTTAGAAGAGTTTTCTAGTTTTCCATAGGAGTGCGTAGCAGTAAAGCATCAGTCTTATTTCCAAGCTGTTGGGTTGGCCAAAAAGTTCACTTGGGTTTTCCATCTGGTATGGAAGACCCAAACGAACTTTTTGGCCAACCCAAATATTTATGAGAGCCTATTCTGAAGGAAAAGTGCTAAGCTTAGAGATGGAGGAGGAATCTGATTTTGACAATGAGTGGAGCCAGAATGGCGTTCCTGGCAGAAGTCAACTTGGGTTTCTAGAGGGAGGCTATTAGGAAAAGAAGTACCCAGAACAACCCCCTGAGTTTGGAAGGCAAATTCTATGTTCAATGACAATTTTAGAAGTTCAGAGTAAAAGTGCACAGAGAGAATTGTGTGTCACGAGTTCTCTGGTTTGAGTGCTGGCTCTTTGAGACGGTCTCTTCATTCATTCATACATGTTAGTATCTCAGCTCAGCACGGCTTATAGAGATCAAGATCTAGATACTCTGGTAATGGGGGAGGAGGTAAGGAGGCTGGGGTGCATAGTGGCTAAGAACACACCCTTGAGTTGGACTGGCTTTGAATTCTGGCTCTGTCATTTACCAGGCTTGTATCTTTGGGCAATTTATTTACTCTTTCACCCTCAGTTCCCTCATCTGTGAACTGGGTATTATAATAGTGCTAATGGGGTTATTTGAAGTTTAAATGAGTTCATCTATGGTAAGCACTTAGAACACTGATACATGGTAAGACCTGTTTAAGTGTTAGCTGTCATTATGGTTGTCAATCTTTTCCTTACCTCTTTCCCTAATCTGCTTACACCCACCCACTGGCTTCAGTTGCTAAAAATGAGTTGCAAGATTTTCTTCATGCTCTTTGCTATCTGTGCCATGGGAAAGATCCATTCTTTTTTTTTTTTTCAACCAATCAACATATTTTGAGCATCTCCTCCCCTATTGGATCCTAGATGTGGGGCTACAGAGATGTCCAGGAACATAAACTTTGATTCATTGGGTCAGACCAGTGCCCAGGAGAGCTGGTGAGTGCCAGACTCCTCTTAAGTGGCCATCTTGTAAGGTATATATCTCAAACATGGCTCCGTGAGAGGCAGGATGATGGGTGCAGTAGCACATCGGGGTCAATAGATCTGGGTTCAAACTCTGGTGCACTCTTTTACCAGGCTATGTATGGCTCATAACCTGCCCCAATCTTACTTGCTTCACTATCTAATGATACCAGCTACCTCACAAGTTCTTGTGAAAATATTAGAGATGAGTTATATAAATCCCTGGTACACAGTAGGTGCTCAGGATTGGCTATAACTATCATAAACCTATAGGTCACGAGCTCATTTTACCTCTGTGGAACCTGTTGGTATTTTTTGACTGTGCCACCTAGTGGGGTCATTTCCTACCTGGGCCACATGAGTTGGGCAAAAGTAGCTGCTAATCTCAACCCTGCCACTGACTTTCTCTGTGACTTACCCTTCCTTGAGCTTTAGCCTTGCCACATATAAAATACAGACAATAATGGCTCCTATATCTCAGGGTTGTTTGCAGGCTTAAATGAAATAATCCATATATAATGTGCCTGCTACACACTTGACTCTAAAAAAGTAAATGGTAGCTACTGTTTATCGCAAAAGTACACATAGTAGCTTCAGAGCTTCAAGGCTGATGACTATCTTACTCATACTCTTCATTTAATTTTGGTTTTGTTGGTTTTTTTTTTTTTTTTTACTTCATTATTCTTTTCTGAATTTATTCACAGTTAAACCGTTTTTTGGAAGTTTTACTCCCGTCTGTTAATATTTGTGAGTGATTTTATTTAGCTGTAAGTTTGGAATGCATACAATTTTGTGTTCCACTTTTTTCAGTTAATATTATATGGTTAATAGTGTCTGTGTTTCATAAACCTTGTTGTAGTGACTGCATAATGTATTGTTGAGTAGATGTGCCATATTTAATCATTTCTCTATTGCTGTGCAATTGTTTCCAATATTTTGCAATTATAGTGTTTGAATGAATGAGTAACAGTGTATATAGCTTTTTGATATTTTAAACTTAGTTCTGTGGGATGAATTTCTAGGAATATTGTTTGGTCAAGGGGAATAAACATATCTTTTGAATACATATGGCCAAGTTGCTTTCCCAAAGGGCTCAACTGACTTACATTTCCATCTTTATTATTTTGTAAACTTCAGTTCATTCTCTCACTCAACACACATTCTTTTTTTTTTTTAACATCTTTATTGGAGTATAACTGTTTTACAATGGTGTGTTAGTTTCTGCTTTACAACAAAGTGAATCACTTATACATATACATATGTTCCCATATCTCTTCCCTCTTCCACATTCTTAAAGCCCGTATCATGCGGCAGGCTCAGTGAGAAGAAAGGGACACTAGAGGAGGAGCCCCTGCTATGCCCAGTGCTGGTAGAGGCTCAGGGTACTTGGGGAGCCCAAGGAGGGACTTGCAGCTCAGCTGGTAGAGGAGGCTGAATGTCATTTGAAAGCTTGGAGATTTCACTGTGTGTTGCCTCTTTGGGATTATTTACAGAAATATTTAGCAAGACCAGCCCCATCTTTGGTCTTGGAGACCCCATTGACAGCATGCTTTCTTCCAAAGAAGGACCCATTTGTCTTTTTTTTTTCCTGGTGTGCTATCTAGAGCAAACTATTCATAGTTATATGGTAACAGTGGGTTTTGTTTGTTTGTTTGTTCTACTAGAGAAGTAATACATGCTCATTATGGAAAATTTAGAAAACACAGGAAGGTGTTTAAAAAAAATCACCCATGTTCTTATCATCCTAGGACATCCACTGTCCTCATCCATGTATTTCCTTCTAAAAAGAAGATTTAAAAAAGAGTTTAATGTGGAACCATATTAAAGGTCTCTGGAATGTAAAATACCAGAAATCCAATGACAAATAATAAACAAAAGCTAAAACCAATCTGAAGCAGAAAGGTTAAATTAATTATCTATTCACAGCGTGACGTATCAAGTGACCATTAAAATCCATATTTTATGAGAGTATTTTATGTCATGGAAAACACTCCCAGTATGATGTTCAATGAAAAAGCAAAATACAAAATTATATATGCTGTATAATCTCAATTTTGTAGAGAAAAATTATTATTTATGTATGAATAGGCAAAAAAGACAAAAAATATTAATGGAGAACCATTGTTAGCTTAATTTACTAGGGATTATCTCCAAGAAGTAGGATTAATGGTGATTTATATATATATATTTTTTACTTTTCTGTATGTTTTTTAATTTCAAAATTTCCACAATAAAAATATATGGATTTGGGGATCAAAAAAAATTCTGTTTAAATAAAAGGAGGGATTTCATATCAGTGTTCTCTTGGCTCTGAAGCCACAGTTGTAGTTACTCTCAACCACAAGGGCCCGTGAGTATTCTGGGCTCTTTGGTATTCATCCTAGTTAGAACATCTGAGTCCAGAACTGAAAGGAATGAAAGAGGTGAGGCTTCAGGCCGTGCAACTAGTTGTCCGAACACCACAGGTTCAGTTAGATTATGTCTCATGATTTCCATCCTGTCCCTGTGCTTATTTATCCCCTGGTAACTCACTGAGGCAGGTTTTTCCTTTAGAGAAACCCCATTGCTTTAACTGGTGGATCACAGTTACATCTGTTTAATGATCTTCTAACCCACTGGAGAAGGTGGTGACCGGATCTGATCTCGATGGATGGGGAAGGACTTTGCACTCTTCCCACATCTTTCCAGTCCTGGGGGCACACAGGTCACTATGGAACTGCATGTGAATTTCCATTGTCCTTTGGAGCCCTATTCTCAGCCCTGCAGGGGGCAACTTCGTGTGTTCCTTTAGAGCCAAGGTGGTGTGTATTTAGCACAGCAGGTTGCCCTGGCCCTCTTCTTTTAACAAATGGTCGTAACATACCTGACACTATGCTAAGGCTGGAGATGCAAAGATAACTTGATCCAGTGCCCACCTTCAGGGTACTCATATTGTAGTGAGGAAGCCAGTGATAAAAACATGATTTCAGGGGCTCAGGGAAACTGTTATGGGAGGAGGATGCATGGGTTACTCTGGGAGCACAGCAGAAGGGCTTCCAGCTCAGCCTGAGATTTTAGTAAAGGAAATTGTGCCTGGTTGAATCTTGAAGGATGAGTGGAAGTGAGCCAGATGAAGCAGGGTGGGAAGCATCTTGCCTTTTGTAGGGAAAACACAGAGATATGGAATAGTAAGTTATAAGGGGAGAACTGCAAACAATTCAGTATTATCAAAGCTTAGAGAGTGGTAAGAGAGGCTGGAGAAGTTGATCAATTGTTTATTTATTTATTTATTTTTATGGCTGCGTTGGGTCTTTGGCGCGGGCTTTCTCCAGTTGTGGCCAGCGGGGGCTGCTGTTCGTTGCGGTGTGCGGGCTTCTCATTGCGGTGGCTTCTCTTGTTGTGGAGCACGGGCTCCAGGTGCATCAGCTTCAGTAGTTGTGGCACGGTGGGCTTCAGTAGTTGTGGCTCGTGGGCTCTAGAGCACAGGCTGGTCCATGTGGTGCATGGGCCTAGTTGCTCTGCGGCATGTGGGATCTCCCCGGACCAGGGCTCGAACCCATGCCCCCTGCATTGGCAGGCGGATTCTTAACCACTGTGCCACCAGGGAAGCCCTGATCAATTGTTTAATTAACTTTTTTGTGGATTTCCCAAAGTTCAATAGCATTAGGTTTCCATGTTTTTTTGTTTGTTTAATTCACAGTGCTCTGTCTTATTTCCCACTCAGTGTCAGCTGTTGCTGGAAGTGGCCTGGCCTCTATTTATCTTCCTGATCCTGATCTCCGTGCGGCTGAGCTACCCACCCTATGAACAACATGAATGTGAGTATATGAGCATCCCGCCTGAGACTTACTGCTGGCAAGTGGAATCCAGGCGATGGGCATGGGCTAAATGTGACCTCTCCGAAGATGCTATCTTTAGGAAACAGTGCAAATGGTTTGGAACAGAAAAGCTGGGCTTCCAATTGTTTAATAAGGCATGAGCTCAGGAAACCATTTTCAGTCCTAGTAGATGGTGATAATAGTAACTATAATAATAGCCAACATCTGTTTTATGCATTTTCAATCATGAAAGTAATATAACCTTACTGATAGCTCAGAAAGGGGTAATTAAAAAAGCCCCCTAAGGCAATACCTTAATACCACTATCATCTGGTCCCTGCCGGGCTTTTTCATATGCATTATGTCTTTATCACACAGTTGCAAATCATGGAACATATAATTTTAAGCAGCATTTGTGTAGAACATCTCAGATTGACTAATATTATTTCATTTGATCCTCATAACAACCTTGTATAATGGACTTTTATAATTGCTGTCATTTGCCTTAATTTCTTGATAAGTAAATTGGGGCTCAGAGGAGTGCAGGGAATTGCCTGAGGTCACATATGTATCAAGTGACAGTGATGAAATAAAGCTCAGGTCATCTGACTCCCAGTCATGTGTTTGGATGACGGCCTTTTCAGTGAGCATAGAGAATACAGTAGTGGCTGAGAACACAAGCTCTGGATGTCAGGTTACCTAGGTTTGAATCCCGGCTTCAACACAGGTATGTCACCTTGGGCAAGTGGCTTGGCTTCTCTGTACCTGGGGTTCCTCATCTCTATAAAAAGGGAATAGTAAGACCTCCCCCATATGGTTGTTGTGTTACCGGTACCACAGTCACAGTCTTTCTCTCCTGGCTGGGCTTGCTGGATGGATTAATACTGCAAAAATGTCCCAGTCTAAAAGATTAGCATTTATGGGGGAGCTTTGGCTGGGAATTCTTTTCCATGGCTCCAGTGACTTTTCCTGTCATTAACCAGCTCTACCCACATCCCACCAGCCCTATAGGTCTGCAGGATACAGTTCTTCAGGGAAGAAGAGGTAGGGCTGGGGTCACCTTTGAATTGTGTTCTTGGTCTGGTCCCCTGTCTCTCAGGGCATGTAGTGGCAGTTATTTACCTGCTAATTTGCTAGTACACATTATACATATTCAAGTTTTAAAAAACCCCACGAAACCTCAAAACATTCTACCAGATGTCATTTTCTGATTTCATCAAAAAGAAAAAGAGTTTACAATGAAATACACACTCAGTTTGTGGGCCTGGAAGGTAACACTGCATTCTTGTTTGGAACCTCAAAGATGGATGAACAAGTGTGTATTTGATTTTGTATAAGCGTTACCCTAAGCCCCACTGAAGTACACATTTTAGGGAAAACTCAGCTTTTTCATCTGATAAGCTATTCTTTCTCAGGAATTATCACAAGCAGACAAGACGGTGTAAGGGAAATAGTGCAGACCTTGGTATCAGACAGACGGGTTTGTTTGGATCCTGGCTCTGCCACTTGCTGAGGTTGTGATCTTGGGCAAGTTGTTGAATTTTGACCCAAATCTCTCTGAATCCAGACCATCAATTCTCAGAAATGTTGTGAAATTCCTATACTTATGGAAGATAGATAAGACTTTTGCCCTCCATCTATGTACTTATTGCAACCTTACTTCCTGTTCTCACCACCTTATAGGGACCTAGCTGGAAGGGCAGATAGTTAAGGTGAGGCTTACAGAGGTGTCTTGTCTCTAGGAACAAAGGATTGGTATATAATTCTTCCCTATAAATCTTTCCCAGTTTGACCCACACCCATCAAGGTCCTAATCACTTCCCTGGGTCATGAGACTCCATTAAGCAACTTGGTTGTCATCCTGTGCACCAATGCCAAGTGCTCACCCTGCTTTTATTTGCAAATCAGGTGGGACATGACACACGAGGAAGGGTCTTTGCTTCGCTCACCAAGGTTTAGACTGAAGCACATTGTTGGTGTGCTGGACCAACATCACCCTGCCTTGGGTGCCAGTGTTTCCTGGAGGTTAAAGGGGAGAATCCCTTGGTCCTTTGAGTATTTGGTTGGGTTACATAAATCTCCCCTGAAAGAGGAGCAGCTGACTTAGGCAAGGGACCTTGTTTGGTTTTCCTTGAACTATTAACAGGGAGATAAGGGGATTAACTGGGTAAATGTTCAACAGGCCAGAGTCCCTGCAGAGGACGGCCACAGGGACCAGATCTTGGTTCATCCTTTGCTTTGGATGTTGCCTCTCTGGTTGGAATGTGGATAGAAGAAAAAGAAAGATAGACAGACCCCAATATTGAAATGCAAAGTGTAGCAAGTCCTGACTGTGGGTGAACTTCTGGGGAGACTCTGTTAGCCCATTTGCATGAAAATAGTAAGCGGAATAAAACCAGGTTTCTGCCTGGGGGAGGAGGGGGCTGTGTGATGGAAGGAGTGTTCCTGGCTGAGCAAGAGCCAAGGAAGTACTAGTGTAGGCTGGCCACCACAGCGCCTCAGTAACCCTAAGGGGCCCGTTCACTGAGCCTTAATCTCTGCCAGGCACTCTGCAGCATGCTTTGCTTGTAAAAACTCACGTAATACTCACTGCAGCTCTGTGAAATCGATTGTACTGTTACCACCATTTTATAGATGGGGAAACTGAGGGTTAAGGGGTCAGTGACTTGGCCAAAGTCACTGCTTAGCAAGTTGCAGAGACTGGATGTAAATCCCAGTTGGTTTGACCCTAAAGCCCGTGAAGCTATATGGCTCTTCACCACTCAGAGCCATGGTTCTTAATGGTTGTTAACTCTTCCGGGGTCACAGATAACCCTGAGAATATGATGAGCGTGGAGCCTCAGGCTTTCTGTCACCGGAATCCACACGTGCTTGGTCTCAGGTTAAGAGCCCCTGGTTCCAGGGCACGTTTATCTTGATCCCTGTAAGCAGCCCCATGGCCTGTGACGCGGCACAGCAGCCCCTGTGCACGCAGTCCTGCGGTTTGTAAGAATGGCCTCCGTAAGGAAGGGAGGGGCAGGGAGGAAGAGGTGGCCTGTTGGATGGGGCTCGGCGCTCCGACGGGAGGAGGAACAGCAGGAGCCTCAAAGGCGGCGTGGGGCCCCAAGTCGGCCCCAAGTCGGCACGTTCATTAGGCGCCTTTGAGGAGCTTGGGCGCTGGTGGAGGAGGTGAGGTCACAGAGGACAGAGCCACGGGGACTGAGAAAAGCTAGCAGATAAAGGAGGCCACAGGTGGGAGGGAAGGGGCATGACTGGGATCACAGAAATGTGGGTCCCACCCCGGCCCTGCCCACTGACTCCCTGAGTGTTCTTCTTCGGCCACTTTATCTTGCCGTGGTTTCCTCCTTCAAGTGTGAAGGGATTGGATTAGGTCCTCGCCAGTGCCCCTCGGTGTCTCTGAAAGGCGAGGTGAGTGGTGGAAGACGGAGGACTGAGGAGCCAGTACTTGCTGCCCTCCAGGCACCTTCTGTATATGGTCTAATCAACCCCTCTGGTCACTCCCCCAAGGCTGCTGTCATGAATCCCACTCAACAGACTATATCAAGTAGATTAAGAACGGCTATCTAGGGCTTCCCTGGTGGCGCAGGGGTTGAGAGTCCGCCTGCCGATGCAGGGGACACGGGTTCGTGCCCCGGTCCAGGAAGATCCCGCATGCCGCGGAGCGGCTGGGCCCGTGAACCATGGCCGCTGAGCCTGCGCGTCCGGAGCCTGTGCTCCACAACGGGAGAGGCCACAACAGTGAGAGGCCCATGTACCAGCAAAAAAAAAAAAAAAAAAAAAAAGAACCTCTATCAGATGCCACATTTCCAACTCAGGGTCACATTAGTCCAGGGCAGCAGGTCTCAGGGATGTGGGGAATGGGACAGTCAGATTTGGGATGGAGCAATGTTTGGTGGAACCCAAAGAGATAAAGGTTCCTGTCAAGTCCCAAATCCTTCAAAGAATTAATGTTTCTCCTTCTGTTTTTCTTCTCCTCGATTTCAACAGGCCACTTTCCAAACAAAGCCATGCCCTCTGCAGGAACACTTCCTTGGGTTCAGGGGATTATCTGTAATGCCAATAACCCCTGTTTCCGTTATCCGACTCCTGGTGAGGCTCCCGGGGTTGTTGGAAACTTTAACAAGTCCATGTAAGTACCGGATCAGGTTTTCATTCCCAAACTTGTCAGTTAATACTTTTCCTTTCCCTTCTCAACCTCCGGGGAATTTTGAATGGTTGGGTTTGAGTGAAGATTCTTTTGTGACGGTTTGTGTGATAAAGTCCAAAGAATGAGACCAGAGAGAACTGCTGTCAGGATTTAAGACTGTGTGACCTCACTTTGGTGGATTTTAGGAGTAACGTTATGTAGATGAAAGTCCTGTGGTTGGGAGCTTTACCTCCAAAAACTGGCGAGTAAGTAGAGAAGGGAGACAGAGCACATCAGCTTCATCCGCTAATGAGCAAACACTCGGTTAGCAGGCTGGTCCAGGAGCTGGGGATACAGAGCTGTGCAGGGGGAGGGGCCTGTCCTCGAGGAGCTCACAGCCAAGACTGGGAGAGTTTGGTCCTCTCTGCTCTCAGATCACCTCTCTTCCTCCATTGCTGCCCTATCACACTGCAGCGGTCTTTCCTCTGCAAGTCTTTCTCAGCCCTGGGTGTGAGCTCCCTGAGGGCCAGGATGCTGCTTTCTTCACTTTTGTATTCCTGGCTCCTGGCTTCAACAACAGACATTAGGGCTGAATAGTGCTTCCCAAATGAGCCGTTGAAGATTCTTGGAAGGCACAGAACCATGGCATGAGTTAGAAAGGACTAAGAACTGCAGGAGATGTAGCATGACAGTTTAGAGGAAGCTGCTGCCAGGCAGTCAGGGCCACGTTATAATGTTCATGGACCTTAGGCTTTGTGGCTTTCATGAACCCCTTCTTCCTTGCAACAATATTAAAAATTTTATTTTATAACTGTGTTGGTATAAAGATGAGTATAATCCAGGCTGAATTCATTATCATATACATTCATTCTGAATTTCTGAATTTTTTTTTTCTGATTTTAAAAGAAATTTAAAAATTTTGTGGACCCATGAGAGTATCCTGGGCCCTAGGCACTGTGTCTGCTGTGTCTTTTGGATAAGTTGGTCCTGGGGACCTGTGTGCACGTGTGCATGTGTGTGTGTGTGTGTGTGTGTGTGTGTGTGTGTGTGAGAGAGAGAGAGAGAGAGAGAGAGAGCTTCCTGGAGAGGCAGTAACATGGGCTGGCCCTTGATGGCTGGTAAGATTTGGTTGTGTGGACACATGAGGACGAGCATTTGGGGCAAGGCTGTTGGCTGGGTGTCTGTGAGCCTAGGGTCTCAGTGATGTTGGAGGAGGGGGCAGCAGGAGTGGGTCAGGGCCGGCCCACGGAGGACCCTGAAGCCAGGCTGGGTCTTCCTGGCAGGTACTTTGTTCAAGCTGGAGAGACAGCTGGCCTAACCAGGGCTTTTCTACTTTTCTTAAACCCCCTGCAGCGTGTCTCGCCTGTTCTCAGATGCTCGGCGACTTCTTTTGTACAGCCACAGAGACACCAGCATGAAGAACATTCGCCAAGTTCTAAGGACATTATACCAGATCGAGCGTTCCAGCTCAGGTAAGCAAAAGCCTTCTGTGAATTGGTTCGTAATTGGAAGTTAACCTGCACCAGGGAGAGACAGCAGCCCAGGTGGCCTGGCGCTTGTTCCTTTGAGCTCTTCCCTGCGGGGTTTTCCTCCTCAGTGGCTGGGCTGTAAGACCTCTCTGCAGGATGTATTTGAGAAGAAACTAGGGACTCAGTGAGTGTGCTGGCCTCCTCTGGGGACACAGAAGAAACCCCCCCCCCCAGAGAAGAATGGCACCGGCCTGGCGTTAGGACCGTTAGGGGGGCAGGTTGCTGCCAACCTCATCTTGTTGGAGTTGGCTGTATGGCTGCCATGAATGGGAAGATTTATAGACGGGATACTTCCGTGCATGTAAGAGCAGTTAAAGTTGCAACTCTATTTGGAGAAGTGAAAGTTAAGCATTCATTTCTAAAAGGAAAATGCAATTCATCTTCCCCCAGGTCATTTGATTTAGTCTGATGGGTATTTGAACTCTGAGCTTTAAAAAGTGACACCTTTGGGCTTCCCTGGTGGCGCAGTGGTTGAGAATCCGCCTGCCGATGCAGGGGACACGGGTTTGTGCCCCGGTCCGGGAGGATCCCACATGCCGCGGAGCGCCTGAGCCCGTGAGCCATGGCCGCTGAGACTGCGCGTCCGGAGCCTGTGCTCCGCAACGGGAGAGGCCACAGCAGTGAGAGGCCCGTGTACCACACACACACACACACAAAAAAGTGACACCTTTATCTCTGATCCGGGGTGTGCCCGGGCAGTTTACTGCTTGCCATCTAGGAAGCAGCTGAGAGCAGGCAGCTTGCTGGCCGAGGCACTGGTTGCAGAAGTCACCACGGAGCAGCCTCCCTGGCCGTGGCCTACCACGGGGGGCAGGGGGAGGTGGAAGCAGACCCCTGGGTGCAGGCCGTGATGGCCTGCATGGTCAGTAGAGAATTTAAAAGCAATAACGAAGCTGACTGAGAGTCAGTCTGCTTTTTATCATCTCCATGCACCGGTGGTTCTAAACAGCATGAGTGATGAATTGCAGCCATCAGTAGTTAGCGGCTGCCACGGCTCCAGGAAAGTACTTTTTTTCTCAGTTTGGTGTTTGGGAGGAATGGGGTGGGCCAGCTTTTGCTGAAAGGACTCCCAGTTTGCCATCCACTTGGCGAAAGAAGAAATGGTGTAACGTGCTGGAGTTTAAACCAGGCTGGGACTGGAGCTTTCTCTTAGGAAGCCAGACTGTGCTTTCCCTGGGCAGGAAAAGAGGCAGTGAGCAGGGTGGGATCTGCCAACAAAGGGAGGCCAAGCAGTGTGGGGTGGTGCGGGGGATGTGTCATTTCACATCAGAGACAGGTGTGACTGTGCTTGGGCTCCTGGGTCAGCTTCAAGGAGCTCCCAGCTGGACCACTCCTGGATGCACAATCAGGCCACCGGGATGCTGTTTTCTTGCCCTATAGGCCCCCATCCTGCACACCTGTCTGTCTCAGCACAGTACACAGAGGGGTAGCAATCACCAATCAAAGCATTAGTCCTTCCTTGTCCGCTGGGGGCCCCCTGCCTGGTGGACCAGAGACAGAGTCAGGGTTATTTCTTCCACTGCAGAGACAGTGTGACCAAGAGGAAAGAGTGCTACGGTGTATTACTTTGTAGCTTGGTGACTTTGTGAATAAGTCCTTTAGACCCCTTTGGGGCCACTCTTCTCATCTGTAAAATGGAGACAATAGGAGAACCTAGCTCATAGGATTGTTGTGAGGAGTATAGGAGATGAACCATTTAATTGCTGAAAGACCACATCTGGCACACAGGAAGCACTTAGTGAATATGAGCTATGATTATTTTGGAGTGGTGCCATCTTGGGCAAGCCATTTAACCTCTCTGAGCCTTAATTTCTTCACCTGTAAATAATAAGTAACCTGCAATGTGAAATGTAAACCCTAACACAGTTTCTGGCACATAGTAGGTGTTCAGTAAATGTGAGCCAATATTACTCCTGTGTGTCAGTGATGCATTTCTGAGCACCTGGTCTTGCTCTTCTGCCTCTGCACTGCACGGCCAGAGAAACAGACTATGGATGGGGGCGGGTGTTGTTTCAGATCTTAGTGGGTGCTTCTTTAGACGCAGAGCAACTAGAGACATGAGTCAGCGTAGAGAAGAGAAATCAAACCTGCATTCAAACAACTTTCTCTGCACAGCTCTGAAGAGAGATATCTATGATTGTCTCCCATCAAGGCTTATCTCTCCATTCGCCCAGTATGGTCGCTTATCTGCCCTGCAGCTACTTCTTAAGTGCTTCCACCTTTCTTTGCCTGTCTTGCAGCACTGAGCCAGACCTCAGTCCAGAGGGAAGTGCAACAGAAATGGTGCTTCTTCCGAGGTGAAATCAGTAACTTTTTGCTGAATTTGAATAGCACTCTAGATTTCAGACAGCGTCTGAGGCTGGGGTATGTTGGTGTAGATCCTGACTTGGAGACCTCTGTTACTCTGCCCTGACACCCCTACTTACAGCGTGATGGGCTCAGCTCTCTTGCATTGTCACTCTGTGGATGGTAAGGGTCCTTGGTTCAGAGTCCTGCCCTCATCAACCTTCTCTACCTAGCTGAGGAGGGAACCTGCCCCTCTCAGGGCAGCTCATTTCAGGTATTGGCAGGATACCCAATATTAGGATACTGGTATTCTAATTATCAGAATCTATTCACTGGTCTGCTTATCTCCCAGAGAAAGAGGCTAATCTATTTCCCTTGAAGTGTTAAAAGACAGCCCTTTCCCCCCCCTTCTCTTCCTGAAATCTTTTGTTTTTCTAGGCTAAATGGCCTCCATTCCTCTTCTGGAATGTCACACACACACACACACACACACACACACACACACACACACACACGCCCGCCCGCCCCCCCCACCCCATTTCTGCTTCTTCTCTGGTTGGTTATGTTTCAGTGTGTCTGTGTCTTTGTTGAAGTTTATCAGAAATTACAAGTCTTCCAACACAGAGTAGAAAGAGCTTTGTCTCCTTTGCTCTGAGCACTGTATTTCTGTTAATGCAGTGAGCTTCCTGGCATCCACGTCACACTGCTGACTCATATTCCTTGCGCAGTCAACCCAAACCACAGAGCCTTTTAAACATACAGTATTGCAAGTCCCTTGTTCTCCATTTCTGAATTGTGCTGTTGGCTTCTTGAACCTAAAGGGAGAATATCTATCTCTTTTCTAGTTTACACTTTTAGATTCCCTATGTCATCTCCTCCTACCCAAACCGTTTTAGATTTTGGTTTTGCCATATGTTATATTTGCTGCTGCTGCTGTTGCCTGTCATGTAGGAATTTGATAAATAGCTCTCTTTGTTCTCATCCAAGTCATCGGTGACTGTGGGACCAGGGCTGGAGGCTTGGATCAGTCCAAGGCTGGAGACTAAGAGCCCCTTTGGACAGTGCCATTCAGGTTCTTATAGACCTACCAACCCTTGTTGTCATCTGTGCTGGGCCACCGGGCTCCTGTGATCTGGTTAGAGGACTCATCTTGTTTTTTCCTTCCACTTCACCTGCTAAATCCATTGGCCTATCCATTGATAATTTGTGGATAGGGGAGTGTCTGCTCAAATACTCTTTTCTAGTCCCATGGTTTGCTGGGCTAGGGCATTGTTTTATTTCCACTTATTGGATGAGACCTTAGAGGCCAGCTAGTTCATTTATAGACAAATGGGTTCATTGATTCAAACGTTCAGCCAGTATTTATTGAACATGTAATATGTCCCAACCACTGTTCTAGGTGCTGGGACATAGAGGTGTACAAAACAAATATGGCCTCTGTCCATACGGAACTTCTGTTCTAGAAAAGACTCTGATCCAGCAGCGGGGAGGGACTTTCCCAAGTTTGCACAGCCACCAGAGGGATATTCTGGGAATTGAACACAGCTAAACTTCTGCTGCCCTGTGCAGTGCTCTTTCTACGGAGCTCTCTTGTGCTGTTCTATTAATCTCCCAACTGGGAAGACCGCCGGTTTTAAGAGTTAAGTCATAGACAAGTCTAATTATCCTTGAAACCATCCTCATAAGAAACGCATGTAGGAAGCTTTACAGAGGGGCCGCTCGCTCAGTTTTCTCATCACTGGAACTCTTTGGACATTTTATTATCTTCTTCCTAAACCTACAACCACCCAGTTGAGGAGGGGCCAAATTAATGTTTGGGAGTCCAGGTGAGGAGCGTTCCTCCTTCTTAAGTCCCTGTCATGACTACAGTCCAATGGAAGTGTAAAAGTTGCACAAATTCTCAAAGACTCTAGAAAAAGTGACAGGTCTAGATTCTGTCTCTCTGAGATGCAGTCTGGCAAGAAGGAATGTTTCTCTGAGTGAGTCTTGTGTTGTATCTGAGATGATTTTGATCAGTACACAGATGAAAACTTTTCATTTTAACCCATCTCAAATTGCAATTTCATGGGTATTATTGCTTAGGAGGCTGTTAAATAGGAAAAAATTACTTGAAGTTAATTTAAAGAAGACGTCGTTTTATGTGGATGTGGTGAAACTTGTGAGAGTAGTTTGTAAATACTGGAAGATTGGAAAATGCTGCTGTAAGAGAAAGCATTTGGGGCTTTGTATTAATATTTGTTTTGGGGGAATGATGTCACCAAGATGGTGAAATAGGCCTTTGCTGACTTTGCTCCCCCCTCACAAGAAGATTCCTTTGGAGAACAAGTTCAGGCTCTGTCCCTCATTAAGTGTGAACCTTGGGCATGTTTTGTTTCTTTCTGACCCTCAGTTTACCTGAAAAGTGGAGATTAGCTGCTCTGAGGGTTGTTGAGCATTAAATCAGATGACATTGTAGATGACTGATAGCGAGGTCACAGCACATAATTGACACACAATTAATCTGAGTTAGTTTACCTCCCTGTCTGCTCCTGGCTGCCTTTTGGCTTTGCCCATTTGTTCATCCTCTCTGGGCCTCAGCTTTCCTTGCCTCGAAATTGGGACTTTGGCAAGACAACCTGAACATGTTTCATCTTGGAAACTTGGTCGGTACTTGGGCTAGGGATCACCTAGGACTGACTGGTGATGTGGGCCGTCCCCTGCCTGTAGCTCCTGGAGGGCAGGGCTGGGCCTTGCTTGTGGCTCTGTCACAAGCATCAGCATGATAGCAGTACAATCAGGCACCTGGTAAGCAACCAGTGAATCTTTGTGGAATGAAGGTTAGAGATAATACCTGCCCTTTCTCCTTCACAGTGTATTCTGAGGGTCAAATGAAAGCACCTTGAAAAGTATAAAATTCCAGCACATGTCATTTTCAAGTTGATCCACTGTGTGAACCCAAGTCACCAGGGGTTTCAATTACTAATAATGACAAAAGTTCTTAAGCACAGCCTTGGCTTTCTTTCGTCTACAAGGCTTACCTTCCAGAACTTTACTGGAAGGGCTGCCGTGAACCCAGAGGCTTGAAGTGGATTTACTGAGAAGCTAAAGAAGTTTCACTTTCATAGCCCCCTTCCAAGGCGCTGGTAGGGATCTCAGCAATCAAAAAATTGCCAAAGTAGGATGTTAAAAAAAAAATTCTTTTTTGGGCTTCCCTGGTGGCGCAGTGGTTGAGAATCCACCTGTCAATGCAAGGGACACGGGTTTATGCCCCGGTCCGAGAAGATCCCGCCTGCCGCGGAGCGGCTGGGCCCATGAGCCATGGCCGCTGAGCCTGTGCGTCCGGAGCCTGTGCTGCGCAATGGGAGAGGCCACAACAGTGAGAGGCCCGTGTACCACAAAAAAAAAAAAGAAAAAGAAAAAATTCTTTTTCTTTCTTTCTTTTTTTTTGGGGGGGGGGATTTAAAAATTTTATTTATTTATTTATTTATGGCTGTGTTGGATCTTCGTTTCTGTGCGAGGGCTTTCCCCATTGTGCCAAGCGGGGGCCACTCTTCATAGTGGTGCGCGGGCCTCTCACTATTGCAGCCTCTCTTGTTGCGGAGCACAGGCTCCAGATGCGCAGGCTCAGTAGTTGTGGCTCACGGGCCCAGTTGCTCCACGGCATGTGGGATCTTCCCAGACCAGGGCTCGAACCTGTGTCCCCTGCATTGACAGGTGGATTCTCAACCACTGCGCCACCAGGGAAGCCCCCCAAATATTCTTTTTCTTAAAGAGAGTCCCCCAAACTGTGTCAGCCTCAGGCCTCACACAGCTGCGTCTGCATCTGCCAGAGGCTTGGGGGGACAGGAGGGACTGCCTACTTGCTCGGCCTCCTCTTCCATCTGGCCCTCCAGGTTTGCTCACCACTCCAGCCCACTGCATCCTCTTTGGGGAATCTGGCGTTTTCCAGTGGGGTGACCAGCGGGCTGGCCAGAACTAAGTCCTTCCCAGTAGGGCCGGTGCTGCTCAGATCAGGACTGGGCTAGGGAAGGAGGTATTCCTTTGCTTTCTTACTGTTTATTTCCTGTAGAGCTCCTTAAACGTGTTGTTTAGCGATACCTAATGGGCTCATTAGCCTGCTTCCTGCTAGACATTTCAGCTCAAACACCCACTCTGCCCCAGTGCCTTGCTCCTTCCCCAAATCCTGGAATCCTGACTACAGCTCTCCTTCATCTCTAGGTGGCATCATGGGCCCAGGCCCCTCTCGAGTTTGTATCATATGTAGTGGTTGAAGACATCCCACATCGTTGAGGTCACGGGTTGGAAGGGGAAAGACTGGAGGAGAGATCTGGGGCAGTGCTGCCTGCATCCTGACACCCTGACTTGGGTCTTGAGTTTGTCCATCCCTTCAGTGACATTTTTGAGTGTCAGTGGAATGGCTGTAATTTTCTATATATTCATGGTACAAATCTGGCTCGTTTGACCTTTTTGATGTGGCTCTGACCAAGACTTTTATGAAATAAGTCCCAAAGGTTATGCTGGACTTTACCTAGGGAAATGGATCATAACTTTCTGGCTGTTGGGTTTACTGGTAATACTGAGAACTCACTGCATGGACCTTTGATTCTGCTTTGCTCTTTCAAAGTCAGAAAGACCTGATCCCCTGATGGCAGGGCAGGCTTTGGTGACTGGCTGTGGCAGGGAGTTGAGGGA
The DNA here is from genome assembly GCF_026419965.1 of Kogia breviceps. Classification (NCBI taxonomy): domain Eukaryota; kingdom Metazoa; phylum Chordata; class Mammalia; order Artiodactyla; family Physeteridae; genus Kogia; species Kogia breviceps. The sequence goes on from NC_081317.1 coordinate 27,872,480, forward strand.
AAGGGTTGTAAAGTTAGCATCTCGTAAACATCCACCGGGGCAGTACAGTTTAGTATTAAGAGACTCAGCATACCTGGCAGCCAGACTGCCTTGGTTCAGATCTTGGCTCTGCTGCTTACCGGCTGTGTGACCTTAGATAATTCTGGAGCATCTTTGTGTGTCAGTTTCCTCAAAATGGGGATGATATTCCTCTCTTAGGGCTGTTGTGGGGAATCATGAGATAAGCATAAAGCATTTAGTACAGTATTTGGCACATCAGGAGCACCAGGCTTAGACTTTACTTCATTGCAGGACCATCATGTGAGGTAGGGAATTTTCTTCCTTTTTGTGCACACGAAGGAGCTGAAGTTCAGAGAGGCTAAGTAACTTGCCAAAGGAAGCACAGCTGGCAAAGGGGAGGAATAGGACTAGAACTTCAGACTTCCATACTCTGCTAGTATGTTATTACAGCCTCAAGAGAGCAGCCCAGGGTAGCCAGAAAAGTTCCCAGTTCACAAGATACTGGGCATGGATGGACTGGTATCAGAGCAGAGACAAGAGGGCTTCCGAGGGAAATGCCAGGCTTCCTCCACTTTCCGGCTTCGTGGTAACAGACATGGGCGGAACGTTCCCCAAAGCCCGTGTACAAAGAACATCCTGTGACTCACAGCCACTTCTTCCCTGCCTAAACCCCTTCCTTCCATTTGGGCAGCTGCTGAAGTTGAGGCTGCAGCCTCGAACTTTGTTTTCTGTCCTTGTGGGGCCCCCGTGGGTCATCTTGGGAGATCAGTTGACCTATGTGTCAACATTATGTCATCAAACTGGAAATTCCTTGAAATCTTTGGATGATTGCAACTCACATCTGTATGCACTTATCAAAAGTTCTAATTTGAAGCCTTAGAATTTCATAGTTTGAAAGTTTCCCAGACCTATCAAAACCAAGCAGCGTCTCAAAGCCTAGGCTGTTGGTTTCCATCCAGGGTAGGGCTTGGACCCAGCTTGGTCTGCCATCAGGGGCTTCAGTGCTGCACTGCTGTGTTGAAGTATTGCTTGAACTAAAGCAAATCAAAGGTCAGCTTTACCCAGACAAGAATAGAAAACACAGTTGTACTTGATTCCAGGAAGGCATGTGCCACATAATATCAGGCTGCCTTTAAAGAGTTTGGGTTGTTAACCCCAACAGCAGTGTTTCATGTCTCTTGCTTTTCCAGTATGAGATTTATTTACCTTGTGGGTGGCAAAGAGCAGTTTGGAAGTCCAGTTTGTTTCTCCTTAAAATCTTGGCATTTCTAGCCTTCTCATCGCTGTTGCATTGAGGCACAGAAAGGCAATCTTAGAGTGACACTATGTCCAACAGACTAAGCTGTACCAGGTTATGATGCTGTTTTACATTTAAATATGTTGTGACATTCAAGTCTTACAACAGTACCAGCTTGGTGTTATCATCCCCATTTTATTGATGAGGAAACTGAGGCTCACAGGGTTACATCTTTCACCCAAGGTCACAGAGTAAGGCTGTGAATTTAATTAGGGTCTGTCTGACCTCAAGGCTCAGCATCTTTGCACCATCCCGTGCTGCCACTTCGCCTTATTCCAGTACCAGGACGCATGAGTGGTGTCACCAGCTTTTGATGCCAAAATCATTATGAAGCATTTTAAAAGAATAAAATGATTCATTTAATTTCTATAGAGCGAAAAGAACCAAAACTTTGTAAGCCAGAGCTGATTGGGTTCAGATTTACCACTTGCTTGCTCTGTGACCTTGAGCAGGATATTAACATCTCTGGGTCTGTTTCCTCATTTGAAAAATGGGAAAAGTAATACCTTTCTCATAAGCTTGTTTTAAGGATTGTAGACAATAATGCAGGGACTTCCCTGGCAGTCCAGTGGTTAAGACTCCGGGCAACCAATGCAGGGGTCATGGGTTCGATCCCTGGTCACGGAACTAAGATCCCACATGCCACACGGCACGGCCAAATAAAATACAATGGCTGTGTATTAAAAAAGAAAGAAAGAAAATAATACATATAATGTATCTGATGCTTGGTACATTTAATCCCCTTTCTCTGCCGACAAAGCACTACCATGTCCCTTAATGTACATTTTATTAATTTTAAAAGTAAGAGAAACTGAAGTAATTTATACCTTATATATATGAACAATTCTTCCTTTCCAACCCTGGAAAGAACCCCTTCTCAGCCCCTAATTGATAAATTCATCTTCCCTTCCTTTCCCATGTTCCTGGGCTTCTCAGGGCCCTGCATGCTGATTCTAATCCCTAACTTGTTGTGTTAGGAGCCTCTGGTCTCATTTTCAGTCAGAGACCAGCTCATCAGAGAGAACTGAATGCCTCCAACTCTCTTCTTTTTTCTCAGCTCTTTTTCTCTCTGCCCTTTCTGTTTGATGTGGTCTTTCCTGTTTCTAGACTCTGTTTCCTCTTATTTTGATCTCACCTTCTCTCTGTTCCTTGCGTCTTCTGGGCACCCACATCTCTCCACCTTTCTGGCCTTCACAAAGGGGTCTCTATGTAGTGTTCTCCCAGATGTTTTCTTGCTTTGTCTAATGACGGCTCCTTGCCTCTTCCTCTTTTCTCTTTAGGTGCCAAACTCACTGAGGCCAATGCTACCTCCCCAGTGTTATCTTTCTTTTCCTTCTGGGCTTCCCAAGCCAGCCCGACTGTGTCCACCACTGGCTGCATTGCAATAGCAGAGCTCCTGGCCAGTGTGAACAGGTCACCTCTCCCTCCGGGACCACGGTCTCCACTGGCTCTTTGGGGGCCTGGTTACCATTCAGCTTCTTACCAGCTGATGTTAGTCCTCATTCCAGGGGCTCCTGACCACCTCTCCCACCTTGCCCACTTCTCAGTAAGACACAGGTATGCTGTTGCCTTAGCAGATGGATCTGGGAAAGATGTGTCGTGTCTCTTTCCATCCCCCGATTTCAGTGCTGACTGATTCTGGAGTGGCAGAGTGAGCTGGAGGCGCATGGCTCTGCTCACCTGACCCTCTGTCCACCTTCTCTTGGAAGGCAAGGGCAGGGATCCTGTCTTTAGACAGCATCTCTTTTATTACAGGCTCCTGCCTTCAAGGAGCGCCAAGAAATATTGCTACTTGGAACCATAGCTCTAGCGCTTTGGGTTCAGTAGCCATTTAGAAGTTTGTTGAACTTATGCAAGTTCCATTCTATGTACAATAAGGAATATGTGGTTGCTGAAGTTGTGATGCTCCCATTGGTCTCAGGAGAAGACTCTGGCTTCCCCGGAACTTGCCACAAAGGGTTCAGGAAGCGTGACCCTAAATATTCTGGTTTCTCTGTGGAACCCTTCACATAAGTGTCTTCCAAGACTTTACCCACATTTGTTTTGAACTTGTTTAATTTTTCAGCTTGTGTTTTCTCTTGCAGTGTGTATGAGTCAGTATTCACTCAGTGTCGTTAGTGTTTACTTAACCCACCCCCTAGTATGGCCGATCTCCATTTATAGAAAAATGCAGGTTCAGAGAGTCTAAGTGACTTCTCCAAGGCCACATAACTGGAAAATTCTGGAACTGAGATATGAACCAGGTTAGCCAGACTCCAGAACCTGGGATCTTTCAGGGGTGTCTTGGTGTCCGTCAGCAAGCCCTCACTGTAGAGAAGGAAACTTCTCCTGGGTAGGGAACCCTGGGCCTAGATGACCAGCAGGGAGGTCCTGAGGCTGTGTGTACCCCAGGCTCCTGGCCTCCTCTCACGGGCCCTAAAGAGTCACCCCAGAGAGCAGCCAGGTTATCCTGCCTTACCCCCCTCTCCAGAGCCCTGAACTTCCCTGAGAAGCCCTGGTTTTCCCGGGGAGGGTCCAGCCTTCTCAGTGAAGCAGGCGGGAGCTATCCCTGAAGAAGAAAGTGGAGCCCTAGCAACAGGAAAACAAACCAAAACAACAAAAAATACCCCAGAAGACACCTGAGTATGTTGGGTCCCAGCCCTTTTCTGGCAGAGAAATGTTTCGCAGGTCTTGTTTAGAAGGCCCGGCTTAGGCTGAGTCAAGCCAGGAGCGGGAATCTGACCGTGGCCCCTCCAGGCCATTGACAGGGTCAGGGCCGGGAGACCCTCCTGGGGGTCCTTTTAAGAAGAGTATTTGGGCCTGGGAAGCTGATGTGATCTCCTTCTCGACTTCTTTTTTTTTTTCATTTGCCTCCTCCACCCACTTCTCAAGCAGCTGATCCTGTGGTTTCTTTTCATGTTGAACAAAAGAGACTACAGCGATCTTGAAACCGGAGCTGGGGACTGGAGGGCACTGACCGAGAGTAACCCCGCCGCCAGCTCTGCTGAGGGCTTCCCTCCTCCGCCTTCCGGGGCTGCTGCCCTCCCTCCTCCCTGCCCCCCTCCTTCTCGGAGGCACGCAGGCAGGCTGGGAAGAAGCAGAAAGAACACTACATGGCCATGAAGGTATCCCCCCACCCCCGGTGCAGTGCCCCTCCCCTCCACACCCCTCTTCCTGCCGTGGAAACGTTTCCTTAGCCTGCCTGGCCCAGAGGACTGGCAAGGAACTGAGGATTCTGTCCTGTTTGTCCTCAGCCCACAAACACACACTTCACTTGTTTTGTTCTTTAGACTCCAAGCTCCTGAATTGTTTTTTTTTTGTTTTTTTTTTCTCCTTTTCTTTGCCCTACCTCCCTGCACCCGAAGCAAAGCTCTCTGGAAAAGGACAGGCTGCCGCTGGCTCCTCAAGTACTTTGGTCCATATCAGAGATATGGCAGCAGGAAAGCTCTAGGCGCCTTTTGCTGGATGGTGACTTTTGGTCTTCTCTTCAGGCAGCAAGGCCTCATGTTTAGTTTAGTGACCCGTCCAGCTCCCTGATGACCATATTCTGTGACAGCATTTATATCCTTTCAGTTACCCTTGTAAACTCTTGAGGCCCTTTCCCTCCAGAAGAGTACTTTCACTTTCTTGATCTTGGTGTTCACAACAAGCTGTGAATTATTAACCCTTCTTACATCTAAGGAAACTGAGGCCCAGAGAGATTCAGAAAAGTGAGGTTCATGATTACACAGTTAGGAAACAGCTGAACTGGGACCTGAATTCACATTTTCTGATGCCATGTCCAGTGCTGATTTAGTTTTACCCCAAGTGTACCTTTTGGTACCAACTTTAAGAAGCCCTCTGAGATCATCTTCTACAACTTACACGTTACAGATAAGAAAATCAAGGTCATGTCAGCTCACGTGGGCAAAGTTAAATGGCCAAGTAAGTGACTGTCTCTTCCATTGTGTTCTCTGTCTTGTTTCCAATGACTGGTTTTTCTTCCTGGTCATCTTCCATCTATGCCCATCCTTGCAGTGATCCTGTAGAGGCGATCATTTCCGTTGATTCTCTGCAAAATGCTAGATTTATTTATTCTTTTCTAAAGCTTTGAATAGGCAAATTGGTTAGCTTCAACCTTTTCTTCACCTTATAGACAGTGTCAGCAGAAAGAATTCAATAGTTCTGTCTGACTCAGGAGCTCAGCCAGGCAAATAACATAACACACACATACACACACACACGTGCATATACCTTAGATCATAAATTCAGTGTTGACTTAGTTGGCAAAGTCACTTCTGTGTTCTTATCTATTCTGAAAGCATATGCTTTAGGATCAAACTAGCAATGAAGCTCATGAGGTGTCTTTCCTGAAAGTGATGATGGTATTAGCCATCCTTACTGAGAACTTTTCTTGGTTTCAGGCATTATGCTGGGACTGCAGGTGCATTTTCTCATTTAACCCCCAGCTCGGTGCAGTGACGTAGATGCTGCTGTCATCCCCATTTATCCTGTTATGGACACTTCCAACACTCTGCTTCCAGCTCCCACTCACCTGACTGTCTTCCTGACCTGGGCTGACGCAGCTGAGGGGGCTTAGAGAAACTCTAACGCTGTCTCGACCTGGTTTGTTTCACACTCAGGTCCTGTTTCACCCTTCCCTATGGGCAGCAGTCGCCTCAGGTCATTACTTGATTCACTCATTTGTGTCCATCCATTCCTCCATCATCCACCATTACCAGGGTGCCTTCTCTGTGTCAGGCACTGCTGTGCTTTTGAGTTCCAAAGTCCTCACCCTCAGGCCCTTCTGTTCTTCTGGGGAAAAAGATGTGGTCTCAGACAACTGAAGCTTGGGGGAAGCACACTTAGGAGGCTGTTAGGGCACAGAGGATGGCCACCTGACCCAGCTTGAGGGCGGAACGTCAGGGCAGGCTTCCTGGAGGAGATGACTTATGGCCCAAGTCATAAAGAAGGGTAGGAGTTAGCTAGGCCAAGAGGAGAAGGGCCATTTCAGACATCAGGCTTTCTCAATATTCTTGGCCTCTCCACTCATTTTCCTGCCAACAACAAAATGGAGAAAACTGAGACCAGAGGTACAAATCCACCCAACTCTGGCCTCATACTATATACCTCCTTCTCTTCCTTCTCCCATCCTACTCCCCAAATCTTAGGTTTTGAGGAATCTCCTCTATGTTTATCTGCTTGTACATTTATTTTTTCATCCAGAAGCATTGAGAACCTGGTGCACACAGCACTGTGACTACAGGGTATCCTGGTCCCTGCCATCACGGGAGGCCTTCCTTACCCTCTCCTCACCAGCCACAGCCTCTGGAGACTTCTGGCTCTTTGTCCTTTCCCAGAATTTATCTTCAGCCTGTTCAGCCTGACTACCCCCTTGAAACACTTGCAGATGATAAGCCTCATCTGAGTCAAACGCTTCCATGAGCTGCCTTCCTCTGGCTCTCTCATCCCTTCTGCTTTCTCTGTTGATTTGCCTCTTCATCTCCCTTATCATCCTTGGAAGTTCCTTGAGGACAGTGCCTGTGTCCTTATCTTTTCTCTACACTTCATGGTGGTACACTAGTAAAGGTGAGTGAAATAAACCATTCTGAATAATCACAAAATTATTATCATTTTTTGAGCACCTAAAATGAGCCCGTTTCTCACTATTCATGCATTACACGTAAATATCTCTAATCCTCATACCTTCGCAAAGTGGGCACTGTTACCCTTACCTCTTAAGTAAGAAATCTTGGGCTCAGGAAGGCAAAATGAACTTCTCAAAGCCACACAGTTCATAAACAGCAGAATCCAGCATCAAAGTTAGATTATTCTGGTCCCACACCCCTGATCTTTTCACTGCACTATTGTTTCCCAAACTTGGCTGGAATCGCCCTGGGGAGTGTTAGAAAATTCTGATGCCTGGGTCTCGGCCCCAGAAGTTCTGATCGCATCTCCCGGGAGCCAAAGTTGAGAACCAGTGCGCCCCACGGCGCTGCTTTCCTGCACGCACACTGGCTGCAGCTTGGTGGTGGTGGTGTGTGAATCTGCGTCCACATGTGTGGTATCTGTGTGACCAGAATTGAAGTTCTTTGTGGCCAGGGATCTTTGGCCCACCCTGCTGCCTTGCCTCATGGAGGCCTCGCCACCACGTGCACGTGCACTGCCAAAGGTTGGTGACTGTTTAATCAGCCTCTCGGTTCTTCTTTCTCATTCGGAGGATTCACTGAGAGGCAGTTGGAGTTTGATCACATCCGGCTGTTCTCCTCCGCAGAGCCAGCTGACTTACCAGAAACGGCTTGTCAATGCACTGTGCATGCTCCCTGGTCTCAAGAGTGTCGCTCGTGACCTAGACCCATCGCAAGTGCTGCGGGGTCGGGCTCCCACCCTCGAGCAGCCCTGCTCCGGAGCGGGGAGGCTCTTCTGGACTTGACTCAGCTGCTCCGGCTTTTCACCCTCAGGAGGGGGGTGTGACCCGCCTGGTCACTGAGGCTCAGCTCGTGTGTATATTCTGTTCTGTCCGGAGCTGAGAGAGGTTTCTTCGTCCCTCACTTGACAGGTGAGGCCGTGGAGACACAGCTAGGTGAAATAATCTGGCAAATAAATGGATACAGAGCCCAGGCTTTCTGACTCCCATTGTTTCACAGTGGTTAGTGTCAGGCTTTCCATGCCAGACTTCAGCTGAAGCCACCAGCTTTCCTACCTTCTTCCTGTTTACCTTAGGGATACCTTAGGGATACTGGGACACTCAGGATGTCACTTTGCATCTCTGGGAATATAGTTCTAGTGACTAGGAGTCCTGCTTACTGTTGGGGTGCAGGCTGGGGATCATCCTAATACCTCTGGGCCCTTCTCGGACCTGTACAGCTGAAAGGAAATATCCTGTGATGTTGCTCGGATACTTCCAGAATCTTCCCAGCCCTGATCCCATCTCCTAATATTTATTATCCAGCCATCATTCACTGATCAGTAATTCTTTGCTTGATCTGGACCCTGGGATACAAGGATAAAAGACATAGTCTGGTGGAGAGAATATGCAAATAAAACAACATTCCTAAAAGGGTGGTCCCCAGACCCCCTGCATAAGACATACAAGAGATGCTTATTTTTTTTTATTTTTTTTATTTTTTTATTTTTTGTGGTACGCGGGCCTCTCACTGTTGTGGCCTCTCCCGTTGAGGGGCACAGGCTCAGCGGCCATGGCTCATGGGCCCAGCCGCTCCGCGGCCTGTGGGATCTTCCTGGACCGGGGCACGAACCCGTGTCCCCTGCATCGGCAGGCGGACTCTCAACCACTGCGCCACCAGGGAAGCCCAAGAGATGCTTATTAAAATGCAGATTCTTCAGCCCCACTCTAGAGCCACTGTTTCAGAATCTCTGGGAATTGGGCCCAAGAAACTGCATTTTAGCATGTCCCTAAGTGAATCTTAGATGCTCTGAGGTTTGGCAGCTATAGAAGCAAACACGATGGTGAGAACGCAGTATCATATGTGTTAGGGAGCACCAGGCAGGTGTCAGCCTGCAGGAGCATCTCTTCTCAGAAGGGGTACTGACTGGGCCAGGACCAGCTTCTCGAATGTGTCATGAGGAATAACTAGGAGTTAGTCAAATAAGGTGTAGCCAGAGAATCATTTCTCTAGAGACACGAATCATGCTTAGTGTATCTCTTCTATAACTCTGTATTATTAAAGTTTGCTTTAGCAGAATATATCTGGATCAGGAAGCACTGAAGAGAGTCTGGTTGGATTTTGAGCCCTGCTTCTACTTTATCTCTGCACATCACCCCCATAGCTCCCAGGATTAATTCCTGTCCTCTTTAAGCCTCACCTCACAGCCCCATTTTCAGGTCAGACATCTGTTTCTCATCAGTTAAGTGATTTAGGTTTGCTGGGTTTGCCCCCGAGAGGTGGGTTCGTTCCTGGGCCTGTGGGCTAGTCTCTCAGTGATGTCTGCCTGGTCATGAGGTCATGATGAGCTGGTTTTCTCTTTGTTGAAAGAAGCTGGGTTATTAAGAGGGCAGGGCATCAGGGGAAGTGGACACTCAGATGAAGTGGACACTCAGGGAAAATGAGAGCATTTCAGTAAAAGGGAGGGCCTGCCAAGCATCTGGCCAGGAACCTCATGTTTGGGGATGAAGAAGCTGAGATTCAGAAAGATATGAAATACCCAAGTGATGCCATTAGGCACAGCCTTCAACTCTGGGGACTAAAATTGGATTTCTGGCTAGTGCTTTTTCTGCTTCACTGCACTGGATTGGAACCTTTTCTAAATGTACCTGAAGGGCTAATTATTTAAAGAGATTCTGTATGACACCCTGCATCAATCCAGTCATTTGGTAGCGTTGATTTTTTTTAAATGTATGCATATGTGTTTTCTTAAAGCACGGCAGACCTGGGTGTTGAAGGTCTGTATCACGTGTTCCACATTAAGAACTGAAATGAGACCAAGTCTGTGAAAGCGCTTTCATATGCATAATGCTCTACATCTTTGGTTCTCAAAGGGTGGGCCCCAGACCAGCCACATCAGCACCGCCTGGCAGCTTGTTAGAAATGCAGATTCTCCAGCCTCATCCCAGGCCGATGAATCAGAAACCCTGGGGTAGGGGACCAGCAGTCTGTTTTCACAAGTCCTGCAGGTGATTTTAATGCCCGCTCAAGATGGAGAACCACTGCTCTGCATCAAGAGGAAACCAGCCCCCTGAGGCTTATGGGAATAAAGGCTTTAAATATCTCCGAGTTTAGCTGACGGAGATGGCACTGGGGAGACAGGAGCTGTGGGGTCAGGGTCACAAATCTCAGGTGGGTTGATTTTTTCTTTGAAAAGCAAGGAAAAGCTGTGTGTGTGTGTGTGTGTACGTACAGCAGTGCCGCACTCCACGGCTTCAGAAAGCAGTCTTTTCTTGTCTCTGCTGTTAAGGTGAAGCTCCCTGAACTTTGTTTCTCTGTGTGCTTAAGCCAGAGGCCTGTGGTTATCAATCGGTTTAAAACGAGGCAGTCAATATTATGATAGTTTGCTCCGTCGTGCTTTTTATTTATTTATTTATTTATTGTTTGAGTTACTTATGAAATGAAAATAAAACGCTATTTCTCCGGCAGGCTTGAAGTTTCAGGACTTCCTGGTAGACAATGAAACCTTCTCTGGATTCCTGCATCACAACCTCTCTCTGCCAAGGCCAACTGTGGACAAGATTCTGGGGGCTGGTGTCAGTCTCCGCAAGGTAAGCTGCGACCATCACTTTCTCTGGTGGGGCTGATGGCAGTGACATTGTTGGAGAGCGCCTGGAGGGAAGTGAATAAAATCTTGTCTTTGTAATGGTGCCGAAGGAGGTTGTTGGCTCCAATGCAGCTTCACCTATCTTTACCTCCCTACTCAGGCTGGCGTTGCCAAACCATCCAGAGAGTGGAATGTACAACCTGGCGTCACGGGCCTGCTTGTTGAAATAAAACTGATTTCCTGCCCATCAGTTGGCATTTGTTGATAACGTCTCCCTTAAGGGAAGATGAATTTAAGATGAATTAAACATTTTCTTTAAAATTTCACAGTTCTGAAACAATAACCAGGGTTGAGGATTATTACCTAGAGTATCTGTCTATAAAATCTAAGACAGGAAATTTTCAAAATGTAATGCTTCCTTTAAAGATAGACGAGAAAGATATATAAGGAGAAAATGCTTAATTTTTTTTCTTAAATTTATAAAACCAGGAAGTAATATTAGTGTTTATGTAGAATTTTAATCTTAGATTTTCAGAAACTTCCACTGGCATCATTAGATAATCATACTGCTCCTGTGCGGTAGACAGCAGACCCAGATTGCATGGTTATTGATTTTCAGAGAAGTGTCTCAAATTTATTCTCTGGCAGAAAGAGGAACTGCTTTCTTACTGTGTCTCATGTCTACGTACTAGCTTGTCTTTGCAGTAAGCAGAAGTAGTGGAAATGTTTATGACTGAAAATAAGATCTTTGCTTTACATGATCTAGAATTTTAAAAATTCGAAAAATGTGCTTACTGCTTTCGCTTATGAAACTAGGAAAATATGCCTTGAATTTACCAATTGTGTGGTTGGGAGATGGGCCAAAGGCAGCAGGCTTATGAAATCTTTAGCATGATTTCCATTGCCCTCCGCCAATTTCTTATCTGTCACATCCGATCAGTTTAAAATGAGGGACATCCTAAGTACAGAGGTGGTCCTTGCATGGTAACTAGTCTCTGCGTAGTCAGTGTTCTTAAACCAAATACTAAAGGTAGGCTGGCAGCAAGGGCTAGTTAGAGAAAGGAGGAAAAGTGAAGTGTACTTGAGTATCTGGCAGTAGGTGGAAACTTAATGGAAACCATGGCCAACCAAGTGCTCTGCAGGGTTAGAAAGCTGCATGGGTCTTGAAAGGCTTTTGGTCCATCACTCCCACTAGGTTGTACTATAATCAGGTCAGGTTGCACTAATTGAAACAAACAGAGGAAATAGTAATGGAGTAATAAAGAGTCTGAATCATCCATTCATTCATTAAACAAATATTTACTGTCCATACGTTCCAGCACTGTGGACACAAAGAGAGCAAGAAAAACAAAGACCCTCATCTTACTGAACTTATTGTCTAATGGACAGTAAAGACCAGGTATTAAGAAGTGCAGTTTATTTAGTTCCAGTAAAACTAATTAAATAAGATATGACCAAGGAAAGGTTCTTTGCTGAAATGAATAGATAAGAATGACTTAGGGAACATTGGTTCAAGATGGCAGAGTAGAAGGACATGCTCTCACTCCGTCTTTTGAGAATACCAGAATCGCAACTAACTGCTGAACAATCATTGACAGGAAAACACTGGAACTCACCAAAAAAGATACCCCACATGCAAAGACAAAGGAGAAGCCACAATGAGACAGTAGGAGGGGTGTTATCACAATAAAATCAAACCCCATAACTGCTGGGTGGGTGACTCACAGACTGGAGAACACTTATACCACAGAAATCCACCCAGTGGAGTGAAGGTTCTGAGCCACACGTCAGGCTTCCCAACCTGGGGGCCTGGCAACGGGAGGAGGAATTCCTAGAGAATCAGACTTGGAAGGCTAGTGGGATTTGATTGTAGGACTTCTGCAGTACTGGGGGAAACAGAGACTCCACTCTTGGAGGGCACACACAAAGTAGTGTGCGCATTGGGACCCAGGGGAAGGAGCAGTGACGCCATAGGAGACTGAACCAGACCTACCTGCTTGTGTTGGAGGGTCTCCTGCAGAAGTGGGAGGCAGCTGTGGCTCACCAAGGGACAAGGACACTGGCAGCAGAAGTTCTGGGAGCCCGCCCAGAGTCCACCATTAGCCCCACCAAAGAACCGGGGTAGGCTCCAGTACTGGGTTGCTTCAGGCCAAACGACCAACAGGGAGGGAACCCAGCCCCACCCATCAGCAGACAAGTGGATTAAAGTTTTACTGAGCTCTGCCCACCAGGGCAACAGCCAGCTCTACTCTCCACCAGTCCCTCCCATCAGGAAACTGCCACAAGCCTCTTAGATAGCCTCATCCACCAGAGGGCAGACAGCAGAAGCAAGAAGAACTACAGTCCTGAAGCCTGTGGAACAAAAACCACATTCACAGAAAGATAGACAAGATGAAAAGGCAGAGGGCTCTGTACCAGATGACGGAACAAGAAAAAAATCCCAGATAAACAACTAAATGAAATAGAGATAGGCAATCTTCCAGAAAAAGAATTCAAAAAAATGATAGTGAAGATGATCCAGGGCCTCGGAAAAAGAATGGAGGCAAAGATCAAGAAGATGCAAGAAGTGTTTAACAAAGACCTAGAAGAATTAAAAAACAAACAGATGAACAATACAACAACTGAAATGAAAACTACACTAGAAGGAATCAATAGCAGAATAACTGAGGCAGAAGAACGGATAAGTGACCTGGAAGACAGAATGATGGAATTCACTGCTGCAGAACAGAATAAAGAAAAAAGGATGAAAGGAAATGAAGACAGACTACGAGTCCTCTTGTACAACATTAAATGCAACAACATTCGCATTATAGGGGTCCCAGAAGGAGAAGAGAGAGAGAAAGGACCCCAGAAAATATTTGAAGAGATTATAGTCAAAAACTTCCCTAACATGGGAAAGGAAATAGCCACTCAAGTCCAGGAAGCACAGAGAGTCCCATACAGAATAAACCCAAGGAGAAACACACCGAGACACACAGTAATCAAATTGGCAAAAATTAAAGACAAAGAAAAATTATCGAAAGCAGCAAGAGAAAAATGACAAATAACATACAAGGAACTCCCATAAGGTTAACAGCTGATTTCTCAGCAGAAGCTCTACAAACCAGAAGAGAGTGGCATGATATACTTAAAGTGATGAAAGGAAAGAACCTACAACCAAGACTACTCTACCCAGCAAGGATCTCATTCAGATTTGATGGAGAAATCAAAAGCTTTACAGACAAGCAAAAGCTAAGAGAATTCAGCACCACCAAACCAGCTCTACAACATATGCTAAAGGAACTTCTCTAAGTGGGAAACACAAGAGAAGAAAAGGACCTACAAAAACAAACCCCCCCAAAATTAAGAAAATGATAATAGAAACATACATGTCGATAATTACCTTAAATGTGTATGGATTAAATGCTCCAACTAAAAGACACAGGTTTGCTGAATGGATACAAAAACAAGACCCAGGGCTTCCCTGGTGGCGCAGTGGTTGAGAATCCGCCTGCCGATGCAGGGGTCACGGGTTCGTGCCCTGGTCCGGGAAGATCCCACATGCCGCGGAGCACCTAAGCCCGTGAGCCATGGCCGCTGGGCCTGCGCGTCCGGAGCCTGTGCTCCGCAATGGGAGAGGCCACAGCAGTGAGAGGCCCGCATACAGCAAAAAAAAAAAAAACAAGACCCATATATATGCTGTCTACAAGAGACACACTTTAGACCTAGGGACACATACAGACTGAAAGTGAGGGGATGGAAAAAGATATTCCATGCAACTGGAAATCAGAAGAAAACTGGAGTAGCAATACTGATATCAGATAAAATAGACTTTAAAATAAAGAATGTTACAAGAGATAAGGAAGGACACTAAAAAATGATCAAGGGATCAATGCAAGAAGAAGATATAACAATTATAAATATATATGCACCCAACATAGGAGTACCTCAATACATAAGGCAACTGCTAACAGCCATAAAAGAGGAAATTAACAGTAACACAACACTAGTGTTATTATTATATGATAATAATAACACCTCACACCAATGGACAGATCATCCAGACAGAAAATTGATAAGGAAACACGAGCGTTAAATGACACATTAGACTGGATAGATTTAATTGATATTTATAGGACATTCCATCCAAAAACAGCAGATTACACTTTCTTCTCCAGTGCACATAGAACATTCTCCAGAATAGATCACGTCTTGGGTCGCAAATCAAGCCTCAGTAAATTTAAGAAAATGGAAATCATATCAAGCATCTTTTCTGACCACAATGCTATGAGATTAGAAATGAATTACAGGGAAAAAAACAGAAAAAACACAAACACATGGAGGCTAAACAATATGTTACTAAATAACAAAGAGATCACTAAAGAAATCAAAGAGGAAATAAAAAAATACCTAGAGACAAATGACAATGAAAACACGATGATCCAAAGCCTATGGGATGGGACAAAAGCAGTTCTAAGAGGGAAGTTTATAGCTATACAAACCTACCTCAAGAAACAAGAAAACTTTCAAAACAGTCTAACCTTACACCTAAAGGAACTAGAGAAAGAAGAACAAACAAAACCCAAAGTTAGCAGAAGGAAAGAAATCATAAAGATCAGAGCAGAAATAAATGAAATAGAAACAAAGAGAACAATAGCAAAGATCAATAAAACTAAAATCTGGTTCTTTGAGAAGATAAACCAAATTGATAAACCATTAGCCAGACTCATCAAGAAAAAGAGGGAGAGGACTCAAATCAATAGAATTAGAAATGAAAAAGGAGAAGTTACAACAGACACCACCGAAATACAAAGCATCCTAAGAGACTACTACAAGCAACTCTATGCCAATAAAATGGACAACCTGGAAGAAATGGACAAATTCTTAGAAAGGTATAATCTTCCAAGACTGAACCAGGAAGAAATAGAAAATTTGAACAGACCAATCACAAGTAATGAAATTGAAACTCTGATTAAAAATCTTCCAACAAACAAAAGTCCAGGACCAGATGGCTTCAGAGGTGAATTCTATCAAACATTTAGAGAAGAGCTAACACCCATCCTTTTCAAACTCTTCCAAAAAATTGCACAGGAAGAAAAACTCAAACTCATTCTACGAGGCCACCATCACCCTGATACCAAAACCAGACAAAGATACTACAAAAAAAGAAAAGTACAAACCAATACCAATGATGAATATAGATGCAAAAATCCTCAACAAAATTCTAGTAAACAGGATCCAACAACACATTAAAAGGATCATACACCATGATCAAGTGGGATATATCCCAGGGATGCAAGGATTCTTCAATATACTCAAATCAATCAATGTGATACATCATATTAACAAATTGAAGAATAAAAACCATATGACCATCTCAATAGATACAGAAAAAGCTTTTGACAAAATTCAACACCCATTTATGATAAAAACTCTTCAGAAAGTGGGCATAGAGGGAACCTACTTCAACTTAATAAAGGCCGTATATGACAGACCCACAGCAAACATCAATCTCAATGGTGAAAAACTGAAAGCATTTCCTCTAAGATCAGGAACAAGACAAGGATGTCCACTTTCGCCACAATTATTCAACATAGTTTTGGAAGTCCTAGCCACGGCAATCAGAGAAGAAAAAGAGATAAAAGGAATACAAACTGGAAAAGAAGAAGTAAAACTGTCCCTTTTTGCAGTTGACATGATACTATACATAGAGAATCCTAAAGATGCCACCAGAAAACTACTGGAGCTAATCAATGAATTTGGTAAAGTTACAGGATGCAAAATGAATGCACAGAAATCTCTTGCATTCTTATACACTAATGATGAAAAATGTGAAAGATAAATTAAGGAAACACTCCCTTTACCACTGCAACCAAAAGAATAAAATACCTAGGAATAAATCTACCTAGGGAGACAAAAAACTTGTATGCAGAAAACTATAAGACACTGATGAAAGAAATTAAAGATGATACCAACAGATGGAGAGATGTACCATGCTCTTGGATTGGAAGAATCAATATTGTGAAAATGACTATACTACCCAAAGCAATCTACAGATGCAATGCAATCCCTATCAAATTACCAATGGCATTTTTTACAGAACTAGAACAAAAAATCTTAAAATTTGTATGGAGACACAAAAGACCCCGAATTGCCAAAGCAGTCTTGAGGGAAAAAACAGCTGGAGGAATCAGACTCCCTGACTTTAGACTATACTATAAAGCTACAGTCATCAAGACAATATGGTACTGGCACAAAAACAAAAACATAGATTAATGGAACAAGATAGAAAGCCCAGAGATAAACCCACGCACATATGGTCAACTAATCTATGACAAAGGAGGCAAGGATATACAATGCAAAAAAGACAGTCTCTTCAAAAAGTGGTGCTGGGAAAACTGGACAGCTACATGTAAAAGAATGATATTAGAACACTCCCTAACACCATACACAAAAATAAACTCAAAATGGATTAGAGGGGCTTCCCTGGTGGTGCAGCGGTTGAGAGTCTGCCTGCCGATGCAGGGGACACGGGTTCGTGCCCTGGTCTGGGAAGATCCCATGTGCCGCAGAGCGGCTGGGCCCGTGAGCCATGGCCGCTGGGCCTGCGTGTCCGGAGCCTGTGCTCCGCAACGGGAGAGGCCACAACGGTGAGAGGCCCGCGTACCACAAAAAAAAAAAAAAAAAAAAAAGTTGTGTTCCATGCTATGTATAGCTGGAGCTTATTAGACAATTTCACATTCATGGGAAAATAAATAATTCTGTATGCACTTAAAAAAAAATGGATTAGAGAGCAAATGTAAGACCAGACACTATAAAACTCTTAGAGGAAAACATAGGAAGAATACTCTTTGTCATAAATCACAGCAAGATATTTTTTGATCCACCTCCTAGAGTAACGGAAATAAAAAGAAAAATAAACAAATGGGATCTAATGAAACTTAAAAGCTTTTGCATAGCAAGGGAAACCATAAGGAAGAGGAAAACACAACCCTCAGAATGGGAGAAAATATTTGCAAATGAATCATCGGACAAAGGATTAATCTCCAAAATATATAAACAGCTCATGCAGCTCAATATTAAAAAAACAACCTAATCCAAAAATGGGCAGAAGGCCTAAATAGACATGTCTCCAAAAAAGACATACAGATGGCCAAGAAGCATATGAAAAGCTGCTGAACATCACTAATTATTAGAGAAATGCAAATCAAAGCTGCAATGAGGTATCACCTCACACCAATTAGAATTGGCATCATCAGAAAATGTAGAAACAACAAATGCTGGAGAGGATGTGGAGAAAAGAGAATCTTCTTGCACTGTTGGTGTGAATGTAAATTGATACAGCCACTATGAAGAACAGTATGGAGGTTCCTTAAAGAACTAAAAACAGAATTACCATATGACCCAGCAATCCCACTACTGGACATATACCCAGAGAAAACCATAATTCAAAAAGACACATGCACCCCAGTGTTCATTGCAGCACTATTTACAATAGCCAGGTCAGGGAAGCAACCTAAATGCTCATCAACAGACACATGGATAAAGAAGATGTGATACATACATATATATATATATATATATATATATATATATATATATATATATATATAATGGAATATTACTCAGCCATAAAAAGGAATGAAATTGGGTCATTTGTAGAGATATGGATGCATCTAGAGATTGTCATACAGAGTGAAGTAAGTCAGAAAGAGAAAAACAAATATCGTATATTAATGCATATATGTGGAACCTAGAAAATGGTACAGATAAACCAGTTTGCAGAGCAGAAATTGAGACACAGAAGTAGAGCACAAAAGTATGGACCCCAAGTGGGGAAAGCTGCGGGGGGTGGTGCTTGTGGTGTGATGAATTGGGTGATTGGGATTGACATATGTACACTGATGTGTATAAAATGGATGTATAATAAGGGAATAAATAAATAAATAAACATTTAAAAAAACCCAGAAAGACTTAGAACCGGCTTATCTGTGAGGTAAGGGGCTTGACTTTCTAGTACTCTGCTCTGATACAAGTAAAAGGAAGAATTCCACGTTCTGAAATTGTTTGAACATAGTTCTTTGCATCAGTTAAATATCTGTATGTACAAATAAATAGTATAAATGCCTTTTTTTCATAATTCAGCCCAACCCCAGGTTAAGATATTATGCATTCCAAAATAATGAGAATTTTCTATTTTCTTTAATAAAAGTGGTTTTAGGAGTTCAGACTCAAGATTCCTACTGGGTGAATCACGTGTCCCACTTTTGAGAAAAAGAGTTGGACTCAGGATTTCCCCTCACGAGGACAAGAGTGTGGAGGTGATAAGTCAAATGCCACATTCCAGTTTTAATCTCCTGTAGGATCATGCCTTGATCCATCCTAAAGTTCAGTAGAGACCCTATGCACTGGACAGAGTCCAGCAGTGTCCATTCTTCAAAGCTGTATTGATGTAAAGTCCCCCCAAAGGCTTCAAGGACCCTGCTTCCCATCTTTGTAATCCAGTTTTGCTTCTCTCTCTTTGCATGAAATACTTCCAGGTATTTTTGCAAGGCTACCAGTTACATTTGAGCAATCTGTGCAATGGATCAAAATTAGGAGAGCTGATTCAACTTGGTGACCAAGAAGTCTCCATGCTTTGCAGCCTGCCAAAGGAGAAACTGGATGCAGCAGAGCAAATACTTCATTCCAATCTGGACATTCTGAAGCCGATCCTGGTGAGTAGGATTGCTGTGTGGAGAAGCTTCAAACACTAATACTTTTGGAATGTGACGTTTTTCCTTGGGCAACGTGATTTTTGTTTTTGTAGAAATATAGTGCTGGCTGGGAGTTGGAGACATAATTTGGCTCAGTGGTATTCTAACTGTCCTTTCAAACTTTTGGGCCACCTCCCCAAGAGTAAATGGGGGAAGAGTAAGTAGGCGTGGCTCTGAGTCCAAGTCTAAGGTCCCTTGTGCCTGTTTCAATCAGAGAAAACCTGCTTTTTAATGGCTTTTAATATTGAAAGGGTTCATGTGAAGAAGGAATTCCACAGATTTTTAAAAAAATTCTCAAAACCATTGATGGGAAGATGGATATCTATTCATTTTTAAAAGCCTATCAGAAAGGAGACATCGAGGGCTTCCCTGGTGGCGCAGTGGTTGAGAATCCGCCTGCCGATGCAGGAGACACGGGTTCGTGCCCCGGTCCGGGAAGATCCCACATGCCGCGGAGCAACTAAGTCCGTGAGCCATGGCCGCTAGGCCTGCGCGTCCGGAGCCTGTGCTCCGCAAAGGGAGAGGCCACAACAGTGAGAGGCCCGCATACCGCAAAAAAAAAAAAAAAAAAGAAAGGAGACATCGAGATGTCTCATTGGGAAAACACTGGGATTGGATGGGAGCACACTCAATAATTAGCTTAATCAATGACAAAATTGCATTCACAGAAAAAAATAATCCCAACAAAGCCCAGTCATCAGCTGGGAATCACTAGTTCAGAGAAGCAGTCCATGAGAATACATCCAAGAATGAGGATGAGTCTGAGCCTTCTGGTCGTCTATGTGTTATGTCTTGTTCCAGAGCAGGTATCTTTCTTTGGGTTTTCTTGGAGCTCTGGTGAAATGCCCCTTGAACAACATCCTTTAGCATTCGGTGTTCAGGTTTCCTCTTCACCATAGAGCTCTCTGATTTGTCAGTAGTTTCTTTTAAAACCAGGGAAAAAGCCCTAGAAGAAGGATGTGCCTGGAAAGAGATGTTCCTCACTAGAATAGAAAGAAATTGGAATCCTCTGAGACTTTGAACACCATGAGTTCTCTAGAGAAAGATGGGCCCTCCTGGGGAACTAAGAAGGGTTTGTTTCTGGACCCTGTACCTGGATCATACCCTAGAATATTCCTTAGAAACACATGCCAGGGTTTACACTCTTGACTGACCATCAGGGAGTCCTTGTGTCCAGCTTGACTCTCTGATGCTATGGCTTCTGCCTGAGGTGAAGGTAGTAGTCAAACTGTGACTTTTTGGATGCTTCTGTGACAGGGTTGGTGGTGATTCCGTCAGTGTGAAGGGCTTAGGCCTAATGCTTAAGATCTGTTTTTGTTTTATTCCACAAATAGTATTTTCTGTTTCAGTGGTTGAAAATGTACTGAGTTATTTTCATTGCTCTGTGATTCCACTGGTAATGTTTCTAGAGTATAATTTTAGTAAGATATGTTTCTGTATGGAGATGTCTGCAGCCCCAGATAACTGGTCTAAATAATCAGATAAACTCATCTGTGAAGACACTTGCAGCCTGTTGGCACTTTTTGCATTGTGCGACAGAGGGTCAAAGGTTGTTACAAATGGTAGACAATTTCCTTGGACTGTTTTGGCTGTTTTGCTTTATTTCACAACAAGATAGAAATGTTCACCCTTTCAGCTGGGATGATTCAGACTTTGGAAAGATGGGTGCTTTTAGAAGACATAGTAATTTATTCTGGTGCCCTTTCATTGATTCACTTCTGTTTCCTCATTAAACACCTATTGTGTGTACAACCCAGTAAAATCCCTCTAATTATATAATGTCTGAATTATGCTCTAAGTAGAATGATAGTACAGCCTTCATAATCTGACAATCAGCAGCTTAGGGTTCAACTTGAAAATCTCTCCCTAGTTGGGAAAATTAGCGTGATCGAGGACATGGAAATGCACTGTCAAAACTGTCAGCTACATCACAGCCCATCCTGTCATGCTGTGTTTGTGCCTTGTAGACCAGTTGGTTCACGGCAGGTGTTGATTAGGGTAGCTGCCATATGCTTCCTGCCCATCTCTTGGGCATAGGAGCATCTCAGGTTCTGCTCCTGCCTGTCAGCTGTTGCTGTGAGATCTTCCTAAAATCAGAAAATGGGGCTCTTGAATTAGAACATAATGAGTGGCCAGGATGGCTCTGTGTAAAGATGTTTTAGGGCATACCTTTGGCATGAAGTGACTTCCAAACATTTTGAAATGTGACTCTTATAGCAGTGCCTTAACTGGAGCACTGGGATTGATACTTGATTTACATTAAGCAGCCTTTGCTTCTGCCACTTGGGTGGAATTTTGACATTGGTGATGGTAGATGGGTGTTCCGTGAGACCTCGTTGCACATGGGCGGTTAATTGCGCCAAGATATACAACAGGAGCAGCAACCAGCATTGCGGGGGAGGGGAGAGAAACTGTTCTGTCCGCATGCGTTTCTGTACTAAAAGTGGATTTTGAGGAGAGACAGGTTTTGAAACATTTCTCCTCTCTTTCTTTCTTTCTTTTTCTTTTTTTTTTGATGTAGCTATTTCTCTCTTTTTCAGCCAAAGTATTGTGACTCTCTCTCCTGGGTCTCCTTCAGTTCCCTGATGACCACTTGGACCCCAGTATTTTGACAGAAGTGGGGAAGTGTGGCAGAGTAGAAAGGGTGTAGGCCTGGGGTCATCTGCATCTGGGTTCAAATTCTGCCTCAGCATTTTACCAGCTGTGGGACCTTGGATACATTAGATTCTGTAAGCCTCAGATAATGAGGCTTTTACCTACAGATAACGTAGTTTACCCTTGGTTGTGATTATTGCTCAGGTATATGAAGAGCCTGGCATAAGGCCTGGTACACATTAGATGCTCAATAAATAGAAGTTAATAATTTAATTGATATGAGTAATATAAATTATATGCTGAAAGCAGTGGCTGGTAAGGTAGAAATTTTCTTTTATAAATCAGTGTTAGAAATCAGTCATACCAAGCAAAGTAATCCTTAAGAATATTTCAATGAAAAATTGCATTTTTTGCTTGGGTATTGCCAAGGCTTCTTATCCTGTAGATTAGTTGTTTATACCTTGGTTATACCTTGCATAAAATGAAGGTATGAATTTTGCATATCAAGGTGTTCACAGGACTGTATTCCTTTTTGGAAGCTCTGAACATGAATCTGTTTCTGAGCTCATTTGGATTGGTAGCTGATTTCAGTTCCTTGAAGTTGTAGGACTGAGGTCCCTGTTTTCTTCCTGGATGTCAGCTGGGGGCTGGTCTTTACTCCTAGAGGCTGCCAGCATTCCTTCTCATGCTTTTCATATGGTCTCTCCCCAGCCACAGTGGTTTGAGCCCCTCTCATGCTTTACATCTGATTTTTCCTTCTGCTACATCTCTCTAACTCCAGCCTGAAAGTTTTTTGCTTTTAAGGGCTCATGTGATTCGATTGAACCCATCCAGATAATCTAGGATAATCTCCTTATTTTAACATTCATTACTTTTTACATCTGTAAAGTACTTTTTACCAGGTGAAGTAACTGATTGACAGGTTCCAGAGATTAGGGTGTGGACAGCTTTGGGGAGGGCATTCGTTCTGCCATAACTGCCTTTGGATTGGAACATATATTGGAACAATATTTCATTCTGTCTTTGAAGTGTTTCTTCAGTGCCCTTGGCTTTTTTTATTAGTCCTGTTTCAGCCCTGTGTACTTTTTTGCTCATATTCTGAGAGTGATTCTAAAGTACAGTAGACACTACTCATTACGGTTTGTAATGCACAAACCAAAGAGCAGTGACTTTGGGAAGCAGAATATCTCTGAACAAGGCATGAGACATTCATCAGCAGAATGAACACATATTTACCGTCTGTCTACTTTGTACCAGGAACTGTTCTAAGGCACTGAAGGTTCAGACATGAACAATGCAGACAAGGTCCATGTGGAGCTTTCATTCCATTGGGCACTGAGAACCAGCTTTAAGGCTGAGACTGGAAACTTGAGGAATTCTTCATAAGTTCTGGGTTCTGTAAAGTGAGGGCTGCCCTCCCAACAGCTCCCTGACAACAGTCTTGTCTCATATGGGACACTGTGAGCCCTAGTGAAAGTCTGTGTGGTTAAGTAAGCTTGGGCTCTAGTCCTGTCTGTGATGTGAAGATGGTGTCTGGTTTTTGAGGTGAGGAAAACAGTGTCTGATTCGAGTTAGCAAGGACAGGCATGCAGATTGACCTCCATCTTGCTAATATCTTAGACACTGCATGACCATGTGGCTAGACTTATACTTTCAGCCAAAAAGGGAAAGTTCTATCTCCATGGAACAAAGTGTTCTGTTCCTGTGTCTTCCGATGCATGTAACACATTCTTGCAGAGGCGGAACTCAGTTCATAGGACAAAGGAGGTAAGATGAGTGGTGCTCTGAGGTGCCCAGAGGACTAGTGGGCTCACAGCTGGGCTGCACAAGGATCGAAGGAGCAGGTGGAGGAGGAGTGAAGAGTTATCCTTGTCTTGAAGGGTCTTTGACTTGATGAGGTGAATATGAAACAGAGTATATCTGAATTTGAATGACCTGTGAAGCAGCACTCACACCAGTCCATCTCTCACCCTCCTAATGTGCTCTTCCCTTTGCTTTTCATTTTTCTTCCATATTTTTTGGACACCTAGTTATTATGTGCCAGGAACTGTGCTGGACTGAGTTTATTTCAACTGAGTTGAAATAAAATACCAGCTCAGAAATTAAAGTCAAATTGACTTTGCTAGGTTATTGCTTTTTTTTTTTTTTTTTTTTTTTTAAGTTTCAATCTTTTACAACTTAGTTAAACTAAGTTTTTGGTGGGGCACATGCTGCAGTGTATATAGAAATATAATGTGTATTATAGAATGTAGGAATATAATGTACACGTGAAATTTATATAATGTTATAAACCATTGTTACCTCAATTTAAAAAAGAACAAAATAAAATTCATGTGGAAGGAAAAAGCTAGTGAGGATAGAAAGAATATAATGAAGTCATTTATTAGGCCCAGAAAAGATGGCACAGTGGACTTGGTCATTCTCAGGCCAGTGCCCCAGAATGTCATGCATTTTTTTTTTTTTTTTTTTTTTTGCGGTACGTGGGCCTCTCACTGCTGTGGCCTCTCCTGTTGCGGAGCACAGGCTCCAGACGCGCAGGCTCAGCGGCCATGGTTCACGGGCCCAGCCACTCCGCAGCATGTGGGATCCTCCCGGACCGGGGCACGAACCCATGTCCCCTGCATCGTCAGGCAGACTCTCAACCACTGCACCACCAGGGAAGCCAAAGCAATTGTTTTGTGTTGTTGTTTTCTTTTTTTTTTTGTTATGCTTTTAAGAAATGTTCCAATGTTGTGATTAACACATTTTGCAGAAATGGGTAGGAGCTTTTGAGTAATACTCATTTGTCTATTCTTCCATTAATGATAGTACAGTATCTAGTTGTGATCTAAAAATATTGAATAATACATGAATTCCTGTTAGCTTAACACAGAACATTACAGTCTTCACCAAAGGTTTTATTTTCCCTCTTTTTCCCCCATTTGCCTTCATACAAGAAAATCTTGCCCCCTGTGGTCAATGGGGACCTGTATGAATTCATAGCCAAGGGAATGTTTTTGGTTAAGAAAAATAGTAGGAGGAATTCCAAACTGTGAATGGCTTACCAGAGCTCTTTGGAAATACTATTGGCAAGTTTTGTCTGCCTTTGTCAAGTAAGAATGAGCTGGAGACCTCAGTTAACAGTAGGTGCAGGCACATGGTTCTCAGACTTCATTGTGTGGC
The DNA here is from genome assembly GCF_026419965.1 of Kogia breviceps. Lineage (NCBI taxonomy): Eukaryota > Metazoa > Chordata > Mammalia > Artiodactyla > Physeteridae > Kogia > Kogia breviceps. The sequence goes on from NC_081317.1 coordinate 27,897,440, forward strand.
CTCATTTTAAGGCATATTGCTTGGGGTTAATTTTGTTCAAGAAAGTTAGACATCTTTCAGATCTGATACGCACTCAAGCCAACTTATATTCTTAGCCTTCCTTCATTCCTGCCAATCTCCTTTCATCCTCCCTCTCTCTCTTATCTTTCACTGAATTAAAAAGAAAATTATAAAATAGTTCAAATATATAAAAAGGTACAGAAATAACATAAAGAACACTCATGTACCAACATCCATCATTTTACCATGCCTGCTTTAGAATTTTTTCAAGAAAGAAAACACTACAGATACAGTTTCTGTCACCTGTATATCCCCCTCTTTCCTCAAAGATAACCGTTATCCTGGAGTGGCATATTTTTAATTAACCATATATATATTTGCATTCTGTTAATAACAATATAGGGTATTGGTTTGCATGTATTCATATTGTATAGATGTGCATGTTGATTTGCAACTTGTCTTTTTCACTCAACGTTATGTTCTTGAGATTTATCAATGTTGATAAATGTGGTATCTGGTTCATTTTAACTGCTGCATGGTATTCCATTTTTATTCTAAAAAAATTTTTTAAATCTCTTCTTCCAGTCTTTGGCTTGCTTTTTCACATTGCTGATGGTATCTTTTTGTGCATAGTTTTTACTTACAGAAGTTGAAGTTGTTAGTTCCCATTTTTGGTTTGGACTTCTGTATTTTAAGAAGACCTTCCCTACCTTAGGTTCATAAGTACATTTTCTCCTCTATATCTTTTAAACATTCATTTTTAGTTTTAGCTTTTCAATATACCAAGAATTTAATTTTGTATAGTGGTATGAGATGGAAAAATTACTGTCTTTTTTTTTTAACATCTTTATTGGAGTATAATTGCTTTACAGTGTTGTTAATTTCTGCTCTATAACAAAGTGAATCAGCTATATGTATACATATATCCCCATATCCCCTCCCTCTTGCATCTCCCTCCCACCCTCGCTATCCCAAGCTGATCTCCCTGTGCTATGTGGCTGCTTCCCACTAGCTATCTATTTTACATTTGGTAGTATATATATGTCAGTGCTACTCTCTCAATTCATCCCAGCTTATCCTTCCCCCTCCCCATGTCCTCAAGTCCATTCTCTATGTCTGCATCTTTATTCCTGTACTACCCCTAGGTTCATCAGAACCATTTTTTATTCAGGTTCCATATATATGTGTTAGCATATGGTATTTGTTTTTCTCTTTCTGACTTACTCCACTCTGTATGACAGACTCTAGGTCCATCCAACTCACTACAAATAACTCAATTTTGTTTCTTTTTATGGCTGGCTAATATTCCATTGTATATATTTGCCACATCTTCTTTATCCATTCATCTGTTGATGGACACTTAGATTGCTTCCATTTCCTGGCTATTGTAAATAGTGCTGCAGTGAACGTTGTGGTACATGTTTCTTTTTGAATTATGGTTCTCTCAGGGTATATGCCCTGTAGTGGGATTGCTGGGTCATATGGTAGTTCTATTTTTAGTTTTTGAAGGAACCTGCATACTGTTCTCCATAGTGACTGATCTGATCTTTATGATTTCCTTCCTCTGCTAACTTTGGTGTTTTTTTGGTTCTTCTTTCTCTAATTGCTTTAGGTGTAAGGTTAGGTTGTTTATTTGAGATTTTTCTTGTTTCTTGAGGTAGGATTGTAGTGCTATAAAATTCCCTCTTAGAAATGCTTTTGCTGCATCCCATAGGTTTTGGGTCATCGTGTTTTCATTGTCATTCATTTCTAGGTATCTTTTGATTTCCTTTTGATTTCTTCAGTGATCTCTTGGTTATTTAGTAGCATATTGTTTAGCCTCCATGTGTTTGTATTTTTTACAGTTTTTTTCCTGTAATTGATATCTAGTCTCATAGCATTGTGGTCAGAAAAGATACCTGATACGATTTCAATTTTCTTAAATTTACCGAGGCTTGATTTGTAACCCGAGATATGATCTATCCTGGAGAATGTTCCATGTGCACTTGAGAAGAAAGTGTATTCTGTTGTTTTGGGATAGAATGTCCTAAAAATATCAATTAAGTCCATCTTGTTTAATGTGTCATTTAAAGCTTGTGTTTCCTTATTTATTTTCATTTTGGGTGATTTGTCCATTGGTGAAAGTGGGGTGTTAAAGTCCCCTACTGTGATTGTGTTACTGTCGATTTCCCCTTTTATGGCTGTTAGCATTTGCCTTATGTATTGAGGTGCTCCTATGTTGGGTGCATAAATGTTTACAATTGTTATATCTTCTTCTTGGATCGATCCCTTGATCATTATGTAGTGTTCTTCTTTGTCTCTTGTAATAGTTTTTGTTTTAAAATCTATTTTGTCTGATATGAGAATTGTTCCTCCAGCTTTCTTTTGATTTTCATTTGCATGGAATATCTTTTTCCATCCCTCACTTTCAGTCTGTGTGTGTCCCTAGGTCTGAAGTGGGTCTCTTGTAGACAGCATATATATGGGTCTTGTTTTTGTATGCATTCAGCCAGTCTTTGTCTTTTGCTTGTAGCATTTAATCCATTTACATTTAAGGTAGGTGATTATCGATATGTATGTTC